>NC_134600.1:9475060-10121448 GCF_037038515.1 Microtus pennsylvanicus | reverse complement strand
AAAATATCTATAGAAAAAATGAATGGGCCTCAACATATTAAAAGTATGTGTAACCATGGCGGGGGGGAGCTAAGAGATGCCTCTCTGAGATGTGGCAAAGGGCCAGGATGGCACTTTCAACACTTTTACCCAGAAAGGGACTAGAAGTCCTAGCCAGAACTGTTAGGTAAGAGGAAAAAATAAAGGGCATTCAGATAGGAAAGGAGGAAATCAGACAGACAGTGTTTGCAGATGAGAAGATGCTTTATCAAATTCCAAAGATCCCACCAAAAACTCTCTGAATAAGTGAATTCGGCAAAGTGGCAGAACACAGAGCCAACACACAAAACCTGGTATTGTTGTCATATACCAGTATTGATTTACCCAAAAAAATCAATAAAGCAGCCTCACTCATAATAGCCGCATTGTATTAAACATTAACTATCTAGGAACTATTTAGCAGAAATGAAAGTCCTATACCATAAAAAAATACAAAATGCTTCTTGTATACAGCAGAAGGCTGGATCCTGTTTTCGTATCCATTCTCTTAGCCTGTGTCTTTTATAGGTGAATTGAGCCCATTAGTAGCACAGACACTGAGAGCAACAATAAATAAATGGGACCTCCTGAAACTGAGAAGCTTCTGTAAAGTAAAGAACATGGTCAACAAGACAAAAAGGCAGCCTACTGAGTGGGAAAATTCTTTACCAACCCCACATCAGACAAAGGACTAATCTCTAAAATATATAAAGAATTCAAGAAATTAGACATCAAAATACTTAATAACCCAATTTGAAAATGGGGTACAGAACTAAACAGAGAATTCTCAACAGAAGAATTTTAAATGGCCAAAAGATACTTAAGGAAATGTTCAACATCCTTAGCCATCAGGGAAATGCAAATCAAAACAACTCTGAGGGCTGGAGAGATGGCTCGGTGGTTAAGAGCATTGCCCAGCAACCACATGGTGGCTCACAACCATCCGTAATAAGGTCTGGTGCCCTCTTCTGACCTGCAGACGTACACACAGACAGAATATTGTATACATAATAAATAAATAAATAAAATCAACTCTGTGATATCATCTTACTCCTGTCAGAATGGCTAAGATCAAAAACACCAATGTTTTTGCTTATGCTGGAGAGGATGTGGAGTAAGGGTACCCTCATCCATTGCTGGTGGTGTATGAATGCAAACTTATACAATCACTTTGGAAAAATCAATATGGTGGTTTCTCAGAAAATTGGGAATCAACCTACCTCAGGACCCAGCCATATCACCCTTGGGCATATACCCAAAAGATGCTAAATCATACTACAAAGGCATTTGTTCAACTATGTTCATAGCAGCATTATTTGTAATAGCCAGAACCTGGAAACAACCTAGATGCCCCTCAACTGAAGAATGGAGGAAGAAAGTGTAGCACATTTACACATTAGAGTACTAACCATTGTAAAAAAAAATGAAATCTTGAATTTTGCATGCAAATGAATGGAATTAGAAAACACTATCCTGAGTGAGGTAACCCAGACCTAAAAAGATGAATATGGTATGTACTTATCCATAAGTGGATACTAGATATATTTATTTATGTCTGCTATATTATGTCTGTTTATTATTTATGTCTATAACAGATGTAAATAAACATTTTTATCCACTATCTGATGAATGGATAAAGTATAATACATAAATCCACATAATACTCTTAAATCATTAAGAAGAACAAAATGAAAAGGAGGAGAAGAGGGAGGTAGATAAGTTGTCCTATGTGACACGGAGGGAATTACAGTTATGACATTAAGTGAAAAAAGCCCAGAGAAGCCACAGCTGCCAATAACCTCATGTTTGACCTACATCACACCCATACAGAAACTACCTGATTTTCCTGTTCCCTTTTTTTTTTTTTTTTTTTTACAGGAACCTTATCTCCCTGGGTGAGGCAGCACACGCTGGCAATCCCAGCACTTGGGAAGATCTCCATTTAAAGCTCACCCTGGGCCATCTAGTGAGTCTAGCCAACCTGAACTACACAGCTAGAAAGGAAAGAAAAAAGCACAAGGAGGCTGTATATTTCCTTTCCCCATCCTCTTTCCCCTCTACAATCTAGGTAAATTTTCTTAGATTTCACCACAAGTTGGGAGGAGGAAGTCATCAAGCCTTTGCCTTTTCTACGGTTGATGGAGACGCGCAGTTGAGAGGATATTCTGTTGTGTTTACGCCACGCTCTGCTGATTGGCTGACCCATACTGCTAACATTTTCCTGAACCTTTTCACTTAGTTTATCTGAGTCAAGGCATTCTGCTGTAGTTTGACCTGTCCTTTCCCTTAGGCGTGTTCTGGTGGAAGCTCCTACTGTGTGTATGCTCCATGGTAAAAATACGACACACCTTAGAGCTGTGTATGGTGAGTGCTTAGCACTGCAGAGGTTCCAGGGCTCTGGCCCCACCCGCCTACTGCCTCCCATTCTCTGCTTTGACTCCCTCCCGTTTTCCCAGTTGATGAACTAATTTTACTTATTGGCCTTGTTATTCTTAGATTAATCAAGTTTCCTTTTGACTCCAAGACTGCACAGGCTGTCTTTTGAAGGCTGTCTGTATTCTGCACAGACTGTCTGTCTTCTGCACAGGTGTCTGTCTTCTGCACAGACTGTCTGTCTTCTGCACAGGTGTCTGTCTTCTGCACAGACTGTCTGTCTTCTGCACAGGCTGTCTGTCTTCTGCACAGACTGTCTGTCTTCTGCACAGGTGTCTGTCTTCTACACAGACTGTCTTCTGCACAGGTGTCTGTCTTCTGCACAGGTGTCTGTCTTCTGCACAGGTGTCTGTCTTCTGCACAGGTGTCTGTCTTCTGCACAGGTGTCTATCTTCTGCACAGGCTGTCTGTCTTCTGCACAGGTGTCTGTCTTCTGCACAGGTGTCTGTCTTCTGCACAGGTGTCTGTCTTCTGCACAGGTGTCTATCTTCTGCACAGACTGTCTGTCTTCTGCACAGGTGTCTGTCTTCTGCACAGACTGTCTGTCTTCTGCACAGGTGTCTGTCTTCTGCACAGGTGTCTGTCTTCTGCACAGGTGTCTATCTTCTGCACAGGCTGTCTGTCTTCTGCACAGACTGTCTGACTTCTGCACAGACTGTCTGACTTCTGCACACACTGTCTTCTGCACAGGTGTCTATCTTCTGCACAGGCTGTCTGTCTTCTGCACAGGTGTCTGTCTTCTGCACAGGTGTCTGTCTTCTGCACAGGTGTCTGTCTTCTGCACAGGTGTCTGTCTTCTGCACAGGCTGTCTTCTGAAGGCTGTCTGTCTTCTGCACAGGTGTCTGTCTTCTGCACAGGTGTCTGTATTCTGCACAGACTGTCTGTCTTCTGCACAGGTGTCTGTCTTCTGCACAGGTGTCTGTCTTCTGCACAGGTGTCTGTCTTCTGCACAGGCTGTCTGTCTTCTGCACAGGTGTCTGTCTTCTGCACAGGTGTCTGTCTTCTGCACAGGTGTCTGTCTTCTGCACAGGTGTCTGTCTTCTGCACAGGTGTCTGTCTTCTGCACAGGTGTCTGTCTTCTGCACAGGCTGTCTTCTGCACAGGCTGTCTGTCTTCTGCACAGGTGTCTGTCTTCTGCACAGACTTTCTGTCTTCTGCACAGGTGTCTGTCTTCTGCAGACTGTCTGTCTTCTGCACAGGCTGTCTGTCTTCTGCACAGGTGTCTGTCTTCTGCACAGACTGTCTGTCTTCTGCACAGGTGTCTGTCTTCTGCACAGGTGTCTGTCTTCTGCAGAGACTGTCTGACTTCTGCACAGACTGTCTGACTTCTGCACAGACTGTCTGTCTTCTGGACAGACTGTCTGTCTTCTGCACAGGCTCCTTCCCTAAGCCTGCATACCTTGCTACCTCACATGCTGCTTAAGCTTCACCAGAACTTCTAGGATGACTAGAAATCTTCTTGCTTTTTAAAGCCTATGTGTTCCTTCTTTTTGAAGGTAATTTATCTTTCTCCGTACCTTTCACCCTTTGCAATCCAACCAAATTTCCTAGATTTTCACAAAATCCTGGTAAGAATTATCAAGAGCTTCACATCTCTCTTATGAATGAACTAGCTTGGCCCAATTTCTTTGCCAACAGCCAAAAGGAAATACAGAGATTAGAGTCTTTGGGAAGCTTCCTGGCTTAGTATTGATATATCTCTTCATTTCTAAAACAGTGTCACTTCGTTTTGCTTATAACCGTATTGAATGTCTGTCCGGATTACAACCTTTTTGTCCTGTGTGAGTTTCTTGCCTGTCCTCTCAAATGAAATGCATTTTTTACGTTATCTCAAACACAAGTCTACATGAGAAATCTCAAAGAATCACACTTCTATATGTGCAAGAGCAAAGGTGTTGAGATCGTGTTTTAGATTTAATCCCAAAGTCCCTTATTCCTTATAAAGCACGTAGGAGGGAAACTGGTCTCCACCAGAGTGGAGAACCTCTGCTCACTGAAAAAGCAAACAAGTCATGGACCAGGGAAAGACCTTCCTGTGTCTGCTTGCTGAGTACTGCGATTGCAAGTGTTTGATGCAGTACTCAGCTGGGTTGTCAGGGTAACTGTGGAAGAAACTGTCTACAGGGCTGATTTTGATTTCCAGCAAGAACACCCTTTCCTGTGGGTTCCTTTCCAGTTATTCCTATAATATACAACTTTCCTTCTAATTCTTAAGAGACACAGTATTTTGATTATTATACTTAGAAAATTTGTAAAAACTTCTATTTTTCAAGAAAGCAAACTTTACGAATGAAAATCACTGAAATAAATAAATTAAAGGGGCTCAGGGTCTTTTGATTCATGTAATAGAAATACTTAAGCCTAGTTAAAAATTTCTTTAATTGAACTAAACTCTTTACCACATGCCTTTCGGTTTAAAACCCAGAAGCGCTGAAAAGCTCTCCATCAATCTCTCTCGCCTATTTCTAGACTTGACTGGGATGTTGTATGGAACAGAGCATCCAAAATTCACCCAAAATTCATCTAAAGCTATATATGTGTATATATGTATATATGTGTGTGTATATATGTATGTGTGTATATATATATACATGTGGCAGTCCTAACCACAAGGAGTCAAAAGCCTTAAAGTCTAACTCTGTTCAGTCCTATCGCCAGCATTGTGTGTCTGAAATCAGCACCGCAGCTTCTTACCTTGTCTGTTATTTTTACTTCTATGGTCTATTTGGATATGAGAGCGAAGTGATGATGATGATGATTGTTGCTGTTGTTATAATAATAATAATAATTATATTATATAATAACAGTAATATTATTATAACTACTACTACTATTATTATTTACATCGGATTCGCTAGGGGACGTTACAGAAAATCCATAAACTCCACAACCAAGCAATTTTTCTTTTCTCGGCCTAAAACCAGTGCGCATGCGTACACTCTTTTCCCGCCCATTCCACCCCACATCCCTACCCGGCCCGCGAGCGCCCTCGACTGCGCACGCGTCAAAGTGCAGACTCCGTTCGCTGGGGTACCGGAAGGGGCGGGACTCGCAGGAGCTCGTGCGTCCGGTCAGCCCCTTCCGGCCGCGGTTCCCCGGTGTGCGGCGCGGCGTGGAGATGCCCGGCCGTGGGGTGCGCGCCGATGATCGCGCCGCGCCGGTGTCCGCGCCCACGGCGACTGCACACAGCGAGGCCCTGGACAGCAAGGTGCGACGGGTCTGGGGCTCCGGGACGCGGGCGGCGGGCCCCGCGGCTGTGCCTGCGTCCGTGGCGTCCCTGCAGACTTGCAGTCGTCTCTACATAGGACCCTAGGATTTTAATCTTTGCCTGCCTTTCTCCCGCTCTCGCTTCCTTCGGGATAGGGTTTTCATGTCGCTCAGGCCAGGCTCAAACTCTTGTTTAGGGGAGCGTGGCCTCATTCCCTTGCCTAAGAGCCGAGATGTCAGGGATGCACCGCCGTGCCGAACCCTACCATTAGCTTCCAATTACAGACAAAATCTTCAGACATGGATAGTGAAGGGATGTGCGTACCGTCTTTTCAGGAGTTAAATGTGCTAAATTCCACATTCCCCCCTGAATGGCATCTTCGGTTAGTGGCCTTATTCCCACGGTATCACAGTTTTCTTTGGTACCAGCTAAAGTGAGATGTATGTATACCCGTCATTTCCTAAAACACTGTAGAAGCAGACTTGAGGCTCCAGGAAGATGAGCGCCTGTGGCTTTGTAGTTCCTTACCGCAACTGTCACCTCTAGCTGTGTGGAGACGTAAAGGTGCGCACTGAAGAGGGTGCCTGTGAGTTTTCAAAATACTCTGCCTCTTAATACTCTGTGTCTTGGTGTGTGATTGCTGCAAAAGAGGCATTGCCTACTTAGGCTTCAACTGGTGATCAGCACAAGCCCAGCTTGATGATACCAGCAGGATGTAGTCTTGACCGTACAAAATAAAATAATTGCGGAGGTGCAAAATGATATTTTCTCTCCGCAAGTAGGGCCGTCAGTGCCATTTATTTTTTTCTGAATGACTGATTGTCATCTACATACATCATGAACAACACTGGTTGCTGGGCAAAGGGCAAAACCCACATTCGTTTTCTTTCTCTTTGTTTTAATTTACAGCAAGACGATATAAAACTAAAGACTGGTAATAATTTTGGTAGACAGCGTCTCACTTAGGTTAAAGGTATAAGCCCTGGGGTAACTGGCTCCTGGCATGCCTAAGCCTTTCCTTCTCCAGCTGTTTGCCACGGAGCCCAGCTGGGTGCTGTGGCCCCTGTATAATGATGGAGGAAGGTCATTGGTTAAAATAAAAGAAGCTGCTTGGCTCTCATTGGTTAGGAGATAGGTGGGAGGAGTAAACAGAACAGAATGTGGGTATATGTGACAGCCCCTACGCCCATTACTTAGAATATCCCTACTGAACATACTTTGGAAACTTCTACCTTACCTTTTTTTTTATTTTCATAGATTAAAGTGCAAAAAATCATTGTGGATGAACTCTCTAACCTGAAGAAGAATCGGGTAAGTTACTGCAGGAATCTGGACTAGTATACAGTATATTAAGAGTTAGATCATTTATGCTAAAGTTACAAAGTTCTGACATACTGATCTCATACTGATTTGTTTTTGTTTTTCATTTGTTTTTCTGTATATGCCAATGCATCTCAAAGTTGAGAAAATTATTTCCCTATTACACTTTAGCAAAAATTGAATTATTTCCTTTTCCACAGAAAACTGTAATATTCCAAATACTTAACCCATTTAATGCCTTTTTTATGACGTGTTCATCAGTCAGCTGCTGTTTCATGTGTGGTTTTTCTCTGGAAAATTGCATCCTACGTGAGGAAATGATTTTGAGCCCTCTGAATCCTCTAGTGACTGACATTTTCAACACTTCTGATATTGTCATTTGTGGAATATTAGACGCTAAGGCAAATTAATACAGAACTTTAGAGATCAGACTGGCAAAATGTCTAAACATTGTGTGACTTGACCTGGGGCTTCTTTCGGAGCAGTTGATACATACACAATTGTGAGATGCATGGGCGTTTAATTGCGGTGGCAGCCGTCTGTATCCGTAATGGTGACGAGACAGACAAATGTCTGACGTTTGCGGGCAGCAAAGAACTCTAACGCTGTTCCCGTGTGGTGATGTAAAGAACCTTCATTGATGAGCAAAGAGTAAACGGTAGCCCTGTGGCCGCGGTAGCTTTGTCACTGACAGGACAGTGGCCGGATGGCATCGCTGTGCCAACAGCCGTCTCTGGGTGGCAGAGCAGGGACTTGGTATCTGTTCGTATCTGATAAATGACCGTCCTGAGTGTTCCTGAAGCTCAAGAGTAAGTGGTCATAGGGTTCTGTGGAGCATTGCCGTGCGAATCGTGTCCTGATACTGTGACTTTCTTTTGCAGAAAGTGTACAGGCAGCAACAGAACAGCAACATATTCTTTCTTGAAGATCGAACAAACATGCTTTCTGAAAGCAAAAGTGAGCGGTCTTCATTTTTGTTTTGTTCTCCGTGTTATGTGTGGAATGCTATAGAAAAACCTCTTATAGGCTTTTTGTGGAGATTCATAATAGTACCTCAACTCAACCCCATCTGCATAAGCGCGTCTGGGCGTGTGTGTGACTACAGGGATCTATTTCCAGTTAGCCTTCCAAAGATCTCTACAGTTTTAAAAAGACTCCTTAGCTCGGGTGGGACTGGGATTCTGACTGGCTGGACCGTGGGCCGGCAGCTGTAGCTGCTGAGTTCCCGTTCATAGCAAGCCCGTGAGGTCTGAAGACACTGTCACACTGCAGCAGAATGCCCCAGTCTCCTGTCTTGTGCTCCTTCTGTCCCCTTTCCTCTATGACCACCAAGCCGTAGGGGTCAGGAGTGTGAGATACAGGTCCAGTTTTGGACTGAGCCCTCCAAAGTCCCTTAATCTCCGCACGCACCAGGTGTGGTTCTTGTCTTACCTGCCGTCCACTGCCAAAAGGAACTTCTCGGGGTGAGACCTGAGCCACGGAGGAGCTGTTAGCAGGTGATGGCTGCCAGGGAGGAGGAGAGTCAGTGTCCTCAGGGGTGTGACTCCTGGTAGATCACCCATGTCAGTGGAAGGAGAGGGAGGTTGGGGGAGCACGTGGGTCTGATCAAACTGTATCACAGACTTATGAAGTAAAAACATAACTTCAAGATGTATTTGCTGTATTTACCAAGTGAGATAGGCATGTTTTTTTTTCATACTTTGACTAAAGTATAAAAATTCATTTTCTGATTTTTCATTTTCGGGGGAAATACTTTGAGTCTGCAAGGTCTTGACAGATTTGAAAGTTGGATATGCAAAGTGCTTAGCCAAGTGCTTGGACCAAAATAAGCACTCGGTGAAAGGAAGCCATTCCCAAATTCAGCACTGTTTGTCCCGGCAGCATTCCGAGTTACTCCTGGCAATTGTACAAGGCATCTCCTCATAGAATCTTGAGAAGTAGCCTGTTTTGTCCATGAATTAATAGGTAAGCATTTCTGAACTTCAATCTTTTTTCTCACTGCCTCCTACAGATACACTGGATGAACTAAGAAAAGAATACCAAGCCTTAGAAAACTCAGAGACGACCAAAGTCAAGACCCAGTCGCCCTGACTTCACAGCCATGTGCGGCATCTGCTGTTGTATAGGCTTCTCTGTTGAACATTTCAGTAACGAGTTAAGAGAGGATTTGCTGCGCAGCCTTAGGCGACGGGGTCCCGATAGCAGCAAGCAGTTGTTCAAATCTAGTGTTAACTATCAGTGTCTGTTTTCCGGCCACGTCCTTCACTTGAGAGGCGCTTTGACTGCCCAGCCTGTGGAAGATGAGAGCGGCAACGTGTTCCTGTGGAACGGGGAAGTTTTTAGTGGGGTGCAGGTTGAAGCAAAGGACAATGACACCCAGGTTATGAGCCGTAGCCTTTCCGCCTGTAAGACAGAGTCTGATATTCTGGCACTCTTCTCCAAAGTCCGAGGCCCTTGGTCGTTTATATACTATCAAGCGTCTAGCCATTGCTTATGGTTTGGGAGGGACTTCTTTGGCCGCCGTAGCTTGCTTTGGCATTTTAATAATCTGGGCAGGAGTTTCTGCCTCTCTTCAGTTGGAGCCCAGGTATCTGGGCTTACAGACCAGTGGCAAGAAGTTCCGGCATCTGGAATTTTCCAAATTGATCTCAATTCTGCTGCTGTTTCCAGTAGTGTGACTTTAAAGTTATATCCGTGGAAATACGTTTCTGAGCAGAATGTTATTGAGGAATGTGCTATCGACCTAACTCGGACCCCAGCAGAATTGCCGGCGCTTGTATCGGTGGTAGCAAGTGAAGCCGAGCTGTATCTTCCAAAACCGATTGCTCCCTTAAATAAGATGCTGCCTCAAGCTCCCCTGGAAGCTCCCTGTAGAGACAGTTCCCGTGTTCCACATGCAAGAGAGACACTTGAGACATTTCTGAAGGATGAACACACAAAGAAAGTAGTTCAGCAGTTCATTGATGTCCTGAGTGTTGCAGTCAAGAGACGTGTCTTGTGTTTAGCTAGGGAGGAAAACCCGGCATCAGAGGAAGTTTTGCAAGCTTGTCCTAAGAAAGCAAGCATTGCGATCCTCTTTTCTGGAGGCGTGGATTCCATGGTGCTCGCAGCCCTTGCGGACCGTCATGTTCCTTTAGATGAGCCGATCGATCTCCTGAATGTGGCTTTTGTGGGTAAACGAGAGACTGGGCCAGGTGTTCCTAACATCGAAAGAAAACAGCAAAGCCGTCCCAAGACCCTGTCTGAAGAGTTCTGTCAGGGTGCCGCTGAGGTGCCGGACCGAGTCACAGGGAAAGCAGGACGGAAGGAACTGCAGTCTCTCAACCCTTCTCGGATTTGGAATTTTGTTGAAATCGATGTTTCTCTTGACGAGCTACAAAATCTGAGAAGAGCTCGGATATGTCACTTAGTTCAGCCCTCGGACACAGTTCTGGATGACAGCATAGGCTGCGCGGTCTGGTTTGCTGCGAGAGGAATCGGGTGCCTAGTGACCCAGGATGCTGCCAGATCTTACGAGAGCCCTGCAAAGGTGTGCGCTGGGGTTTTTGAGACCTAATTTTGACTCTTGAGCTTTTTAACATTTAAGGTTGTAAGACTATACTGCATTTTAGTTATTCTTTTTAATACAATGTATATTACTTCTTTAAAATTGAACATTTTTTTTTTACTATTTTCTGACCTGTGGGGTTGTCTTTAGGCTTTTTAAGAAAAATCTCTCCTTTTTTTTTTTTCTTGTCCTCGGTCACATCTCTGGCTTTCTTCACTCTTCTGTAGGTGATTCTGACTGGTATCGGTGCGGACGAGCAGCTGGCAGGTTACTCCCGCCATCGTGTCCGCTTTCAGGCTCTCGGCCTCGAAGGACTGAATGAGGAAGTAGCCATGGAACTGGGCCGCATTGCCTCCAGAAACCTCGGTCGTGACGACAGAGTTATTGGTGACCATGGAAAGGAAGCAAGGTGACTCACCCATTACTCAGAGGCTTTCTAGTAGAAATACAAAGGAAGGCCTCCTACTCCTTTTTCCATGGAGAGTGCTCCCCTCAGGACAGGAGCACTGGCACACGGTCTCAGTTTTACCCTGTAAATGAGAGCAGAGCTAAAGGCGCCAGGGAGCTGTAGGAAGTCTGAACTCACGATAGGAGGTGACTGAGTAATTCTTTCTAGGGCCATGATGAAAAACTACAGACGTGAAAACAGCATAGTGTATTTCCAAGTGGGGGCAGTTTAAGGATTTTGTTTTGCCCCATAAACCCACCCTGACTTTGTCCTGCAGGGTTGTAGAATCTGGGTTTGTCCATGTAGGCATGTCTGCTGTGGTGATCCGTGGGGGTGCCAGGCCTGGATTTCGGTCCCTTGTGTGGTTTTTGAACAGATTTAGTACTGTTTTAGAGACCAAGGCAGTTTCATGTGTGCTTTTGAAATCTCGGATTGTTTCTGCCTACAACCTACTTAGGATGTTAGGACATAGTGAAAAAGGAGAGTTTTCAACGGTATGAGCACAGGGAGACGAGGCGGTCTGGGGAGCACAGCAATGGAGCTCTGTGTCTGTGGTGGTTCACGTTAACTGGCAGAGTCCAGAGACCATGGATTGGAGACCAGCCTGGCTTACGTAGCAAGACCGTGTCTCAGAAAGGAAAATGAATGGCACTGTGCTTAAATAAGTGGTATTTTGTTAGAAGGATTCAGCAGGCAAGGAGGAGGAAGCCGTGGAAGCGTCGTGAGAGCTGGAGAGCATCACAGTAGTTACCTCCCTTTGTCTGAGAATGTCTCTAACTTTTATTTCGTGCTTAGTCCTTTGCAGTGAAGCATGCTTGCCTTTGCCCAGCTGTCCCTGTGTTGCCAGTCCTTGTCCAGATTAGATTGTCATTGCTGTTCTGTTTCTCAAGATTATATTTCAAGTAGATAATACTGTTCTACAAAGTAAATAAACTTCTCTCTTTGAAGAATGTGAGAGAGAGGGTCAGGAGTTGCAGAAAAGGAAGAGAGGAATTTAATCCATTATCATCAGGCAGATGAAGGAGTAGAGAATTTACTTTTTCTGATGAAGCAATTAATTCCAAAGGCCTTAGGAAATTATTCCAGTGCTGCGCTCGGGTGACTGTGTATGAAGAGTGGTTAGGACAGTGAACACACTATAAATTATTCCAGTGCTGTATTACAGTATAAATTATTCCAGTGCTGCGCTCGGGTGGCTGTGTAGGAAGAGTGGTTAGGACAGTGAACACAGTATAAATTATTCCAGTGCTGTATTACAGTATAAATTATTCCAGTGCTGCGCCCGGGTGGCTGTGTAGGAAGAGTGGTTAGGACAGTGAACACAGTATAAATTATTCCAGTGCTGCGCTCGGGTGGCGGTGTAGGAAGAATGGTTAGGACAGTGAGTGCGGCAGAGCTGCTGTGTTCTGAGGATGGGCAGGGAAGATGGGGATGGGCTCGTAATGGAAACAACGCAGCTCAGAGAAAATCCATGGTTTTGTGGAAAGTGAAGAAGCAGAAGAGCAGAATGTTTCTGTTTTAAGTGTAGTATTTGTTATGGATACCAATTTGTGGCCGCACAAGCAATTTAAGTGTAAATAAACAAAATTCTTACAGTTTTGTTTATTTACAGTGTTACAAGTCCAGGCTTTTGGAACCCTCTATGTTGGCTTCATGCCCCTAAAGTTCAGTTTCTGTAGACATGCTCAAACCAGACAGAAGTTACTTATGATCAAGCTGTATACGGGGGGCACCCGCAAGGATACTCTGAAACAACTTGAAATTATTTCTTGATATCATAGACAACTAATTTATTTAGATTTTAGAATTCTTTATAATGCATATAAAATTGCCACGTTTTGAAACACCTTTTTAATGTGGTTAAATTTTATTTATTAAATTATATAATCACTAATAGACTTTTTAGTAGTGGTCACTCTTTTTTTTTTTTTTTAATAAATTTTAGGTTTCCTTTCCTGGATGAGAATGTCGTGTCTTTCCTAAATTCCCTGCCGGTGTGGGAGAAGGCAGACCTGACTTTGCCCCGTGGGGTCGGTGAGAAGCTCATCTTACGCCTGGCAGCTGTGGAACTTGGTCTCACAGCCTCTGCCCTTCTGCCAAAGCGGGCCATGCAGTTTGGATGTAGAATTGCAAAACTGGAGAACGTTAACGAGAAGGCATCTGATAAATGTGGAAGACTCCAGATCCTACCTTAGCAAACCTCTCAGGAAGATTGCGTCACCCCGTGATTCCACCGTGTGACAGTCACCACCAATAAACAGCTGCTTCCTCACGGGTGGGGTGTTGTGCTTTCCTAGTGCGTTGTATGAATTCTTACTCTTCCCATCAAGGCTCCTTTCGATCAGACTCATGGGGTGAGTTAGGCAGGGTTCCCCAGATGGCCTCAGCACTGGGGTTGTTACGGGAAGCCCAGATACATACAGGATTAGAGCTGGCCTTTGGGGAAGTTCCACCTGAGAAGCGGGTGAAGTAGGCTGCAGATGAAGCTCCGCCAAGCCCCTTAGAGATGCGATGAGTTCCAGTTTGCAGATGCGGGAAGGGGCTTGCAGGATGAAATTACGGAAGGCGCAAGGCTTCTTTCCACCCCGGTCCCTTGCCCTGTGCATCTCTTCCACCTATTTCCAGGTTCTAGCCTTTTGAATTCTCTCAGCACACTTAACACTGAAGGGGTTGGGAGGGGGTGTTGTGAGAGTCCGGTTCATGAATGGTGGGAGAGAGAGCAGAGGCCTCGCTTGTGCTGGGTGCTAAAGGACCAGTCCTGTAGGACTGAGCTCCTGAACCTGGGAACTGATACTCCCCAAAGACAGTCTCAGAATTGAGTTATTTTCTAGAACACTCGGGTGATGTTCAGAGATGGTAGGAAAAACCAATCTGTGTCTGTGTCAAACAGTTTGTTCCCCAGTCTCCAGAAGAGCCATAGCCACAACTCAGTTTGCTGTTGTCTTCAGCAACTTTGGCTAAGGCTTTGGCATACTCAATGCCCTTGTCAGCTCCTTTCCCTACTTGAAGGATTTTTAAGAACTATAAATATCTTCTGGCCCTTCAGCTGTGCTTGTCCCCTGCTTTGCCGTTCACAGAAAGGTCAGTTGGTTAGCCTGACCTGCCTCTGGCCAGCACAGAAGTCTCTTAGACAAACTGACTTCTGAGCTCTGTTGAGTGGATGTCCAAGAGCAGAGGCGCCATAGAGTTGTTTTCCTAGGAGTCCCACCCTGGGTGTGTCTGCTTCGTGACTCTGCCTCCGTGGTTATCCCATTGCTTGCTCTCTCGCCAGTATAAGCAGAAATGGGCCCTATCAATCAAAAAACGTTCTCTATGTCACCCCTTATATTGTGTGTCGAACTGATAGCAATCTGCTGATCTGCCCTTGCGTACCCCGTTAACTGTCCATCGTGATCCCCCCACATCTCATCACCACCCCCACACTCTACTATTTGGAGTCTTTATCTGGGGCTGACACCTTTCTGATCTATTGTTAGGAAATTGGCCGACTAGCCTGATACTGGCTTTCCTGTGCCCCGCCTGGTAAGTGCAGTTTCGTGCATAGTGCCTGAAGTTATTAGGAGTTCTGCCCCAACGACTAAGAACCTCACTGCTCAGTCTAAAATTCAGGGGGACTTAAACTTCCCCTGATCTGGCTGCTGCAGCCAGCGAAGTAGGCCATACCTCTCCCTTAATCCATGAGATGTCGCGTGGCTTCTGACCAGTCATGGCTTCCCTGGGCCTCCTGGCCATTGCTTCATTGTCTTCTGCTGACCCTAACCGCCCGTAGCTTCTTTTTCTCCCGTCCACCCTTCCCCCTCCCCTCGTTTCTCTTTAAGACAGACAGAGCCCCATTATGTAACCCTAGTTGCCCTCTCCAGCTGACCTTCAAATGTTAAATTTCACGTTTCCATCCTGGATGTCAACGGTATGTTCTCTATGTTGGTGAGTCGACCTTCTCTGGCTTCAGCTTTTTAGCGTAAGTGAATTGGTAGTCTCGCCCCAGCTGCCTGTTTATCCTTTTCTGATACCTTCCTTTGTTTCTCTGGTACACAGAATTATGTTCACAGCTGAACTTAGAATCGTGTTTTGACATCCTTATAGGTCCTGATGGGAACTGAAGGGTCATTGTTTTCAACACCTTGCGACCCTGTAATCTGTTCCCAGTAGCCCCCCTCAGAGGCCCCAGCGCTCCACCCTCTCACTGCTGCCATCACCTGGCCTTCACCTGACCTGCATCAGGAACGCCTTAGCCCAGTTATCTGGGATATGAATTCAAAGTCGCACGCTGGCCCTCACCCGATTTGCATATTCATTTTGTGTTCCCATCCCTTGGTTTCGGTGCCGCGGTTTATTTTCTCACACTCAGCAACGGCACCCCGGTCCCAGAAGAGCAACTTCGACAATTATTTGCATGGATGGCTTTTTCATTTCCCGGCCTCGTTTTAAGTCGCTCCACAGACATCTGGACGTTCTTTTTGTTGCGGTCCACGTCTTATCCCACGTTGGCAAGCACTTTTGTGTTTCTAAGCTCCTTGGGGTTTTGCTCTTTCCCCTGCATCTCCAGTCTTTGGAATGGTGCCTAGCTCATAATTGATGTTCGGTAAACGTTTGTTGCACAATAGGATTCCAGACCGGGACCCTCAGAGCCTGGCACGTTGGCACGAGCCACTCCAAGGCGCCTGTTGTTTTCTTTGCATTTAGTAGATGCGCGGTAGCGGTGACAGAACATGTTGCTGGACTGAGATCTCGAGAGAAGTTAGAGGATTTGTCCTCGTGGGATCAATCCCGAGGTTGTGGCCTTGGAGCAGAATGTACAGAGGCCGTGCCAGCCCACGCTCGTCTTCCTGAGACGCAGCCTGCGTATAGGAAGGGCCTTAAGACAGCTTTACCCAGCTTGGGGTCCTCCCAGTTCTCCCCATCAACTTCGGCCCAGCTTCCCTGACCGTCTCGTGCTCCGGAGGTTCTGGGGCTCTTCAGAACCATCGAGAAGCCATCGCAAGCAACGGCTGTCTGCTCTTGGGAATACCTTAGTGATCATCGTGAACGCGACTCTGCTAGACAAGCAAAGTATTTCCAAGTAGGCCTCTCCCTTTTCCTTGTCCTTTCCCATGTCCTTGGTGGATACTGATTATGATCACAAGTCTTAGAGCGGGAGGTCTGTTTCTGAAAACAGCCCCCATCAAGTCCTGTAATCTTAGTTTACATGCCGGCCTCTATGAACTAGTAGGGAAAAAATGCCCTACAGAGCCGGATTGTGGAGGCAGCGTTGACTGCAAATGCAAATTTTCTGCCCCAAGGCTTCTGATCCAGAAACAGGTGCAGGCTAAATTTGAAAATCCCTGTATAACGTAGGCCGATGACATTAAGGAAAAATACTCGGTTTTATACATCCCGCAGAGTAGATGTATAAATATAAATGTTATATAAAATATCAGTATAAATATAAATAAATATAATAAAAATATTAGTATTGTGAAAGCAGGCATTCAGCAGGCAGGAGGAACAGCTCAGCCGATGAGTGGGGACCTAGACTGAAACACCCCAAGAGGGGGAGCGTCTAGGGGTGAAGAGGAAGGAGAGGACAGCAACAGCATGTGCCGGGGGAATGAGAGATAAATGGGGTGGAAAGGGGAGGGAGTTTAAAAAAAATCTTCACAATGAAAACTGAAGATACGCAGTGGCTTCACCTATACAAACAACATTTTTCTGAAATACAGCCACACACCATTTAATGAAGTTCTGGTTAGCTTGTTGCCAAGGGAGACAGAAGTTGAGGTCATTTAGGAACAAGAAACCACAAGCAAACAAACGTCTCCAGTATATCGCTCTGTAGACACATCTATGGGACTTTTCTTTCTCTTGGTTTTTTGAGATGATTTCTGACTGTCCTGAAACTTGCTCTGTAGACCAGGTTAGCCTCTAACTCAGAAGAGATCCACCTGTCTCTGACTTCCAAGTGCTGGGATTAAAGGTGTGCGCCACCATTACCCAGTAGGGACATTTGTTTGATTGATGATCTATGTGGAAGGAAGGGCCCGGCCCCCTGTGGGTGGTATGGTCATGGGTATATAAAAAAGCAAAGTGACGAAGCTGGAAGGGGAAGATGAGTAAACAGTGTTCCTCTCTGGTCTCTGCTTCAGTTCCTGCCTCGACTCCCACTGAGGATATGCTGCGACCTGGAAGCCAAATAAAGTCTTTCCCCCAACAAGTCCCTTTGGTCACGATGTTTATCACAGCAATAAAAACTTAAACGGGACAAATGGGAAGCGTGTCAAGCTATTTCATCATTACGAACATTGTAGAATAGACTTACACAAACTAAGATGTTATGTATAATCTTAAGAGACGATGATCTGTGTGACTGGTTGCTGGAGCGGTGGCAGAACCCTGAGAACTTCTCAGTGCCGCTTGGCTCTGAAAAGCAGAGATTTTCAAATCATCTATCATGATGAATGTTAAAGATTTTACAACCTTGAGTATTTTGATTCAAATTGAAGTGCCTTGTGGTGCAATTTATGGGAGATTGGGAAGAGTACAGATTGACCATGAAAAGATTAACTTTAGAAAGTGTAGAGGTTCGTGTTTATTCTAGAAAAACACAGTTTTGTTGTCATGACAAACGTTATTGCTTGTCTTTTCCTTCTTTGCAGAAACGTCAAGAAGGACACACTAGATTTAATTCGCAATGTTAAGAATATCCAAAAAAGGCATAGTTAGATTTGATCAAATTCAAGATGAAGAAACCTACCTGGAAAATTTAGCAGTGCAAAGAAATGCCTCTGCTTTCTTTGAAAAATACGAACGCAGCGAAGTACAGGAATTGTTAACGACAGCCATAGTCAGCTGGCTGGCTGCCAAGGATGACGTCCGTTCTCAACTGGACATCCCGTGTGGACTCATGAGTCAAATCAATAATGTGGGCTTCTCCACGGCCATCCTCCTGACTCCCGTGGACCCCACTGCCCACTTAGACTACAGGGAAGTCCATCAGATCTTAAGGGAGTTGGCTGTTGGAATTTATTGCTTAAATCAAATCCCTTCCATCAGTTTAGAAGCAAATTATGATCAGAGTTCTTCTTGTCAGTTACCTCCAGCTTATTATGATACCAGAATTGGACAGATTTTGATCCATATTGACTATATGCTAAAAGCACTGTGGCATGGAATATACATGCCAAAGGAGAAACGAGCCAGATTCTCTGAATTGTGGCGCACAATCATGGACATTGACCAAGATGGGAAGCCTCAAACAACTAAAGACATATTTTCCGAGTTTAGTTCAGCAGGTAAGAGAATTTAGCACTGTTTAATTGTTTTTTATTACAAACCATTTTTCTCTTTTATTGACAATAAACTTTTCCATGCAATATATTTTCTGATCATACTCCCTCCCAACTCCTCCAAGATTGTTCCCACTTCCCCAACTCCTCCTTTCTTGTTTTCTTTTTTTAAAAAAAAGAAAACAAATAAAAAAGAAACTCTCTCTCACACACACACACAAGTACAAAATCAGAAACCACAGTGTGCAAGCAAAAGACCATTAAGACAAAATGTTCCCAAACAAAGCAATATGAGAGAAAAAGTCTACAAAAGTACCATTGACTTTGTTTGTGTTGGCTATCAACTGCTAGGCATGAGGCCTACCATGAAGTGTGGTAAGTAGACTTAATGAGACTCTCTTGGAGAAAATTAATTTATTCTTTGCAAGCAGGTATCAATTACAGATAGCTATGCCATTGAGCTGGGCCCCTTTATCTTTGCCTACCATTCATAGATTTGATCTTTTGGTGTCCCAATTTCTTTTATATTTCTTTCCTGTGACTTTAAAATTTTTTCATATTCTTGGTCAGGGTGAGGGTGTGATTCCTCTACTTTATTCTGATATTGTATCTTCTACTTTGTCTGTTTTACTGGCAAGGCTTTCCCCTAAATTCTCTTAATTGGGTTATTGAGTTTTTCAATCTATCTTCATTTTTGCTTGAATTTTTTTTCAGTATTTCCATCTTCTCTTTACTGAATTCAGTTTTTAGAGTTTGAATTATCACTTCATTGAACAACGTATTTGCACTTTCTTGGATGTGACTTGGGAGTTTATTTCTGTTCTCGTTAAGTCCTTGAATTCTTTGATCATGTTTAAGATTTTTCTTTTCAATTCTGTGTTCCAGTTTTCACTGGAGAGCATTTCCGTGGGGTTGATGGGTCTTAGAGAAGACATACTGTGTTGACATTTTGTACCTTTTGTGTATTTGTTTCATGAACTGGACATGTGGACTTATTCTGTTGGCCGCATGTCTGATGTGAGATTCTAGTCTGCCTCTGCTGAGTTGAAGTTTGGCTTTGTTTCTGTTGTCCCCCAAGTTAGGTTGATTTCAGATCAGGTGAGATGAGGAAATCGTAGGTTGCCCCTTCAGGTAGTGTTATTTCAGTCTGGTGGAACAGGCATGATTCCACTTCAGTGGTAACCAAACACGTGTACAAATGGGACAAAGGGCTGCATCTGCTTGGGCTGGTGTGTAAGGTGCACTACCTAGGTGTGCTTGGGAACATGAGAATTGTGTGCAGTGGACTGGGGTACTGGGGATTCGCCAGGTTAGGCCAGTACACAAACAGTTCCATAAGGATTGTAGACCATGAAGCCCAGCTGCCTGGATGGGATGTGCAAGCAGGGATCAGCCTGCAGGTTTGGAATGGTGTCGGCAAAAGGGGGCCTGGGAGACTCACTAGGCCTGGCAGGTGCACAGGATGTGTGACCTGGTCACACAAGGATAGCATATTCCTTGACAATTTCATACTCATGTATGATGCTTTGACGTTCACATCCCTGACCCCTAACTCCCTTTCATCCTATCGGCAGGCCCTTATTTACCATGCCCTTTCTCAAATTCATGAATTATGGTTTTGCTTTCTGATCCGCTTCGTTTAGCCAGGACCATTTCTGTCATCATTGGTTAGAGCTAGCAGTGAATTGAAGGTTGTTGAAAACGTTTAAGGGTCCGCCTCAAAAGTCTTAGTTCAGGGTTCAAAAACCAGACATACGCATAGGGACTAAAGTCTGAGGGCTACAGAAAAGGAATCTTCCTGCACAGATGTTTCTATTCATGTGTGTTTTATTGTTATCTGTTTATTTTACTGCCTCGATTCTAATTCTTCTGTCCTAATTGTCTATAATTTCTCAGTTCTAATTCTCTGTCTCAATTCTAATCCCAATACTTATTTTCTGTTACCTTCTTCTTCTTCTTCTTCTTCTTCTTCTTCTTCTTCTTCTTCTTCTTCTTCTTCTTCTTCTGCTTCTGCTTCTTCCTCTTCCTCCTCCTCCTCCTCTTCTTCTTCCTCCTCTTCTTCTTCTTCCTCTTCCTCTTTCTCTTCTTCCTCTTCTTTTCCTCCTCTTTCCTCCTCCTCCTCCCCCTTATTCTTCTTCCTCCTCCTCCTTCTTTTCCCTTCAATCTCATTTGTCCTACATTCTTTATCCTTTTACAATTTCTGCCTGCTTCTCTTCTAGTCTCATCTCTAAAATCTAGTCTAAAAGTTCTTCTCCTCCCCATGGCTTGAAGCACCAGAAAAGAGATGTCAGTATTAGCTCTTACTTACTGGTCAGAAGCGTTCCTAAGATAAGCGATGAGGGCAGAGCCATTACCATGGCAACGTAAGGGTTCCAAGGTTTTGAAGGGATCAGGCAGGGGGAACAGTGATATATGCTCAAAGGCATAGGTCTTTCGTTTACAGACTGGCAAGCAAAGAATTAGCATGCTTTTCTTAGTAACCTTGGTAGACATCTGAGACTCTGACCTTGTATAAGCTGTAAAGTTTTCTTTTTTTACAAAAAGCCTTTAGTCTAGTTGAGCTTGTTCTGGGGTGAAAATGAGATGATTGTGTGTAGTCAGCAAGGCAGGCTTTTAGGTGTCTGTAGGCCTCGTGGGACGATAGCTCTAGCTATGAAGCATGTCCCAGTATATATTCTGCATATCAAAACTATATCACTAAATAAAAAGTCATCTATCTGACCCTCCGTGGACATGCGTACCTCTCAGATGGAGATGCAATCCTAAGATCACATGTGCCCAGTGAATGAAATTACATGGCAATGGGGATAGACCATGGTTGTTATTTCATGCATGAGATCACAGACGAAAACAACCGTTCTCAAACTACACTGTAATTGCATCGTGGCCTACGAGAGCGCGTGATACACTCTCCTGACATCTCACCCTTTTCCGTTCACAAGGAGAAGCATGTAAGTCAGTCTCAGAGCAACGCTTTCCTATCTGCTGCTGGTAGAATGAGTCCAGGACTCTCTCGTTTCCTATCTCTCTGAGAGCCATGGCTCAATGACTTTAGACATGCCGTAATTCTTGGTCTTGGGCATCTGTGAATGTCTCAGTTGAGGTCTCTTGGCCTGAACACTAACATAGGCCAAGAGAAATAATTACAGGGGGGTAGTCTTCTATGTTGACACAAAGACCTGGTTGAGAGAGTAAAGGTATTGACTGTGGTTACTTCCTTGCCAGCATCATGCATTGCTGGAGGGAGCCATCCTATAGTCCAATGCATAGGGGAAATTGCGCCCAGTAAAGAACACTGTAATGCTATGGGAAGAATCCCCAAGCTGTAATGCAAGGCAAAGGGCTTATGCTTCACACAAGAGGTCTGCATTGAAGACAGCCAACACCTTCAGAAGGCAAATATACCTAAACCACCTTGCTGGACAAGGGTAATGAGATGTGCCATCGCTTTGCTAAATGAGATCTATTCTCCATGAGATATACATCTCTGTAGGGCTGGCCTCGGAAGCACTCACGAAGTGCTCACTGTGTACTTCTGCGGTCCATGACATAAGGCCAAGACTCTCCTTTTCCAGGAACCTGTTAGCTGTGAGTGTGGCAGTTAGGTCGTTTCAGTACCGCCACTCCTACTGACTTCGGAGGGGCCTAATTCTATGTAGACCCAGGGGGAGGGATCCACAGCAGTCGTCCACAATTTCAGTGGCTGCACCAGGCCCAGAAAAGTTCATTGCCCTCTTCTTTGTCTCTTGTCTCTTACTACCTATTTTTTTCTTTCTTCTATTTCTTCCCCCGCGAAGGTTTGGTTGATATCACAAATGATCCAGATTTTAATGGAATATATGATGAAGACATGAACGAGGATCCAACCTATGAGCCCAACAGCCCCGAGGAAAAGGCTATATTTATGAAATACGCGGAAAATATTATGCTGAAGTTAACGTTCAGTACCACCCAAGTTCAACAACACGAGAATGTCTTTATATTCGAGACAGACTATTGGCTTACTAATGCCATAAAGTACAATCAGGATCACCTTGATATCTGCACTTACCAGAGGCTGCAGCAAAGACTGTATCTTCAGAAAAAAGTTATTCAAAAGCACTTTGAGAAAAAAAAAGAAATCAGAAAAGGGATGGGCTATCTGAAGCTCATCTGTTTTCTGATTCCGTTTTTACTCAGCCTAAAAAAGAAGATGAAAGTTCCGTATTTAAATAGTCTGCTTCCACCTTTTTCAGGTAAGAGGATGAGCAAAAATAGACCTCATCTTTGCTGGGATGTCGGAAAATTATTTACCAGATAAGTCCGGCGTATGTTTTCATTACTTTCCTGTAATAGAAGCTGATTATTTCCATCAAATGATGTAGTGGTTTAAATAGGAATGACACCCATATGCTCACAGATTTCAGTGCTTGGTCTTACGGGGGTGGCTCTACTTGAGAGGGATTAGGAGGAGCTGTGACTTTGCTGGAGAAGGTATGTCACTGGGTGTCCCAAAAGCTCAAGCCAGGCCCACTGTCTCGCTCTCTCTGCTACCTGCAGGTCTAGATGTAGAACTCTGAGCTTCTTCTCCAGCACTGCCTACGTGTGACACTGCTGTTGTCACAGACTGTACAGGCTGCTGTGGTCATGGTCTCTATAGAAACAGAACACTGACTGTAGAAGTTGCTGTGGTCATGGTCTCTTAGCAACAGAACACTGACTGTAGGAGTTGCTGTGGTCATGGTTTCTTAGCAACAGAACACTGATTGTAGGAGTTGCTATGGTCATGGTGTCTACAACAACACCACTATTAAGAGTTGATGTGTTCATGGTCTCTACAGCAACAGAACACTGACAGTAAGGGTTGCTGTGGTCATGGTCTCTTAGCAACAGAATACTGACTGTAGGAGTTGCTGTGGTCATGGTCTCTTAGCAACAGAACACTGACTGTAGGAGTTGCTGTGGTCATGGTGTCTACAACAACAACACTATTAAGAGTTGATGTGGTCATGGTCTCTATAGCAACAGAACACTGACTGTAGGAGTTGCTGTGGTCATGGTCTCTATAGCAACAGAACACTGACTGTAAGAGTTGCTGTGGTCATGGTCTCTTAGCAACAGAACACTGACTGTAGGAGTTGCTGTGGTCATGGTCTCTTAGCAACAGAACACTGACTGTACGGGCTGCTGTGGTCATGGTCTCTATAGCAACAGAACACTGACTGTAGGAGTTGCTGTGGTCATGGTTTCTTAGCAACAGAACACTGATTGTAGGAGTTGCTATGGTCATGGTGTCTACAACAACACCACTATTAAGAGTTGATGTGTTCATGGTCTCTACAGCAACAGAACACTGACAGTAAGGGTTGCTGTGGTCATGGTCTCTTAGCAACAGAATACTGACTGTAAGAGTTGCTGTGGTCATGGTCTCTTAGCAACAGAACACTGACTGTAGGAGTTGCTGTGGTCATGGTGTCTACAACAACAACACTATTAAGAGTTGATGTGGTCATGGTCTCTATAGCAACAGAACACTGACTGTAGGAGTTGCTGTGGTCATGGTCTCTTAGCAACAGAACACTGACTGTAGGAGTTGCTGTGGTCATGGTCTCTTAGCAACAGAACACTGACTGTACGGGCTGCTGTGGTCATGGTCTCTAAAGCAACAGAACACTGACTGTAAGGGTTGCTGTGGTCATGGTCTCTACAGCAACAGAACACTGACTGTAGGAGTTGCTGTGGTCATGGTCTCTATAGCAACAGAACACTGACTGTAAGAGTTGCTGTGGTCATGGTCTCTACAGCAACAGAACACTGACTGTAAGAGTTGCTGTGGTCATGGTCTCTAAAGCAACAGAACACTGACTGTAAGAGTTGCTGTGGTCATGGTCTCTAAAGCAACAGAACACTGACTGTAAGGGTTGCTGTGGTCATGGTCTCTACAGCAACAGAACACTGTAAGAGTTGCTGTGGTCATGGTGTCCATAGCAACAGAACACTGACTGTAAGAGTTGCTGTGGTCATGGTCTCTATAGCAACAGAACACTGACTGTAAGAGTTGCTGTGGTCATGGTCTCTTAGCAACAGAACACTGACTGTAGGAGTTGCTGTGGTCATGGTCTCTATAGCAACAGAACACTGACTGTACGGGCTGCTGTGGTCATGGTCTCTTAGCAACAGAACACTGACTGTAGGAGTTGCTGTGGTCATGGTGTCTACAACAACAACACTATTAAGAGTTGATGTGGTCATGGTCTCTATAGCAACAGAACACTGTAAGGGTTGCTGTGGTCATGGTCTCTACAGCAACAGAACACTGACTGTAAGAGTTGCTGTGGTCATGGTGTCCAAAGCAACAGAACACTGACTGTAAGAGTTGCTGTGGTCATGGTGTCCATAGCAACAGAACACTGACTGTAAGAGTTGCTATGGTTGGAACATATGGAAATGCCTACTTGGTTCTTCATAGTGTCTCTTTTGCCTAAAGAAGCTCAAGGAAGGTTTTGTTGTTGTTTAAACAAAAGTTACCCAAATCACAACTTTTCTATATAATAATTGAGGAGGTATATGTTAGTGCTTACTCATAGATGCCAATCAGAATATTTCAACAAAGCTTTTGAATAGTTTATACAGTAAAACCACAAGACAAGCTCAAAGTGCATAAAAATAAATTTTATTGTCAGGCGGTGATGGTGCACACCTTTAATCCCGGCACTCGGAGACAGAGGCAGGTGGATCTCTGTGAGTCTGAGGCCAGCATGGTCTACAGAGTGAGTTCCGGGAAAGCCAGGGCTACACAGAGAAACCCTGTCTCAAAAGATCATATATATGTATGTATGTGTTTACATATATGTGTGTGTGTGTGTGTGTGTGTGTGTGTAGCAAGCAAACAGCCTCCTTCAACAGATGTGTGTGTGTGTGTGTGTGTGTGTGTGTAGCGAGAAAGAGAAACTAAATACGTTTATAGTCAGTAATTGCCAAGTTCTAATTTCATCTGGATTTTCCACTCTATTGACATGAATGATAATCAGAGATCTAAAATACAATCATCTATGTGTTGTTCACATTTTAAACCAAAGTTTCTTTCTATTTCTGGAGATGACAAAGTCAAGACTGAGCGAGAACTGCCTCCCTTTATCTACGGTCGAGATTTTAAGTGCCAGAATTTTGACTACAAAGAAAACCAGTATTTCCATGTCCACGGAGGAATTGAATTTGACATCAGCACGAACCCTGTTGAGAATGCTATGGATGACTTTAAGGTTTCTGAATTCTTAGTGTTTCTGAACGTGCTGCTGCTCGAGCTGTTTTGATAAGTTCTCACTGAGAAAGAGCTTCTGTTGGTTCAGGCCCCGTATAATCGTTGTCACAACTCAGTAGCTTTTCTTACACATCACAAAGCTCACACGAATTAAGTGCAGCGACTTCTAAGCAACTGTGTTGGAGAATAATCTGGCAAACAAACCAGAGACAGTTACTTTCATCACAGGTTTATCAAATTTCAAATAAGCAGTCTTGGTCCTTGGATCGTCAACTACAGTATCCAGTAGAAATCCATGGACACACGGCTGGCTGGTCATGGCGGCAGACACCTGAAATACCAGCAGGGACAGGGAGATCATGAGTTCAAAGCCAACTAACCACACATCATAGAGAGAGTTCACTGAAAAAAAGGAAAGGAAGAAAAAGAAAACAAACCCAAAAAGAAATAAGTCCCTGAACACTTAACGCTAACCCATCTAATGTTTCTCAAAGATCATGACAAGAAAAAAAAGGCAGTCTTGAGTTTGCGACGAGCCCCCGAAGAACCTGGTGACATCACACACATTAATCCCCTTATCCATTTGTTGTTTTTCTTGTATACACGATATATTATCATGCCTCTTCTATTTTCTTCTTTTTAACTTTTGTTACTCAGTCTCAAAGTAGGATTGGATACACACAGCTATTACCGAATGTCTCTTCATCTTTCCTTTTCATTTGCATGTATACAATTTCATATAATAGATCTTATAATTATTAAGTTTGTGTGATTTGTATTTTAGAATAATGTAGAACAGATACGGGAGTGTGCTGCTAATACCTTTGTAGAAGACTCAGGATACAAAGAATTTTACTCAGTTCCAGTCATGGAGTTTTATGGAAAGAGGTGAGGACCTTTCCACTCTATACCGACCAGAGCTTGTTGAATGTTCGCAGAGAACAGAAAAGGGTCAAAGGCCAAAGTTGTGTACAGTCTTAGGGTGGCAACCCTGGACCAGTGATGGTCTTGTGGGTGACAGATTCAAAAGAGCTCTAGGTAGTTATCATTTTACACCCTCTGATAGAGCCCGCAGTGACTTTAGAGCTTAGAATCCATCCTTACGATGAGCACAGATGTCAGATAGGGATGGTGATGGGGATCAGAGGCTGAGGGGCAGTTGGAAGCAGTGCGCACAGCACGCACCTTCATTTCCATGGAAAACCCTCTGTCAGACCTTGCTGGGCCTTTCTTCTTCTGAAATGATGTATTTCCTTCTGTGTTGCTAGGGTCTTTCATGCACTATGTTCTTGTATTATTATTATTATCATCATCATCATCATCATCAACATCATTATTATTATTTACCGTGAATACAAGTTTGAAAACATGGGTTATAGAGCGCAGAGGAAACAGTTGGACCAAAGGTGGAGAAAAACATATTGGAAGGTCCGTTTGCCATTTGTTCCTCGGGGGGCACGGAGGTTACTGAGGACCGAGTCTGGAATTCTGCAGTATAGAAATTTCAAAAAGGGGATAGGGAGAAATGTGGGAGAGAGAGAGCAAAAGAGACAGAGAGGGCATAACACACGAGGAAGAAAGGAGGAGCCTGAGGAGCAGAGCAGCCGAATGGGGTATGTGTAGAATATGAAATAGAAAAAGCGTCAGATACAAAAGGATATGACAACTCAAGAGAGAAGAGCTCTCTCTCAAGCTGGCTGTGGTTTGGTAAGAACACTTTAATGAGACTATGATTAAGGGGGGCTGCTTGCAGCGATTTAAAGGGTAATGGGGAAAGCTAAAGAAAGGGAAGAGGTAAAGATACAAGGTGTACACATTGAAGATGCGCAGGGATGAGGAGGATAAAAGATGAGGCAAAGGAACATGAAGATGAAGGATGCAGCATAGTAGATCTTTCTGTTGGGTACCACCTGTACTCATGGACCGTGAGCATGGAGCCAAAGACCTGGCGACTACGGTCCTGAGGAAGAAGAGCAGCGTGAGGACACAGATATTTAAGAACCATGTGAAGGGGCCTCTTCCTCACAGGCAGAGGCCATGGAAACATCTTGTGTCTTAAATGCTTTGTTACCACTCTGAAGAGGAAGCTCCTGCTCGGAGGCCCAGCACCTATCGAATAGACGGTCCCTGCCAGGCTGCGGGAGGTCCTGGGAACATCTGTGAATAGACTTTTACTCTCCGGCTTCTGTCAGGCTTCTGGGATGCCACTGATCTTGGAAGTGGACACATTCGATTTCAACAGTGTGGAGGAAGGAAAACAGGGTGGAAGAGAAATCTAGGACTCTCCCTAGAACCTGACCTTCTAGTGGCTTCCAAACAGTGCCTAGTCTCTGTCATGGGAATCTGGACCAACCCAAAAGGCCAATAAAAGGGTAATTGTCATACAAAGTCAGCTGATAACAATGTTTGTGCTTTTCCTATCAAGTCTAGCTCAAACTACAGTTTTATTCATAGTTATTATGGAATAAGCAAGTCTTTACAGAATGCAAATAAGTAGCAAGTTACTTAAAAGCTATAAAAAAACGCCTTTTCCTCTATTCTTTTATAGCTACTATGTGATCTACTTTGACCTTGAAATTTTCTACCAGCAACTGTATAAGACTCAGTGGTGGGGAGCCATCAATGAGATCGTGAACAACCTGCGATTGAAGAGGCTCCCGCTGACCGAGGCTCAGTTACACGAGCAGTTCAAGAAAAAATTTGGCTTAAAAAAAGCCATGAAGTGCAAGGTATTTCACTAGCACATAACTTTGTGTGGAGAAGTTCCAAATGACCATATGTCCGCGCCCCGCACTCTCTCCTAGGGGGAAGACCTAGGACATGAGGTTCAAAAGGGACACTGGAATCGGTTGTCAGGGGTATGGAATTTACTAGAAGAGTCATGGCAGGGGCTCTGATCAGGCCCTAGCACCAGAAAACCAGTATGATGCAAGGCTTCTGTCAGGCACCTTAGCTTTGGGAAACCATCTGGTTAGTCTCCATAGATGCTGGATCCCATCCGTTAGGTTCCTTAATGGCTAGAATCCAGCTCTTAGGTTCCTTGATTGCTGGAGCCCATCTGGTAGGTTCCTTAGCTGCCAGAACCAATCTGTTAGTCTCCACAGATGCTGGAACCCATCTGTTGGGCTTGGCACCTCCAAAGGTTATGCAGGCACGTCCCTCCCATTTATCTGTTCGAAAGCCATACATTTAAAACGCTGAAAACGACTCCAGTTTAAAGTATTTATCAGAACATCTCAAAGAACAACGTGCTGTTTTACCTCTTCGTCTGAGACCTGGAGAAAGAAGGAAAGGTCTCTTTCTAGTTAGACAGCTCTGGTGTCTTGAGTTGGCCTTTAGCTGGAGGGAAGCAGGTAGGTGATTTTCATTTGCGTTTAAAGTAGTTCCAGAAAACATCTGTCTATTTTGCTGAAATGGTCTGCAGAGTGAAGCTACAGTTGACTCTGGAAGAAAGGAGACAGTCTTTCCAAATGTATTTCCGTGTTCTCCATGTCTCCTAGTTCTGTGAGTTTCAACCTTCTCCAGGGAGAAGGCTTCACCGGCGGCATTCCATGGCCGTGTGGCAAAAAACAGAAGCAACTTCGTTAACACGTTCTGTGCCCCTTCCTTAAAGAACACTCTGGCCTTCTTTTTATAAAAAACAATTTTAAAAACTAACGCTGACCTTTTAAAAACTTTCTAGAGTATCCCCTTTGGTATGAAGTCAGCCGTGGAAAGAGGCCTGTCTGCCGTTTTCCATACGTTCAGCCGCAAGACCTCAAGCTCAACCCTCAACGTGTCCGATGAAGCCGGCTACGCCATTTTCCACCACGCGGCCCTGCACAACCGGGTCTCTATCATCTGTCAGCTGTGCAACGCCAACTTCAATGTCAACCAGAGGCGCTTCATCATAGTCAGCCAAGGTACCGATCCGTATTCAATACCGAACGAGCCTAGTTAATATAAAGCAGAATTGAACGATTTAAACCGAGCGAGGAACCAGTTGCCCTTTAAGTACTTCTTAGTGTGGAAAGAACCTTTGGCAATTCAACATCTTCCAGCCATCCTTGTCTTCTCAGATTTTCCCTTGCTGATAAATAGGTAAGTTTCACCATGAACAAGTAACTCTGCTAGCAATATTACGCTAAATCAACGTGTTAGGCTAGCGGCAAGTCCTGCTTAGCCTTAGAAAGACGGGGTTGCCAGGTCCTCTCTGACCTGGTAGTTGGTGTGTGCACCATCCCTACGTGTCTCTGTCAGAGGTTGCGTTCCGCGTTGTCCGATGTAATCCTGCTCTCTGTTTCAATGTGGTGTCGTTTTGTTCTTTCTAATTTAGGAAACTGCTATAGGTTGGTAATCATGTTTCTCTGTGGATTTCCTTTTTAAGCAGAGTCCTCCAAAATGGATATGAAAAAAGAAAGAAAAGGTAAGGCCTAAGTGAAACGAATATATTCTAAAAGACTGTTATATAAATTAAAACTTTTTTGCTGGGTGTGGGAACCCAAGCCTGTAATTCCAGCATGGGGGGGTGGGGCAACTGGAGCAGGAAACAGGGTAAGGTCATCCTCAGTTATCTGAGTGAGTTCAAGACCAGCTGGGCTGCATGAAAATAAACAATTGCAAAAAAGAAAGAAAGAAAGAAAGAAAGAAAGGAAAGAAAGAAAGAAAAAGAAGAAAGAGGGGCTGGAGAGATGGCTCAGCGGTTAAGAGCATTGCTTGCTCTTCCAAAGGTCCTGAGTTCAATTCCCAGCAACCACATGGTGGCTCACAGCCATCTGTAATGAGATCTGGTGCCCTCTTCTGGCCTTCAGGCATACACACAGATAGAATATTGTATACATAACAAATAAATAAATAAATAAATAAATAAATAGAAAGAAAGAAAAGAAAAGAAAAAAAAAGCTTTTTATAGTAAACAATCCACAAATATTTTGTTGGATGAAGATGTAAAAGAGGGAAGTTTCGCATTCAATTTGAAGTATAATTTTTCCACCCATGGTTATTGATGTTCATGTTAGGCGTTCCTTTTTTATAACAGCTCACTGGGAATTTGCTGTAGTCTCCACTTGGTTTCAGAGTGGTTTGGGCAGGTTGTCCGTAATCAGCCACGACCTGGGAATGTAGCTCAGCTGTGGGGGTGCGTGCCTCACACCACCTGCAAGGCACCAGCTTCAATTCCGCCCCCCCCCCCCACCCACAAACAAGTTTTCCGTTAGGACATACTACCACCTAGTGGCAGAGTTGATATATGGCGCTAAGGAATGACGTTTGGCCGAGGTCAAAGTTTTTGTTTTTGTTTTTTTATTATTGAAAAAACTTTCCGCCTCCTCCCCGCCTCCTATTTCCCTCCCCCTCCCCTCACTCTTCTCCCCCTCCCCCCACTCCTTTCTCACTCCCTCTCCAGTCCGAAGAGCAGTCAGGGTTCCCTGTCCTGTGGGAAGTCCAAGGACCTCCCCCATCCATCCAGGTCTAGGAAGGTGAGCATCCAAACTGCCTAGGCTCCCACAAAGCCAGTGCGTGCAGTAGGATCAAAACCCGGTGCCATTGTCCTTGGCTTCTCATCACCAAGGCCAGCTGGACAGGGTCAAAGTTTTGAGATAAGCATTGGACATGAAAATTAAAACCCTTAAGTTTATACCTTTCTACACATTTGAGAGACCAGCCATATACCTTTAGAGTATAACGTAATTTATAAGGTAATTACTATATAAGGTACTTTAAGGAGAGTCTTTCATAAACAAACAAAAAAAAACACAACTACTTTAAAAAACCCAAAATGGCAAGGTCAGAGAGGGTCTTAGGTACTTGAATTGGCTGCCTTATTGTGCTGGAGGAATATTTCTCACACACACACACACACACACACACACACACACACACACACACAAGATTTAAAGTACCACCAGAGCAGGAAGGAGGCTGTTTGAAACTTCTGATTGAGTAACATTTAAGGAAACAGTACTTCATTGTAAAATAGTGCAAGCCTGTTTTATCATGACTATCTTACGTATTTACGTACTTTTTTAAAAGATTTATTTCTTTATTATGTATACAACGTTCTGCCTCCATGTATGCCCACACGCCAGAGGAGGGCGCCAGATCTCATTACAGATGGTTGTGAGCCACCATGTGGTTTCTGGGATTTGAACTCAGGACCTCTGGAAGAGCAGCCAGCGCTCTTAACCACTGAGCCATCTCTCCAGCCCCATTTACGTACTTTTTGAAACTATGTAGCAAGATAGGGTAGTGCACCCTGGTAATCACAGCATCGACATCAGGGGGCTGAGGCCAAAGGGTTTCAAGTTTGAAGTTTGAGGCTATCCTGAGCTATAGTAGGCCACAGCCCAACCTGAACTACATAGCAAGACCCTCAAAAAGCAGGTTCTTTACTCACAAAAAGGTATGATTCCTTCAGACTCTCCAAGTTAGCAAAGAACTATAAGACTGCCCAAGTGATTGTTTTAGTGCTTGGAGGATTTCTACATTCTACATCACTAACTGTGTGTGGCTGGGTTCATAAAGGCATGCTTATTTATTCTGTATTGGTTTTAGGAGCGCTAGCCCCGCCTACTGAAGCAATTGTTGTTCGTCTCAGGTCCAACACCCCTGCACCTGGCCGCCCAAGCTTGCTCCCTGGAAACGACCATCTGTCTGCTGTGCTTCAAGGCTGACTACTTGCTCACCGAGAAGCGAGGCTGGATGCCCATCCACTTCGCCGCCTTCTACGACAACATCTGCATCCTCATCGCGCTCTGCAGGAAGGACCCCAGCTTGCTAGAGGCCGAGGCCACCGCTGAGTGAGTTACGGGGCATCTGTAAGGATGTGAGCCGCGGTTGTCCTGACAACCGTCAGGTGTGTTTGGTCTGGGGGCTTGGAAGGTCACAAGCACCGACATCCTCTCGGGTCCTCATCCCCTCTCCTCCGGCTTAACTTTAGACTTCGTAAAGACCTGGGCAATCATCTGCCCGCGAGTGTTTTCTAGAGGACATGTCAATAATACCGCTTCACAGATAGGTTTATTAGGCAATCACGTGACTAGGGAGGAGACCGTTGCTCTTGTCTCCTAGATAATCAGCAGGTAGCTCTATGTCTCCAGATCACAGCAGATAGAGCCACAGCGCAGCAGAAGTAACTGCTTGTATCTAGAGGAGGGCGACAGCAAGAAGAAGAACAATTGGAACAGGAACATCTCCAACAGTCTTCTGTCTCATCATCCTGCCGCAGCAACTTTTAGGATGGAGGTGTACGCTCTTCTTAGGCTTGTCTGGGAATCGAAAGACCAGGTGGCCCTTGTGGTTCTCTGAGCCTGTTGTAGGGATACTGTAGTCTAGGTCATCAAATGCCCTATGCATTATCTGCAAACAGGCTTGGTGGTCTGAAGGACGCTGGGATTCTCTTATTGCTCCATAACACCTTGCTCCCCGCACTGTAGTGCGAGATGACATCACCTCCTATGTCCGTGTTCATGCCTGCATTGCAGACAGGAGCAGAGTTAGAGGGGACACAGCATCTCCCGTGTCCATGTTTGTGCCTGCGTTATAGACAGGAGCAGAGATAGAGGGGACACATCACCTCCCGTGTCCATGTTCATGCCTGCTTTGCAGACAGGAGCAGAGATAGAGGGGACACAGCAGCTCCCGTGTCCATGTTCGTGCCTGCATTGCAGACGAGAGCAGAGTTAGAGGGGACACAGCAGCTCCGTGTCCATGTTTGTGCCTGCGTTATCGACAGGAGCAGAGATAGAGGGGACACAGCAGCTCCGTGTCCATGTTCATGCCTGCTTTGCAGACAGGAGCAGAGTTAGAGGGGACACAGCAGCTCCGTGTCCATGTTTGTGCCTGCGTTATAGACAGGAGCAGAGATAGAGGGGACACAGCAGCTCCGTGTCCATGTTTGTGCCTACGTTATCGACAGGAGCAGAGATAGAGGGGAGGAGGCAGGTCACGCCTTTGTCTTCGCAGAGCTGCCCCTGCAGCTTCTGCTTCCGTCCTATAGCTACACCGTTTGCCCTGTCCCATGCCTACCTCTGAGGGACGATGGACGATGGAATGCTGGCCTGGATACCATTTCTAGCACCCAAAGATCTTGTCCAACCCCACACAGTCAGCTTCCAGACGGCTAGTTTCCGCTACAGTCAAGAAACTGGGATTCAGAATTGGATATAAAATATTAAAAACTTGAGCCGGGCGGTGGTGGCGCACGCCTTTAATCCCAGCACTTGGGAGGCAGAGGCAGGTGGATCTCTGTGAGTTCGAGGCCAGCCTGGTCTACAGAGCTAGTTCCAGGACAGGCTCCAAGGCTACAGAGAAACCCTGTCTCAGAAAACAACAACAACAACAAAATTAAAAACTGTGTTTGGCAACTACCAAGTCTCTGTGATATTTGGAGTGGGTTGATAATTCCTGATTATGTGTCCACTAGTTTGGAAAGATTAGACAAGCTAGTGTTTTAACTGTTTGTGAAGTAGCAACTTCCAACCACATTGTAAGTCCTAATAATTGAGAGGGAGGGCAGGGAGGCGGGGAGGCAGCCCTGAGGGACGCGGAGAACGAGACGCTAGGAAGACAAGGCATGGCAAGGAGTTGCTCCAGCCGTGCAGTAGCGGAACACGCGATGTTGTGTGTGTGCGCACGCAAGACTGCTTCGATGTGTTCTTGATCTTTAGGAACCAGTGCACGCCACTATTGCTCGCTGCCACGTCGGGAGCCCTGGACACGATCCAGTACCTGTTCTCCCTGGGGGCCAACTGGAGGAAAACAGACACTAAAGGAAACAATATCATTCACTTGTCAGTGCTCACCTTCCACACAGAGGTACTCAAGTATATCATAGAATTGGATATCCCTGAGCTCCCAGTTTGGAAAACTTTGGTAGGTGAGTACAGAGCTTATGGTTTCGTTATAAATCAATATTCTGATTGTTCTGTAGTATTGATATGCTGAAATGGAGTAAATCAAATACACATATTTTAAAAAGTAAAGCTGATGCAACTAAAGATTATGAATTAAAGCCAACAGGAGCACAGTTGATAAGGGAAACTATCTTTTTGTGTGCAGAAGAAGTTTGATTTCTAACCTAAAATCAAAGCTCTGTGACCCCAAAGAACTCTATTTACACAGCGATATTGACTTTCATTGCTAACTTTTGTAGAAGTAAGAAAGTCACTTTCTCCATCAACGTGGACAAATAGTCCACAACAGACCGAATTCAAAAGAAAACAAAGAAGAAAGAGGGAGTGAAAGTTTAGGTGGCAAAGGTTCCCTCTGCTTCCTTCTTTCTTCTCATTCTAGGGGCAGATTTAGAAAAGTCTTTTTCTTCACGTTTTGGTTTCACGCGAAATTTTGTGTTCAGTCTAGCCGGAAAACCAAGGGCAAGGGTTGCTTAGTCAATTGAACGGACATATCAGAATTCACTCTGGCCTCACTCTCCACTGTGATAACATGAAGAAGATTAAACCTCAGAAGGGCAGTAACAGTCAAGATTCAAGAGAAAACGGGAGGGCGTGGCAGCCATCCACGTGATGGAACCAGGCCGGAACCTCTTAGACTTAGCCTCGCGGAGAATCCCAAGCCAATGTTAGGAAAGCTTCTCAGATCCACCTCACAGCCTTCATGGAGAGCAAGAACAGGCAAGGCCGGGGTTCTCTCCACAGGGTCCCTTCAGAAAGGCCAGCAGGTGCGGAGGGTGCCTTCTCCCCAGTGAGCAGAGTGGGAAGGCCCCGGGGAGTAGAGAGCAAGGCCACTGGAGTTTCAGGGATGTCAGCAAGGTGTCCGGTGTTGGAGCTGTGGGCAGCGCTCTGGAAGTGCCGCTGAGGCAGTGAAAACCAGGGAAATGAATCTCAATTAGGGGAAGATCACCTCCAGGGAAAAATAATAGTGAGAACTGAGACAGCGCCGTGGATCACTGCAATGCCCAGATGAGACTGGTATTTGTAGAGATAATGTAAATATTAATAAAGTATTGATCACGGCAACAGCGGTAAATATGAGGAAGGGGCAACTATATATACTATAAACCTCAGAGGTCTTGGGCATATTGTGTTGGCTTCTGTCACAAATGTCAAGATAGTCCCCTTCTGCAGAGAGCACTTGATCTGTGCTCCCAGGATTGGCTGTGATGGAGTAAAAACACGTATTACAGGAGCCTGTGGCAGAGGCCCATGACCTATTAGCCTCATGAGAGGTATAGAAAAGCAGAGAGACAGAATCCCACAATTCCCTTCAAGGATACTTACTACCCCCAGCGATCTCTAACCTCCCACTAAGTCCCACTTCTTAATGCTCCCATAATTTCCCATTAGCACCAAGCTAGTGATTGGGCCTTTGATGGCCTCTGGGATCCAAACTAGCCCATGATAGTCTAGCCAGCACCTCAGAGGACCACACACAGAGGGGATTTGGCGCATGCATCTGGTGATGGGATGGTCTCAACGCGTGTGTTCACTCTACCGTATGACAGCGACATCAGTCATCCCGGTGACTCTGCTGTGAATCTCAGTTGTGTTTCTCTGTTGCATGCTCACCAGAGATGCTGCAGTGTGACAGTTTCAAGCGAAGGATGATGGCCGTCATGTCTTTAGAAGTAATCTGCCTAGCCAAAGACCAATACTGGAAATGTATTTTGGATGCAGGTGATGCAAAACATATTAACTATCTTTTTCTTCTTGTCATAGTTTAAGTAAAGCTATATTCCGTTTAGGTTAATCATTTTAATATATTATATATAGTATATATAATACAAGCATATGAACATAGGAATACATATTTAATGCTGGGATCAGATGTAAAGCATAAACACGCACACATATGTATGTGTGTTTTTCAAGACAGAGTCACGCATATAACCCAGGCTGGCCTCGAACTTGTAATCCTCTTGCCTCAGCCTTGTTTTTAATTTAAAATTTATACAATATATTTGGTCGTGGTTTTCTCTTCAACTTCTCTCAGATCCTCCCCATCCCCCTCCCCACACAACTTAAAATTTTAAGAAATAATAAAAAGAACTTTAGTATACTGTCTGTTGTAGGTTGTGACAAACTACCTTGACAAAAAACCACACAGGGGAGAAAGTGTTTGTTTATGTTGCAATTCCAAGTTACAATCTATCCTTACAGGGAAGTCAAGGATGCAGGGACCTGAGTCAGTCAGTCACACACACCCAGAGTTGACAGCAGAGAGAAACCAATGCCAGCCCTTTCCCTAAACTTACGGTCACAGTGCTACCCACAGTATGTGAGTTCCCACATCAGTTAACATTAGTAATCCAAACAATCCTCCCCCACCCCCCAAACACACACGCTCAGAGGCCAGCCTTCCCTAGACAGTCCTGTCTAGAGGCTCTCCTCTGGGGTACTTCTAGATGACGTCGTCATGGTGACAGTAAGCACAACCAACACGGCACTGCTATGGCCGCTTTCTATAAATTATTCCAGTCCCTTTGTAAATTGAAAACTAGAAGAAAATGTCAGGCCAGGCCTGTGAGTAGTTCCGTGTTCAGAAACTGCACTAATTGCATGGTTCCTCTGGCCTGGTTCCTTCACTAATCCAATGAGCCAACCATGCAGACTTGTTCTGAGAGCTGCGCTGTCCGCCCTGATTCCCAAAAGGATGGGAATGTCGAACTCTCCAGGCTGGAACCCACTTCCCTAACATGCATATTGAGACACATAGGATGTCCCATGAATATTGATGGATGAACAAGCTTTCATTTATTTAACTCATTAAAAGCATGTTTGGAAAAGCTCTGTGTCCCCCGAAAGTCAACAATAGATGGTTTCATTTCAGGTAGATAAATAAAGGAGCCTCGGTTATAGTCATAATTTTTCATAACTTTGTGTATCTTAGCAACTGACCTGAGGTAAACCTAACAAGCATTCAACTAAAGCTAGGTTTTCTATATTTCTATTATAATGGATGAGGCCACTATTACAGTTTACTAAATGAGTACATTTTTCACTTTTTGGTTTAAGATAATATATGCTAACATATTCAAATAATTACACAGTTACTGCCACACCAGACAAGTCAGTATCCCAAGCAGAACTTCACCTTGTGGTGCCCAAAGCCTCTATCAGCTAGGGATGATGGTGCACACCTTGTTACCATGTGGTACCCAGAGCCTTTATCAGCTAGGGATGATGGTGCACACCTTGTTACCATGTGGTACCCAAAGTCTCTATCAGCTAGGGGTGATGGTGCACACCTTGTTACCATGTGGTACCCAGAGCCTTTATCAGCTAGGCATCATGGTGCACACCTTGTTACCATGTGGTATACCCAAAGTCTCTATCAGCTAGGGGTGATGGTGCACACCTTGTTACCATGTGGTACCCAAAGTCTCTATCAGCTAGGGGTGATGGTGCACACCTTGTTACCATGTGGTATACCCAAAGCCTCTCTCAGCTAGGCATCATGGTGCATACCTTGTTCCCAGCGCTTGGGAAGCTGAGACAGAAAGATGGTGAACTGCACAGTGAGTTTCTGTCTACATAACAAATTATCAGTTCTATAGGCCAAAATTGAGTGTTTTAAAGATGGTTTAGGTTTACTAACATATGTAGGGTTATGTTATATGAAATTAAACATCCAAACAGCAAAAGTCACTCTCTTGTAGATAAGACAAAAATCATTTTCACATCACTTCAAATTGTTATTCTGTCTTTTGCAAAACTGTCTGTAATTGTTTAGATTGCCATACCATGGACATTATTTCATTACTGTTAGGATAAATGGACGATAAATAACTTTGAGACATTGATGCTCATCTTAGTTTTATCGTTACAGGCACCATTCCTGCCTTAATCAATCTATTAAAATGCCCCAGAATAAAACTGCAGTGTAAGACCGTTGGGTTATTGAGCAATATCTCAACCCACGTAAGCGTAGTGCATGCTCTGGTGGAGGCGGGAGGCATCCCCGCTTTGATCAACCTGCTGTCTTCTGATGAGCCCGAACTCCATTCTCGCTGCGCCGTCATCCTGTATGATATTGCGAAGTGTGACAACAAGGATGCCATTGCCAAATGGGTGAGTACTGTCCCGTAAGACATCACTTCCGACTGGCAGCCGTCCTTGCACGTAGAAACTAGAAAGACAGAGATCCGTGCTGTTAGAGTAACAAACTCCCAGGGCTGGTCAGCTAAAGGAGAAAGAATGTCAAGAAAAACCCTTCCGCGAGCCGCGGGCATGTAGGTCAATGCAGGGCTGTGGCCCAACGCCAGGGGGCCCAATGCTCAGCATTGACAGAGTTCAGACGGGAGTGGCCCCAGAGAGAAGATGGAGTACTTCTCATGGTATATACCAATTATTTCTGGTTTATATGAAGCTATTAGTTCTGCGTGAGAAATATAATTATGTTTAGAATTAAACAGAATTAGGATAAAATTGCTTTTGGTGAACACCAAACTATGGCTGCTCTGCTTTGTTTCCGCAAACAAAACCTACACTATTGTGTCCGCGAACGCTTTAAGATCTTTTTTAGATGCTCGCAAATGAAGGGGAGTTACTTGATAGAAGTTTCTTCCGCTTCATAGAATTGTTTCTTCAATATGAACTGAACCATGTGTGTTATCAAATGGATAATTACCTTGGATTCCTAATGGTGGAAAACCATTTATGTTTATTCTGTTCCCTTTGGGTTCCTCAACATCATTTGCCTTTGTGTATTTTTTTTAAAAAAGTCTATGGAAAACTTGAATTGCTGTGTCTCTTATCAATCCTGTAGAAAATATATTGGAAATATAGTCACACCCACATCTATTTCAGTGACTCAGTCTTATCTACCTAAATCTCATGTTAATTGATTCTGGCAGCTAGCCAAAATAAGGGTAAAGTTTCTCTATGGATGCTGTCTCCTTAGGCTGTGCTGTGCCGTCCCACTTTGATGGGCCGGGAAACAAATATTTATGTGTTATCTTCATTCGGCAATAATACCGTATTTTTCTGGATAAGAATGACTCCGTTGTCTTAACTGTGTGACGTCAGTAGACACTTTTGTTTACAACAGTGTTCTCTACTAAACAAGGACGTGTTCCCAGAAAGATTACAGGCTTTGAAACGACAGGGCGTCGATCTTGAAGGAGCTCACATTTCTTCTCGTTCCTCCTCAGAATGGCATCCCAGCGCTGGTCAATCTCTTGAGCCTGGACATCGAAAGCGTCCTGGTGAACGTCATGAACTGTATCCGGGTGCTCTGTATGGGACACGAGAGCAATCAGAGAGCAATGATAGAACACAAGGGCATCCAGTACCTCATCCACTTTCTGAGCTCCGACTCTGGTGAGCCGCAGCGCGTCTGTTTAAGTCGTCAGATTTACCAACGTGATCTGGATGTTTCTGTTAACAAATACGTTGGATTTATCTTTGAACAGATCTTTGCACACAATATAACCCAAATAGCTAGAAAACTTAAAGCTGCTAAGTTCATAGAAATAATTGACTCTCAGAAGTATATTAAAATGTTTAACTAGACATTTGCATAAAGAAGAATAGTGAAAACAGAGCAGATTCTATGTTCAGGGAGGACATTTATTCTTTTATGAATAAATATTTAGATCATTGGAAGCAATTTTGCAATGCACACCAAGAACTGTAGATTTGCTCTTATATGTCTGATATCGAAATCCAAGGCGATCAGCAGGCATTAAGCCAGGTACCTGCTTCTGAAGTGCACCTCAGTCCTAGGAGTGCAAGGAAAACCAGGCAGTTTCTGCAGCAGCCATAGGCGATCGCGTGCATTCTGTAAGGACAGTCACATCCCGGCGAGCAGACACAGCAGAATGCGCAGTTCAATTATAAGGAGAAAAACATGGGTACCACTGTGTCTCTTTTTGTTCCGGCTTGGTTTGTCATCCATCTTTCTCCTTAGTTCATCATATGTAAGTATAGAATAAATACAAAATAAAAACATTGGTTAAAAAAATAATCCAAGGATAAGGATAAGGGGAAGGCTGCAGAGAGCTTGCATTATTTTAGAAGTTCAATTTAAGCAAGTGTCTTCTTCTAAGAATCAGCACCAGGTAGTAAAGGCACTTAAAGCGTCCTTCCGGTCTCGAGTGTTCCCTTCCGATTTTCTGTACATTCGCTAGCCTCGACTGACTGCTGTAGGAGCAGCACAGGGGGTGGGGCAGCCTTTATGCCCAGTTCCACCAGGTCAATTTTACTTATAACTCCCCATCTTACGTTGTTTGTGCCATTAATAAAAACGTCAAGAAGAGATTCGCTCTTTGTTTCCCTGCCTGCTCTAGATAGTATAAAAAAGCAGGAATTATAACAGTAACTTAAATAAGTGAGCTCACAAAAAGTGATAGAAATAAATATTTAAAATAATTCCCTCTTAGGTCTAACACCTAAATAAAAGCATTATTTTCCTACACTGGAATCTATATTATCCTCTTCCTTTAAGGAGTATGAAGAATTTAAATTTATAATTGCAATTATTTTTTTCTCTCTACATAACTTTAGCATTTTAACAACTAATTCTCTTTACCCTGGGCCAAGTGGCTCAGTCATAGAGCATTAAGTTATTAAGAAAATCGCATCAAAGTGGGTGTGTGGTTTTTATCTGTGTTACTTTGCTTTTTGAGATAGGCAAGTCGATTGGGCAAACTAATGGTTTTTTTTTTGTTTTTTGTTTTTTGGTTTTTTTTGTTTGTTTGTTTGTTTCAAGACAGGGTTTCTCTGTAGCTTTGGAGCCTGTCCTGGAACTCCCTTTTGTAGACCAGGCTGGTCTCGAACTCCCAGAGATCCGCCTGCCTCTGCCTCCCGAGTGCTGGGATTAAAGGCGTGCACCACCACCGCCTGGCTGGGCAAACTAATGTTTTATAAGAAATTTTAAGATTGTTTCAGGGAAATATTACATCTCTGCTCAATTTTGATGGCAATTTTTGATGAACACTTTATTATTATTGAGACAGCGTCTTATGGGCTAGGCTGGGATAGCCTAGAACTCACAGAGGGCCCTTGGCCTCTGCCTCCCACATGCCGAGATTAAGGGTGTGCCCAGCTTATTCACACAATATTAAAGTGCAGGTTCTTTTTATTAGAAGCAAGGCAGTAATGGCATCTAAACAGAATAGGAGCTTAACTGTGGAATCTAAATTAACATCACTAATGAAAATCGATGAGCATCCTTTAACACGACATGAACCATTGTCAAGGCATACGATGTCACCTTTAAAAAAAAAGATTTATTTATTTATTATGTATACAGTATTCTCAGTGCTCTGCCTGCAGGCCAGAAGAGGGCACCAGATTCTAATACATAATACTATGGGCCGTTCATCTCTTTTTTTTTAGGACCATCAGGTGTTTTAGACAGGCACGGGTAACACAGCTTCACAGAGTTAAACAGATGCAGCGTAAACAAAAGTCACACACCTGAAAATAGTATTCCCCAACCGGTGCATATCTTGAACCATGAAAAACAAGAAACAAACCTGAAGCGAGGTCTAAAATAAAGGATTACTACTATTCACTTAAAAACGTCACAGAAGTTAAAGAGCGACAAAAGAGGTATAGAGACATCATAAATGAAACACATGCTCTCAGTTCCGTTCTGTACCGAGGGAGAAAAGCGTCACAGAGGATACGACAGGGCAGCGGACGTCTGATGAAAGCATCGCCTTTACAGATTGTATTGATTGTACTATACTATTGATTGTCTACGCACAGCCTCGGATGTGTGCGGGTTCCTGCTGTCGTCACCGGCAGCAGCAAAGCCGTCCACGAAGAGGCAGAAAGGAAAGCTCAGTTCAGCCTGACTTGGTCAACCGTACCGGATCTGATTGGGAGCCTGACGCCAGCCCGTTTATTGCCAGCACGCTTAAACACAGTACAATTTGGAGAGAATGTCTCCTGGCGTAATACAATCCCCAGTGCACAAGGAGGCGTAACTCCATTGAAACTCAACTAAAAAGCCGGGCGACGGTGGCGCACGCCTTTAATCCCAGCACTCGGGAGGCAGAGGCAGGCGGATCTCTGTGAGTTCGAGGCCAGCATGGTCTACAGAGCTAGTTCCAGGACAGGCTCCAAAGTCACAGAGAAACCCTGTCTTGAAAAACCAAAAAAAAAAAAAGAAAAGAAAAGAAACTCAACTAAAAGTGTGTGTGATTTCTTCCAAGAAGATGGGTTCTAGATATAGTCATTTGGTCTCTTAGCTCCCTCCAGTCCTGGTTGTGGGAGCTCCATGTAGGCTGGCCCTGCGATACCCCAGGCATTTAGTCACCCCCATTTCTCCACCTTCTCCTTTGGGAAGACAATCCAGCATGCTTAACTTTCCTGGTTTCCATGGTGATCTGCGGACACAAGGATCTTTGTGCTCCCAACACAAATGTGGACAACCAAATTGTAGCCTGGCATAGTGATACACTCCTTCAGTCCCGGAATCGGAGGAGGCAGAGGCAGGTGGATCTTTGTGAGCTTGAGCCCAGTTTGGCCTAGATAGTGTGTTTCAAGCTAGCCAGGACAGAATAACAGAAATAAATAGATAATAAATAAATAAAACAAAACTACGTTGTAAACACATAAATATATAAAAATCAATGTACTAGTTAAATTTATATATCCAGGTGAAGTATATGAGTTCTCTCACTCATTCTTAAAACATTTTCTGTAAATTTGTAACAACAAAATAAAATGAAATATCATTTAGTCTACCAAGTTATTAAGTTTTATGTACTCATTTTAATGAAAATATTTGTATTCAAAAAGACAAAATCAAATTGATATGCCTGAGCTCTGATCGTGAAAGAATAAGATGCTACTGATTCTTTTAGAAAACAATTTATGGAGATGTATAGAATTATTCCAGTAATTAAAGATTGTACCCGCACAAAATAAAGGCAATGCAGATATCAAAGAATATTTACCAATTTATTGTTAAACTTACAGAACCAAAGTTCCAGCGTAGCACAGGTAGGGAGGAAAAAAGGGGCGAGCTGCCTCTCCGCACACCATTTATTGGCAGGCATTCGCCTGAGGCAAACCCCGCCCTCTAAAGGGAGCTGACTTAACCCCTTCATCTCCCCCTTTTGTCTAAATAAGACACAACTAAACCAAATATAACTATAACAATAATAACAAATGATAAATATAACAAACAATATTGAGAGCAAAAGTTTTGCTAAAGGGTAACTACAATTAAATAATCTTCAACTCCATCAAAGATCTGAGAAGGGAGTAAATATTACTTAACAAAAGAGAGATATCCAAAATGTGCAACAAATGACAGAGACAACTGACTGCCTGGGCAATCACCCAAAATCTCGTTTGCAATGTTGAGTCAACCAACTTTGGCTAAGGCCTAACATAACTGACATACCATTCTCAAATGCAAGGAACTTTCTTAGGATTATCCTACCCTGTCTTGGCAAGATAAGACAATCCTGTTTTATATCTTAGTCAGTAGTTGAGGTATGGGTTTTTCTTAACCCAAAGGCCAGTTCTGCCAGGAAGACAAGCTCCCAGTGGAGTGTCTTTGGTGCTCAACGTTCTCTCGGGAGTAGAGTGGTGTTGCCAGGAGTAAATTGTGTCTCGATGGCACAGAATTCTAGGTTAGATTAAAGGCCATTTTCTACAGCTCTTCAAAGAGGCTGAAGATTATACTATCTATACTGAAAATAATCTCTATGTATCTAACAGACCTGATTAACCTAAAAATAATATGACAAACATATAATTCTCAATACCTATCTAATTTGAAAACTAAGGGAATAAACAATTGTGCAATGTATGAAGACAATGATCTTCACCTGTAAACAATGTCATTACTTATCAAATGTAAACAATGTTATTACATAAATAGTACCAGAGGTAGAAATGTACATTGTGATATGATAGATGTATCCATACAATATAAGCATACTCTTATACCAAAATAGAGGTAGGAACACTCACATTCAATATTCAATATATCAATATACAAGAAACAGTACCAACATAATTTTCTAAAAACAGTAAGTCACAAATACCAATCATCCCATCAACCAGTTAATCCCCCTCTTTTTTTTTAATAATATACCCCTAATTCCATACAATATCTCCCCATCCCCTCACCCCTAAACCAACCACTAAAAGATGTCCCTAACCCTGTGGGCAAACTCTGTTGGGAGAGGGGACGTCGTCCTCTTAGATTGCTTCTAGCTGACATGGGGGCGACGTTCTTCTTAGGGGCCCCTGTGAAAGCAAACGATGGTAAAATTCCCAAATTAACCTTTGACTTAAGAAAATTATAACTAGTCTCTGTGTGTTTCGAGAAGGTCCGGCCAGAGCGTTGTCAAAAATGTGCATCATATGAAATTGTCTCTTGCAGTTGGTACCAAAAAACAGGTCTAAAATTAGTGCTTAAAAAAAAATTCATGACGTCATAAAAACCAGATTGAGTTGATGTTGTGGGGCCCCATCTTCATCCTGGAAACTTCAAAGATTACTGTAGGAAAATATGTTGCTTGTTATGGGAAATTTAAACATTAACAACAAGGACTTATACTGACATATAAAGAAAGACACAGATGTGAGGGAAGGCAAAGAAAGTTTATCAAGTATAAAAATTATTCTTATTCTGTCCCATTTCATGGCTCCTGACCTGAGACAGAACTTTGAAATATCTCTTATCAACAAGCTTGGAATTGAAGAAGGACTGAGCCATAGTCCAACTCCAAAACCAGCTCTACACATTTATAAAGAAGTGTTCAATAAAACATATAAATATATATATATATAAAATCAATACTTACGATATGTATAGAATTTTATTGTTGATGTTTAATGGGTCGTAACTATTTTCCATCCATCAGTAATTAAATATTCAGGGTCCCTCAAATTCTTTGGAGATGAATATTTTCCTGTGGAGATAAGAAAAGAACCCTGCCCCCATCCTATTAGTAATCCTTACCATCTGTATGTCGGTCATCCTTGTGAATGAATTGTTATTTATCTTTTCCAAGTGACTTCTCTTCCTCAAACCGAACCTTTATTAATTTTGACGGTATCCATAATTTTTCCTCACCTGTGGAGATAAGAGCAAAACCCCTTCCCCAACGCAGCACATCTCCTGGTTTCCATTGTGAGGTCAGTACATCCTTGAAATAAACTGGTTGATTTAGTTCAGCAGACTTTTCCATTATCCAATGTCTTTCTGCAGCCGTCGTTCCTTTCTCATTAGCGTTGAGAAAATTCAAGGTTAACAAAGCATTATGTAACCTATTTCTAGGGGTGTTTTCCACCCCTTTCTGTTTGTTCAACATATCCTTTATAGTTCAATTTGATCTTTCTATGACTGCTTGACCTGTAGGATTGTATGGTATACCTGTAACATGCTTGATATTGTAATGATCAAAAAACCGTTTCATCTTCCTAGAGACATAAGCAGGACCATTATCTGTCTTTATTTGTGTAGGTATACCCATGATAGCCATGACTTCTAATAAATGAGTGATTACTGAATCAGCTTTTTCTGAACTTAAAGCAGTTGCCCACTGAAAGCCTGAATAAGTGTAGATGGTGTGATGAACATACTTCAATTTGCCAAATTCTGCAAAGTGGAACACATCCATCTGCCAGATTTCATTTCTATGAGTGCCCTTTGGATTAGCTCCTGCTGGCAGTGGTGTTTGGTTATAGAAAGAGCAGGTAGGGCATTTCTTCACAATCTCCTTAGCTTGTTGCCATGTAATAGAAAACTCTTTCTTCAAACCTTTGCTATTAACATGATGTTTTTTATGAAATTCAGAGGCTTGAAGCACACTACCAATCAATAATTGATCAATTTCTGCATTACCTTGTGCTAGAGGACCTGGCAGACCCGTATGGGATCGGATGTGTGTTATGTACATAGGGCAAAGCCTGTTCCTGATCAAATCTTGAACCTGGATAAACAATGAGGTTAGTTCTGTATCATCAGGTATAAATTCAGCAGTTTCAATATGTAAAATAACTCTTTCTGCATATTGTGAATCAGTAACTATATTAATAGGTTCTTTAAAATCTCTTAGTACCATAAGAATGGCATATAATTCTGCCTTCTGTACAGAATCATAAGGACTTTGTTCCACCTTACCCAAGTCTTCTGATTTGTAACCTGCCTTCCCTGATTTATTGGCATCAGTATAGAATGTACGGGCTCCAGTTATTGGAGCATCACGGACTATTCGAGGAAGGATCCAAGAAGTTCTCTTTATGAAGTTGAGCCGCTTGCTTTTTGGATAGTTGTTATTAATGTCTCCCAAAAAATTAGCACAAGCTCTTTGCCATGGTTCATTATCTTCCCATAATTTCTTTAGTTCATCAGCAGTGAAAGGCACTATAATTTCTGCTGGGTCTATGCCTGCTAGTTGACGAAGTCTCAGCTTGCCTTTTATAATTAACTCAGAGACTTTTTCCACATAAGTTTTCAATTTCTTACTTGGTTTATGTGGTAAAAAGATCCATTCCAAGATAATATCATCTCTCTGCATTAAAATTCCTGTAGGAGAAATTTTTGATGGTAATATGACGAGAATACAATCGAGCTCTGGATTCACTCTGTCCACATGTGCCTGTTGTAATTTCTCCTCAATCATTGTCAGTTCCTTTTCTGCTTCAGCTGTTAATTCTCTGGGACTGTTTAAATCTTTATCACCATCCAAGGTCTTGTTCAAATGAATTATTAGATCAGGTGTTATCCCAATAGTTGGTCGTAAACTGGAAATGTCTCCTAACAGTCTTTGAAAGTCATTAAGAGTCCGTAGGCGATCTCTCCGAATTTGTGCCTTCTGTGTCTTAATTTTTTGCAAACCTATTCTATAACCTAAATAATTAACAGAATCTCCCTTCTGAATCTTTTCAGGAGCAATTTGCAATCCCCATTTAGGTAACAGTATCTGTATTTCTTCAAACAGTCTGTTCAAGGTATCTATGTTTGAATCAGATAACAATATGTCATCCATGTAATGGTATACAATAGATTTGGGAAATTTCTTGCGTATTATTTGCAATGGTTGGTTCACAAAATATTGGCACAGGGAGGGGCTATTTAACATACCCTGGGGGAGGACGGTCCAGTGGTACCTCCTCAAAGGTTGAGAATTGTTATAAGTAGGCACTGTGAAGGCAAATTTTTCTCTATCTTCTTTTTGCAAAGGTATAGTGAAAAAACAATCCTTTAAATCAATAACTATGAGAGGCCATCCTTTTGGTAATAAAGAGGGCAACGGAATTCCAGATTGCAGAGGGCCCATAGGTTGAATAACCTTGTTGATGGCCCTGAGATCTGTCACCATTCTCCATTTACCTGATTTTTTCTTAACCACAAATACAGGAGAATTCCAAGGGCTGGTAGATTCTTCTATATGTCCAGCATCTAGTTGCTCTTGTACCAGCTGTTCTAAAGCCTGTAGCTTTTCCTCAGCTAAAGGCCATTGCTTTGTCCATATTGGTTTCTCAGTCAACCATTTTAGAGGCAAGGCTGTTGGTATTTCTGAAGGGACATCAATTGCTTGTTCTTGCACAGCCCTAATGGCCGGTTTTGTCCATTTGTAATAACTTTTAATATTCTTTTCAGAAATATGGGCTCTAGAAGTAGCAGGAATGTTAATTTGAGTATTCCATTGTTGTAATAGGTCACGACCCCATAAATTCATTGCAATATTGGCTGCATAAGGCCTTAATTTTCCTATTTGTCCCTCAGGCCCTATACATTCAACCCATCTCGTGCTCTGCCTTACTCGAGATAGGGTTCCAATTCCCAGGAGCTGAACATTTACATTCTGAAGAGGCCAATATGGATGCCAAGATTCTGGGGTAATGATACTTACATCAGCACCTGTGTCCAGTAGGCCAGTAATAAAAATGCCATTTACACACACTCTCAGCTTAGGTCTTTGATCATTTATAGAAGTTTGCCAAAACACACGTAACTCATCTTTCTGATTACTATTGCTTGTAACAGTAGGCATGTGGCTTTCTAATTGTCCTGACGAGGCATGTTCTCTGCAGAAACTGGGAATGTCTGAACCATGTTTGCCATGGGGGCCTGAGAGGCCCCCCCTCTCACGTTTCCCGTCTGTATCAGGTTGCCTTGTCTATCTCTTGTAGACCTGCATTCATTCGTCCAGTGTCTGCCTTTCCCACATCTTCTACATAAACCTGAAGGCTGATTCCTTCTATTCCTGTTATTTCTAGAAGACGCATTATTATTATTTCTGAAAACCCGTTGTTTACAATTCCTTTTCATATGACCCATTTTGCCACAATTAAAACATTTGGTATTCTGGTGTCTCCTTTTACCATTGGAAATTGCTTCTTCTACCCATGCTTCAGTGCCATAGTCAAATGTGTCAACATCTAGTGTATGCAAGACCCATTCTTCCAAGGACGCTGATCTGAACATTAAAGGCCTCAAGATCCTTTTGCATTCCACATTAGCATTTTCGTAAGCCAAAGACTCAATTATTATACGTCTTGCTTCTGGGTCAGGTATCCCTATTTGTACAGCCTTAGTTAATCTTTGTAAAAAGTCACTAAAGGGTTCTCTCTGACCCTGTTTAACTGTGACAAATGATTCCATTCTCTGTCCTGGGTCTTGTACTCTGTCCCAAGCCCTTAAGGCTGCTGTAGTACACATGGAGAGTATGTTTTCATCCAAATTAGCTTGTTCCTGAGGGTCTGAAAAGAGCCCTTCACCTAGAATTTTATCTAGGGAAACGTCAATTCCCTTCGCCTTTTCCTGCTGTTCTAAAAGTCTAGCCTCTTGCCTGAATAAGCATTTCCATTTTAATTGCGGTCCACTCTCAAGGACCGCGGAGCTCAGCTGGAGCCAGTCCAAGGGGGTTGCTTTGCTTGTTGTGGCCCAAGATTTTAGCATCTCTTTAACAAAAGGGGAGTGCATCCCAAAAGACATGATGGCCTGTTTAATTTCTTTGAGATCATTCATACGGACAGGCTCCCATGTATCTTCCTTGATGACCCTAGGGTTTCTGGAACCAACCACCTTTTCTGTTGTTATTACAGGAAAGGCATGTAGAGCTGTAGGTAGAGCTTTGTGAAAATTGTCCCGGAGGGATTTATCCACAGATGTAGTTAAAATTTGCCTTTCTACCCTTTGCTCTTCTTCATCAGAATTTAGAAATTCCTCAGTCTTTTCAATTCTATTCACCATTGCTTTTTGTAATGTCTGAATCTCCTGCCCAGAATTATGTTCTAAAGCCTTCATTGAGGATTCTAGAGTATGAAATTTGTCCAGTAGAGATAACTTGTCATCTTTGGACATAATTTTTATGGCATAAACAGTGCCTTCTTGTATTGACAATCTTTCCGCCAATCTGTCATAAGCTTTAGACAAAATTCGATTGTCACATTCAGCAGTTTTGATTCTCCCAGTTAATGTTTCAGTTCCTACAGAAAGGGACTGCTGGAACTTACGATCTAATTCAGCTGTTCCTTCTTCCATAATAATGAATTTCTCCTTAACATCAGCCTGTACCTTTTCTAGATTTTGCTCAGTTAACCGAGTCATGTTAAACAAAGATTTGTTTTCTTCCTGGAGAACTTCATACTGATTCTTGAGAAGATTGTTGTCGCTCTCAATAGTTTTCAAACGTTCAACCTCTGCCTTAAGAGATTTGATCATTTTCCTATTATCAAACCAAATAGTGCTAAGGAAAATTAAGAATCCCAGGAATATCCATATATGTGGTGTGGTAGACACCTCTTGTAAGATCTCCCAAATGGTGCACTCAAAAAAACTATTGAAATCGGATGTAGTCACGTTCTCAGACATTATTTATAAAAGAAAAAGTTCTCTTACCTGTAATAACTGGTTCCTGCCAGTGGTGGCGAAAGAGTCCAGTTGAATCCACGTGTCCTAAATCTGAAATAAAATGACTCAAAAACAAAATTGAAACAGACACCAGGCTGATAAGTATTTTTTGCCGGGGCTCTCAGGCCGCTGTCACGTGACCTGAGCGCTGGCGGCGGTGGGAGGGGGAACAGACACAGGCAGCGCGCGCGCCGGCGTGAGAGGGCGGGCACGGGAAATCTGGCCGGGGCAGCTCGGAACAGAGACTTAGGCGCTGTTAAAAAGGCTCTGTCGATTTCAAACCCACTGCTTGATACTCTAGCAAGCAGCAGGGAAAATCGAGTCGCTCAGAATCTCAGCTGTTTCAGCGCGCGCCCAGAGAGACCGCTGCAGCGGCCCGGGGTGCAAGAGACTCCGATTCGGGGCCGGTTCTCGGCAAAGCCCCACGGGGCAGGCGCCAAATGTACCCGCACAAAATAAAGGCAATGCAGATATCAAAGAATATTTACCAATTTATTGTTAAACTTACAGAACCAAAGTTCCAGCGTAGCACAGGTAGGGAGGAAAAAAGGGGCGAGCCGCCTCTCCGCACACCATTTATTGGCAGGCATTCGCCTGAGGCAAACCCCGCCCTCTAAAGGGAGCTGACTTAACCCCTTCAAAAGATACTCAATGCTAAAGGAAAAAAAGGTATTGATAAATACCTACATGCTAAGAAAATTTCTCCTGGAATCATTTAAAACAGCAAAAAGTTTGAAGCAACATATATTTTTAAAGTGTGAATTGCTAATAAAATGTGATATGACCGTTGATATGCAATATTCAGAAGGCACTTGTGACTTTTATGTTCATAAAAGAGTGGAGAAACATTTCAATGGTAAACAAAAATTCTGGATATTATATATGTAGTTAAACTATAATTATCTACCTATGCCCAAGTATCGGTATAAGAAGTAGTGGACAAAATAAAATCTAAAGGACGAATCTGGACAGTCTTGTCTTTGAGCTTAGGAATTCAGTTTTGTAACACGGAAAAGCTACCCTGCCGCGTGCCAGGTTGACGTTTCCGGTGACTGGTTCTCTAACTCTTTTGAAGATACGCTGAAGGCAGTGTCCTCGGCCACCATCGCCGAGGTCGGCCGCGACAACAAGGAGGTGCAGGATGCCTTAGCCATGGAAGGGGCCATCCCTCCCCTGGTCGATCTGTTTAAAGGCAAGCAGCTCAGTGTCCAAGTGAAGGGCGCAATGGCTGTAGAATCCCTGGCCAACTGCAACCCTCTAATCCAGAGAGCGTTTCTTGAAAGAAAATTAACTAAAGATCTCCTCAAACTACTCAAGGTAGGTTTTTTTTGTTTTTGTTTTTGTTTTTTTTTACCATGACCTTTCCAGCTGTTTAGAGGGTTCACTTCACTTCGGGTCTTTTTTTGGAGACTAGACGATCAAATTCTAAAATGCACACTTTATAAAAATACATATCCCTAATGTGTTCAGAACATGCTCACTGAATGAATGGCATGTTTTTGTCTTGTATAGGCCTTTCAATTAGACGTTAAGGAACAAGGAGCCAAAGCACTGTGGGCCTTGGCAGGACAAACCCTGAAACAGCAGAAGTTTATGGCGGAGCAGATTGGCTACAACTTCATAATAAACATGCTTCTGTCTCCATCAGCCAAGATGCAGTATGTAGGTAAGTTACGCTCTCTGCAGACGGCTGGCGTGGACGCTGAAGTCCACACCCACCTCTTCCGGTTCTCTGCCAGGAGGGGAAGCGGTCATCGCGCTCAGTAAGGACAGCAGGCTGCATCAAAACCAAATATGTGAAGGGAACGGCATCGCGCCCCTGGTCCGCTTACTGAGAATCAACAAGATAGCCGAAGGCACCCTGCTGAGCGTCATCAGAGCCGTGGGCTCCATCTGTATTGGTATGTATGCAGTCACAAGTTTTTAATTACGGTGAGAAAAATAAGTCTTCGGTGGAGTCGGAGAACATTTGTCTATCTCTGTTCCCACCGTGAAAGAGCTCAGAGGAGGATAAATGGTTTCCCCAAGACCTTGGTGAGTTCGAGTGCGGAACCTGAGTGTCACGTCTTCTTGCTCTGGAATTCTGAGTAGGATAGAAAATGAAGACAGTGAGCACTATTTTTGAACTAAAACAATCCCGTTTCTTTTAAGAGAACTTTAAAATGTTAACAGCTATAAATTTCTTAAGGTTAACATTTGGTTACATTTTCTCAATTCTTTTTTTTTTTTTTTTTTTTTTTTGGATTTTCGAGACAGGGTTTCTCCGTAGCTTTTTGGTTCCTGTTCTGGAACTAGCTCTTGTAGACCAGGCTGGCCTCGAACTCACAGAGATCCGCCTGCCTCTGCCTCCTGAGTGCTGGGATTAAAGGCTTGCGCCACCACCACCCAGCCATTTTCTCAATTCTTGTTGACTTATATAAGTTATTGTTTGTTTATAGAAAGTGGCCTTTGTTGCAAAAGAATTGACCTTTTGAGCTCTGGTTCTTTGCTGACCCCGCTGAATTCAGGGTAGAGGCTGTGGGCTATTTCTTGCAAAGAAAATAAAAATGGCTTCTGTGCGCATTTGTTTTCTAGGTAACTGTGTTTCCTCAAAAGCACCCAGATGTTGAAGTTAGCAGCTCGCCTTTTCTTTCCTGTAGTAATATGGGAGCAGCGGCGGGGCTACGTCCCCAAAACCCCAGCCGCCTGCCCGGCTAGCTTATGCCCCGAAATAATTACACACAAACTGTATTCATTTAAACACTGCTTTGGCCCATTCCTATCTAGCCTCTTCTAGGCTAATTCTTGCACCTGGACTAGCCCATTTCTTATCATCTGTGTAGCACCGGTCTTACTGGGAAGATTCTAGCCTAAGTCCATCCTGGGTCGGAGCTTCATAGCGTGTGTCTTCCCTGGAGCAGGTAGCATGGCGTCTCTCTGAAGGCGTCTGCTCTGGAGAGGAGAGCTGTCGAGTCTGATCTCACTTCCTCTTCCTCCCAGCGTTCTGTTCTGTTTACTCCACCCACCTAAGGGTGGGCCTATCAAATGGGCCTAGCAGTTTCTTTATTGCTTAGCCAAAGAAATCAACAGATTGATATATGACACTGCCACATCACTTTCCTGCTTATGAGTAGTTACAGAAAGTTATTAACTCTTCTAAGACATAAATAACCCAGAAGATAATGTTTCTTTCATAGTCAGAATCTATAATAGACATTCTAGTTAGTAATAAAAGTCTAGTAAATGGGGGGGGGTTGAAAAGATAGCTCAGTGGTTAAGGCAACTTGTTCCTTTCCAGAGGACCCAAGTTTGGTTCCCAGCACCCTGCCTGTAACTCCTGCTAGCTGTGGGGGCCCCATATGCATAAACATGGACAGACATGTTCACATAAGAAACACACGTGTAGGCGGGGTTTCCATCTAGACTGCAGATCAGCTCTGCCCCACCAGCCGCTCCCCAAATAACCACACAGACACTTATTATTATTTGTAAATGCTTGGCCAATAGCTTAGGCTTATCTCCAGCTATCTCTTACAATTTAAAATGGCCCGTTTCTGTTCCTCTTTGTGCTGCTCTGAGGCTGGCTTACCTCATCTTAAGAGTTTCCTATATTGCTTCTTCTGCATCTGGCTTGTAGCTCTCAGACTCGACCCTCCTCCTTCTCAAGTGTTCTCTCTGCCCCCCAAAATCCTGCTTAGCTATCTGCCAATCAGCTTTCTTTTTTTATTTTTCAAACAATTTTATTTTACAGACCAATCCCAGTTCCCTCAACCTCCCATCCTCCTGCTCTCCCCACATTCTCCCCAAACACCCCCTATCCACTCCTCAGAGAGGGTAAGGCTTCCCATGGGAAGTCAACAAAGTCTGGCATTTCACTTGAGTCAGGACCAAGGTCCTCCCCTCCCCCATACCTAGACTGAGCAAGGTATCCATCCATAGGGAATGGGTTCCAAAGAGTCAGTTCTTGCACTAGGGATAAATACTGGTTCCACTGCTAGCAGTTCCACAAATGGCCCCTGTCACATGACTGTCACCCACATTCAGAGGGCCTCCTTTGGTCTTACGCTGGTTCCCCAGATGTCAGTCTGGGTTCAGTGAGGTCCCACTAGATCAAGTCAGCTGTTTCTGTGGGTATTCTCATCCTGGTCTTGGCCCCTTCACTCATAATAGCGCCCCTCTCTCTCTGTGACTGGACTCCAGGAGTTTGGCCCATTGCTTAGCTGTGGATGTCCACATCTGCTTCCGTCAGTTGCTGGAAGTTGTAGGTTCTATGATGACAATTGAGGTTGTCGTCAATCTGATTACAGGGGAAGGGCAGTTCAGGTGCCCTCTCTACTGTTGCTTAAATTCTTAGCTAGGGTCATCCTTGTGGATTCCTGGGAGTTTCCCTAGTGCCTGGTTTCTCATTAATCCCACAACGGCTCCCTCTTTCAAGGTATCTCTTTCCTAGCTCTCCCTCTCTGTCCTTTACCCACCACTCATTCTTCCGAATCCTTCATGTTCTCCTCCCCACTCCCCTACTACTTCCTCCCTTCCCCCATGGTACCAATTTACCAAGAAGATCTTGTCTATGTCTCATTCCCAGGGGGAATCCATGTATGTCTCTTAGGGTTCTCCTTGTTTCCTGTCTTCTCTGGAGCTGTGGATTGTAGGCTGGTTATTCTTTGTTTTATGTCTAATATCCACTTATGAGTGAGTACAGACTGTGTTTGTCTTTCTGTGTCTGATTTCCCTCATTCAGGATTTTTTTTTCTGGTTCCATTCATTTCCCTGCAAATTTCAAAATGCCATTTTTTTTTTTTACCTCTGAAAAGTACTCCATTGTGTAAATGTACCACCTTTTCTTTATCCGTTCTTTGGTTGAGGGGCATTTAGGTTATTTCCAGGTTCTGGCTATTACGAATAATGCTGCTATAAACATAGTTGAGCAAATGTCCTTGTGGTATAGGTTTGCATCCTTTGGGTATATGCCCAATAGTGGTATTGCTGTGTCTTGAGGTAGATCGATTGCCAATTTTTTTGAGAAAATGCCATATTGATTTCCAAAGTGGCTGTACAAGTTTTCACTCCCACCAGCAATGGGGGAGTGTTCCCCTTACTCCGCATTCTCTCCAGCATAAACTGTTATTGAATGTTTTTGATCTTAGCTATTCTGACTGGGGTAAGAGTCATTTTGATTTGCATTTCCCTGATTGCTAAGAATGTTAAGCAGTTCCTTAAGTGCCTTTTGGCCATTAGAGATTCCTCTGTTGAGAATTCACTGTTTAGATCTGTACAAATTTTTAATTAAACTATTTGATATTTTGATACCTAGTTTTTTGAATTCTTGGTATATTTTAGAGACCAGCCCTCTGTCTAAGTTGGGGTTGGTGAAGATTTTTTCCCACTCTGAAGGTTACCATTTTGTCTTGCTGACTGTGTCCTTTGCTTTACAGAAGTCCCATTTATTAACTATTGGTCTCAGGGTCTGTGCTCCTAGTGTTCTATCCAGGAAGTGGTCTCCTGTGCCAATGAGTTCAAGGCTACTTCTCACTTTCTCTTCTGAGCCTCAGGGTGGCTGCATTTATGTTGAGGTCTTTGATCCATTTGGACTTGAGTTTTGTGCATGGGGATAGATATGTATCTGTTTGCATTCTTCTACAGGTTGACATCCAGTTATGCCAGCACCATTTGTCCAAGATACTTTCTTTTTCCCATTGTATAATTTTAGCTTCTTTGTCAAAAACCAGATAGGTGTTCATAGGTGTGTGGATTAATGTCAGGGTCTTCAGTTCTATTCCATTGGTCCACCTGTCTGCTTTTGTGCCAACACCAAGCTGTTTTCATGACTATAGCTCTATGGTAGAGCTTGAAGTCAGATATGGTGATGGCATTTATCTAAATATATCTTTTCAACCTTGAAAGCATACTAATATGACTATAAGTGTGATTGTTATAAATGACTAGCTACTAACCTGTATTTTTAAGTATACATTACATTTTTAAATAATACCCACACAAGACTAGACACATACATACAGCTTAACAAAAATAACCTTAAATTTGTACCAGTAAAACAAAATCCATACCAATGAAAAATATTTTGAGATTAATAGGTATTTTTTAGATTAATTAAGTAGATTCAATAATCTGCCCTTTTATCTCATCATTTTTATATTAGCTCCCCATTTTTCCTCTAGAAAGACATCTTTGAATTTAACTTGTTTGTCTAGCTTTTTTTCCTGACTATGATCAATAACAATTTGTAACCAACCCCCTATAAATTATGACAAACATCCATAAACAATCTTCCATCTCTTCTTTCCACTCTGTATCTGGCTAGTGATTCTGCCTTTCTTCTTCCCAGAGTCCTCTCTGTCCCCAGAAAAGCCACCTAACCTCTTCCTGCCTAGAGATTGGCCATTCAGTTCCTTATTAAACTAGTCAGAAGGTGCCTTGGCAAAAACACATCTTCACAGTGTAAAGATATATTCCACAGCATGCATGCATGCATACATACGTACATGCGTATACACATACATACATATACACATACATACATACACACATATCCTTGATCATCCCTCCCAACAACTGTGATTCTATAGGGATGGTGAAGGCAAGATAATAAAAATTGGTAAGATAGGTGTTGCTCATCTTACTCCCCCTAGTTAAACTTTACAAAAAAACAATATGTGGGTGGCTCTTCACCACTTTTCACAGATGCCTAAACTTGTATTTTTATTTAAGTATATAAACTTACTATATTTATATCTATATAGTGCACATGATACTATATTTAAATATATAGAACTAATATATATATATATAGGCACTCTTAGGCAAAACAAAATTAAATTGTTTATGCATATTCACAAAAATGAGATTGAGTTTTCTCCTGATATTAGATTGCAACTTAAAATACAGAGTGTTAGAAAGGAAGACAATGTATGTATTTAGTATATGCAACTTATGAAAGCTAGAAATTCTAACTCAGTGATTAGTCATTTTTGTAGATAAGAAACTTTTCATAGAAAATACTGGCTATAAACTTGAGGGCCAGAATATATTCTTAACCAGTGATGGTTCTTATAATGAATGTAGCAGTTTTCAAATTTATGTGCTGTGTCTCTTACTATAAAATTATCTATAGTTCTAGTAATGAATTTCCATGTTTATTCTGTCCTTTAAAAAAAAATCAAAGGAAGTATCGAAATAGTGCCAATATACTATGTTTTTAAAGTCTGTTAAGCCATATTGTTTTAAGATAGTTTATCAATCAAAATCCAGCCAAGTTTGACTCTCCATTTTAAAAATGGAGCAAAAACATGACCTCATTGACCTATGGGAGCTTTACAGGTGTGGCCCACACAAGCAATCCCTTGAGTCAACAGTTCGTCGTGGAGGAGAATGCCTTTCCTGTACTCATTCAGCTACTAAGAAGTCACCCTTCACTTAACATTAAGGTATGGATTAATGTTTTCAAGGTTTTTTCTAACATAGTAAACGTAATATATAAAGCAGTTTGAAGAAGAATTTGTACCTTAGATTATGTGGGTTTACAAGTCTAACAATTTAACTTTTAAAACAAAATTCTAAAAGGTCTAAGCAGCAAATATGGATGTAGTAAATATTATTTTCTTCTACTATGACATGAAAGTCTTATGCACTTAGTCCTTGGTTATTTTTCCTTAGTCTTTAAACCCATGCTAGTAAATATTTAAAAATTATGTTTAGATGTGGAAGGGATACAATTACATACGTTAGATTTTACAGTACCTCTGAACATGCCTTGCTGTCCCTAGGACACCCCCCCCCCAGCACCTTCAGGAGATGTGAGATGACCTCTGTTCATAGAGGACATGGAAATTTCCTGGCCATTAAAATCTATGAGCGACACCCTCCAGGGGCTGGGTCACACTAACTGAAGTCAAAGAATTATAATCAACACATTGGGCTTTAAACACTTTATATTTCCACAACTTAGCCTGTGCAAATATTTACATGCTATACATTCTTCAGTAATGTGTGAATGAAACATAATTTTTGAAAACCACATCTTTAGGTTGAAGTGGCATTTTCTTTGGCATGCATCGTCCTAGGGAATGACTTGCTGCAGAAAGAGTTACAAGAAAAGGAAGGGTTTCGGTATTCCGATGTCCTTTATCTTCTTCACTCAAAAGAAAAGGTAGGACTTTGACATCCTTCAGGGCGCTCACCTTGGGGAAATGGCTCTAAGAAAATGCAATCAGTTACGACCAAGCATTCTCTAAGGCAGCACGCAAGCATTTTATTTAAGAGAATATACTCTGTTAGTCATGAGTTTGTGATAATACGGTTCCAAACTTTTCATAGTTGCCACATGTCTTGATGTGCACAGTTTTAATGCGTGCTAAAATCTCTGTCCTGAATCAAACCCTTCGTTTAATTGCATGCCCTTCCAATCCCGCATCATGCTCTTCTTACCCAGAGAACACCGGGCCTTCGGAAATGTCACGTGGTGAAGACAGCTTTCCCAAGGCAGCTAATAAGAGGCAGTTATTTTTCTTTAAAAAAAAAAAATTCTCCCAACGATGTCCTATTTCTTGTCTTGATGAGAATGAGATGCATCTTAGTAGGCGATAACTCAAAACTCAGTGAATAACAAAGCAAGTGAAAATTGTTGGTGTTTTTCCTCTCCCTAGGACATCTGCCTGAGAGCAGGTTATGCGCTGACTCTTTTCGCCTACAACAACCGTTTTCAACAGTACTTAATACTGGAAAAAGGAATGATAACTTTATCCATTTTTGAGCCTTTTCTTCAGTCCAAAGTTGAAACCGAGAGGGCAATGGCAGCATTTCAGGTACCCAGGGCCTTGCATTTCATTCTAGCAAGCACGTTGTCTTGGTGAGCACTTCTCCACTGGGGATTCAGAAAAATGTTGGCGCATTTACGAAATTGAGTATTCTCCGCACCAGCCCCTCCACCTCACGAGAAGCCCATTATTAAAACTTCTGTGTTTCTATAGAATCTCTCAAGTTGCGTCTCATGCCTACCACAATCCTGTGAGGCCCATAGCAGGTCCTTTAATCACATCATGCCCAGAGCAACTATGTGGTTAGTTTCGACGTGGTGATGTCGAAACAGCTCTCAGTGTGGACTGGCATGGCCTCTTCCATCAGCATCAGTATTTAGGCTCCTCTCTGTTTTATGCTTACTCTTCAGAGCTTCTCAATCCTATAGCCTTGTGAAGTATTTTTTTCTTCAAATTCAAGGTCAAACACTGCAAGAAATGCAGAAAGAATAACATGGCCCTTGTGGCCATTGCTATGAGCATTTGGGGGGAAGTACTTTAACCCTGTCTTTTCATCCATCACATCTCTTTTATTGGAGCCTACCAAACGTCCCCTCTGACCCCTAAATTGCCCCCAAATCATACATGATTAAGAGAACCTGAGTAGCAAACAGTCACCAATTCTATGGTTTTTTTTTTTTTTTGGTTTGCTTTCTTTTAGATTATCGTGTTAGCGAAGGTCATTATAGATGTGGACCATATTACTTTGTCGGCAAGAGGTGTTAATATTTTAGTCGACAGTCTGTATTCAACCCACATTCCTACTATTGCCTTGACAGGTAAGAAACAGCTAACAAAACAAAACAACAACAACAAAAAAAAAACAACAAAAAAGTATAACGGCCTCCACACAAAGGAACATGGGTTCGCGTTCAAGACAGATCATAGAAATATTTTAGATCACAATCTCGACAATACGAAAATACATCCAATTCCCTGTTGCACAGTTTCAAGCTACACCACTTGGAAACACTGAGCCAGGTCTGCATGGGGCAGCGGACGTCAGCATTCACTCTGTACCCTGCGCGGAGCCGTAGGGGTCCACCCTGCTTACCGAACAGGGTTGCAGGAACCCTCAGCACTGCTCCTTTACGTTCCTAACAATCATGTCAAACTTCTAATCATCTTCTAGACTAGACAGTAAGAGCTCAATTATGCAACCCCAAGAAAAAATTTACACTCCGATTTTCATAGTCGTGGCAGATTTACACTGATGTGCTTTGTATTTCTTTTGAAAGTATACATTCTGTTACTGGAAATTTTTTTTAGATTTATTTGTTATATTATTTATTTATTATATTTATTATATTATTCTTTGCATGAGTGCTTTGGTTGTGTGCCTGTTGCCTATGGGTCAGAAGAGGGTGCTGGATGCACTAAGACCGGAGGTCTAGATAGCTGTAAGTCATCACGTGGGCACAGGGAATTGAACCCAGGTCTTCTCTAAGATCAACAGCTGTCCTTAACCACTGAGACACGCCTTTAATTCCAGCTCCCTAGAGGCAGAGACAGGTGGACCTCTGTGCGTTTGAGGCTAGCGTGGTCTACACAGTGAGTTCTAGGACAGCCACGGTTATGGAGAGAGACCCTGTCTCAAAGAACAAACAAACAAACAAAAATAAAGAAATACAACCCAGCAAAGAAAAATAGGGTACTAGTTCTCTTGACATTGTGTTCTCTAAGTACATCCCCTTCAAGCTTGCCCATGCTTGTAACAATAGGTGATAAGTAACATTTAACCAGGCTACCATTCACAGCTACATAAACAGTTTCAGAGTGATAGCCTGTGAATCCTAGCAAAATAAATAAAAAATCAAATTTATTACTAACTTAGCCAGTGGCTGTATGAGAAACACATATTTTGGAGTCTGTCTGCTTAGAGAGGAAGACGAATCATTCAGCGGAAACTTTTGGACACCGGGTAGGAAAACGGGTCTGGAAGGAAATTTAATAGTCTTTGTTTTAGATTTCGGTTCATGATCTCTTTGCTACAAGAGATGCCTTATTTTATTTGCTTTCAAATATTAATTTTCTCCATCTGAAAGGATGCCTATCACATCCAGACACAAGTTCAGGGGAAACACTCGTACACATAAAATGAATACATTTTATTAAAGCTTAACAACCGAAAAGCAGTGGTTATATTTTCGAAGTCTGGAAAACAGAAAGCTTCTGACTGGAAAATGTGCCATTCTTTCAAGTTCCAGTATACGTGATGGAAAACCAGTTGACTACGTGAACAACTGTTCCATATTTCCGTGTGCATGTTTCTCTTCCCTTGCTTCTTGATTTACCAGAGAGGTTTTGTAGGACAAACTTTTCAAACTACTGTGTACAAGTGGAAACGCAACACGTCTGTTATCAGCTGTGGATCATATAAGCTCTTTTCTTTGTTTTGATTCTAGGTAACTTAATAGCTACTCTGGCTCATTCTAGAGCTGGTATCCCAGCCGCTTTTATGACAGTAGGGGCGATCCAGCGGCTCTGCTACCATCTGTACTCAGCAAGAGAAGAGGTAAGCAGAAGCTAATTGCAAATTTAATGGGCTACAAATAATAGTTTTCTTCTTTCACACAAGGGGATGTTTTTTCCTTGGGATAGTAGATAATTCATAATAACTCAAGCATAGATGAATTTTCCAGTATTAGTCATACCATGTCTGATATGTCCAATTCTGATTTCCCACAAAAATCATATTTTTTTAAAAAAATATTTCTTCTCTCATACATTACATCCCAACCACAATTTTCCCTCCCTCCTCTCCTCCCAGTCCCTCTCTCCCCCCATCCACTCTTCCTGCATTTACCCTCAGATAAAGGCAGCCCTCCTCGGGATATCAAATGAACATGGCGTATCAAGATATAATAAGGCTAGACACCTCCTCTCATATTAAGACAGGACAATGTTGTTTTCAACTAAGTCTATTTTATCAGTAAAGACTTGGGAGCCAGATGGAGGGGTGAAAACCTGCTAACTCTGAGAGGCCAAGAAAGCACCTCCACTGTCCTCGTCCCAGGAAAAGAGCTTTCTCCTATCTGTCTCAAACAAAACTACTCCACCCGGATGTCCCTCCCTTCCGCTTCCTGTGTCTCTCTCGTTGTTCTCCTGACTCTCTCTTAACCTCTATGGTTACTTCCTCTCAACTGGCGGCTTGCTCCACCTCTCGACCTAAGATTGATTTTTATTTAACCCTTTTTACAACATTCAAGCAGAAAGCTCTTGGATTAAAGGGGCGTGCTAGGACTGAGTCACACCAGACCGAGAAGCAGGGTTTCCTAGTAAATGATGCAGTGTTGGGGTCCACAGTATGTTGGGGTCCACAGTGTGATGGAATAACCTGCCATAGGATGAGGCAGCCCAGTGGGAGGAAGAGGCCCAGAGGCAGGCAGGAGTCAGAGACAGTCCCCTCTCCCATTCTTAGGCGTTCCACGAGAAAACCAAGCTACAGAACTAAGACATCTATGCAGAGGGTCTAGGTCGATCTCATGTAGGCTTCCTGACTGTTGGTTCCGTCTCTGTGAGCTCCTATGACCTCAGGTTAGTTGATTCTGTGGGTTCTCTTGTGTCCCTGACCCCTCTGGCTCCAACAATCCTTCCTCCTCCCTCTTCTGCAGGGCTCCCCGAGCTCTGTCTAATGTTTGGCTGTGGGTCTCTGCATCTGTTCCCGTCAGTTGCTGGATGGAGCTGCTCTGGTGGCACTTATGCTAAACTCCTGTCTATGGGTATAGCAGAAGAGCGAAATTTCAATAGGAGTCATTTCATTGCCTTTCTTTTTTTTTTTTTGCTTGTCAGTACACTTTTATTTGAACTCTGACATCTAAACAGAATTTTACGAAAGCAATATAACAACTGTAATTAAAGATTTTGAAACCATGGGACTGGAGAGATGGTTAAGAGCGTGTACTGCTCTTACAGAGGACCACATTTTGGCTCCCAGTACCCATACATCTGCCTTTAATGCCAGCTCCAAGGGATCCAGTGTTCTTTTCTGGTCTCCATAGGGATGGACACACATGCGCGCGCGCACACACACACACACACACACACACACACCTTTTAAAAAACTTACACACAGCGTTCTACTTAGTCTCCTCACAGCGGCCTGCACACAGCGGCCTGCACACAGCGGCCTGATCAGCCTCCCGACAGCAGGCAGTAGGGAAAGAATAAGACACGCTTTAGGATCATGCTTATTAAGATGTTTAAAAGATGTTTAAATCCAATACCTAGTCAAATTAATCTCCAAGCTAAATACAAAACCAAAAACCATGAAGTGACTTGTTTTAATTATAAAATCAAGCTTTAAAGACAGAACTGTCGGGGGCCCTGCCCCAGCCAGGTTCAGGTCCCGAGGAAGGGGTGTCCATGCAAAGAAAAGAGTGAACCCCAGATGAGTTTCACACAAATGGTGGTCCCAAGTAGCTTGAGACATATTTATACTTAAAGATTTTTTTCCCCAACTTTTAAATCAAAACAACTTATAAACAAAAAACAACGCTCAGAATTTTGCTAGCTTGGCTAAATAGGCATACATTCTTTCTCTTTTTCTTTCTTTCTTTCTTTCCTTCTTCTTCTTCTTCTTCTTCTTCTTCTTCTTCTTCTTCTTCTTCTTCTTCTTCTTCTTCTTCTTCTTCTTCTTCTTCTTCTTCTTCTTCTTCTTCTTCTCCTCTTCCTCCTCCTCCTCCTCTTCCTCCTCCTCCTCTCCTTCTCCTCCTCCTCCTCCTCTTCCTCCTCTTCCTCCTCATCCTCCTCCTTCTCCTCCTCCTCCTCCTCTTCCTCCTCTTCCTCCTCATCCTCCTCCTCCTCCTCCTCCTCCTCCTCCTCCTCCTCCTCCTCCTCCTCCTTTTTAAGAAAGGGTGTAGTTTTGGAACCTGTCCCGGAACTCGCTCTGTAAACCAGGCTGGCCTCGAACTCATAGAGATCCGTGAGCGCTGGGATTAAAAGCATACATACATTCAGCTAGACATACATTCTTTTTTTGTTTTGTTTTTCAAGACAGGGTTTCTCTGTAGCTTTGGATCCTGTCCTGGATCTAGCTCTTATAGTCCAGGCCAACTTTGAACTCACAGAGATCCACCTGCCTCTGCCTCCCGAGTGCTGCGATGAAGGGCGTGCACCACCACCGCCCAGCTAGACATACAGCCTTAAGAACAACAATGCCATTCAAAACCTAATGAAGCAAATTTACAGAAAAAGGGGCGAATTGCCATAAGTTGCTCGCATGCAGTTCAATTGTATTTCTCTAACTGGTCCCTGGTCCTACAAAAGCATCCTCCATGCCTACAGAAAAGTGTCCTAAAACCTCTTGATAAAGGGTGAACTGGGGTAAGATACTCTTTTCTCACCCCATTCTTAATGTTTGCTCCCAGAACTCTTTGATGTGGTTAATGTCCCCTCCGCTGCTTTATTAACTTTCATTGCTTCCAATCCCGATTCTGTCAGCATCGAATCAGAGAGGTCCCCGGGGTCTGGAGGGACAGCCGGTGTTTCCAAATAAGAAACCTGAGAAGCATTGGTTCCCAAAGAATTTTTAGGGGAAAATAATTGAGGAAAAAAATGGGGACTTTCTGGGAATGATTATATCTGTCCCAAGTGTGACTGACAAAGCCAAACCAAAACCTCCAAGAGAATCATCAACATTATAAGAGAGGAGAGAGCCTGCAGGTTGTGTGGTCCCAGCAAAGTCTTTGCTGCCCTGAGGTTCACTGATCCTTGCTGAGTGAGAGACTGTCTCCATGGGCTTTGCCTTGCAGAGACCTGATGGATAAGCATTCCTATGGCTGATCTGAAGCTAGGCCACACAGCTCTCAACACAAAACCCTGTGTTCATGCCAGTAATCTCAGCGCTCAGAAGGCTGAGACAGGAGACTTCCTTCTACTTCAAAGCCAATTTGGGTTACACAGAGACTTAGAATGTGCCCCGTGGAAGGAGGAGATGCAAATTTGTGAAAGGCACCAAATTATAAGAGCAAAGTATAGCATGGGTGTACGAAGGTGCCACAGTGAATGCCAATGTCTTATGTAACTTAAGATTTAAATACTCAGTCTATAAATAAATCTACTGTGATGGTATAGAAATTTATAATTAAAAAAAATGTTTAGGAAGTATCTCGCAAGAATACTTAGCAAGTGGGTGAACCTTTTTATTTTTTTAGTATTCTAGGTAATTCCAAAAATGAAATCAATGTGCTCACAGATACTGTGAGCAATGAGTAGAAACCAATGGCCATTCACAGTCTTCTGTAAAACTCTGGGCAGAGGACGAGGCCTGCAAGCGGAGAGAATGGCCTGGCACGCATGAACCATTAGGCCCCTACCTGATGATGGATTTGCTTACATCCATTATCTGATATTCATCTTTACAGAAATTATCTTAAGGTTTAATGTAGTTTTAATAACGAGTGTGTCTGTGTAGGTTCGTGCATGTGAAGTCAAGTGCCTGTGGAGGCCAGAAGCGAGGGCTGGGTTCCCTGGACTTGGAGTTCCAGGTGGCTGCCTTGGGTTGTCGTGGGAACCAAACTCAGGTCTAACAGACCTTTCTGAAGAAGTAGCTAGTTAGAGTCTGAGCTAGATAATTTTGGTTAGTTTTCTTGAGAATACCATACCAAGTGTTTCATCGTATTCACCTCTTCACCTCTCCCGCTTTCCCCCTACCCATTCCCATGCCCCTACCCACACAACTTTGAGTCCTTTTTAAAAGCCCATCAAGACCAATTGGTGCTGCTCAAATATCCTGAATGTGGGTCTTTGACTTACCAGGGGCTACTAAACTCTTAGAGAGAAAAAAAAAAAACGCTCTCCCTATCCCAGCAACTCCCAATTGCCAATAGCTCCATGGCCGTGGGTGGGACTGTGTGCTCAACTCCCCTCTCCACGCTGGGAGGCTTTGTGCACGCTACCGAAACTACCGTGTGTTTCCACCTAGAGCCACCCTGCTGTATGCAGAAGGCACTGCCCCCTGGAGTCACTTCCTGTCACTTCCCGTCACTTCTGCTGCAATTATCCCTGAGCCTTCAGAGCCCGTTCCTGGGGGAGGCTGCTAGTTTGTTTCCCGACTGCCCTGCCTCAAAACAATCACTCAGAAACTAGATTAATTGCAATTCTGTTTGGCCAATAGCTTAAGCATATCTCTAGCCAGCTCTCATATCCTAAACTAACCCGTTTCTATTCATCTGTGCATCACCACATGGCCGTGGCTTACCGGCAAGGGTCTGGTGTGTCTGTCTCCTGCGGGTGGCTACATGACTTCTCCTGACTCCTCCTACTCTCTCTCTATATATTCTCCAGCCTGGCTATAGTCTGCTAAGCCCTTGGCCAAAAGCAAGTGTAGTCATTAACCAATAAAAGCAACACATATACAGAAGGACTTCCCACACCAGCCCCATTGCTTAAGAAGTGTCTTCTCATAAAGTTGTGACAAACCTACTTTGGAATAGAGAAATTCTAAATTCAAAGTGAATGCTGAGACTTGATCCCAAAATAATGTTCAGAAAGTGTATATGAATATATTTACCTCTGGCAAATTGCATGCTTTAAAACAGTCAAAATAGCACATTTTACGTCTGTTATATTTTTATCATAACAAAACATCAGGAAAATGTGAAAAAGCCTCTTGTGATTTCAGGTTCGCACAGCGTGTTCCTGCGCCCTTGGCTACCTATCGTACAATGCGTACGCGTTCCGCATCCTGCTGGCTGAGTGCAGGAACAAACCTAACCAGTTCCTGCGTATAATGAACAACATCAGCAGAGACGCCAAGATTAACCCTGCCTTCCTGAAGGAGTTCCAGATGCAGCAAAGCGTGGGGCTTCCGTCCTTAAGGTATCGTCTTAATAAGAAATGGAAGAAGTGACATTTAGTACCTGCAAACGCGCTAATGTGTTTGTGCAGTCTTGACGTGCATGGGTACCCTGTGGGTATAAACTTAACCTTGAACGTTCATTGGCAAAGCCCGCTTTTGTTTACTTTGGAATGCCGAGAGTCTTCTGTTTTGATCCGTAGCAGCAGGTTTCTGTTTAAGGGTTAGTGTTAAGTACTCAGCATCTTTACTCACTTCAGCTGCACAGTTCCATCCAGGGCAACAGTCAAGTTCACTTGCCCAGCCTGGAGACAAGCAGGGGCTATGTAGACGCTGGTTGATGTAGTCTGCTGTGTGTATGCAGACCTAGGCCCAGGAAAGATTCGATTTGTTAGAACTGTTTCTGAGAAGAGTGCTACAAAACAGAAAGTCCTGATTCAAATTAGGACAAAAAGGAAGGTTGCAACAGTTATTGCGGTCAGAGACCCTATAGACATGGGCCACAGTTGATGCTACCACTCGGCTGGGGAAAATCTGGATGAGATTGGACCCATGTTTTCTAGAAATCCAAGCAGCATAAAGGGCGGAGTTCTGGCATAGAGGCAGCAGCTAAAAACGACACACTGGCTGAAGTTTTGGCGTCTGTCAAGCATTTTGCTCAACTGATTCTATCTCAACGTCACAGTTTCATTATAACCTAAGTCTTTAAAATAGGGGGTGAAAAAAAATCTTACTGTGAACAAAGCTGAATTATGAGTCTTTCCAAGTAGGAAAACATTCATGTAAGAGCTACTCAAGATAAATTATTACTCTGATACAAGGGAAGGAGACCCAAATGTACACTGTGGTTATATAAGTCAATTTTAAGTATAGGAAAAGGTAAGTCTATTTCAAGAATCCTTTGAGCCGGGTGGTGGTGGCGCACGCCTTTAATCCCAGCACTCGGGAGGCAGAGGCAGGCGGATCTCTGTGAGTTGGAGGCCAGCCTGGTCTACAAGAGCTAGTTCCAGGACAGGCTCCAAAACCACAGAGAAACCCTGTCTTGAAAAACCAAAAAAAAAAAAAAAAAAAAAAGAATCCTTTGAAAACTAAATATGCAAAATTAATTACATAAATTAATGTAAAACACAATCTGAACTTTGGTTATAATAATTTGTTAAATTAATTTATTTATTTTTCATAAATTTAATTTAGTACAAATGATTTGTACTTTGTACATTCCCATAACGCTGTGGGGAATGGAAAATGCTCCTATTCAATTTTATCTGCCTCAAAGTTCGGTTTGAGTTCTTTCTTTCCATCACCTCAAACATAATAATTATTACATTTTAGATGTATTTAATGCTTGAAATGAGTAGATAAGTGATCAAATATAAGGTATCTGCAGGTAGCATGCATGCAGTTTTATACATGTATGACAGAGACCATTAGGCCCCTGAACATGGTACCTAGAATCTTTCTTTATTCATGGTTTTCTGGGTATATACGCTATGTCTTCATTTAATTATTTGATATTTTCTCCTTTTAGCCTGGAAAAGAATGGAGGACCATCTGTAATTCCTGTCTTTAAAAAAGGTAGTAGTTTTTCTTTTCTTTCTTTAACGCCCACTATTCCCAGCAGTCTGTAATTCTGCTTTAGGGTTTCTTTTGCTCTGATAAAAAACAAAACCAGACCAAAGGCAACTCAGAATGAGGATTTATTTCACCTTACATCTCCCAGCCAAGTCATCCAGGGAAATGAGGGCAGGAACTCAAGGCAGGAACTGGTGCAGAAGCCATGGACAAGAGCCAATTTCTGCCTTACTCAAGTTTCCTTTCTTACACACCCAGGAGCACTTAGCCATGGGATAGCCCCAGCCACAATGAGCAGGACCCTCCCACATCAATCATAAATGAAGAAAATGCCCACAGGTTTGCCTACGGGCCAGTGTTATAGAAGCATTTTTTTCAGTTATGGCTAGGTGTGTGTCAAGATAACCTACCAAGCAGCAATCCTATCTTTTAAAGTTAAAAATGTGGAGACAACCCTCCAGAAAGCATCTGGTCTGTAATTCCACACACAGAAGACACCTTTCCTTTATAAGTCTGCATGAATCATTTAAAGTCTTCCTTACTATCAAATGCTAAAGAATTCTCTGGCAGGACGGAGCAGTGGGTAAGAGCACCTGGCCACAAGCCTAAAGACCTGAGTTTGTTCCTCAGAACCTATGTGGCGGGAAGGAGCTCCAAGCCAGTGGAGATGGGGTTACAGGAGGTTGTGCATGGCCTTGTATGCATGCTGGGGACGCAGCATGGGCTCTGCAACGGAGCTGCATGTAATCAACAGCCGAGCCCCCTAGCCAAGGCCTTATCAGGTCTGCAACGAGGAATAAACATGAATCACTTTCATGCACAGATTAAATCTGCCAACCTTAGAAAGGGCCAACGCCAGAGTACCCTATGTGGTGGGTACATTTATGATCTCACCAGTTCAGAAAGAGAGCAGGAGACAAACAGAGGCATGCAGGGCTTAGAGGACGGCCCGGTGGTTAAGAGCAAACACAGCCCTCCTAGAAGGCCTGAGTTGGGTTCCCAGCATCCACCTGTGAGTCCAGTTCTGAGAAGTGGGGCACGCTCTTCCAGCCTCAGTGGGCACCCACACAGTGCATGCATTCACATGGGTGTGCACACATGTGCACGTACACACAAAATAAAATTTCTCTAAAAGGAGAAAAAGGAGCATTTCTTCAGGAGTATCTGCAGAGAGCTGGTATCCATTTTAGTTAGGCAAAGAAAATCGTAAGTAATCATACTATAGTTGGGGCCCTGGACTTCAGAGCCGTTGACCTGTGGCCTCTTACTTCCAGGGAAGGAACACCGAAGGAAAGCAAGACCGAAAATCCAACCAAAGGATTCTCTGACTTTAATTCCTCCCGTAACTAACTTCATAGGGCTCTTCAGGATGCCCAAGAACACCAATGTTTACCACAATATTTTCTCTTTTTCATCTGGCGTTTCATCCGATATCATAAATGTATCAAGACCAAGAATAGTGTGTTTGAACAAGCTTAAGCACCAAGAGCAGAAAGCCAATCCAGAGTCCACAGAAGGCTAGTAATTAAAAAAAAAAAAGCATTTGAACATGAAATGATTCTTGAGTGGTCTTTCAGGGGACGAAGTCTGTGTTGTTCGAATGGAAGGGCTTTATGTTTACTGAACAGATCTTCTTTTCAGTGTTTCACATAGAATTTAACATCAGATTAGTTATTGCTTCAAAAAAGTAGAATTTCTGTAGATGATGTCTCCACTCACACCTGTAAGATTTATCAACTGTCATGAGCAGATAATATATTTGTTTATTGTTATACCTGCATCATGAGCCCCCCGCCCCCCCCCCACGCCCAGAGACCACCAGGAGTCCCAGTTTGCATGCAAAAGCAAAGAGCTTTTATTGCTAGCTTTAGCTTGGGATCTCCATTTGTCCTGTCTTGAAAATACCAAAAACAAAACAGGGTGAGTTCCAGGTCAGTCAAAGCCACACAAAGAAATCCTGTCTTCAAAAACAAAAAAAAACAAACAAAACAAAGCAAAACCCCCCATTAAGCTAAGAAGTGAATCAAATAATAAGACACCCTCATTTTCTCAGTGTCATTAAGGGTAACTCTTGAAGTTTATTAAAGTTTATTATTAAGCCTCTGATCATGAACATCCAAGCCTTGAGGTAGCTTCAGGTGGGCTCAAGATATTTTGTATACAATCACAGACACTTTCTGAGAAACTAGCCAGATTATCCTGACAACAGTATTTCTCCTGAAGAATCACTGCCAACTTTAAAAAAATATATTTTGTTGAAATAAATTTTAATAAAATAGTCTAGTGGTTTCTCCTCTCCACACTCCTCTCAGATCTTCCCTGCCTAGTCACCTCCACACCCTTTTTCTCTTTTGAGAACAAATAAGCAAATGACAAGCCCTCCAAATAAACTAGAATTTAAAAAAAAAACATAAAAGACACACACACACACACAAACCCCATACAAACACAAAATTGGAACCACATTATAAAGGCAAAAGACCAGTAAAACAAACAAAAATGCCCAAACAAAGCATTATGAGACAAAAAGTCTACAAAAATGCCATTGAGTTCACTTTGTGTTGGTCATCTACTGCTGGGCATAGAGCCTATCCCCAAGTGTGGTTAATATAGCCACTGGAGAAAAATCATCTTTCCTTTGCAAGTGGATTATCAGTTGGAGACAATTTGTTGGTTAGGGAACTTGATTCATGTCCACTTCTGTAAAGAGAGACTACTCACTCATTTCCCTACCCAGGACCGTGGGTTTGTGCCCCATGTTGGGCGCCAACTGTAGGTAGCAACTGTTGGTTTGTTTTCTGTCACCCAGATCTGAAAATAATCACACAGAAACTATATTATAACACTGCTTGGCCTATTAGCTCAGGCTTTTTATAAACTAACTCTTACATCTTAAGTTAACCCACCTATATTACAAGGCTGTGGCTTACTAGGTAAAGTTCCGGCATCTGTCTCCTTCAGCAGCTACATGGTGTCTCTTTGACTCTGCCTACTTTCTATATCTCCGTTCAAATTTGCCGCCTGGCTTTATTCTACCCTGCTATAGGCCCAAAGCAGATTCTTTATTAACCAATAGTAGCAAAACACATTCACAGCATACAAAGGAGAATCCCACATCACACTTTTTCTCTCAGCATTGGGACCCTATCTGGCTTGAACCTGTGGAGGCTCTGTGCATGCTGCCACATTTGAGTTTATATGTACATAAGTCCTGTTGTGTCTGGAGACTACTGTTTCCTTGGAGCCATCCATCCCCTCTGGCTCTTACAGTCTTTCTGTCTCCTCTATGGCAGAGTTCCTTGAACCTTACAGGAGAGGATACCCTTAACTCTTCATGATTAATTTTCATCATTCTATTATCTTCCCTTATGGACATCCTGAGCTTTACCATGTATGCTGGAACATACCTGTAATCAAGGACTTGGTATGTTCATACAGGAGGTTTGCTAAGAGTTCAAGACCAGTGTGAGCTACGGTGAGTCCTAGTGAGAGAGACGTTGGTTTCAGTGACCCACCCAGCCCTTAGTTTCACTGTAAGGTAAATTTGGCATGTGTTAATGAAGAGTTCAGTGTTGCTCCCTAATTCCAACCTCCTTTCTCTTCCTTCCTTTCCTTTCCTCGTAGCAAGTACTCAAAGAATTAAAAGACATGGCTGCTATCCAGGGTTCATTAATTTCTATTAGCTATATTTTCCCCTTATTTGTATTATAAAGTAATTTAACATACAGGCATGATTATAACACCTGGAACGACTTTTAACATGTTCAAAACATAGATTATAAATATATTCATAATATAAATTTTGGTAAATTTTCCTCGATAGTTTATATGAACTTATAGTAGTAGTCACAGAAAGTTTGTTAATTCATAATCACATATACAAACCACAAATCCAAATATAAAATGTGAATTCCTGAACTAGTTGGTGCTTTTACTTGTTACTTTTTTATCAATCCTATGTTTAACAGCAATCTAACAAAAAAGAATACGAAGCTATTTTAAGTAATGGCTATTTCCAGATGCTTCATTTCTAGGAGAAAACAGGTGATCATTAATTAAATAAAAGAATTACTTCTGGAACTTTCTGAGATGCTACCTTAAACTAGGACTAAGATAAATTACGTTTTCATTTTAGTTAAGAATGGTTGTACATGCCTGTAATTCTTCTGTTGGGATGTTATAAAGTGAGTTACCTGACAAAAAGGGTTTTCTATGCTAAATTTTTATCTTTACCTTTTCAATAAAACATGTCACCAAAGATTAGAAAGTTGACAAAATTAACAACTTGGTCCAGTATAGAGGGCAAAATATAAACAGTTAGTGGCCAAATCAATGGACATAGTAACATTGGCCCTTTAAAAAAATTAAGATTTATTATCATTTTTAAAAATTTTATGTGTACGAGTGTTTTGCTTGCATTTAGGTTTGTGTTTCACATGCATGTTTGGTACCCTAGGAGGTGGGAAAAGGATGCTGGATCCATTGGAACTGGAGGTATGGACACTCATGAGCCGCAAGAACAGGAAGTATTCTTAACCACTGAGTCAATCTGCAGCCCCAGGAGGAATGTGCTTACAGCCCCAAACAGTAGATAGCTACTTTGGACACACAAAAAAAATTGATAAATTTACACTATCTGCAATGCTAAGTTTCAGAGAAAATTATCCAAAACAAGCCTTTCTCATCTCGTTTATTTCCATCCTAGTAAACACAATTTAAAAAATCATGGGTGTGAAAGTATGTGGCTCAATTAGGCAAGAATTAAAAGCACTTAGTCTTCTTCTAAGCATGACACCTAATGACTTGTTCAAATGGTAATCCATATTCTGTTGTCAGGTTTTGTCATAACTCAGGGGCCTGACACCTGGTTTGATTTTTTTCAACTGCTCTCATTGAAGAAGTTAGTCCACTCTATGGGACCAGGAATCAAAAGAACCACTGTATTTCTCCCAAAGATATATTTTTTAAAGATTTTACTTATTTATTTACTTATTATGTATATAGTGTTCTGCTTGCATGTCTGCCCGCAGGCCAGAAGAGGGCACAAAATCTCATTACGGATGATTGTGAGCCCCCATAAGGTTGCTGGGAATTGAACTCAGGACCTCTGGAAGAGCAGTCAGTGCTCTTAACCTCTGAGCCACCTCTCCAGCCCCAAAGATATATATATATATATATATATATATATATATATATATATATATATTGAAATATCTGTTGAAGCTTGTAGACAGTGAGAAGCCTGGTCTCAAGGGAGGTCAACAGCATTCCTGGTCTAATACCTGAGTTGTGAACGACTTCTTGCTGTCATACACACTATCACGTGTCCCTTCACGGCTATACATACATACACACATGCCTACTAAAACCCTTGACGCTTAATAAATATATTTATATAATTTGATACCAAAAAGATAAAACTTAATTTTATTGTTTGAAACGTTACCTGTAAAGACCTTTAAAAATCACAAATCAAATTGCCATTTTTAATTGTGGGACTTTTATGGCAGCTTCTGCGACTTCTTGGGATATGTCTACTCCAAGAGGACATCTGCATGGAAACCAGAGGCCACATTTCGTTATACTTACTTCACCACCTACCACAACTTCTGCACATTTTCAGCTTGGAGTCTGGACAATGGTGGAAGTAAGGGGGAGTTGGCATAGGTGATGATGATCCTTACACAAACCAGGACGACGCACGACACTACCTCATTCATAAGAAACCCGAATTGTGAGGTGTATTTACAACTTCTCCTGCTCCAAAGTGCTGTAAACTAGTAAGTTTAAAACACAACGAAGGCTGGGGATATATAGGTCAGTGGCTCAATGGCAGGGTGTCTGTTTAAACACATGCAGAAACTTGAATTCTACAAACTATCAGATAAGAAAAAAGCAAATGGAAAAATAACCCTTAAAGTGAACCATAAAACACAACAAAAGATGCCATAGTCTGTAGTCTTTCACAGAGGTCAAGATGAAAAGCGCATTTTAACACATAAGCCAAGCCTACATTGTTCATATGTTTGCTGTTCCCATGGTTTCCACGACTTCTCAGAGTCCACAGTTGGTCTGTCCTTGCTCTTCCAGACAGAAAGCTCTTCCCCACTCACCCACCTTATCTATTCTTTCTCTGTAAACAAAGGGAAACCTCAAATTCCCCCTTTTCGATGACACAGCTCAAGGTAAGCCCTGACCCCAGCAGGATAAAGCCATCCGCTCCAGCCTCGACACTGCCACAAGGGGGCACAAGTGAGCAGCCAGTATCATCTGATACTGGCTAAACTTTCAGACACTCCCCTAAACACTGGCCATCCACAGCCAGCATCAACAGTCCGCACAACCAGTACAACTCTCTGGAGCCGAGAAGCTCAAAGTAGCAGAAGAAATAACGTCCACATTTAATTGTGTCAGATTAGGAAACATAATTGTCCTAAATTATTCCCTAACCTGAACAGAACTTGACAGCAAATTAAAAAACTGCTCTTGGAACCACGGTTTGAGAAAGAACATAGGCTCACAGTGAACAGCTGCCTCCGGGCTTACTCCCATCGATTCCTGGAGGAGCACAGTTACAACATACCTGCATGTTATCTTCGTGGCTCCCTTAAGTTTGCTAATCCACTAACCGCCCTTAGATAGCACTACACATCACAAAAGAACAGCTCATGAAGAGGGGTTCCGTCCTGTCATTAAAAATATGTGTATGTGTGTGCCCGAGTGCATGCATGTAAACCATCTGCATTCACGAGCCATGGAGGTCAGGGTGTTGGATCCCCTCATACTGGAGGAAGGGCAGCTATGAGCTGCATGTGGGTACTAGAAACAGACCCTAGGTCCTCGAGCAGTGACCAATCTTAACTACCAACCCATCTCTCCAGTCCTAAAATGTGTACTTTTCTGTACAAAATAAACAACACATCAACATTATTCATTGCCTATAGAAATAGGCCATGGCTCATATATGGCTTGGAAAAAATTGTATAATTTGATTCTGTAGCAGAAATATTTCATATCACCTATTTCTCAACTCTATCAATGAAAACCAGTAATTTCCCTTAAACTACCAACCAGAATATCAACAAAAACTTCCTGTGTGAAAAAAACATGCTCCAGGCTTTCTTTCTCTTTTATAAGGTAATTTGTGTAAACAGGATAAATGGTCTACTTACTTTGGTTCATACCGGAAGTTTTCTACATCATGTAAAATGCCCAAGCCGGCACGCAATCTTTCAATCCCATTCCTGAAAAACAGTAATAAAACAAAGACAAAAATGACACCGAAACAAAAACCAACAGCCTCAAGGTCGAAGGACAGACAATTTAGTATGGTGAGACGTTAATGGTTAAATACATGATTGCAAAGAAATCCCATCTTGTGGCTTACCACGCAATCATAACGCCATTATCTGTGCACAGTCTTGGCGGAGGGCACAGCGAAGTGCATTGCGTTGCATTTGCTACAATTTCCAGCGCTTTTCGGATATACGAGTTACTTGCAACACCTCCAGACACAACCTGAAAGAATAGGGACGACGAGCATCAAATGCTATCACATACAGAGAGGAAGCAAGCTGTCACTATACATGGGGGGAAAACCAGCTTTGTCCAACAAGAAACTATTTGGGGCTAAGTAATGAGTATTTGCATAAGAAAAATCTGGAGATACTAATCACAGTTTTTAGCCAGCACGTATTCACTGCTAGCACTTTAAATATTTCCTTAGTATCAGAAAGTGTCTCGGCCACATTTGCAATCACAATACATCAATATTTTAGCATCTGCACTTTTGGTTTTCGTCACTGAGCTACCTACCCAGCTCTCACAAAACCATTATCTCTAGTATCCGTTTTTAATATCCCGTCTTGCCAACTGCTGAATTTAGACATCTCCATTTTCAAAAATTTAAGACCTGTTAAATAGGAAGATTACCAAGTCGTATGAGCACGTGTAAAGGGATTTCACTAAAAGACGGAGGACAGCAGCCTAGTTTTCTAAAAATAGGAACCACAGTGGCTACTCTGGTTTCATTATGGCAAATCCTCTTCAAATTCAAAGAGAAAATGTAGCCTGGGATTTTGTTTTTCTACACAGGCGATGTTACATCTACCTTCACGATGGCTACACATGGCTTTTCTTCTGTATTGTTCTACACTGTCCAGCAGGAGACACAAGGCCCTAAATCCAAAGCGACACGCTGGGAAGTGAACCGCTGCCTGCTAGCGGGTGAGCGGGCGAAGCTTACTAATACTGCGTTCGCTGGCGGTAACAACCCTCTCTGCTTGCAAAACAGAATAGCGCGCTGCGTTCTCGTGGCAAGGTGGCTTGCGGTCACGTGCTGCACCGCAGCAGCAATGTCTGCGGCGGAAGACAGGATTTGCCCCTTCTCAATGCCTTCTTCCTTCTCCTTCCTTTCGATTAGCTTATCGATAACATGCTGAAGTCCCGTAAAAGAAAAATTGCAGTTCTTAGCATTCTGCATGGGAGGACTGAGGGTAAAATGGAATCTATTTCCTTCTTTGGCCAAATGTTCTATAGCCTTCCCACCGCTCATCGTAGAATATTCATGACGATTGATTAAAGAAAGTCTTCTTGCCACCTATTAAAAACAAGCGATAATATATTTTGATCATAAATTAATTAAAGAAAGATTATCCACTATGACCAAGTTAGCTTTAATCCAGGGATAAATGGTTTAAAATATGCGAGTCAATGCCTGTAATAAATGACATTAAAAAGTATATTTTTAAATGAGTCATAGACTGCACATTTTGAAGTCATAGACAAAATGATAATGAATTCAAAGGTTACTTAAAATCCTGAATGAATACAGAGACTATGGCTAATTTCAGGCCAGGCTTTTCTTGAACAACCTGACCATCTAAGCATTGCCTCCCTAGTTTTTCTCTCCCGCTGGGGTTGGAAAATTGATGTGGATGGTTATTTAACGATTAACATTGGAAATAAGAATCTGTTCTTTCCCTCCATCATTTCGGCTGTTTTGTGGAGGGCAGTAGGCTCCGTACTTCTAAAGAAACTCCTCTGTGATGTTGGCAATTACACAGTAGATTCTGAATTCCGTGTTAGTCTTTGCTTTTCCCTCACAGGATTTCACTATATCGCCCCCAGTTGGCCTGGAACTCACTCTGTAGACCAAGCAGACCTTGAACTCGCAGTGATCCACCTGCCTCTGCCTCCAAGGGCTGGAATTAAACATTTGTACCACAATGCTCTGCTCTGCTCCTAATATCTGTATATCACGATCTTTTGGCAGCATGCCACAATGCTATAGCTTCCCAAACACTTTCACAAGAATATTTGGCTAAATATGTAACAATAACTACAAAGGATTTGAGTTTTTACATATAGATATAAAATTGGCATATAATAATGGCTAAAAATGACAAATTAAGAGGGACACAGCGGTGACTCACACCTGTAATCCCAGCACATGGAAGGTGAAAACAGGAGAATTACCACGAGTTTTGACTCCAGCATGGGTTACATACATGGGTTAGGAACCCTATCTAAAAGGAGAAAAAAAAAAGTTACCACAACTCTTCACTTTTTTGGTTTTTTTTCTCTACGTACTCTTGGCTGTCCTGGAGCTCATCAAGTAGATCAGGCTGGCCTTGAACTCACAGAGATCCACAAATCTCTGCCTCCCAAGTGCTGGGATTAAAGGTCTGCACCACCATTCCAGGCCACAGCTTTTGTGTCTTTGAGATAAGACCTTGCCGCACGGCCTAGGATCGCCTCAAACTCATTAAATAGTCCAAGTGGGCATCGAATCTGTGGGTTACCCTGCTACCCATCCAGCCTTTTGCTGTGGTTTTTAAAAACCTTTCCAGTAAGGGGCATTGCTCAGAACTACCTAGATGACTAGTCTGTATACGGCTATTTAACTGGAAGAGCCAACAAAGTGGCTTCTGAGACAGTACCTTGTCAAGCATGTCACCTGGCGCTATGTCCAAAGACTTCCCAAGAAGCAGGAAATCTGAAACTCCGCGGACTAAGGCCAACAGGCAGTGACCTCCAGAAATCAAAAGAACTAGAAAAGGAAATTCTACTTGGTTGGTCAGTCGGATGGTAAGCGCATGAGCCTCCATGTGGTGGATAGGAATAAAGGGCTTTTTAAACTGGTTTACTAGCTGTAGGCTGAATGATAAGCCTACGCCCAGGCTTAGAGCCAGTCCTGGTTTGACGGTGGTTGCGATGGCTGAGAGGTCACGTGGCGAGACTCCGCTGGCAGAAAGGGCTTCTTCTACTATTCGCTCAATATTTTCTCTGTGAAGCTGTTGAGCTACTGGAGGAACAATTCCGCCTGTTCTGAAGGAAAAAGAAGGAAGACAGTCTTTCAAAAACTAGGAAAGAAGGAAGATAAGTTATGTCTGAAGGCATTCCTGCAAATGAACCTCTGGATTAGTATGTATGCTAACACTGTGCAAATGAACCTCTGGATTAGTATGTATGCTAACACTGTGCAAATGAACCACTGGATCAGTATGTATGCTAACACTGTATACAAATAGACCAGTGCGTTAGTATGCATGCTAACACTGTAAGCTTTATAATGCAGGACTAGGAAGAGTTCAATATTGTTGCTGACTTCTTATCCTGTGTTCAAGACTGCTATGGTTTATTTCTGATGAAGTGAGGTCACCAGAACCACCTCATAAAGCATTCCAAAGAGGTCATGAGCAGAGGAAGGGCAGTCTAGAACTGTATTTAGCTCTGATTAATCTCCAAGGAGAGAATCTTAGAAATCAAAGCATGAGTTATTTGTCTAGAGTAACTTATATTAAAATGCATTAAAGAGCAGGAGGGGCCCAGGCATCCAAGAGGACTCATATTTTCTAGGAACGGCTGGGAGAAACAAGTATGAGCAGTAAGAAATATGAAGACAGGTTTATGAAGGTTTATTTTAAAACACACTGCACTGGAGGTCGGACGAGGACAGGGGATAGCTTGCAATCCTAAAATAAAGTCTGGAAATCTAGTGTTGGGGTTAGCAGTGGAGAGCTCCAGCTGATGAGGGACAATGGATGATCACTCCAAACATGAAGGGAGGGAAGAGTTAGCCGGGAAGGTTAAGAACGCAGCTCCAGGGGGAAGCACCTCACATTCAGTCTCCGGGATGAAAAACGACCGGGCAGGAGGAGGCTAGCAACACATGTAGTAACTTCTAACTGGCTTACAGGCTGGGATTCAGTTCCCCAAGTCTGTAAAATCCACCTCTGTCTCAAAACATCATTTTAAAATACTTGACATTGCAAGACCATGTGGGATGGTTTCTATACATAGAAATAAAAATCTTCACAATACTCAATGACTATTTAATATATTATCTATATATAATTTGTATAAATATGTATTTTACACACATTTTTTTCAGGGAATGAGGATGTACAGAAATCAACAAGTGCATTTCGTAACAAAATTTTAAATGCTTTATTTAACTTATTTCTCTATTAGCAGCAAGAGCACTCAAGGCTCATTTGTACAACGTCTAACATTTAATTTACTTTACATTTTTTAGATGACGTGTTTACTTATTTATGGGGGGGCCTGGTGCATGTGGAGGTCAGATCAGCCGGAACCTTTACTAACATGTCACCCCAATGTTCCTTCAACATTCATTTTGACCTTGACACATTCATTTTGACCTTGTCTGCACATCAATGCCTCTCGACTTTTCTAGCTGGGTCTTCCGACTCTTGGAGACCGTGGCAGATTGTGATGCCAGAAGACCCTAGAGAGCAATCTGTCGTTGACTGTTACTTTCCAACTGAAAATATTTCCTGGCCTGGGATTTGAGAGAGTTTGAATTCCAGTCCCTTTCCTCCCGCTCACGTTTTCTTGTTTTATATCCGTTTCACGCCTTCCTTGGCATTTTACTTTCTAGAAATTATGCTAAGCGATAAAGATAAACAATGAGAAAAACTACGGCCTTATTCTCAACTAACTAATGACAACATTCTCTAGACATTTTATCTTGTACAGAGAATTCAGATGACTAATGAAGAAGGAAACCATTGAAATCTGGAGTCTAGGCGAGGGACAATAGAGGATTAACTAAGTTAGTGAGAACGGAGAGAAGTATCCCAAGCCGTACTTGAGGGTTATGTTTAGCACCCCTGAACGGCTGACGTGGCTGTGAGCTGGTGAGGCCGCGAAGGTCTGGAAGAGGGGGATGCTTGTAATCAGGGATTTTATCACCATTCCCCCCCCCCCCCCCCATTATCTCGCAGACCTGTTCACTGTCTCGATAGTAATGCGAGTGTCGCTATGGCTAGATTTTACTCGCCAAAAATGGCAGCAAGTGTTCTAAAGGAATTCATATAGAAGACAACGCCATCATGATTTTATAGACAAGGAAGCGGGAAATATGCGCTGTCTCAATGCACAGTGCTAAACTATAACGTGAAACTACACTTAGCTCGAGGCAGGCAGGCACAGCAGACAGTTTAGTAGTACCTTGGGATCCCCACCTGGTTTGGATGATGCCCACATCCTCCCTTGCAATGTGCACTTGGCAGCCTAGTTACTTTGCCTGTACCTACTAGGCATACACACCCCTCTCCAAACAATGCGCTCAGCAACCTCTCCCTCCCTAGCCTGCATGGGGCTATTTGTACTCCTGTTTCTGAACACTGGTAGACATTCCTCTGGCCCTGTAGCAATCAAATTTAGACAGGTTTTATTCAAATGTATCCCCCCAACATCCCAGAATAAGAAGAAAAGAAAGGCTGACCGGCCTAACTAATTTGGATGCATGTGCAAAACTGTGCCCTCTATTAACCGTTTAGAGAGAATCTTCTATGTATTGTCTTATGCCTATGAATAACTGGGCACGCACGTGATCAAAACAGCAGCCTATGGAAGCCGACATACACAAGAGAAGAAAATGAGTATATGATCTAATCTGTCAAACAAAATAAAGAAGCACCCGAATTCTGTCCCCGAGTAACCAAACCCTCCTTTGAACGCCAGGAAAGTAGTCCTGAGTAAGAATCAGGGCCTCTTAATCATGTGGCCAGTTGCCCATCTGTACAGTGGTTACATTTACAACCATTCACAACTGTCATTTTGAGTCTTGCGTGAATCTGTGTGATCCCTTTGAAAAAGACACCAAGAACCTGGAATACCCACCCCGACCCCAACACAGCCGGTTTTTTGTTTGTTTGTTTAGAGACAACTAAGCGGCACTAGCTAGCCTGGAACTCACATCCACCTTCCTCTGCCACGGAAGCGCTGGTATTAAAGGCCTGTATCACAAGGTGTGGCTCTATATAGTGGCACTCAGCGGTTTTTACACAATAGAATAGGAATTCAACTATCAAAATTTGACTTTTACACATGATAAAGACAAAGGGATGGTTTCGTTTTTCTTTTTCAAAAAACAAAACAAAAATACCAGAAAACCAGGAATGACCAAAATGGTCGCTACTTACTTCAAATGCACTTCGGTCTGGGAATGCATGGCTTCTCCCCACACGCGTCCAGTTTCATCCACCACGGCAGCGGCTGTGTCGTCACAGCTGGTTTCGATCCCCAGGACCAGCTTAGGAGGAGAAAGTACTCCAGGAGAAACATGAAGACTTCTCAAAAACCCATACACATTCCTCTTTGGTAGTTTGGCAAAAACTCCTGCTGTCTTCCTGAATATTAGCATACTTACTACTCTACAGATAATTCCTGGAAAAGAATTACAGAAATATGATTTGGAACTATCATTTGCAATTAATTCATCTGCTTAAACAAAATAATGAATACTCATTTTTAAAGTATGTAGTCTTACAAAATTATATGAGCGTTAGGAAAAGCTGTCAAAATCTTACAAAGGTTCTATAAATCACTAAACATAAAATTAGGTCTTACAAAAGTGAGAAACATACAAAATCATTAATATTCCAAGTTGAGCATCCCCTAAAGTTAAAATCTAAACCACTCTCCCCACCTGACTTGCTAGTGGAAATATAAGGAACACTAGAACTACTATATAAAATTGCCTTGGCCATATTTATAGGATGCAAATAAAACATGAATTCACATTTAGTCTTGAGTCTCATCCTGAGATATGTCATGTACATGACACATCCCTAAATTTAAAAAAAAATTATTGAAATTTGAACACTTTTTGGTTCAGGCATTTTAGGTAAAGGGTGCTCAACTTGAACTTTATACAACAGCTTATGTTATTGCACAGTGGTTGTGTGGATAGTCCTTTTAAAACTAAGTTAAAATTTAAAAATTAATGGGAAATAGAACAGATACCCCCACACACCCCATGTCCTGAGCCTCCTCTTCAAAGCAGTGTACAGCACATGGTTCCATTTATTAAAATATACGCCCACCACTGAAAATTTAATCTTGTAGTTTGGAAACAGGTCCTCCCATAAAGCTCATTCTAAAAGAAATGCATCTCGGCTAAAACAACTGCAGACACTTTTTAATGCAATGTTTGGAATCACATCTCCATTTTTTTTATAACAGGTTTATCACCCCAAGCTTTTAAATCCTTCTCCCCACCCCGCCACCCCCCAGAGATAGCAATCCATCACCACCAAATATAAACACCCCCTAGCATTTCGACACTGCAAAACGTGCGGGTCGAGCAAGACTGGGATTAGAAACAAAATGTGAACACCTCAGCTGGGAAAGCGGACCTGCAGGGACCTGCATGCAGCGAACTACCCGCAGACGAACTGGATTTCCTCAGTTTGGGTACCACAGCTGGCTCGGAAGCGACGGAGTCCCAGTCGGCGGGGAGCTGGACGTGCTTTTAAAAGTCTGAGAGGCCGGGTTCGGGCAGCACCATCCACCTGTCGGAAACTGCAGCGGGAGCCGGGAGCTCCGGCCCCGGGAAGTGACGCCAGGGGGCGGCGCCGCGGCTCTCGGGGCGGCTGTGCTTCCTGGGGCTCCAGAGCGCATTAGTAAAGAAATGCTTAAGGACTTCCCGAGACTTCCAGCTTGCCCTCTGGCGTTCCTCCAAGGTGTGCGAGCATCGAGACTTCTACAGGGTCACGCTGAGGTGAAGAGGAGTCCGAATTTAGTTCTGATTGCACTGCGGTACATTTTAAGAAACGGCCCTGCCTTCGGTTAGTGTTGGTGCCACCGCGAGAGAAAGGATCAGGTACATCCTCACCCTATTTTAGGGAAATATCACCCATAGTCCTCTAAGTCATTCCAATAAAACTCACTGGTCACCAGGCTGGACTTTGGTGGTGTCCGTACTTCGGTCTGTTGTGGGATTCCTACCAGGTGAGTAGATGTATGTATTTCATCTCCCGAGGAAAAGTTTTGTCACATCATTACAAGAAAGAAGAGGGTGCAGGAGAGAAAGTAGCATGGACGGAGGAGACAGGGAAGCTTAGCAACTGGAGCCAGTATGTGTAACAACAGCAAGCTTGGTGGTTAAGGAACAGCAAGGTCTGTGCACATCCGGGCCCCTGCCAGGTAAGCACCCCTGACAAGTCCCAGAACATCTGTGAATGAGCTATTTTGGTGATGGATGGCCCAATAAATCCAAAGTGGCTGGAAAGGAAAATGTGGAAGCATGGACCAATGCCAGAGAGTTAGGCAGGTTGGGAGTGTCAGAAGCACCATACAGAGGAGCAACCCTAGCTACCCATGCTAGGAATGGTTTGGCAAGGGGCAGTGATTGGACCTGGCATTAAAGACGTGACATGGGAGCGAGAGTCTGACTTACAAAACACAATTACTTGTCCGTCATAGGTATAGTTTACTGTAATTGCAATTCCCTTACTTAAACTGCTGATGCTCTTAATTAGTAGGTTCTATGATATGAGATCTGACCAAGAAGACTTACCCAGAATTTGGCCAATGAGTTGCTTCTCCATAGCTGTAGTTGACAAGATCACACTTATGATTTATTACTTCTATCATCTATTAAAAGATTAAGAATCTAGGTTAGGAAGTCATTTGTAGAAACAGATTACCCAGTAAATAAGGTTTATAATCCCACGGTGTCTAAACTAATTGTATCCTAATTTATAAGAGTATTTCTAGGCATACTGTAATTAAAGTCAGAAGGTAACAAGAGAAGGAATTACTAAAGCATCAATTAAAAGTGAAAATATTCTCATTGGAATGCGGGAATCACAGAAGGAAATGGGAGAGGCATTGATTCTGAATAGATTTAAAGGCACGTAAGTTACATGACAAAGTGAATCCCAGAGAATATTAAATTTACAAAGGGTTCAATTTTTTTAGAGTATTGGATATCTATATCTATATCTATCTATCTATCTATCTATCTATATATATATATCTGACTATGAATGAATGATTGGCATTCTCCTTCCCTCACACAATGCTGTAAGCTGGCCCTAGTTTCTTACCAATACCTCATTTCCTTGGGCTGAGTTACTGTACCCTCACTGCCATCAACTTCTAAGCTGTCCAGCCTGCCTGTCGAGCCTCTCAGAGAAAGATCAAGCACATTAGACGGAGGCATCCCATACCGGAGTTCTGCGCTTCAAGACGGCCAGCCTATGAAGGACCAGTACTTGGCCCTGTGTTGTAAATACCTCTCATTTCACATCATCACAGAAGCAGTGCGGCCGGCTCACTAACTACGCCTCCCTTACTGGAAACACAGCCGCTCTACGAGTTTCGTTCAGTTGCAGAAACATTTCAACACTTAACTAATTCCAGATCATCCGATCACCACGCAGTTGGGGCGTTTGGGGATAAATGCACTCAGGAGAGAAGCTGTGTTTAGGATGGAGTGAGTTAGATCATACTTCGCGCCGCTTCCGGAAGCCTGCCAAGCCGCGCCCACCCGCAGCCGATTGGCTGCCCGACGCGCCAATCCCTACGCCCCGCGGTGGGCGGGGCCGAGAGGCGCGCGGGCGCCCGTCCCGCCGAGCGCACGCACGCGCACGCGCGCTGCGGATGGTGGCGGGGACGTCTCTCAGAGTGGACCCCGCGGCTCGGCGTCTGCCTGCTGGCTGCACGTCGCGGAGGGTGGTGAGTGCCTCACCTCGCGCGAGCTGGAAGGTAGTGTCACGGCGGTCGGGCACGCCCGGTGATGCTCGTGGGGGCTGGAGCCGCCTCCCGGGGCCAGGGGCGGGCCAGGCGCGCGCGTGTGTGTCAAGCCCTCGGGGCTGCAAGGCAGTTGTGGGAGCTCAGTACTCAGACTTCTGGAGTGCAAGACTAAGAAGTTGGTCTTGTTAGAGAGTGTAGCGGCTTGTAATGCTGGGCCTTGTCTCAAAGTCTATCGATGTGTGTGTTTATCCCTGATGAAAAGTCACGTGTAGTGCCACCCTGAAGAAATATGGATACCAGAAGTTCATCTCATTGAGGAAGGAGAAGAAAAGACGTGATCAATCAATCCAGTTTCGTTCCGAATCATCTTTGAAATGACATTTTCTTCGCCTTGATGATTTGTATTTATAAAAGTTTGCGATACTTTATTTCAGAAATAACCCTGGGAAAGCTTTTAAAGTTGGCAGAAGGCTTTGCACGTATGTGTAGTGTCTAGAATTTGTTTGGGGTCTGTGGAGCAGTTGGATTGTGCTTCAGATGTGTTGTTTTCTCCACAAGTTCCCGAGTCTCTTTCTTTTTATAGATACATCATGATGTGGAGGCCAGGAGGTACATTGGACTGGACTGGGGGGGGGGGATGATGTGGGTACCAGGAGATACACTGGGCTGGGGGATACTGTGGGTACCAGGAGTACACTGGACTGGGCTGGGAGATGGCGTGGAGTCTAGGAGTGTAATATTAAACATACAGTTGGAGGGAGTTGAGACACTAAACTTGTTAGGAGGGCAAGCACTTAGTAGTAAAATTATTCTTAGTGTCCCTGCATTAACCATGGACTGGTTACCAGCCTTAAAGTACTGTAATTTCTCTCTCTCTCTTTTTTCTTCCCTTTTTTTTGCATTCGGAGATACATACTGTGTGATTCCTTACAGTCAAAAGGTTAGGTAATTTAGGATAAGGTTTTGACAAGTGTCTTCTGCGTGATGCAAGCCGAGTGCTTAAAGAGTGTGGGAGAGATGGGGGTCATTCCAGTGGATTGACTGTGGCTGACATTGGAAGTGATTAAGAGGAAGCTGGGTAGTGGGGTACAGATAGATTATTCTAACAAAGGAAAATGGAGGTTCCTGACGGACCTTGGGGACCAGCAGGAGAGACCCCACAGCGAAGCTAAGCGGCAAGCCTGAGGGAGACACAGTGAGAAGTACCATCTGTTTTACAGACTCTTACCTGAGGCGGCAGTGACGATTACTGTTAGAAATGTCTTCTTGGGAAGAGTGAGACCACGTGACCGTACAGATTTAGGTTGGGGTATTGAGTTATCTAAGAACAGGGGAGAAATGCTGGGGAATGCTCACATTCCTGGGAAGAAGGTCAGAGTTATCAGAGACAGACAGAGAGACGTAGCTGGGAAGTAAACAAGTCTGGCTACCCACTGGGGATACAGCAATGGCGTCTCAGCGCTTGACTGTCTTATGAAAGACCCGCGTTTCACCCTAAATACCGACACAAAGAAAAAGCAGCATAGGTCCCAAGGAAAGGATGTATTCCTTCAGAGATCCTTACTGAACAGACGAGAGTTCTACAAAGGTGGCTGTAGCTTTAAGCTGCTTGACAACGCTTTAGAAATGATTTGGCTATAGGAGTTTGTAACAGTCTAGCTCCAGGACTTCCTTAAGCTTAGCCACACAGCCAAGGAGTGAATGATTGCAGTGAGAGGGCTCGGGGAAGGTACTTGGCTAGTGTTTGCTTTCCAGGCCAGTGGGCTTGTAGGGAGGCTGGACAGATGGCTGGACAGACAAAGGGAGGCGAAAGGGTGTTGGTGGTGTCTGTCAGAACACAGGACCGCACACCGGGAAGGGACGCAGCGACGGGAGCTTCTCACCGCTCTGGAGGCTGGCAGGTCTGAGATCCAGGCAGATGCTGTAGCTGCTGAGGGACTGGATTCCGAGAATCACAGAGGGCACCTCCTGTCTGTGTCACTGGGTGCAGAGGAGCCAAGCAGCTTTGAGGGCTCCTCAATGAGCACCCGTGTTGCCATCCTGAGGCCTTCATCCTCATGATCTATTGTGTCCCAGAGGGCCCTACTTGTGTTACTCATTTCCAGAGGACACAGGAGTGGACAGGACACAGGTGTGACCTGATGCTGCAGAGCGGACAAGGCAGGAGATATTCACTGTGTGGAACCGCTAAGACACAATGGGATGGCGGCCAGGTTCTGTGACTTGTCACGATCTCTGTAAACTTGTATTAGAAGAGCTGGGGTAAAAGTAGGGATTTGGAAAAAAAAATATCATTTTGTAACATTGTAGAGAATAAGAGAGGTTCTGAACACTTGAAGGGACAGTATTGTCTAATAGCCATTTCAAGTGCTCATAGCTCTCCATGGGGCTGTTGGCTGTCATACTGTCTAGTGTGTAAGGCTGGAGACAGAAGACACTTTCTATCTGTGATCGGTAGCATTAATTTGTGTGAATGTTATGATAATAGAGGTTTAATATTCTCTCAAAACGAGAAAGTTTTGGAGACTTCCAAACAATTGTTGAGAGATAGATATAGGTACCTACTTCCCTTTACCCCGAAACTCAATAAAATTATTGTTAGTAGTAGAAAAGAATTCCCACTCTGCTTCTACATTATGATCCCACTCCGGAACATGGTACGTTTTCAGTCTGTCCTGATGGCAAGGCTTAGGAGTCCCACTCCTTGGGAGGTGGAGATAGGAGAAAGGCAAATTCAGGTCCTGCCCGCACTAGAGTGAGTTCAAGACTAGCCGTGGCAACTTCATGAGACCTTGTCTTAGAAAGAAAAAGGGCGTGTGTAAAGCCCTGGGTTCATTCTCCGCAACCACAGAAGAATAATTGCATTTTCGGCCTTTACCATTTATATGGCGTTTGACTCCCTGCAACGGGATCTTGCCGTTAAGCCCAGATTTCATCTTCCTCGGCCTTCCAAGCTTAGGACTGTAGATAGCTGTGTATGTCCCGCTACGCCTCCTGGTTTTCATCTCTGCGAACACACAAAGTAATTGATTTCACTATGGCGCCCCCATCCTCGTCTGTCCTCTCCCGTGCCTGTTTTTATAGCTGCTTCATCCATTGATCCTTGCAGCAAACCACTGAGTCAGTGTCTCCATTTTTATAGGTGAAAACTTTTTTTGCAGAGGAATTTAAGTTTGCTTCAGTAGTAAAGATACTAAGACCTGAGTTTTGGGATTTGGTCTGTTTCTCTACTGTGCCTATCAGCTTTGCCTTCTTTATGTAATAGCAAAAAATACTTGTGACTTGTAAGAACCCAGGAAGTTAGCCTCTTCCTAGTTCACGGCTAAAATCCTTGTGTCCTTGTTACAGTGCCTGCCCCTCCTCCTTGCTGCGCAGTTACTGTAGCTCTTTACATGACAGCTGGGTTCACACGGCCTGAGAGAGAACCCTTAGCTGACCTTTGGGCTTCGTGCTTTGTGTTATCGTTTTGTTTAAAATTAACTTCTATAGGTTTAGTTCATCAAGTGAACATGTACTTAGTTGTGTGGAGTTACTTAGAGGTTTTTTTTTTTTTTTAAACAATTCTCCCCCAACCCTCAGAAAAAAACCAAAACTTTACTTTCTAGACGAATTACATGTTGTCAAGGTAACCGTTATTGTCCCAAAATATTTTCTGAAGCTAGGCATAAATGAAGGCAGATATAAAGCTCCCTCCTTGTCGTATGTACGCTTGTAATTCTAACACTTGGAAGGTACAAATAAGAGACTCTCTGGGGGGGGGGCTGGAGAGATGGCTCAGAGGTTAAGAGCGTTGTCTGCTCTTCCAAAGGTCCTGAGTTCAATTCCCAGCAACCACATGGTGGCTCACAACCATCTGTAATGAGGTCTGGTGCCCTCTTCTGGCCTGCAGACAAACATGTAGACAGAATATTGTATACAAAATAAATAAATAAATAAGAATCTCTGCATGTTAGAGGCTAGCCTGGTCTGTTCCATGAATTCCAAGCTGCCGGGGCTACATACCTGCAACAGCAGAAGCCTTCCAGTGTGTCTTTTAAGTGATAGAATTTTCATTTTAAATTTTGGGGATTTTTTGTTGTTGTTGTTGCTCTTGTTTCTGTTTTGAACAGAGAGTTTTGTCTGCATGTTGGTTCATCTTATGAAGGACCTGTAGCCTGCACAAAGGTTCTTTCCAACATGCTTAGAGACCTGTTTTAGGCCTAGTGATGCAGAAGTAATTCAGCATGTCTCAGGCCTGACTAATTTGTATTAAAAGCTGCTCAAGGTCTTGACAGCCAATTCAAAAGAGCCCGGGGGTCTAGAAAGGCATTCTGGAGCATCACAGCCTTTGCATGACTAAGGAGGCACCGCGGAAGCTGCGAGATCCACACCCTAAGGTGCGGGCATCATGTGGTCATGGCCAGCCAGGCATATGACATGCTGCGTTTATTGTAGCAGTGCTTAGCATTCTTCAACTATTGACAGCCAAGTGGTGATTTCTTTAAAGAGGTCTTTAAAATTCACCTGTCCCCGTGGTTCCACTGCCCTGTGTGACTCAGTGATCTGATGTTTGGACCAGGATATTTAAGGAAATACATTTGCGGTAAAAATTTCTGCCTAACTTTTGAGAAGTAATTCACTCAGCCATTCTGTTTTTATCCCTCCTTATTACCTAAAAAAAAAAAAATCTTCCAAGATCAATGGTCCGCATTTGCAGAGTTGAGGCAGTGGAAGCTGTAAAGACACAAAGGAATCTGAATAAACAGAGTGCCCTGAAGTGACTGCAGTGGGAAGTGGATCAGCCTGGGGTTGAGGACTTGAAGGCCTCTGGGCAAGCTAGGCCCCCTAGTGATTCACTGTCAGAAAATCCTACGTACCAACCTTCCTAGTTATTTCTGGTTTTCTGTCCTTTAAGGGAAGGTCAACATCAGCAGCTCTGAACTTGAGAATGTTTACATTTATTTTACACATCTTAAAGGATGATAAAATCATGAATGTGTACACTGCCTCCTTTTCACACGCATTTCGCGTTTGAAGAGCTCAGAACAGGGTCTGGGTGCTGAGTTCGTGAGGGGGGTGCTGAGTGTGAAGACAGAAGAATGGATGAGAAATGGAGCTCCTCCACACCGGCTTGACTGTGGCTAAGTGGAGGGAATGCTTTGATTCGAGCTGGTGACTCCTGCAGGTGGTTGGAATTCAGTAGGAAGGAAACCAGAATTGTCCACATTGGTTATACTGAAACCCGTGGACCGAGAAATAGAAAAATATCAGTTTTCTCCTATTTGTAGATCTTCTGTCTTGTTTATTTGTTAAGTTTGCCTGAAAATAGTGGATTTACTGTGTCATTTTTGCCAGACAGGTGCTACATTGTTTTAGTTCTTCCTCCTCGCTAGTCCCAGCTGTGACTCATCTTCTGTCTCCGGACCGCCCTCCCGCTCTCATGACAGTGTGTTCACCTCTTCCGTGTCCCTTCTTTCCCTTCCCCAGGCCGGAGCTGCAGCTCAGAGGTTAACAGCACTTGCTGCTCTTGCAGAGGATCCGGGTTCAGGTTCCAGCACCCGTGTGGTGGCGAGACGACCCATGTGAGGTAGTTAGTCCTTTTTATTGATGACTCCTGCCATCAAGAGTGGGCTGGTGCCAGCCTCTTGGTGCCCAAACTCAGGGGAACAGCGCTTTAAAAGGCAACCACAAAGGCCATCACCAGCTGGGGAACAAGTGTTCAAATGCTTGCAACTCTGAGGACATTCAGTTTATTTTCTTTTTGGAGACGGGGTTTCTCTGTGTAACCCTAATTGTCCTGAAACTAACTCTGTAGACCAGGCTGGCCTCAAGCTCAGAGATCCACCTTCCTCTGCCTCCCGAGTGCTGGGATTAAAGGTGTGCGCCAGCTCCCACCCGGTGGGGGACATTCTTACTCACACCACCACACTCAGTTTTCACAGTCTACCCGAATGATCCTCTGGACTTTCTAACTTCATAGATTAGAATCTTCTCTTTGTTTTAGTTTGGCTAGGGCTTTGTCAATCTTGTTTATTTTTTTAGATTAACAACTCTGACTTTGCGCATTGACTTTTTCAGCCTTTTATTAGCTGCTGCCCTGGTCCTTATTTGCTCTCTAATTCCTTGGGTTTGCTTTGTTTTCAGTTGAGGCGCATCCTTTGCTAGTACTGAAAATCTTTCTCCTGTTTTCATGTAAGCTGTCAAAGCTCTAAACTTCCTTTTGAAAATTGTTTTATTTATTTACTTATTTATTTTTTTAAACTGAGAAGCTTTTTAAATTTATTTACTTTTATTTTATGTGCATTAGCGTTAGTGTTTTGTCTGCATGTATGTCTGTGTGAGGATGTCACATCCCCTGGAACTGGAGTTACAGACAGCTGTGAGCTGCCATGTGGGTCCTGGGAATTGAACCCAGGTCCTCTGGAAGAGCAGCCAGTGCTCTCAAGCACTGAGCTATCTCTCCAGCCTCCAAAAATTGTTCTGTGACTTGTTTCATTTGATTGTAGAAAATTTAAAAAAAAAAAAATTCCTCTCTGCTTTCTGGTCGTTCTAGAATGTACCATTCAGTTTCCAAGTACTGTCCAACTTTTTTAGTCCTAGTTGCTGTTGATTGCATTGTTGTCTGATAAGACAGCAAATTATTTGGCCCTTTAATTTTCAGTTTGTGGCTGACAGTGCTGTCTGTTTTAGCAGAGCTTCCACAGGCTGGTGAGAGTGTGTTCTCTGTGTCTGTTGGATAGAATATTTGTGTGCAGTGGTGAACCATTAGATGTGAGGTATAGTTTAACTATCAAGTTTCTTCATTGATTTTTAAATTTCAATGATTTGTCTAAGCAGCGCTATAAAGAAAGTGCTCCATATGCCTTGTGGGTCTGAACTCTAGTAGGCACCTGCCACGCTGTCTTTCCATGGTGTTAATTCTGTGAATAAATCTCTTGCTCAAAAGGACAGCCTGCCTCAGGGTCCCCTGTGAACCTCAAACCCCCGCCCTTTCAGTGTGGTCCTTTGGAGGAGTACTGTTGCTTTTATTTCTAGTATGTTTCTGTGTTATGATTTGTGCACCTTTTGGTTTTGAATACCTTCGGGGTATCGTGGAGGGTCTTGGGTGAGCCTGCTACCTTCCGCTCCCTGCCGTGAGCAGCACTGTGTGACTACTGCCTCTTGGCTGGCCTTACCTCTCAGCTGTGCCCATCTTCTCCTCTGCCCTCAGTACGCTGCTCTGACATTAACTGTGTGACCTCCCAAAGCTTTTCTCTTTCTCTCTTTGCTGATAAAGTCTGTCTTGCCTTAATCACTTAAATCTTTAATCACTTAAATATCTTTTTTATTTTTATTGTTTTATCACTTTGTCATCTTGTTCTCACCACTTCCTCCTTTCCTCTTCTCTCTCCAACTCCTTCCATGCCTGCTCCTTTCTCTTCTTTCTCCGGTGCTTCTGCTTCACTGGCACGGAGGGAGCTTCCAGTCTACCGTCTTACCTGAAAGTCTTGTGGGTATTTTTAGAGCTGTTTGAGTTGTTGTGTAGCTGTGAGAGGTAACTAATTACATATATTTTAGGACTTCTTGTATCAAAGTCTTGACCCTGTGTCTTGATAACTGAATGAACTTAGTTCCTCCTGCATACCTCAGTAATCTTACAAAATGGAGATGGCAGTGTTACCCGCTTCTAAGGATATTAGTAGGAAGTTTATTGTCTCACACTGTGTGAGCTTAGCGTCAAGCCTTGCATACATAATTCCTCAGCACAGGTACGCTCCAAAGGTATCGCCTGTTGTTATCATCTGGCCTATACAAGTCAGAAATGTTTACAATTCCTCTTTACACCTTGTGATTCTGTTCTAGCTACTCTGCTGAGCGCGAGGATGAAGCAGTTGCCTGCGGCGACAGTTCGCCTCCTGTCCAGTTCCCAGGTAATCACGTCAGTGGTCAGCGTTGTGAAAGAACTCATCGAAAACTCCTTGGATGCTGGAGCCACCAGCATCGACGTGAAACTGGTGAGTGCCATGCCTTTACAGCTAATGGACCCGACAGGCTTTCCCGAGAGATTGTTGCTGGACTTTCATTCCCAGGTGTTGGGCGTTTGGAATACAGTTTAAAGAGTAGATTGTAATTTAAACCAAGATTATAGTAATGCTAAAGGAAATCACAGGAAAAACTTAAGCCAGATAGGGGTCGTCACCCAAACACTCAGCCAAATGTCTGTTTTCTTTTAACGTGTGTCCTTGGTTATTTGTATGACTTAAACCCCGCCTCTGAACACACCGTACACGCCTGCAGTGTGATGTTGCCGGGGCCTGCCTGTAACTTAACCTCACCGTGAGTTCAGACTGTTGTATGTGGTGAATTATTCTTACTTTACATGCTAGGGTTCCTGTTCTTATAGACAGATACACATTCAATTATGAAAGCAAAGACTAGATCTTTTCCTGTTCTCATTCCTCAGCATGTAAGTCTCTTTTATTCCAAATTATTGTATTGTGTTAGGATGTTAGGTTTTTAAATTTGTTATATTAGTTAGTGACAGAACTTTCATAAAACAGTCACTACTTGAACTTTGGGTTGGGATTCGCGTAGCCTGCCTCACAGTCTCTGCAGTAGCCTCTCTTAGACACCTTTCTCTGGCTGTGAAGTGACTCCGTAAACAAGGGAACTTAAAGGAGAAAGCATTGAGTGTGGGTTTCTGGTTTCAGAGAGCGGCTGAGAGCACACAGCAGGCAGGCAGAGCACTGGAGCAGTAGCCAGGAGCCTACATCCTCATCCTCCAGCAGGAGGCAGAGAGGCCACCCTCTGAGAGGCCACTCTCTGAGACACACCTCCTCCAAGGCAACATTTCCTAGTTCTTCTCCAAATAGGCCCCACCTACTAGTGAGACTAAGCATTCAAATATATGAGCCTATGAGGGTCATTCCTATTCAGACCGCCACATTTGTCAGGGTTCTCTAGAATGTATAGAATGACTCTATATGTATGTGTGATGAATCTCTCTATGTATGTATGTATGTATGTATGTATGTGTGTGTATGTGTGTGTGTATGTATGTATAGGCTTCCAGCAGAAGGTGTGGCCAAGATTAAATGTGTGTCTTCCCGCCTCAAGATCTTCCCTCAAGATCCAGATCACAAGTGTGCCCTCCATTTCTGGATTATCGTTCATCCAGATACAGTCAGGTTGACAACCAAGAATAGCCAGTACAGGTCCCCAGAGACTTGTAGTCATGTCATAATGCAAGATACATTTACTTCAACTTCAGAAGTCAACATCGTCTTTCACAGTCTCGGCACCTTAAAAATCCAACGTTTCTTATGACATTCAAGGCAATCTCTTAGCTGTAACTCCCAGTAAAATCAAAATCAAATTATATACTTCTAACATAAAATATCACAGACTAAATATACAGGACCACTGTAAAATGCAGAGAGAGTGTATAGTATAATAAGGAAACCCAGCAGGGCAGAGTGTAATTATATGTGGCTCAAGGTGGTACCATGGATCTTGGGAATGAAGTTTATTAGGGAAGGGAGCGGGGGGGGGGGAGAGAGAGAAACCTGCCTCCTTAGAGAAATGGCAGAGAGAGCAGGAATAGGCGTGGATTGTTTCTTAAAGGGACCTTTGCACCTGTGTACAGACTACCTAGTGACATAGCAGCCAGAAGGCCCTGGGCTGGCCAGGGTAATGCCTGAGGTGTGCAGGACTTGCCACTCTGCCCCTGCCAGGTCCCCAAGGGAGAGGGCAGGTTTGCATTTGCCTGGATAATAGCACTAATATTTTCCTGAAACTTCTTGAGCTAGGCCTCTATAATCCAGATTGCTTTCAGCACCACTGTCTTCCAAGATTATACTGGGATGGCCCATTAATACTTTCATAATACATAAAACTTTGAGCATTCAACAGCTTTCCTACCCGAGGTCCAAATGTTTTCCACATTTCTCCAAGCAGCAGCACGGTCAGGTCTGTCATAGCAATACCCAGTCCCTGGCACCAACTTATGTCTGAGTTATTTTTCTGTTGCTGTGAAGAGACACCATGACATAGCCAATTTAGAAAGCATTTAGTTCAGTTACGGTTTCAGAGGTGAGTCTGTTATCATGACAGGGAACATGGGGCATGCAGGCGAGCATGGTGCTGGAGAAGTAGCTGAGAGCTACATTCTGATCCGCAGCTAGAGGCAGGGAGAGAAACTGGGCCTGAAGCTTACCCCAAGAGACACAGCTCGTCCAACAAGGCCATACCTCCTGTTCCTCCCCAAAATGAGTCTATGTGGGCCATTCTAATTCAAATCACCATAGGCCCTAAATGTATTTATGCAGCATACATATGCAAAATGTGTTATGAACGTTGACTATTATAGAATCAGATCAAACCTTAAAGTGCTGAAGATGTTCTGTTCTAAAATAACAAATGTTCCTCCATGATTTAATTATGTAAAAATAAACCAGCACCTTCACCTATCTTCTCAGTGTGCAAATATGTATTCATCTTTAATAAGTGGTAAAATTATATGTATAACAAGATATTATTTCAATTATTAAATATTGGATTTGTATACCTATTTTACATATCTGTATACCACAGATTAGGCAGGACTTTGGTATTTGAAAAGAAATTATGGATGGAAGCCAGACAGTAATGGCTCACACCTTTAGTCCCAGCACTTGACAGGCAGAGGCAGGTGAATCTCTGTGAGTTTGAGGCCAGCCTGGTCTATAGAGAGAGTTCCAGGACAGGCTCCAAAGCTGCAGAGAAACCCTGTAGATAGAAGTTTCTGTCCTGCCTGGTCCCACAGCCATTCAGTCCCAAAGAAACACATAGAAGCTTATATTATTTACAAACTATTTGTCCTTTTAGCTCCGGCTTATTATTAACTATTTCTTATAACTTAAACTAACCCATAATTCTTGTTTATATTTAGCCACGTGGCTTGGTCCCTTTTCTCAGTGCAGCATTTTCATCTTGCTTCCTCTGTCTGGCTATTGACTGCCTCTCCCTGCCTTCCCTCTTCCTAGAATTCTTCTCATCTGGTTGCCCTGCGTATACTTCCTGCTGGGCTACTGGCCAATCAGTGTTATATTAAATTAACACGAGTGACAAATGTACAAGAGCATCTACAGCAAAACCCTGTCTCTAAAAATCAGAAAATAGAGAAGAAAAAACAAATTATGGATGGGAAAGGTTTAGGGAGCACCACCAGTGCTGGTGACACACTGTGTTAGTCTGGATACTTCCCCCAGTGCTGGTGACACACTGCTGTTAGTCTGGATGCTTCCCCCAGTGCTGGTGACACACTGTGTTAGTCTGGATGCTTCCCCCAGTGCTGGTGACACACTGTGTTAGTCTGGATGCTTCCCCCAGTGCTGGTGACACGCTGTGTTAGTCTGGATACTTCCCCCAGTGCTGGTGACACACTGTGTTAGTCTGGATGCTTCCCCCAGTGCTGGTGACACACTGTGTTAGTCTGGATGCTTCCCCCAGTGCTGGTGACACACTGTGTTAGTCTGGATACTTCCCCCAGTGCTGGTGACACACTGTGTTAGTCTGGATGCTTCCCCCAGTGCTGGTGACACACTGTGTTAGTCTGGATACTTCCCCCAGTGCTGGTGACACACTGTGTTAGTCTGGATACTTCCCCCAGTGCTGGTGACAGACTGTGTTAGTCTGGATACTTCCCCCAGTGCTGGTGACACACTGTGTTAGTCTGGATACTTCCCCCAGTGCTGGTGACACACTGTGTTAGTCTGGATACTTCCCCCAGTGCTGGTGACACACTGTGTTAGTCTGGATACTTCCCCCAGTGCTGGTGACACACTGTGTTAGTCTGGATGCTTCCCCCAGTGACACACTGTGTTAGTCTGGATACTTCCCCCAGTGCTGGTGACACACTGTGTTAGTCTGGATACTTCCCCCAGTGCTGGTGACACACTGTGTTAGTCTGGATGCTTCCCCCAGTGCTGGTGACACACTGTGTTAGTCTGGATGCTTCCCCCAGTGCTGGTGACACACTGTGTTAGTCTGGATGCTTCCCCCAGTGACACACTGTGTTAGTCTGGATGCTTCCCCCAGTGCTGGTGACACACTGTGTTAGTCTGGATACTTCCCCCAGTGCTGGTGACACACTGTGTTAGTCTGGATGCTTCCCCCAGTGCTGGTGACACACTGTGTTAGTCTGGATGCTTCCCCCAGTGACACACTGTGTTAGTCTGGATGCTTCCCCCAGTGTTGGTGACACGCTGTGTTAGTCTGGATGCTTCCCCCAGTGCTGGTGACACACTGTGTTAGTCTGGATACTTCCCCCAGTGCTGGTGACACACTGTGTTAGTCTGGATGCTTCCCCCAGTGACACACTGTGTTAGTCTGGATACTTCCCCCAGTGACACACTGTGTTAGTCTGGATACTTCCCCCAGTGACACACTGCAGTTAGTCTGGATGCTTCCCCCAGTGCTGGTGACACACTGTGTTAGTCTGGATGCTTCCCCCAGTGCTGGTGACACACTGTGTTAGTCTGGATGCTTCCCCCAGTGCTGGTGACACACTGTGTTAGTCTGGATACTTCCCCCAGTGACACACTGTGTTAGTCTGGATACTTCCCCCAGTGCTGGTGACACACTGTGTTAGTCTGGATGCTTCCCCCAGTGTTGGTGACACGCTGTGTTAGTCTGGATGCTTCCCCCAGTGACACACTGTGTTAGTCTGGATGCTTCCCCCAGTGCTGGTGACACGCTGTGTTAGTCTGGATACTTCCCCCAGTGCTGGTGACACGCTGTGTTAGTCTGGATACTTCCCCCAGTGCTGGTGACACACTGTGTTAGTCTGGATACTTCCCCCAGTGCTGGTGACACACTGTGTTAGTCTGGATACTTCCCCCAGTGCTGGTGACACACTGTGTTAGTCTGGATGCTTCCCCCAGTGCTGGCGACACACTGTGTTAGTCTGGATACTTCCCCCAGTGCTGGTGACACACTGTGTTAGTCTGGATGTTTCCCCCAGTGACACACTGCTGTTAGTCTGGATGTTTCCCGCCTTTTCAAATGTCAAGCTCACAGACTTAGACCCTATATTTTTGTGTCCATCCTACCTATTATCTACTATTTACTAGGAGTTGAAGTCTATATTACTGAAAGCAAGAATATGTCTTTTTTAAATCTAATTATCAGATATTTGTGTTATTGCTAGTAGTGTGACATCATAATTCTGACAGGGCTACTTTGTAATGAGAAGATCTTGCTTTTGCTTATTAACAGATAAAATTCAGATGGGTAAAATTCCCACGTACATCTCATAAAAAATGTTAACAGTTTTACAAAGACTCAGTCTTCCCAAAACTTACCTAAGTCGCTTCATTAGCTAGTAGTAAATCAAATGTTCCCAGCTTCAGGTTTCTCTCAGGGTGCGTGGGATACATCAGGTTAAGTTGGGGGTTTTGCTGGGCAGTTACTAATCAAAGACTATGGTCCTTAGGGTGTTTGGGGTACATCAGGTTAAGCTGAGTTTTTTAGGTAGTTACTAAGCAAAGACCATGGTTCTCAGGGTGTTTGGGGTACATCAGGTTAAGTTGGGGCTTTGTTAGGTAGTTACTAAGCAAAGACCATGGTTTTTAGGGTATTGGGGGTACATCAGGTTAAGTTTGGGGTTTTGCTGGGCAGTTACTAATCAAAGACCATGGTCCTTAGGGTGTTTGGGGTACATCAGGTTAAGTTGGGGCTTTCTTAGGTAGTTACTAAGCAAAGACTATGGTTCTTAGGGTGTTGGGGGTACATCAGGTTAAGCAGGGTCTTTTAGGTAGTTACTAAGCAAAGACCATGGCTTTCAGGGTGTTTGGAGTACATCAGGTCAAGTTGGGGGCTTTGTTAGGCAGTTACTGAGCTTCACTCCTGCAGTTTGAGGTCACGAGTGAGGCTGAAGAGTGTACAGCATACACCGCTGTCCACCCAGAGAGTCTACAATTGCCACTGTACCAAGGAGCACAGTTGCAGAACGTCTGCCCACTTGTGCCTTTAAATCAGCCGTTCTCAACCTGTGGGTTGAGACCCCTTTGGGATCGAACGACCCTTTCACAGGGGTTGCATATCAGATAGCTTGTATATGATTCATAACAGTAGCAAAATTACAGTCGTGAATTAGCAGCAAAAGTAAGTTTATGTTTGGGGTCAGCACAACATGAGGAACTGTACTAAAGGATCTCAGCATCAGGAAGGTTGGGGACCACTGCTTTGAATAATATTCCATGTGCATAATAACGATGTGAAGAAATAGTTTATTGGAAAGGCCCAAGGATGTCTATTTTTCTTAGGCATTTTATATAATTGGTCTGATTAGAGTGCAAGTGACGGTATCTTTATATCCGACAGGTGCCATTTAGGACTCGCAGGGAGACAAAGATACATCTCATTCCTACCTGCTGCGGGTCTTTACCTGTTCCTCTTTTCTGTTTTGTTTATCTCTTGAAATGTGTTTCTTGTTATAAAGTGTCTCTCAAAGACAAAATGTTTTCTTAAAACAATGTTAACAAGCCAATGGAAGCGTCCCTATAAAGTAAATCGGCACCGTCACCTACCCGGAGATTTGCTCATCTACTTTGCAGGATTTCTGAATGAACGGCTCAGCTGGGCCTGACACTGAACCCAGACCTGTTTTGTTCAGATTCCTGGAGGTATTTATGCTGCGAGATTGACATTGCTCTGGTCAATGTTTTGGTCTGTTGTTTAGTAAAATGAAGCAGACATGCTGTTTCCAGGCTGTCAGACAATTTTTTTTTGATTTTTTTTTTTATTGATAAAAGGAGGATAAAGAAAAGAAAAAAAAACAAATTTTCACCTCCTCCCACCAGCCTCCCAATTCCCTCCCCCTCCTCCCACTCTTCTCCCCCTCCTCCCACTCTTCTCCCCCTCCTCCCACCCCTCTCCCCTTCCCCCCACTCCTCTCCCCCTCCCTTTCCAGTCCAAAGAGCTGTCAGGGTTCCCTGCCCTGTGGTACATCCTAGGTCCTCCCCCCTCCATCCATATCTAGGAAGGTGAACATCCAGACTGGCTAGGCTCCCACCAAGCCAGCACATTGCGTAGGATCAAAACCGCGTGCCATTGTCCTTGGCGTCTCATCAGCCCTCATTGTTCGCCATGTTCCGAGAGTCCAGTTTTATCCCATGCTTTTTCTGGTAACAGTCCAGCTGGCCTTGGTGAGCTCCCAGTAGATCATCTCCACTGTCTCAGTGGGTGGGTGCACTCCTCGTGGTCCCGACATCTTTGCTCATGTTCTCACTCCTTCTGCTCCTCATTGGGACCTTGGGAGCTCAGTCCAGTGCTCCAGTGTGGGTCTCTGTCTCTATCTCCATCCATCGCCAGATGCAAGTTCTAGGATGATATGCAATATATTCGTCAGTATTGCTCTAGGGTAGGGTCATTTCAGGTTCCCTATCCTCAGCTGCCCAGGGAACTAACTGGGGACCTCAGCTTGGGCACCTGGGAGCCCCTCTAGGGTCAAGTCTCCTGCCCACCCTAAAGTGGGTCCCTTAACTAAGAATTGTGGTTCCGTGCTCCCCTATCCAACCTTCCTTTATCCTGATCCTCCTGTTTCCCCAAGTCCACCCTCCTTCCCTTCTACCTTTTCTCTCCCATCTCCCCTAACCCCCATCCCACCCCACCCCCAAGATCCCACTTTTCCCCCCGGCAATTTTGTCTACTTCCCTTATCCAAGAGGATAACTATATGTTTTTCCTTGGGTTCACCTTCTTACTTAGCTTCTTTAGATTCGCCTATTGTAGACTCCGTGAACCCTATTTATGGCTAGAAACCAATTATGAGTGAGTACATCCCATGTTCGTCTTTTTGGGCCTGGGATACCTCACTCAGGATAGTGTTTTCTATTTCCATCCATTTGCATGCAAAATTCGAGAAGTCATTGTTTTTTACCGCAGCGTAGTACTCTAGTGTGTATATATTCCATACTTTCTTCATCCATTCTTCCATTGAAGGGCATCTAGGTTGTTTCCAGGTTCTGGCTATTACAAATAATACTGCTATGAACATAGTTGAACAAATGCTTTTGACATGTGATAGAGCATCTCTTGGGTAAATTCCCAAGAGTGGTATTGCTGGGTCCAGGGGTAGGTTGATCCCGAATTTCCGGAGAAACCGAAACACTGACTTCCACAGTGGTTGCACAAGATTGCATTCCCACCAGCAATGGATGAGGGTACCCCTTCCTCCACAGCCTCTCCAGCAAAGGCTATCCTTGGTGTTTTTGACTTTAGCCAATCTTACAGGTGTAAGATGATATCTCAAAGTTGTTTTGATTTGCATTTCCCTGATCGCTAAGGAGGTTGAGCATGACCTTAAGTGTCTTTTGGCCATTTGAACTTCTTCTGTTGAGAATTCTCTGTTCAGTTCAGCGCCCCATTTTTTAATTGGGTTAATTAGCATTTTAAAGTCTAGTTTCTTGAGTTCTCTATATATTTTGGAGATCAGACCTTTGTCTGTTGCGGGGTTGGTGAAGATCTTCTCCCAGTCAGTAGGTTGCCTTTGTGTCTTAGTGACAGTGTCCTTTGCTTTACAGAAGCTTCTCAGTTTTAGTAGGTCCCATTTATTCAATGTTGCCCTTAATGTCTGTGCTTCTGGGGTTATACCTAAGAAGCGATCGCCTGTGCCCATCTGTTGTAGGGTATTGCCCACTTTCTCTTCTATCAGATTCAGTGTTTTCGGGCTGATATTGAGGTCTTTAATCCATTTGGACTTGAGTTTTGTGCACGGTGATAAATATGGGTCTATTTTCATTCTTCTACAGGTTGACATCCAGTTGTGCCAGCACCATTTGTTGAAGATGCTTTCTTTCTTCCAATGTAAACTTTTAGCTCCTTTATCGAAAATGAGGTGTTCATAGGTTTGTGGGATAAAGTCCGGGTCTTCTATACGATTCCATTGGTCGACTTCTCTGTTTTTATGCCAGTACCACCCTGTTTTCATTACTGTAGCTCTGTAATAGAGTTTGAAGTCAGGGATGGTAATGCCTCCAGAAGATCCTTTATTGTATAGGATTGTTTCGGCTATCCTGGGTTTTTTGTTTTTCCATATAAAGTTGATTATTGTCCTCTCCAGATCTGTGAAGAATTTTGATGGGATCTTGATGGGGATTGCATTGAATCTATAAATTGCCTTTGGTAGAATTGCCATTTTTACTATGTTGATCCTCCCAATCCAAGAGCAAGGGATGTCCATCCATTTTTTGGTATCCTCTTCAATTTCTTTCTTCAATGCCTTAAAGTTCTTGTCAAATAGATCTTTCACTTCCTTGGTTAGATTTACCCCAAGATATTTTATGCTGTTTGTGGCTATCGTGAATGGAGAAGCTTCTCTGATTTCCCTCTCTGCTTCCATATCCTTTGAGTATAGGAGGGCGACTGATTTTTTGGAGTTGATCTTGTATCCTGCCACATTACTAAAGCTGTTTATCAGCTGTAAAAGTTCTTTGGTGGAATTTTGGGGGTCGCTTATGTACACTATCATATCATCTGCGAATAACGAAAGTTTAACTTCTTCATTTCCAATTCGAATCCCCTTGATCCCATTATGCTGTCTTATTGCTATTGCTAGAACTTCCAGCACTATATTGAAGAGGTATGGCGAAAGTGGGCAGCCTTGTCGTGTTCCTGAGTTAAGCGGGATGGCTTTGAGTTTCTCTCCATTTAATTTGATGTTAGCTGTCGGCTTGCTGTATATAGCTTTTATTATATTTAGGTATGACCCTTGTATCCCTAATCTCTCCAAGACTTTTAACATAAATGGATGTTGAATTTTGTCAAATGCTTTTTCAGCATCTAATGAAATGATCATATGGTTTTTTTTCTTTCAGTTTATTTATATGATGGATTACATTGAGAGATTTTCGTATGTTGAACCAGCCCTGCATCTCAGGAATGAAGCCTACTTGATCATAATGGATAATTTTTCGGATGTGTTCTTGGATTCGGTTTGCCAGTATTTTGTTGAGGATTTTTGCGTCGATATTCATGAGTGAGATCGGCCTGTAATTCTCTTTCCTGGTTGAGTCTTTGTGTGGTTTTGGTATCAGAGTAACTGTAGCTTCATAAAAGGAATTTGGTAATGACCCTTCTGTTTCTATATTGTGGAATACATTGAGGAGTATAGGTATTAGGTCTTCTTGGAAGTTCTGGTAGAATTCTGCATTGAAACCATCTGGCCCTGGGCTTTTTTTGGTAGGGAGGTTTTTGATAACAGCTTCTAGTTCTTCGCGACTGACAGGTCTGTTTAGCTTGTTCACCTGGTCCTGATTTAATTTTGGTAAATCGTATTTATCTAAGAAAGTGTCCATTTCTTTTACATTTTCCAGTTTAGTGGCATACAAGCTTTTGTAGTAAGATCTAATGACTCTCTGAATTTCCTCTGTGTTTGTGGTTATGTCCCCCTTTTCATTTCTGATCTTATTAATTTGCAAATTTTCTCTCTGCCGTTTGATTAGTTTGGATAGGGGTTTGTCAATCTTGTTGATTTTTTCCAGGAACCAGCTTCTTGATTCATTGATTCTTTGGATTGTTTTTTGTGTTTCTATTTTGTTGATTTCAGCCCTCAGTTTGATTATTTCCAGTCTTCTACTCCTCCTAGGTGAGTCTGCTTCTTTTTTTTCTAGAGCTTTCAGGTGGGCTGTTAAGTCTCCAATATGTGCTTTTTCTGTTTTCTTTAAGTGGGCACTTAGTGCTATGAACTTTCCTCTTAGGACTGCTTTCATAGTGTCCCATAAGTTCGAGTATGTTGTTTCTTTATTTTCATTGAATTCAAGGAAGACTTTAATTTCTTTCTTTATTTCCTCCTTAATCCAGGTATGGTTCAGTAGTTGACTGTTCAGTTTCCATGAGTTTGTAGGCTTTCTGGGGGTAGCATTGTTGTTGAATTCTAACTTTAATCCATGGTGGTCTGATAAGACACAGGTGGTTAGTAATATTTTTTTGTAGCTGTGTAAGTTAGCTTTGTTACCAAGTATGTGGTCAATTTTCGAGAAGGTTCCATGAGCTGCAGAGAAAAAGGTATATTCTTTCCTATTCTGGTGGAATATTCTATAGATGTCTGTTAAGTCCATTTGCTTCATTACCTCCATTAATTCTCTAATTTCTCTGTTAGGTTTCTGTCTGATTGACCTGTCCATTGGTGAAAGAGGAGTGTTGAAGTCTCCTACTATTAGTGTGTGCGGTTTGATGGCTGCCTTGAATTTTAGCAATGTTTCTTTTACATACGTGGGTGCTTTTATATTAGGGGCATAGATATTCAGGATTGAGATTTCTTCCTGATGAATTTTTCCTGTTATGAGTATAAAATGTCCCTCTCCATCTCTTTTGATTGATTTAAGTTTGAAGTCAACTTTGTTAGAAATTAGTATGGCCACACCTGCTTGTTTCTTAGGTCCATTTGCTTGATAAGCCTTTTCCCAGCCCTTTACTCTGAGTAGGTGCCTGTCTTTGTGGTTGAGGTGTGTTTCTTGTAGACAGCAGAATGTTGGATCCTGTTTTCGTATCCAGTCTCTTAGCCTGTGCCTTTTTATAGGTGAGTTGAGTCCATTGACATTAAGTGATATTAATGACCAGTGGTTGTTAACTCCGGTCACTTTTTAAGTAGTAGGGTTTGTGTGTTTCCCTTCTTTGAGTTGCGCTGGTGAAGGGTCTCTAGATGTCTGAGTTATTGAGGTCTTTGTTGGACTCCTTGGTTAGTGATTTTCCTTCTAGTATTTTCTGTAAGGCTGGATTTGTGGCTACGTATTGCTTAAATTTGTTTTTATCCTGGAAAATTTTGTTTTCTCCATTTATGGTGAATGAAAGCTTGGCTGGATATAGTAGTCTGGGCTTGCATCCATGGTCTCTTAGTTTTTGCAGTACATCTATCCAGGACCTTCTGGCTTTCATGGTTTCCATAGAGAAGTCAGGTGTAAGTCTGATAGGTTTACCTTTATAAGTAAGTTGGCCTTTTTCCTTTGCGGCTCTTAATATTCTTTCTTTATTCTGTATATTTTGTGTTTTGATTATTATATGGCGAGGGGATGTTTTTTTTTTGATCCAGCCTATTTGGGGTTCTGTATGCCTCTTGAACCTTCATAGGTACATCCTTCTTCAGGTTGGGAAAGTTTTCTTCTATAATTTTGTTAAGTATATTTTCTGGACCGTTGAGCTGCACTTCTTCTCCTTCTTCTACTCCAATTATTCTTAGGTTTGGTCTTTTTATTGTGTCCCATATTTCCTGAATGTTTTGTGATGAGAGTTTGTTGGACTTGCTGTTTTCTTTGATCAGTGCGTTTATTTTCTCTATGTTATCCTCAGACTCTGAGATTCTTTCTTCTATCTCTTGTATTCTGCTGGTTATGCTTGTTTCTGTAGTCTCTATTCGTTTACCTAGATTTTCCATGTCCAGCCGGCCCTCTGTTTGTGTTTTCTTCTTTGCCTCCATTTCATTTTTCAAATCATGAACTGTTTCCATTATCTGCTTGATTGTTTTTCCTTGCTTTCCTAGGGTATCATTCACTGATTTACTCAATTCCTCGAACTTTCTGTTATACTTCTCATCCATTTCTATAAGGGCGTTTTTTATATGCTGTTTAAGGGTGTCAATCACTGTCATGAAGTCAGTTTTTTCTCCTTCTTCATGATTAAGGTGTTCATGTCCTCCTGTTGTGAGGTCGCTGGCTTCTGGTGGTTTCGTGTTGTTTTTCAGATTGTTGGGTGAATTCTTGCATTGGCATCTCCCCATCTCTTCCTTCCAATATTCTCCTATGGATCTTCTTTTACAGGATCAGGTCTTCTTGCCAACTGATGTACCTTCCAAGTGATGTCACTCCCCCGTGATGTTTCTCCTGGAGTCCAGTTCCGATCTCCTTGCTGCTTGGTTAGCTTGCAAACAAAGGCCCACCCTGCTTGCTGCAGGCAGGTTATGGAGACAAAGGAGCTACCACCTTCCCCTTTGCACTCACCTTCGGGTTCAGTCCCAGCGCCCAGGCAGGCTGAACAGGGAGGCACTCTGCCACCAGGGAAGGGAGGGATGGAGGGAGACAGGGGGTAGGGGGATCTGGATGTAAGCTGGATGGGATAGGAAGAGAGAGGAGGTACCGGGCAGTGTAGCCCTGTAGGTTGATCAGGAAGTGTAGGCGGGCTGTTCCCGGGTGCAGCAGCACTCACTCACCACAATGATGTCTCACTAGGTGCCCTGATCGAGATTCCGTGCTGCTTGGTTCGCTCGCAGACAAAGGGCCCACCCTGCTTGCTGCAGGCGGGCTATGGGGACAAAGAAGCCCCCGAGCTCCCCTTTACCCTACGCTTGGGGTTAGGACCCAGCGCCCAAGCAGGCAGAGCAGGGAGGCTCTCTGCCACCAGGGAAGGGAGGGGGGAGAGAAACAGAGGGTGGGGGGATCTGGATGTAAGCTGGATGGGATAGGAAGAGAGAGGAGGTACCGGGCAGTGTAGCCCTGTAGGTTGATCAGGAAGTGTAGGCGGGCTGTTCCTGGGTGCCGCGGCACTCACTCACCACAATGATGTCTCACTAGGTGCCCTGATCGAAACTCCGTGCTGCTTGGTTCGCTCGCAGACAAAGGGCCCACCCTGCTTGCTGCAGGCGGGCTATGGGGACAAAGAAGCCCCCGAGCTCCCCTTTACCCTACGCTTGGGGTTAGGACCCAGCGCCCAAGCAGGCAGAGCAGGGAGGCTCTCTGCCACCAGGGAAGGGAGGGGGGAGAGAAACAGAGGGTGGGGGGATCTGGATGTAAGCTGGATGGGATAGGAAGAGAGAGGAGGTACCGGGCAGTGTAGCCCTGTAGGTTGATCAGGAAGTGTAGGCGGGCTGTTCCCGAGTGCCGCAGCACTCACTCACCACAATGATGTCTCACTAGGTGCCCTGATCGAGACTCCGTGCTGCTTGGTTTGCTGGTTCGCTCGCAGACAAAGGGCCCACCCTGCTTGCTGCAGGCGGGCTATGGGGACAAAGAAGCCCCCGAGCTCCCCTTTACCCTACGCTTCTCAGACAATTTTTGATTGACGCCGAAATCTTAGGTATTTCCTGATAATGCTTTGCATGCGTGGTGTGTTTTTAGCAGTACTGACAAGGTGCTGTGTGAGCGTAGGTTACTACAGTGTGATACCCTTGTATGCTGTGGAGCCAGTATAAATCCCAGAAGCTTTTCCTCCTGTAGTTGTTGTCAGTGGTGATGTCCGCAGGGCTTTTCGGAGCAAGGCTGATAACAGTTGGTGACCGTATTCATGGGAAACTTGGTTTCTCTTGTGTGTGCAGAGCTCAGTATCATAGGATTAGCTATGAATGGAGCTTACTTTCCTAATTTTCAAATTTAGAAGAGATTACTAAGTTATATATTTTCTCAACAATTTTCTGTTTGATATTTATAATGGGAAATTTAGAAAATTATAAGGTACTAAATACTTAATTTTTTATGAAAGCAATAAAGGAGAACTTATTAAAAATCAGACTAAATAAGAATGGTTGCTGGATTCTTGGTGAATAGAGCAGGTGAGTTTTTGCTGGTGACAGTGTTTTATTTCATTTGGGGGATGATATATATAAAATCTATGGTAGACTTTTAATTTGCGTTTAAATATAAATTACCACAAATACCTATGCAAGTAAACAAGTTGATAGAACACTCAGGAGATTAGTTTGACCTCCTTGTGTTGTAGTTGAGCTGAGGTCCCTTGCTCAGTGTACTGAACCTAGGCTTTGGCAGAGCTGAAGATGGGAGCTCCTCTTGACTTGGCGTTACCTCTCCCTTAAAGCCGTCAAACAGCCGGACTGCTTCCTGCACTTCTAAATGTGATCGCCGCTGTTTAAGTTTTATCAATTGAAAATATTCCTCACTTTGCCAGGAGAACTACGGGTTTGATAAAATCGAGGTCCGGGACAATGGCGAGGGCATCAAGGCTGTGGACGTCCCTGTGATGGCTGTGAAGTACTACACCTCCAAGATAAACAGTCACGAAGACCTCGAGAACCTGACAACCTACGGTTTCCGCGGTGAAGCCTTGGGGTCGATTTGTAGTGTTGCGGAGGTGAGGAAATTTCTGTCGGCTACTTTTTTTCATTTCATAGTGACCGAGTATTAGAATTAAGAGAAAACCAATTCATTGTTAGAGTAGCTCTAATTTTTTCACTTAAGGTAAAATACACTTAGTAGGAAATTTACCCTTTTTAATAACAGTTCAGTGGTGTTAGGTGCATTCCATTATTGTACATTTATCGGCTATCCATTTCTAGGTCATTTTCATCTTCCCTGGTTACAGCCCAGGACTCATTAAACAAAGCCCCCTGTCCTCCTCCCTCTTCTTCTGTATGTGGCTGCTACCATTTTACTTTGTGTCTCTATCAATTGATGCTACAAGTGCCTCATAAAAGTGGAAACGTTAGGCCTTCTGTGTCTGGCTCACTGTACTTCATATACTTCAGGGTTTGTGTCCGTTACGTTGTACCACGTAAAGGTTTCCTAAGCCAGCATGTTTACATCTGTGGTTCTAGTGCCAGCTAGTCTAGCCTGGGCAGCGTAGTGAACTATGTCCGTGTGTATACACTTTATTTATGCACTCATTTGGATTGGATTCTTGGCCGAATGAACAGTGTTGCTCTGGACACAGGTGTTGAAAGATGTGTAGGTCCTTGCCATCACCGCTTTTGGCGAAGTAGTCTTGGTATGTCCTATGATAATTCTGTCTTTAGTATTCTGAGAAATAGTAACGTGTGCTTTGTGATATTATTGTTCCTTAGAGGAGGCTGTTTAAGAGACCCTTCACTTGGAAAGGTTATATTTCAAAAGGCCCACATTTAACTTTCTAGAGCCTTTATCTACCCTAACCTAAGACTGAGAATCTAAAGGTAGTCTATAATGTATATACTTTCCTGCACTTGCTTGATCAGGAAATCCTTTTAGAAGGCACGACTTTGTTTTTAGGTCTATGGGAAACACTGTGGATTTTGCACTTTGGTAAATATAGGTGATGAAATTGAGTTCGGCAGCTGTGAATTGACTTGTCCTACCTCACAGATACCAAGGGCCAGAGTGGGCCCTGCCACTCTAGTAGTGACTGCTGGGTGGGCTCTTGTGATTTCTTTAAACCCCATGCTTCAGTGCTTGCCCCACACAGTTGTCTGCACTGCTGCTGCTCCTGATTTCCTGGCTAGCGTACCCTCAGTCCTCGTTCCCGTCACCTCAGTTGTTTCTGATTGTAGGATTTGAGTGGCCTCCTTTATTAAATTGTTACTGTATGGAGTTGGGCCTGTTACTGTTGGAAGGTGTCTTGTGCTGGTAAGGGTGACCGTAACTGTGAGGCCATGGCCATATCATACTTGTACTAAGGCTGGAAGGCCCTACTTAGGTCAGAACGGTCAAGTGCCAGAAAGTAATGAAGTAATGGCATCTAAGCTAGTGTTTAGGAAAAGTGGCATTGATTGTGAGCTATTGCTACGCCTTCTCTGCCCATTGGATTATTTTCCAGATTCACTGTAGTCTGTGCATGCAAACATGCGTGCGTGTGCATGTGTGTGTGTGTGCGCGTGCGCGCGTGCATGCTCAAGTGCCCATGCTTAACCAAGGATTTACTTATTTTTTAACTTTAGAGCTCTGTAAAGTGTTGCCCTTAGTAGGCTGGAGAAAGGCTGCAGAGGTGATGAAACCTCAGTGGGAAACTCTGCTGTTAAAACAAAGAAGACCAGGCCCCACTTCCTGGACTGCAGATGCTCAGAGCTCCCCTGAGGTGGAAACCTTAAGTGCACTTCGCACCTCTTCCCAGAACCCAGCGCACAATGTGCTTCTTTCTTTCTGTTACCTGGCACCTGCTTTATGTAGAGTTCACTTGAGACTCCAGGTAGAGTTCGGGAAAGAGCAAATAGAGGGTACACCTGGGAACTGCCTGTCCTTCTGGAGGCTGTACACGGCAACCCACAGCCTTGGAACTAGTACAGAGCGCATATTGTAAAGCGGAATAGGATTTGAGACCTCGGAGCTTCCCAGTACCCGCCCTGTGCTTCGAGCTTTGACCGGCTATTTTAGAGCGTAAATATTTGACCAGTTAGCTGCTGTCCAAACTAGCAGGTAGGATTTAAGCTCTACGTTTCGAGAGTGTTGTCAGGAAACGTGTTTTGGTGTGTCTGTTTTCTGAAGCTCTGCCCGGCCTTGCAGAGGTCACACCAACTTTGTCTGCTAGGTGGCAGCTGTGCACTTAGTCTGCAGAAATGTGACTTCCCACTCCGACTGCGGCTCTGCGCTGCCTGCCAGTTCTGCTTGTCTGCTGCTTGCTGTATTCTTGCTTGTCTTAGATTAGTTAAGTTCACTCAACAACCACATTCATCACTTTGCCTTTTCAAGAACAAATAATTGAAATGATTTTACTCATCAGATTTATCAAAGATTATCAAAGTATTACGGTAATAGAGAAATTTAAATCTTTTGAACCTTTAGAATTTACAGTTTACATGTTGCAATGCTGTGTAAATTTATCTTAAAAACATTAAGACTTCCCCTTTACCAATCTATTATAAACTCACGTACATATATGTGTGTTTTCATTTGTGTGCGCACAGACAGCAGTTAGGTCTTATATATACTCTAGATCACAATAAAGGCATTTTCTACTAGAAGGTTCTATATGTCCATCCTCATTAACAGTCCTCAAAGGTAACCGCTTTCTGACTAGTGTTGGCTCAGGCCGGTTCTGCCTCTCGTTAACTTGATACAGATCAAACTTTTCAGCTTGCATGATTTGGTCATGGAGTCTTTAGACATGTAATGATTAGGTTTGATTGTATGTTGTGCACCTCTGTGCACCGCCCAGATTCCCTGCGTTGGGATGCGTGCTGCCAAGAGTGTTGCTTGCTAATGCGTCTCCCATCTGGGTCTCCTTCACGTCATATTGCCCAGGTCATGCAGAACAAGCAGTCAGCACTCAGGGACTTGATGAAGTCTTGGTGAGGTCCATTCCCAGCTCAGGACAGTGCTCTGCCCTCTCCTGCAGTAAAGTCCTGGTCATTAACCTTTGTCTCAAAGTCTAGTTCATGGCTAAGCTTCTGTGTAGGTCTTCCGTGGATCCATCTCTCCATATTACTGCTGAGGAAAGTTCTTACAGAGTTAAATGCCAAGTTTCCTTACCCCAATTTCAAAGCAGTCTGTAATGACCCCTCATTGTAGTGGAGATGAAACGCTCATGGGTCCTACTGTTATCTTAGCTTGTCGCAATCAGGCATTACTCTGGGGTCGGTGGTACTGATGCAAGCAGGTCTTCACTTCTGGTTCTGCAGAAGCATAGCGCATTGAATTATGTAAGTCCTCAAGGCTTTTGAATGATGATAAATTACTGTTCCTGAATTTCTCATTGCTACTTTTCAGTGTGTTCGTACGAGTTACCAAAATCGGGCGTGTACTGGAGCACAGCCTGTCTTGTTCCACTGACTCTGTACCCCGAGTCTGTGCCTTGTCTCTTAGACCCAGTGAGAGGATACATGGTGTGTGCAGCTACAGGCTTTCCTGCTCCAGACTCCAGCGTAGAAAACAGTGTGCAGTTGTGCTTAAATCGGTGATAAACTCAGTCGCTTATCCCGGTCTCCAGGCTTTCAAGTATGTTTACACTCCTCTTGTTGGGAAATCTTTTCTGAAACTTTGTAGCCATTCATAGGCAAATTCCTCCTAATTTCCACCAAAGGTCTTCATTCTGTAGACAAGTTCATTATTTTTTTGTCTTGTTCTTTCAAGTTGCTAGCCATTGTCCCTGGTCACATTCACATTTGTTGGTCATCCATGCAATATTATTAGAGCATCACAGTGTGCCTGGTATTACTCTGAGCAATCCCGCTCATTAGATGTCATTCTGTAGAGAGATAGCACAGGGATCTGTAGTGGTTTTTGAGCCCCATGCTTGGAGGGGTAGACTCAGAAGCTAGGAGAGCCATAAAGCAGCAGGAAACAGCATCCGCCTTGAGACTGAAGGAAACGAGTAAAACCTGTGTCCTTCGGTACCAGCGCTTCTTGTGCCGGCTGGAGATTGTTGGAACAGTTGGAATGTCCTGCTTCCTAAACGGAGCCTCTTTCCAGGCAATAGAACTGCTTTGAAAAGGGTACAGCCAGTTGTTCCTGTTGCTGGTCTCCCCACATGGAAGTTTCTGGAAATGTGGAAGTCAGAGGACATCCATTAGTGTTTGTCTGTGCATAGCCAGGCAGGTAGACATCTCAGCCTCCAGAAAGAGAAAGACATTATCTTAGCTGCCTGACTCACGTTTCTGTGCTACAACGTCGATTCATCCAAAAGCCAGGCTGCGGCTGCTGGTGTAGCTCTGGTAGCGCACCTGCCAAGCGTGTGGAGGACTCTGGATTCAAGTCTTGAAACCAAAGAAACAAACCAAAAGCCAGCTCCACCTCAGTAGAAAAGAAAAAGAAAAAAATCAGGCTTATCCCCATGGCCTTGAATGAATTTGGGTGAGGAAGACTTTGACTTGCACCGCCAGGATGTTTCCTAAGAAAGTTTGTTTCCGTGTCATCTAAATCCTGGAGGAGACTGTGCTTGCATAGGATTGAGATCCTTTTTTGTAATGTTAGTTTTATAATTGGGCCCACTTTTAATAATAGAGAGGACATATAAGCCTGACAGTCCTCTGAAGAATTCTTAAAGGTGCCATCTTAATTCTGATGTCACTGGGCTCGCCCTCTTCCACAGTTGCTCAGTGTTTCTGGAAAGAATCCCCAGAGGTTGTGGGTGATGTCAGAGACCCTGATTGTAGTGCCGGGCACAGGCTCCTGCTGCACTGCTAATGTCCTGTGACCCTGGCCTGTCCAGCAAGAGGTTTCCTCCGTGGGATATGGGGCCACGTGATGAGATGAACCCTTGAAATATAATTCCTCATGAATTTATAAAACAGGGTTATATATGTTTTCTTCATTGTCTTACAGTATATCACAAACCATCTTCCAAATGAATAAACTTCCATAGTGCCCTGAAAACTGACATTTATGAAATTTTATTCTTGGAAGCCATAGTACGCTTTTATTAAAAGTTTAACATAAATGCTAATATTGTAGCACTAAAATCCTGCTTCCTTTCTTTGAACTTCAGCTTCTTCATCTAGGTTGGTGTGGGTTTACTTTTCACTGATACGTTTAAAGCATGAACAAGTTAGTGTCATAGCAGATCCGTACGCGTGTTTAAACCAAGTCCCGTGTAACCTTACCACGTCTTCTCATCGCCTCCCTGGAGGTGAAAGCGTCATCCTTTTCTCAGGACCATCCTGAAGCCACTAGACGGGTTTGTACTGGAACTCTGAGTCCAGAGCTGCCTTTGCTCAGTGACACCAACATTACATCAGGTGACCGGCTCTTTGGAGAATAGAAATAGGGTTCAGTTTGACCTTGGCATTTTGTAGAAGCAGTTGTTTCCATGAAGAATTATTTTTAAAGGAGTAATTGTGGAATAATAAAACAGAAAACAATTTATACCACTTACTGTTCTCTTTGTTTTTGGTAAACAAAACTAATAATGCACTGGATAATTTAGACCAGGGGTTTGACAGGGAAGGTCAAGGTTAAAGTTCTGCATCATCAACCTATGGAATGGAAGTAGAACAGCTGGAATACACAGACACATACGTCTTTGTCTTAGGTAACATTCTTTGTTTCCATTTTTTGAATAATTATCATGCAAATAGCAGCTTGAGCGAATAATCCTAGTAAAAGTTGGATGGACATTTCAGAACTAATATTCTCCGCTAGTTCTCCAGACTAACAAAGATCTTTATTTCTCTATCTCTCATCTGCTTATCTAGTGTCTATCTATATCAATATATCCCTATATAGCTCACATAATATATATGTATATACCCATATACCTACACACACACACACAGAGATGGAGTAGGGTCTGGTGGGGGGTGGTGATGGTGGCGGCGGCGATATACTGGTACCTACACATGGTGCCCGTGTGTTCCACAGAGCATATGGCACCAGTAAATCTACTGAGGACAGATGGTAGAACCATCAAATACAGACTCTAACTGGACCCAGAGGAGCCCAAGCAGTGCAGCTGGATTATTGTAGGTTCTCTTGTGCTGAGTCAAGGAGAGCCAGGAGAGATGACTCCTTATCACAGGGCTGCTCTGTCCCAGGCCATCTTGCTTCCCCTGACCATATCCCCTGACCATATCCCCGCTCTTCACTTCTTCTTTTTGTCTGTTTTTCATTTTATTTTCCATCAAGGCTGTGTTTCCTGCCAGGTAGATAATAGGATGTGGGATGTAGGGAGTTCAGAAAAGTACAGGATTCTTAAATTTCTGTTTTCACAGATGACATCATAAGGAGGTATTTTCATATTCTCCTATGCTCATATGCTTAATGCTGACTTTTAATTAATGAAAAATTTACCCTTAAACATTGAATTTTCAACTTGAGTTTAAGAAAAATATCCTTAAATACTTATATGTTTTGAGTTTTAGTATTTGAAACTATAAACTTGAAATTCAGAAATGTTTTGTATAAAATACATAAGGGAAGGAAATTATTACTAAACAATTTCTCATTTGTCCATAAATTTTATGGGAATTACTAAAAAGCAGATACCCTTGGTACAATTGAAGTGTTTTCTTTTACGTTTGTGTATTATATAAAACAAATGACCATTTGCAGTATAATGGTTTGTGTTTTAATTAAATGCTCAAATATTAGTTTAGTTGCAATGTAAAAAAAAAAATCACATGCTGCCTTCACTTGTGATGGTTCACGCGTTTAATCCCAGCACTTGGGAGACAGTAGCCAGCCTGGTCTACAGAGCGAGTTCCAAGGCCAACTGGGCAACACAAAGAAACCCTGTCTTCAGAAAACAAACAGACAAACCCCAGCCTACTGTGTTGTTTCAAAGAGTATCTCCAAAAGTTACTACCAGAGAAGTTTTCACGGTAATTTATCAAGCCAGGGATTGGAGCCCCATTTTAATATTTAAGATCATATGCTGTTCTTCCAGAAACCCTGAGTTCAGTCCTAGCACCCTCCTGGAGGTTCACAGTCTCCTGTAGCTTCATCTCCAAGGGACCTGAAGCCTCTGGCCTCGTAAGGAACGTACACATGTATACATAATCACACACCTGCACACATGTGTACATATACATCTGCACACATGTACATAATCACAAATTGCATGTGTACACCTGCACACGCCTGTGCATAATCACACACACACACCCCTGCACATGTGTGTGCACAATCACACTCACACACATACTCAGTTAAAATAATTAAATCTTTGAAAAAGAATTACTAAGTAATAGCATCTTCAATATTAATATGTGATAATATTTTTGTTTGTTTTCCTCATTTCTTCTGAGACAGGGTTTCTCCTCTGTATCCCACCCTAGTCTGGAACTCACAGCAATTCTCCTGCCTTAGACCTCAAGTGCTAGAGTTGTAGGCATTGCTTTCCTTGCCAGCTTTGTGACAGTTCTCCTCGTTGCCGCAGGTAAACGATCACTTCGGTGGGTTGCAGTGATAGATTCTTGTGATCCCAGGACTCAAAAGGAGGCGTGAAAATTCGGAGTTCGAGACTAGTCTAAACGACATAACAAGACTCTTATCTCAAATAAGGAAAAAAGATAAAGGCGGGAGAGAGTGGTCACTGTATTAGTTTGAAATAAAAGTCCTTTTGGTTTGGTTTGTTGTTTCCAGGTGGTCGTCACAACAAGGACAGCTGCTGATGACTTTAGCACCCAATATGTTTTAGATGGCAGTGGCCACATACTTTCTCAGAAACCCTCACATCTTGGTCAAGGTAAGTGAGTGCTTTGGAGCATATTTTCCTGTCTATCATTATTATTATTATTACTATCATCATCATCATCATCATTATTATTATTTAAAGAGTTTTGTCTTGAATTTAGACAGTGTTTGGGGTTGGTCTTGATGAAATGTGGCCATCCTTCAAGGGAGCAGAGCCATCCTAAAGAGGAACGAGTTAAGGCTGGGTGCCTGGGTGACTTGCTGTGACAGCAGCTGTTGAGCTGTGTCCTGGTGTTGGATCACCCCTGTCACCTCTGCAGACGCAGGACAGGAGTCTGCTGAGGTACCTAGAGTCTCGTTGACTTGTACTATGATTGAATAAGTTGACAGCATATGTAGGTATGGAAAACTTCATACATAGGCCTGCGGTAGTCAATCGTGTGATTGCTGTCAGCTCCCAGTTACCAACCTTCCAGCGCAGTCCTGCCTGACACCCGTCCACTTCTTCACTCTGTATTATTCCGAGATAAATAATTACCAGCCATTGTTCCTAGTATTGTTTTGTGCACATGTGTATGTAATTTTACTTGTATATTTTTACGTTTTCTAAGAGCTAATCCTAAGGTAGAAAATGGTCTCTTTAGTCTGTGTTCACTAAAGCGCCTAAGCTTTCCCCAGCGTGGATGGGTAGCGGAGACGGTGTCAAAGGTGACTCCCCTGGAGAGCTGAGGCCGCAGAATCTCTGGTCGGTGAAGGATGAGTGGGGTAATTGCTGCTCTTCCCCTCCTCCCACCTGGGTTGTCGATCTTAATTTAACTTCATGGCTCCTTGTTTTCATTGACCAGAGCACTTCAATTTTTGTGAATTCGTTTAATGTTAAAACATTGTAATTACTTTTAAAATAATGGCTTCAGTCGTTATAAAATTTGCTTTTTTAAGTCTGGTAAGTCCACACACTCTGCCTCTAATTTTGGAAAATGTCAGCATAGTTAGTGATTACATTTGCTCATTAGAAATTTACATTTTTTATTTTGTATCCACAGGGGAAGAAGAACTAATAGGAAATTCTAAGAAAACTCTCATTTACACTTGTTCATAGTCAATAAAAAAGAACTCATCTATAATTAGTTTGCTATGTAATAAATACTATCTATCTTAGCAAAATAATACATTATCATCTTTTCAATATGTGTTAAATGAAGATAGGTCCAACTTGATTTTACTTCTTAGACATCTTCCCTTTTTAGAAATCCTCTCAGCCTAGATCGTCAGAGTTCACGTTAGGAAAGCACTAGAAGGCGTTCGTCCTCCTAGGAGACCGCTGTGAAGTAACCCTGTCGCCTTATAAAACTTAAAAGTATTTATTTTTATCTCAGCGGGTGCCGGTCTGTTCTGGGTGGCCCGTGGCTCTGTATCATCAAACTTCTCATGCTTTTCTGTGTTCGTCTCCATGGGAACTGTGAAATAACAATCCTTACGGAAGGGCTCCATCTGATCTCTGCCCTTTCACCGCTTGATTTTTCTTTTTCTACTGACGTCAGTCTTGCACCTTTAGTGAGTTAAATTAGGTATGCGTGCTGAGGAAGTTTTGTAGTCGGTAAATGCATCTTATTTTCATTAGCTTGTTTCATAACTCGGGAAACAACACACTCGAAAGGTCAGTAGTTACAAAATCACTACGACTTTTTAAACTCACTTTTTCCACCTCACTATACCCGATTGCTTAGGTAACAGCAACAACAACAACAAAAAAAAAATCTAAACTTCAGATTGCTCTAGATAGACAAATTATACAACCCTGTGCCGAGTAAAAGTGCCCTTGCGGTAGCGTTGCTTCGTGTTGATGGTTTGTAAGCCACTGAATCTCAGACTCACATTTCACCAGCTGTCATTAGCTTCCATTTAAATATTTTCTATGTAAGATAAAACTGCAGTTCGGCCATCCTAATTTATACCTGTGCATCTGAGGCTCTTGGGGACTAAACGCCACTGCGATGCGAATGCCCTTAGAAGTCACTCCTCATGTCCTCGGGTGAGATGGTCCCTGCAGACGGCACACATAGCTACAGGGGCAGCCTCCAACAAAATCTCAACTAGACGCTGAAGCGTTGTACATGTTTAAATGTGGTTTACGGAAGATTTCTTTCTTGCTTTTTGGGTACAGATATTTGTTTTATGGATTGTTTTAGCCATTGAAGGTGATCTTGGTTTCAGTGCTTGTTATTTTAATTGTTCTTCTCATCTCTTCATTGCACTTTTAAACATAACTGGTTTTCTTTTTTTCCTCTTAAAAATATTTGTTTTTAATTGTACACCAGCGTGTGTCTGTCTCTGCGTGTCTGTGTGTATATGCTTGCCTCCCACTTCTGTATTGGTTCCTACAAGGACCAGGAGAAGCTGTCTGATTGACTGGAGCTGTAGTTAGGTTACAGGAGTTGGGAGTCACCTGATGTGGGTGCTGGCAACTGAACTCTGGTCCTCTTCAAGACCAGCACAGTCTTTTCTACTCCCCCTCACCTTTGGAAGGTAAAACTGTAATTTTGATTAAGAGGGTGCAGTGCACACAGAAGTAGAGCAAGTGCACAGACAGGAAGTGCGCTCGAGCAAGCGCACAGACAGGAAGTGCGCTAGAGGAAGCGCACAGACAGGAAGTGAACTTGGTTTTTATTTTAAGGCAGGTGGTACTGCATCTTCTCTCCATTCACCCAGTCCACCCACAGTCTTTAACAGTTGGCTAATTTTGAAAAGATGGACACAAAGGAACTGAAGGAATGCAGGAAAGAGACACTTTTCAGTCTTAGCCACCGTCCCATCTCTCCTGCCCCTCTCCCTGCTTTCCTTCAAGGAAGCGGATTAACTCTCAGCTCCCCAAGGCTTGTTCCCAGGGGTGCCTGGTTATTTATGGTCATCACAGCTCTCTTTGCCCGCCCTTCGGTTGTGTGCGTCTAGCCGACGCTCCAGAGCAGATGCTTCGGAAGGAGTATTCTGCTCTGTGCCGTGAAAACCCCTGCTGTAGACCGCTGCGCGGGGGACTGTGGGTGTGGAGTTTGTCTTAGCACAGCAGCGGAACTGTGTTCATTCCTGTAGAATCCTTTCTGACAATTCAGCGCCCGCCTTTGTATCAGAAGTGTAAATAGCTTCCGTCTTAAGTGGCATGACATAGGGCCGTATGGAGCAATTGCGGAGCTGCAATTTAATTCTGGTGTTTGAAGAATGTGCTAAAGTTAGAGAATTGAGTGGTTCCTTCTGTAAAATACAACAGTGCGCCAGGCCTCCTCCCTATTAGCCGGTGTTACTTGGGCCCTTTATTTTTAAAGACATTTCAGCATTCAGATTCAGACATTTAATTTGAAATAAAAAAAATCTCTTTTATCTGTAAGTTTTATTTTTTTTGTTTGTTTATTAATACAGGGTTTCTTTGTATAATCCTGGCTGTCCTAGAAATAGCTCTGTAGACCAGGCTGGCCCCAGACTCTGTCTCCCAAGTGCTGGGATTAAAGGTGTACGCCGCCACCACCCAGCAGTAAGTTTTATTAAAACATTTAATTTTTATATTTCTTATGATTCTTAGTTTACTTGGGCTCTTTTAAGGAGAAAAAGTAATTTATGGGTATGTGGGTTGGGTATAATGTAGTATTTAGAACATAATATGTATATTAAAATTATCTAATAATGTTTTGTTTTCATAACCTTGTCCATGTGGGGCATTGATTTCTATCCACATGCCTTGCTCCACCCTGTCATATTATAGTAGTGACCTCCCACTGATATTTAGGAGTCAAGGATTGGTGAGACACAGGTGAGGAAATAGTAATGAGAGTGGAATGAAAGCACTGACCATGTACAGGGCGGACGGGAGATTCTCAGAGACCATGACATTTGAGGGTGAAGCTGACGGGTCTGGTTAAGAAGGCACAGCAGTGTGACCTCCTGGACAACAAGTAATGGATGATCATTGCCCTGCTGCTGGCACGATTGACTGAGACTGGATGCGGAGCAGCCTGCAGTAATAGAAGGCCATGCGGTTTCCCAGAGGTGGTTAATGTTAGCTGTCCCTTCCCACAGTCCGTCCTTTACCCTGCTCTCCCAGCCTCTTGTCCATCTAATCCTCCTATTCTAGTTGCCTCTTATCTCCTCAAAACTCTGTGTCCTTCCCTTCCTTGGCAGATCTGCTCCTCCTTCCCGGTTGCTGCGGTTGTTGTGATTGAAACACACAGAGAACACCCACATGTAACAGAAAACATGCAATACTTTTCTTTCAGGGTTCAGGTTGCCTTGCTCAGGATGATTGCTTCTAGCTCCACCCTTTACCTGCTGAATAATTTGATAGTGTAAATGCAGCCCATTTCATTACCATCCATCAGTTAATGGACATCGAGGCAGTCTCCTGTTCCTGGCTATCGGGAGTAGAGCGGCAGCAAGGGTGGGTGAGCCAGGCATTCTTGTGGTCAGGTGTAGTCTTTGGGTACATGCCCAGGAGTGGGGTAGCTAAATTTTGAGGTGGGTCAGTTTCCAGCTTCCTGAGGAACCAACACACCGATTTCCATATTGGCTGTACAAGTTTGCGCTCCCACCAGCAATGGAGGAGTGCTCCCCTTGCTCCCCATCCTTGCCAGCATGAACTGTCATTGTTTTATTGAACTTGACCATTCTGACTGGGGTAAGATGAAATCTTAGAGACTCTGGATTTGCATTTTCATGATGACTGAGGTTGAACATTCCTTGTTCCTCAGCCATTTCTGTTTAGTTCTGTGCCCCGTTTTTAAGTTGGGTTGTTTTCTTAATGTTCAGGTTTTTTAGTTCTTTATATGTTTTAGATATTGCATCCACTGGATATGAACCTGGCAAAGATCTCCCCATTCTGTAGCCACTTGACTGCAAGTCTGGTGTCCTTCGTCATTCGGGGGCTTCTCAGTCTAGTGAGGTCTCGCTTGTTAGCTGTTGGTTATTGTGCCTGTTCTGTTCAGAAAGACTTTTCCTGTCTCTGTCAACAGCATGTTTTCAGAGTATCTGCTCTGAGGTTCTTGATCCATTGGGAGTTGAGTTTTGTGCAGGATGAAAAACAGGGATCTATTTGGATTCTTCTTCATACAGCTACACAGTTTGACCAGCACCATTTGTTGATGAAGCTGGCTTTTCTCCATTGTGAATTTTTGGGTTCTTTGTCAAAAATCAGGTGCCTATAGGTGTGTACACTTATGTCTTGTTCTTCAGTCCAAGTCTGTTAATCAATGTGTCTTTTTATGCCAGTACAGTGCTGTTTTTGTTACTATTGGTCTTTGATACAACTTGAAATCCAAGATGATAAGACCTCCAAAAGTTCTTTTATTTTTCAGGATTGTTTTGGTTCTCTTGTTTTTTGTTTTTGTTTTTTAAAGTTTGTCTTGGGGTGTCTGTGTCTCTCTGTGTGTATTTTAATATGAAGCTAAAGATTGATTTTTTTTCAATTTCTGGGGAGAATTATGTTGGAATTTTGATGGGGAATTGTATTTCACAGGATAGTCATTTTTTGTAGTATTAATCCCAGTGAACCATGAGCATGGAAAATCTTTCCATCTTCTGATATCTTCTTCAATTTATTTAGTGTCTTCAAATTTTTATTATACATGTTTTTTACTTGGTTAGTTAGTCCAAGTTTTTCTGTTTGTTTGTTTTTACACTCTCATGGAAAGTGGTGTTTCCCTGATTTCCTAGCCCCTTTTTTACTTGTCTAAAAGAAGGCTACTAATGTGTGTGTGGTGATTTTGTGTAGTACTAGTTTAATGAAAGTTTTTATGTACTGTGGAAATTTTCTGGTGGTGTTTTTAAGGACCTTATATATTTGCATATCATATGCAAATAAATGTACTCTGACTTCTTCCTTTACTTTTTGTATCCCCTGAGCTGTCTTATTGCTCTAGTTAAGAGTTCTGCAGTGACTAGGGATGGACAGAGCGGACTTTTCCTCATTCCTGATTCTAGTAGCAGTGCTTTGGATTTCTCCCCCTTTAGTCTGATTGGCTGTGGGCTTGCTGTAAATTGCTTTCATTGTGCTGAGGTCTGTTCCTTGTCCTGGTCTCTCCATGACTTCTGTCATAATGGCTTGTTAAATTTTGTCAAAGACTCTTTCTGCATCTAATGACATGATCATGTTTTTGTTTTCAGTGGATTTCATTTTTTGATTTTCATAGATTGAGCCATCCTTGCATTGCTGGGATGAAGCCTATTTGATCACAATAGATGATCATTTTGGACTCGGTTTGCAAGTATTTTGTTGAGTACTTTTGTGCCACCAGCTCACTTCTACCTTGTCTTCAGTGCCTGAAGTTTCCCCTTGCGTGTCCTGCAGTCTGTTGGAGAGGCATACTTCTCAGGGTTTTGTCTGGTTTTCTAAGGTTTTATTCCTAGTTTTATATCAGTTTTGGGTTTTCTTTGGTGATTCTATTTCTTTGTTGAACTCTACTTTGTGGTTTGAATTGGTCTTATTATTTAGTTCAGCTCTTGGCTTCTGCTTTCACCGTCTTCCTTTATCCATCCTCTTCAAGGCCCTTGCAGGATTCCTTGTGTTGTACTTCAGGTAAACTGTTTCTTGGGGCTAAAACAATAGGGGTCCTGGCCTCTGGAGGAGGCATATTGTCGGGGCTGCTCATGTTGGTGGGTTTGCACAGGGCTCTAGGCTTCTGGAGTTGTCCTTGGCTTAGGTAACTGGTCTTGTCTCTATTGTGTGGGTGCCCTGATCTTGGTTTGCTCTTGCCCACTCTTCATTTTAGCCTAGTGGGGTGGCCATGGGCTCCTTGGTAGAAGCAGTCCTAAGGGTTCTCAGATTCACAAAGCAACGGAGGTGATGTGGAAGGGTTGGTAGCGGAGAGCTGTGGAGACCCTGGGTTCGCACCGTGAGAAACACTAGTGCTGTGACTCTTTCTCCTTTATGTGTGGCGGAGCAGGCGCTCCCTGTGTGGCCAGCATTGAGCTATGCAGAGCCTCACCTCACTGTCCCGAGTGCTGGGGTTCCAGGTACACACTACCACACCTGGCTATTTGGATGTAGGTTTCTAAATGTCCCCGAATACTGTGTGATTTGTGTGTCTTCTGGTGCCACAAATGAAAACTTTGATGCTGGCCTTCTTGTTAAAAACTTGATGACTAAAATTTTTAAACATTTTTCTTCCAAAAATATTTTAAATTTTAGGATTTCCGGTGGAAAATGATTTTAGTCTTTGATTTTAAGAAATGTTTCTTGGGGCCTAGAAAGTTGACTCTGTGGTTAAGAGCACTGACTGCTTTTCCATAGGACTGTGGCTGTGGTTCAATTCCCAACAGCCCCATGATTGCTCAGAACTGCTCGTAACTCCAGTTACCGAAGACTGCCTCTCTTGCCCTCCGTGGGCACCACACACACGGTGCACACATATGTACCCAGCCCAAATACTTGCACATAGGAAATGATTTAAAAATCTCTAGAGAGGTTTGTTCTTTTTCTGGAAGAGAGATGTTTCTCTTTGTGTGGTGAAGCCCCATTCAGCCTCCTTGCTTGGATGACAGGCATATTTCACCATGCCTGATTAATTTCTGTTTTCAACGTTCTCCTTTGAAGGTGAGGTAAGTTAAACTAAATAATTCTATGGTGTTTTATGTAAATACTTTAATGGCATGATAAAGGTCATTACATGTTCTGTGTAGTCTCACATCGTGTTTATACCGTACTTAAGGTGCAGAGGCTCTAGCATCTCCAGAAGGTTTGACTGTCAGCAGATTCTCAGATTGTATTCTAGTGAGGCTGTTTCTCTGCGGTAGGCAGTGGGTCTGAGCAGGAAGAGTCTGTGCTAGTTCACAGCCATGACCGTGTTTGGACCTCCATGCTTGGCGGAGGATTGGTCTTAATGCTAGAAGGGGTTGATTAGTGACTGTGTGCCTTTAGAGATGGGCAGTCCTTCCGCATCTAAAGTGCTTGCTTCTTGTCTGCCCACAGGTACTACGGTAACTGCCCTGAAGCTGTTCAAGAACCTGCCTGTAAGGAAGCAGTTCTACTCAACCGCTAAGAAGTGTAAAGACGAACTCAAACATGTACAGGATCTCCTCATAAGCTACGCTGTCCTTATCCCTGACCTCAGGATTATTTTTATACATAATAAGGTGAGCAATTTTTATAGCAATCTAATGAAGAGATGATATATCCTGTATCAATCAGTTAGATGCATGCCATGGAGTAGACATTCGCCGTATCCCACAATCCTACTTCGTTTGTGAAGAATCTAATCACCAATGTGAAGACAGTGAAGGTGATTCTGTCATATGGAAAAGCCGTCATAGCTTGACCTTTGCCAAGAAGCCAAGAGAGCCATTTCCAACTTCCATCACCCAAGGACTGGGAGAAGGAGCCGGGACTTGACCTTCGTTGGAAGTGGATCTCGGTTTTCCCAACTCTCTTAGCTATGAGAGATAATTTCTTTTATTTACTTGTGCAGCTTGTGTGTTTTTGTTTTTGTTTTCTAACCCTGTCCTGTCGGTTTTGTCTTTATTGTAAATGGAGCACTGAAGACCTATGGGAAGTCTGCTAGACTTCCAAACCGTACTCTTTATGGCTCTTGCTATCAGTGACCCAGGAGCAGCTCTGGGTGCTTCCCTTAGGCAGCTCTTCTTCCCCCTTTGATCCTCACCGTGGAGCAACGTCTCTCATCTTCCAGAGTTACTTAAGGTTTGCTAAAGGCCACTCTAGCTCATTTCTTTCTGATTTTCAAAGTAGGACTGATGAAGTAAAGGGTTTTGTCTTGTGTGTCACATCGCAGAGGAAAGGTTTATGTCCTTCCTGAACCTTCGTTTTTCCTGGATTCCACACAAGCACATTAAAGCAGTCAACGGAAGGAGACCAGCTCACATAGCAGTGGATGGGGAGTGGGGACTTAGCATTTCCTGAGGATCTGTGTAGACCAGGCGCCTCAGTCTGTGCTCTCCTCACTGTACCTGCAGATGAATTGGCAGTGTACCAAGACGAGGCTGCCTGGGAGCTGACCTCCGAGAACTCGAATGTGTTGCTGAGAGTTGCACAGCTGGTAAAGGGTTGAGATGGGATTGGGAACCTGGCATAGCTTGGAGGGCAGGTTCTTCACACTTTCCTGTGTTCTCTTTCAGTTTTACATGTGTGCCGTTCCTCTTCATGCTTTAGAACCCTTACAGAAACTGCAGTAAGCAGTATTGCCTGGATTTATATGAGAAACTTAGAGCTCAGAGTGATAAAGGAATTCTTTCTTGTATTTTAGTGAATAATTGTGTTCAACCACAACTTTTAAAATTATTTTTTTATTATACGATTTTAATATTATAGTATAATTTTATTATTCCCCCTTCCCTTTCCTACCTTCAAATCCTCCCTTACACCTCTTTCTGGTGCATGGCCTCATTTTTTAATGGTTACATACATATCTGTATATGCATATATATATTCCTAAATACATTTGCTCCAGTCTTACATTGCTTTTTACTAACTGGTCAGAAGAATCTTTATGCCATGTGAAATGTTTATGATCAAAACCTTTAGTCATCTTAAAAAAAGAAAGAATTAAGGAGTCGGCCACCTGTTCCTGCTGGCAGGGCTCTCTACCAGATGATACCTTGAGACCCTTCCAGCGCCGCCGCCGTGCTGAGGCTGGACGGAGGCTCCTCTGCTAAAATAACCCTGCGACCTCTGATCCAGAGGACATTTAGTAATTAGAAGTTAAGTGTCTCCAAGTTAAGAGAAGACCAAGGTCAAGAGAAACGTAGTCCAGAAGGGGAGACTGATTGAAGAGGAGAAAGAATTACACGTTCATAAACAACCACGAGTACAACTAAAGATCATAATTGAAAGAGAAAACGAGGGGGGATCAGAGCAGGTGGTGGAAGTGAGCAGACAGGAGAGTTGACCAGATGAAGCGTTCCCACTCATTCGGGGTTGGGTGTGTGTGTGCTAAGTTTCCAGGTTTATGTGGTGAGCTAATGTTGAATTATCAGAATAGGCATTTTCTTCTGAGAATGAAAAGCAACATTTTTATTATATGCTATATTTTATTGTTGGGGGGGGCGTCACAGAAATTACTTGAAGTAAATTCAAGTCCCTCTGTGGCCTTCAGTCATTTCAGGGGCCGTTCAGATCCTAGGAGGTGTGTTGAGAATGTTATACATGGACACAGTAGGTGATTACTCAGATCCACTAGTAAAATTGCTGGCTGTTGTAACCACGATCATCTACTGAGTGAGATAAGCTTTCTACCTCCAAACCTGTTTCCACAACTCTTCTCCTTTTTAAAAATAGCACTAGTATACTTCAATTCAGGTTACAATCCACGGTGAAGCCTTCCACATGGCATCGCCGCGTTACCTAAGTCTCCACACGGAGCCCGCCCGCTCTGCTCGCAGCTGCTCTCGTAAACACGCTGACTTCCATCACGGTTTCCGTGAGGAACCGTTGTCCTTGTCTAAAATTTAAACATAATGATATTGTGTGTTTACTTTTTCTGCCTTAGAAACACATAATATGAGAAGTACTCTGGCTATTTTGATAACTTGGATTAGCTGGTGTTCCTTCTTTTTCTGAAGGTTTCACCTGCCAAGACATTCTCTGAATACTGATGATGTCGCTGCTCTTGCCAGTATGGTTATGTTAGAAAGAAGTATTTTTCTTCTTTCATCACCACGTTCCTTGAAAGCAAATTGAATAATGAGACAGCCAAAGTGGATTCAGCGAGTTTATTTAAAGTAGATATTATTTGGGGAATTGCTGGGGCCATTTCTCACATAAGCACTGCAGTTTAAGGTTTAGTCATAAGAACTAAATCCTCGTGAAGTCCTACTCCATGTATTTTTGCTTCTAAGGAGTTGTTTCTCGGAATTAAAAGGGCTTTTTTAGTCTGACAGTACTGAAGTTCCTGATTATTGCCTATGGATAAAAAGGACTGTGTAGATCATATTTTAGGATGTTATGTTTGTGATTTCTAATGAGGGCTGCTTCCACTTCATAATCGTTGGCTTGTCAATGCTTTAGTTTCCCCTGCCGTTGCTGTTTATATCACAACCACAGCCTATTCTCCGCCTCCCTAAACTCTCTCACCTTCGCTCTCCCCCAGATCTGTTTCCCCTCAGAAAAGAGCAGACCTCCTAGTGACATCAGTTATGATATGGTAGGGAGCTTTCTTTTCTGGTCCAACCTATTTGGTGTTCTGTAAGCTTCTTCTATCTTTTATAGACGTCTCCTTCTTTAGGTTAAGAAAATTTTCTTCTATGATTTTGTTTAAATTATTTTCCAAGCATTTGAGCTGGGATTCTTCTCCTTCTTCTATTCCTGTTATTCTTAGGTTTGGTTTTTGCATAGTGTCCCAGATTTCCTGGGTGTTTTGTGTCAGGAATTTTTTAGATTTAGCATTTTCTTTGGCTAATGTATCTATTGTTCTATCATTATCGTTAATGCCTGAGATTCTCTCTTCCATCTCTTGGTTGTTGGTGATGGTTGCATCTACAATTCCTTTTTTTGAAGAGTTTAAAATTGATCTCTCCTGATTTATACTTTCTGTGGTTGAATTTTCTGTAACTCTATCTTATCTTATATCCTACGTAATCAATAGAATCTCCTGTTTGTATTTTTTTTTCAGGAGCAATTTGCAATCCCCAACAAGGCAAGCTGGTTTTGTTTTGTTTCATCTCTTCAAACATTTTTTCTAAGATATCTGTGTTTGAATCAGCTAAGATACCATCCATATAATAGTTAATTATAGATTGAGGAAACTATTTGTGAATATTTCCAATAGCTGTTGTACAAAATATTGACACAAAGTGGAGAAGAATTTTCCCGATATCTTTTAACAGTGTGGGAATTATTATTAGTAAGCACTGTGAAGGCAGATTTTTCTCTATCCTGTTTTTGGAAAGGTAGAGTTAAAAAACAGTCTTTTAAATCAATCACTATAATAAAACATCCTTTTTTTTTTTTTGATTTTCAAGACAGGGTTTCTCCGTAGCTTTTGGTTCCTGTCCTGGAACTAGCTCTTCTAGACCAGGCTGGCCTCAAACTCACAGAGATCCGCCTGCCTCTGCCTCCTGAGTGCTGGGACTAAAGGTGTGCGCCACCACCGCCCTGCTAAACCATCCTTTAGGTAGTAGGGAAGGCAAGGGGATTCCAGACTGTAAAGTGCACATTGGCTTAATCACCTTATTAATAGCTCTTAGATCTGTTACCATTGTCCATTTTCCAGATTTCTTGTAGTGGCAAATGTAGTCAAGTTCAAAGAACTAGTCAGTTCTTCAACATGTTGAAACATTTAGCTGCTCCTGTACCAGCTGTTCTAATGTCTGCAAATTCTCTAATGTGAGAGGCCTTCGTTCTACCCAGACAGGTTTGTCAGCTAACCATCTTAAAGGTGGGGCTGTTGTGGCTTGTTTATGTACAGCCTGAATGTCCAGTGACTGTTCTGGATAATACTTCCTAATATTTCTCTTATTTTATGGTTTATTTCTGAGATTAGAAAAAATGTTATTGCAGACGGATCTCTGTGAGTTCGAGGCCAGCCTGGTCTACAAGAGCTAGTTCCGGGACGGGCACCAAAGCTACAGAGAAACCCTGTCTCGAAAAACCAAAAAGAAAAATTGTTATTCTGGGTTTTACATTGTCGTAACAAATCATGCCCCATAAATTCATTGCTATATTACTTAAACATGGTTTTAATTTCCCTACCTGTTCTTTTGGCCCTATACATTCATCCTACCTTGTACTTTGTTTTACCTGAAATAAAGTTCGAGGCCCTAAGAACTGAATATTTACCTTCTGATGAGGCCAATCTGGATGCCAAGATGTTGGTGAAATTATCGTTACACTTGTGCCCATGTCTAGTAGATCTTCAGTTAGCTTTAGCCTTTCCTTATTTATAGAAGTTTGCCCAAATATTTGTTTTATGATCTCTCCTGAAAATTTTGTTTTATCCTAGTGAAGCTGTTCTGTCTTCCAGAGAAGCATGAGTTTTAACAACAGACATAAAATATCTCAGTTATTCTGTGGATGAATTTCCCCAATGCTGACAGGGTATGATTGAATCAAATTTGATTTTGGAGCTTGGGAGAGGCTCCCTGAGGCATTTCCTGGGGGAGAAGTGTTGTCTTTCCTGTCCCTTGTTGATCTGCATTCATTAGGTCAATGCCAGTCTTTGTTATACTCTGCATATTCCAGAAGGCTTGGGCTTTCTGTTTGGATCATCTCTAGAAAAAAGCATTGTTTCTAGGAATGCTCTGCCTGCAATCCCTTTCAGATGACCTTATTTACCACATTAAAACATCTGACCTTTATTTAAAAAAAAAAAAAAAGGTAGAAATCACTTCTCCTAACCCAAGTTTCTTCATAAGTGTGAAATCCAATATCAGCTGTATTTTGAATCCATTCCAAAATATAGGTGCTGATCTTGCCTTTAATGGCCTAATTGCCTTCTTGCATTCCGTAGCTTCTGGGTTTGGTATTCATTCTATTTACAGAATTATATTACGAAGTCAATATTTGAAAAAAAATATATCAGTGCAGGCAGGCTTCTTTTGGGCCTTCACTTAGTCCTCCTTCCTGGTTCTTCAGTCCGGTCCCAAGCACTCACATCCTTTGTGTGGCATAGGGCCAAGATGTGACTGTCAAATCCATACTGTCTTTGCAGATCAGCATACCGGGGAATTTCCATGCCTCCAGACCTCCGTCAGTGTCCTAATGACCCTGCTTCCTTTCTCCACCATGTCTTCTACTACAACTAAGAAGCAGCTTCCAGTATCGCTGTAGCTAAATCCTTCAGGCTTGTGGGATAATTCTGTTCTGAGTTGCCCATGAACTTAACATCTGCTTCACAAAAGGTGACTGCACACCACGTGAAGTGACTGCTTCTGTTGTAATAGGAGCGGTGGGGCTGCGTCCCCAGCACCCCGTCCGCCTGGCTAGCTTATGCCTTGAAATAATTACACGGACACTGTATTCTTTTAAACACTGCTTGGCCCATTAGCTCTAGCCCTTACTGGCTAATTCTGATATCCTGATCAACCCATCTCTAATAAACTGTAGCACTGGTCTTACCGGGAAAGATTCAGCATGTCTGACCTGGCGGCTTGCTTCATCATGTGCATCTGCCCAGGAGCGGGGAGAATGGCGTCTCTGAGCTCACTTCCTCTTCCTCCCAGCATTCTGTTCTGTTTACTCCTCCCACCTATGTTTTAACCTATCAGGGCCAAGCAGTTTCTTTATTGCTTAACCAATGAAATCAACAGATTGATATATGACACTCCCACATCATGCTTCCTTAAATCTCTTCAAATTTAACATTTCTACAGGATCTCATAGTCTTGGGGGTGCCTGTCATCTGGTGGCCATTCCGTATGGTGACTGGATAAATTATAGTTGATTTTCTAATAACCTTGGACCATTCTTTAGTCTTGAAATACAGTGGTGCAGGGAGTCCTGCTCTCAACTCCTCTGTCTGTGTGTGGATATATTTTTTTTTTTAGTTTCATTAGTAGATCGTTCTAAGGATTGTATCTTATCCAGAAGTTTTTCGTATTTGGCACCAATATCAAACCACTTTTTAAAGATAAAACATGGATTAGCTACCGAACTGGTAATAATTATGATCAACATCATGCCCTCTTTATCCAAATCAGCTTTTCTGGCTAGAACTGGTGCCCATGCTCAGAGGTGGGAGAGCAAGATTCCCTCCGTGGTCCAGCCAGTGGCCTGGCGTGCTTCCTGCATAGCCTGCCAGGATTGGACAAGGCAATGGTTAGACCTTTCTATCTGGGTACTACTTTGGGGAGGGTGGGAGGTGGTTTCCCAAACAATTTAAAAAGGGAAGAGGTTAACCCAATTTCCCACCAGTCTCTAGGACAACGTTTGTCAGTCCCCTTTGACTTCTGTTCTTCCTTTATGTATGACCTGGGCTCTATGGCTGTACACACACTGTCATTTTCGGTTAATATGTAATGCTTTTGTCAAATGTTGAGATACTTTGTCAGACCCCAAAGCTAGAGTCATTCCAAAACTAGGGATACTTTTCTGAAGAAATTTCTTAATAACTGTTATGGAGCAGTCTCTGTTCAGGTGGGGTCAGCCTCTACCCATCACAGGAAGGTATCTATACACACCAGCAGATATTTATAGCCCCAAACAGTGCCCAGTGTTCCCAGGCCCATTTCCTCGAGCCCAAATCCCTTGTGGGTGGTGGGGGTGGGTAGGGAGGGATTGTCTGAACACAGGAGGCTCATCTGAAAGTGCTCCCTTTAATCAGGCTTTGCAAATCTGAAACGTAATAGCTGGGTCTGAGAAGCTCGTCAGTTTCTGTGGTCCCTAGGAGTGGGGTTTGGTGGAGAGCTCTAACCAGTCACCTTCCAGACATACAACAGCATCCATCATCCTTGCCTATCCTGTGTGCCCAATTCTTGTTCTCCCAGTCGATCTTGCCCATGGCGTGTTTCACGCAGTCTAGTAAGCAGAGCTCTGTTAGAGCTACCAAGACTTGGCAAGGTCCCACTGGTTCTGGGTTCACTTTCTGTGTGGCCAAGGCAGCCGTTCTGTAGCCTTTACCTTCTGGGGACTTCTGGTTTTGGTGTCCTTCGCAGTGGACAATGGCTACCCTCATGGGTAAACAGATTGTTTCTAATAGGGCTCAGATTTCTTTTCTTGGTAAAGCATATCAGTGTATAATACATGGTGATAACCTTGTCTCTCCCCCAGCAGAGTGTTTGACTCAAAGCTAAAAGCTCAGCATATTGAGCCGAGGTTTCCTGCACAGAGAGCCTCATCTTGGATTCCCTTTTGGACAAAACTGCTCTCATCTGAACAATACCTCATCTGGTGTTGCCACAGAGATGTCAGTCAGATCAGGCCTGCTAGACTGGAGCATCTCCTAACAGTCATGCAGGGCACCCATGTCGTTGATGTCTGGCAGGGTTGATCATTGGTGACTTGTGGAAATGGATGCAGGGCTGATCCAGAAGCAGCTCTTGCTATTGGGTCTTCCAAGCGAGTGTGGGGCTGTCAGGAACAGTTTGTTCCCCAAAGTTTAATTTGTCAGCTTCTTTCACCAGCAGGGTGATGACAGTTATGGCCCTTACACTTGCCAGCCATTCAGCTAGGACTGGGTCAAGTATCTTGTGAGACTGGTGGCTCCCACCATCAGGAGGAGCTGGCCACCAGAGACATGTGCAACAGGTTGGGGGAAGGTACCAGAGAGTGGAGAGCCTGCCAGAAATCATGTGTCTTCTAGGGGGCAGTGATGGCCCTTTCCATATATATCTATTTCTCTAACAAAGAACTGACAGAAACAATGAGACACACAACATATGCGGGGGAGGAGGGGCACGGCCATAAGAGAGGCATACTAAAGGTAAACAGCCGGCCACTGCACATTCGTACACCTGAGCGGACTGGGGAAGACTGGTAACTTCTCACAAGGATCCCGGACATGGAAGCTAAGGTCACACCCGTCTTCCCTTCTTAGTCCTCACCGGATGGTGCTTCCTAAAGACCAGATTTTCCTCCAAAGATGTTAAGATGATTTTAATTTGGGAGGTAGCAGTGTCAAGTGTCTCCTGAAAAGAAAAATTTCCCAGGACCTGAAATATCTCAGGGTGCATGTCCACTAGGAGTCTCTCAGCCAGTGTACTCTGCCCCAGTCCTGGGAGCCCCAAGTCCCCTAAGTGTCAGGGTCCAGTTTCTAGGGCTTCCAGAGCGTTGTATGAAACCCACCAGAGATGGCCACTCAGACACAGTTCCCAGCCAATTGAAAGTATTCCAGCTATCTGGGACTACATGCAGGTTTTCAGAACCCAAATGTAGTACCCATTGTGGTAAGGGGGTTTTAAAGGCAAAATCACATCCTGGTATCTTCCTCAGTACTGACGTGGGTAAGAGGAAAGCTCAGTGTTGTTTGGATTTGCATCTCCATAGTTATTTGGGCCAGTGAACACTTTGGAGATACTTCTTAACCACTTATATCCTTTGAGAACACTGTTTAGATCACACACCTATAATTTGAATGGGTGAGCGTCTGCTTGCTCTGACTGTACTTTTTTTCTTCCTGGAGATTAATCCTCTGTACAACTGGTAAAGGTACTTCCCTTTCTGTGCGCTCCCTCGTCACTGAACTGGCAGTTACTCTAGCTGCAAAGAAGCATTTTAGTTTTCTGATGTCCTTCTCATCAGCTCTTGGCCTGGTTCCTGGGTAAATGGTGCCATATTCAGACACTCCATCCCCGCACCTTTATCATGTAGAGTATTATAATGTAGCGTATTGCTTGTGCTTTCTTCTAACAGATTTAGTGTCTCAGGTTTCTTATTTACGTCTTTGATCCCTGTGGAGTTAGTTTTTGTAAAAAGCGATAGATACAGGTTTAATTTTATTCACTAAGGAACTTTTTTTTTCTTTTGGGTTTTCGAGACAGGGTTTCTCTGTAGCTTTGGTGCCTGTCCAGGAACTAGCTCTTGTAGACCAGGCTGGCCTTGAACTCCCAGAGATCCGCCTGCCTCTGCCTCCCGAGTGCTAGGATTAAAGTCGTGCGCCACCACTGCCCGGCAAGAACTTTTTAATGTCAGGTTAATCCCAGAAATAGTACTTTTAAAGTCAAATTGTTACCACACCAATAGTAGGTTTTATTAACTAGACAGACTGAAGAGAAAAACTAATAAAGCTATAGGCTAGCTATATTATTAGTTTGCCACTTGATGAGCAAACAGACAAAATTAGTAAAGAACCACACTGCTGGGTGTTCACTTGCCTGCTTCATTTACAGGGAGACACGGTAAGAGGTAGGAAGGAAACTCCCAAAGTAATCAGATATGATCATAACGCAATAGCAGCTTGATCTACAGTATCGCTTTATGTGGAACTAGAGACAGGAGTTAAGCTGCAGTTGCCTCGGGTTCTCAAGATTCAGGGACTAGTCGGGGAGGCTGGTCTGCAGGGGTTTCTGTGAAAAGCACTGAGAAATGCAGATATTGAGACAGAGCACGAAAGGACTTCTGGTTTGTCCTGCTTCGGAGTGGCAACATATGCTTGCTGACTTTAAGGCTTCGCAGTCAGCTTCATGAGATCAGTTATTGAGACTGGTGTCTAGTGTTTGCAGTCTCCTAGCCCGGAAGCACTGCGTACCTCCTGGTGAGCGGCTGTGGAGCGCGTCACCACAGCGAGAAGGCCAACTGCGTCTCTGCCTTCTTGATCTTAGAAACAAAAATTGCCACAGATTTTAATATAACGCTTGTGCCCTGTGGTTGATTGTGTTTTTACTCTTTTAGGGTCCCACCATCCAGCTCACAAGTAAATGCACACAGAGACTTGTTATTATGTATAAATGCTCGGCCTTAGCTTGTCTTGTTTCTTGCCAGCTTTTCTTAAATTATCCCGACTACCTTCTGCCTCTGGGCTTTCACCTTTCTCTATTTGCATATACCTTTCTTTCCTTCTTATTCCGTGTTTGGCTGGGTGGCTGAGTGAGTGACCCCTCTTCTCTCACTCTTACATCTTTTCCCCCCAGAATTCTCTTTCCTATTATTCTCTCTGCCTACCACCCCACCTGTCCTTTCTCCTGCCTTGCCATTGGCCACTCATCTCTTTATTAGACCACTCAGGTGTTTTAGACAGAGCGATACAGCTTTGCAGAGCTAAGCAAATGCAGGATGAAGGAATGTAACACGTCTTTGCCTCATTAGACAAATGTTCCACGGCATAAACAGATGCAACACATCTTAATATTCCACAACAGTGCCACAGACCTCTAGATTAGAAAATCACCTCCAAAATCGGGAAACATATTGGTTTCTCTTTTTTTCACCTCTTTTGTGTATTTCAGATTAGCAAGTTTTTCATCTGTTTCTTGTTGAATGTTTAGCACTGACTTAAATTGACGTGAAGCTTTGAGCTAGTAAATATAAGAAAACTTCTTTATTCTTAGTTCATACAGTGAGTAAAGATAAGAAACAAATTCCTGGCTGAGGATGTAACTCAGGCCGTAGAGTGTGTTGGAAGCCTGTCTGAGCTCTGTGAGAACAGGAGAGAGACTTTAAACTGTGTGATGAAGTGTTTCTCATCTACCTGTTTATGTGATTACATTAGTCTTTGTTTATAAGTCCTGAGCAATTATATGAATTTTTAAAAGTCTGAATGTCCCTCCCCATTTTCTATGTAAAGAGATGTCTTTTATACCTTGAGACAAATTTCTAGCTATTCTTTTTGTCTTTTGTCTTGTAGGAAAAAAAACCTCAAATATTTAGTAGTTTTAATATTAAGGGCAGTGAATTATGTGAACTGTAGGCCTTCCCACATTTTCCTTGTCATCTTAGAAAAGACTTACTCTTGTAGCATTAGACATGCCCACAGTTTGAAATTCTGAACATCTGTGTTTGTAGGGATGGAGAGAAATCTCGGTAGCCAGGAGCATTTGTTGCTCTTGGGAAGGACCTGACTTCAGGTCCTACCACCCATGTTGGGCAGCTCACAAAAGCTTATCACTGTAGCTCCAGGGAACCAGTGCCTCTGCCCTCAGTGGGCACCTACACTACACACACACACACACACACACACACACACACACACACACACACGTGAAAGTACAATAAAGACCAGTTCCTTAAACATAGCAATTTCATCTCATACAGCTAGCATCTATACTTTTTATTCTGAAAAGAATGCTTGTGGTCAGGGGGTATTTGCCTTAGCAGTGCCGTTTCTTAGTTAATTGTGCATTTTTCTTACAGAGTCTGCGTTTACTATCGAGGCTCACTCTTTAAATGCTCTTGTCACTTCATTCTCTTGGAATCGTGGACGGCGGTGAAGTGGGGTGGGGACAGCCATCTCTGCCTAACTGAAAGTCTTGAGACGGTGTGTGTGTAATAATATATTCTTGATGGGTGCTTCTGCACTGTCATCATCCCGGCCAGATCAGATCCTCACTTGGCACGCCCGATGCTCTGGCTCTGTGACCTAGATAGGAAACATATGGAGCTGCCTGTGTATTTTTAGCATATGGGAAGCTTTCGGCCTAAGGCAAGATATACGGATGGCTCGAGGAAGCAAAAAGATTATCTTTGTGTGCGTGACCTAGAATGAAGGTTTTTTTTTTTTTTTATATAGTAAATTTTCAGTTTCTTCTGGGTTCTCAGTTTTTATTGCAGTTGTTTGGTTAGCTCTTCAATAGTAAATTCTGTTTGGAAACAAATATGGCCCGGGCAAGAGTGGGGTTTTGCCCGTTAGCAGATTTTGCACTGTTCATTGCCAGGCTGAATGAGCCTAAGCTCAGGCAGTGCCCCAGAATTGGCTCCCTGGATGAGACACGGCAGCCCACAAGCATTGCCTATGACTTGGTGTCCCCCGGTTCACAGCAGTGTTCCCATCATGATTAAGAAAAAAAAATCATACTTTTTGTTGTAGTGTTCTTCAGATTTTTTAGAACCCACTTCCTAAAGTCATTTTATATACTGACCAGTAAATCCAGCACGGAGGCGGGGACCTTGGCCTTTATCAGCTGCTAAGATGTCTGCCCCAGGCGGCTCTCTACTATAAGCCAAGTGTGGCGCTCACAAGCTTCATGGGTACATTTCAAGTGCAGGTAACTGAAGTGTTTCCTTCACAATTTTAAATGTGTGTGACGGTGGGGACCTAACTCAGCACTGCCTTAGCTTGGGTCCAGTCCCTTGGGTTTGATCTCAGCAGAAAGAAGGGGAGGGGTAGAGTATGGAGAGAGAGAGAGAGAGAGAGAGAGAGAGAGAGAGAGAGAGAGAGAGAGAGAGAGAGAGGGCGGGCAGAAAGAAGTCGGTTCCCCTTTGCCAGGGCCGGAGAGGTCATGTGTTCCTGTGACTAAAGTTCACTGTGCGTTGATTCTTGGTTATCAGGAACTTTTGGTGTTGGTATTTCAGTCCCACACGGTTGCAGGCGGTCCAGAACCTTATATTGTCCCCTAACTCACCACAGTGGCCAGTATAAGCCCAGTGCTCATAACAGCAGCAGCCAGCATTTCTTTGTCTTTTTAGAGACTTAACGTACATGGAGGTGATATACTAGTCAGCCAAGGTGGTTTAAATGAAAATGGCATCTATAGACTCTGGGGAGTAGCGCTGTTGGGAGAGGTGACCTTGTTGTTACATTGTTGGAGGAAGTGTGTCACCGGAGATGGGCTTTAGGGTTTCAGAAGCCCAAGCCAGGCCCAGTGTCTCTCTCTCTCATCCTGCTGCCTGCTGATGCAGATGTAGAACACTTGGCCTCTTCCCCAGCACCATGTCTGCCTGTGTGCCATCGTGCGTCCTGCCGGAAAGATAATGAGCTAAACTTCTGAACCTGTAAGGCAGCCCCAATTACATGTATTCCTCTTATGAGTTTTTTATGGTCATGGTGTCTCTTCAGAGCAATAGAAACCCTAAGACATCAGCCCTCAGAGCAAAGGAACCACATGACCCAGCACTTACGCCTTAGGTACTTATCCAGGGTAAAAACATGTCCACATGAAAGTGTCAGTGTTTATAACAGCGTCATTCATGATGCTCCAAAGCAGAACCATCCCCCAAACACATAAATTTATGAAAAAATGTATCAGGGCATGTCGTGAATATTTCTTCGCCACTGGAAACGGATGGGGTTGTGTACCATTTATGAAATGTCAGCACGGTGTGCTAGATCTTCATCAGAGATTACACACTGTGTGATCCCGTTTGTATGACATTCAAGGCAAGAGCAACATTATTAAGAGAGTAGTGAGTATAGAGAAAGAACAGGGAGACGCTGTCACTGAATATGACATTCCTGTTTGGAGTGATAGAATTTTCTAACATTGTGGTGCAAATGCTACAGGTCCGTAAGCACGCTATGTAATAAATTATGTATCAATAACACTGTTCTATTTGAAGAAGGCCAAGAATACTTCAGATTTCCTCACGTAGCAGAGAAAGTCAGTAATCACCAGCAGGTTTGGAGTGGGGCAACCCGTGCTGATAACCAGCGAGAACAGAGCTAATGTAAGTCTATCAGGTTTCCCTAGAAAACTTAAACAGATAGTCCTTGGTGCAGTGCTTCCCAGTCTTCCTAGCGCTGACCCTTTTGTACAGCTCCTCACATGGTGGCCCCAAGCATAAAGGTGTTTTCCTTGCTCCTCCGTAGCTGTAACCTGCTACCCTAATGAATTATAAATATCTACGTTTTCTGGTGGTCTTTGGTGACCCTTGTGAAAGGGTCTTTCAGCCTGCAAAGGTGTCGTGACCGACAAGTTGAAATCACTGCCTTAGCAGACCATACATGGAATCCAGAGCCCCTCTCGGTGTCAGGGACTCAGCGCTGAACAAGCTGAGTGCGTCTTTCCCTTCTGCCGACAAACCTGTTCTGATGGCGTGCTGTCTCGCTGAGTGGTGCCCTGACACCAGAGCTGGGGGACTTCCCTGTCCTCAGCACTTAGAGGGTAGTCACATGACATCTCCTCCATGTCCTGTAGCTTGCCACGCTGTGGTCTCCTCCTCCTCTAACTATGCCTGCTCTTTTCTCTCCAGTGTTAACTCCATAGCTTACAGGGGAATTGCCTTTCAAATGAATAAGTCATTGAATAAATGGGCAAACCAGAAGGCAACATTTGTAAATGTCATTTTCCTGGGCTCGTGTTCCACTGTATTTTTAAGAATGGAAAGCAACCACACCATAACTAGTACAGCAGAAACCACAGTTCCCAGAGATGAAGGGAACATTTTGTGAATGAACTTTATTCCTTTCTCATGTGCCCTGCCAAAGCTGGTAGTCTCTGATAAATACTATAACAGTGGTTGGTTTTCTTTTAAGCCACTTTAATTCTAATTTCAGCTCTCACTAAATAATTTTTGTAAAATGTCCCCATGCGGTCATGTTTTTTTTTATTTTTATTTTTTTAAAAACCCATCTTTTCTCATTTTACATGCTAAATCTGTTTCCCACCCCCCCCCCCTTCCTGCTCTCTCCACCTTCCCTCCCCTACCCCCTACTCCCATCCACTCCTCAGAGAGGGTAAGGCTTAGTCTAGCACATTGCTTTGAGGCAGGATCAAGGCCTTCCCCCATTATATCTAGGTTAAACAAGGTATCCCTCCAGAGAGAATGGGTTCTAGAAAGCTAGAGCTTTCTATTAGGGATAAATCCTGGTCTCACTGTCAGCAACCCCACAGTCTGCCCCATATTCAGAGGGGCTAGTTTGGTCCTATGCTGGTTCCCTCACTGTCAGGCCAGAGTTGGTGAGCTCCCATTAGCTCAGGTCAGCTGTTTCAGTGGGAGTCCCCATCATGGTCTTGACCTTTTTGCTTGTATTCTCATTCCTCCCACTCTTCGACTGAACTCTGGGAGCTCTGCCAGTGCTCCGCAGTGGTTCTCGGCATCCGCTTCCATCAGTCGCTGGATGAAGGTTCTATGGTGACATCTAAGATAGTCATCTGACTGCAGGGCAAGGCCAGTTCAGGCACCCTCTCCACTCTTGCTCAGGGTCTTAGCTGGGGTCATCCTTGTGGATTCCTTGGAATTTCTTTAGTGCCAGGTTTCTTGCCGCCCCCCATAATGGCTCCCTCAATCAAGATAACTCCTTCCTTGTTCTCTGTCTCTGTCCTCCCCCATCTTAACCATCCTGTTCCTTCTGTTTCTCCTCCTCCCTCCCATTTTCCCCTCCTCCTTTTCCATCTTCCCTTCTCTGACCCCCCAACACTTCCAGTTTTCTCAGGAGATCTCATCTATTTTACCTTTCCAAGGGGATCTGTGTATGTTTCTCTTAGGGTTCTCCTTGTCACTAAGCATCTCTTGGCTTGTGGACTATAGACTGCTTACCCTTTGCTTGACAGCTAAGATTCACCTGTGAGTGGGTACACACATGCTCATCTTTCTGGGTCTGGGTTACCTCACTCAGGATGTTTTTTTTTCTAGTTCCATCCATCCACGTGCAAATTTCAAGACATCATTGTTTTTTTGCTGCTGAGTAGTACTCCATTGTGTAAATGTACCACATTTTCTTTATCCATTCTTCAGTTGAGGGGCAACTAGGTTGTTTCCAGGTTCTGGCTATTACAAACAATGCTGCTATGAGCTTAGTTGAACAAATGTCCTTATAGTATGGTTGAGCATCCTTTGGGTATATGCCCAAGAATAGTATTGCTGAGTCCTGAGGTAGCTTGATTCCCAGTTTTTAAAGAAACGGCCATACTAATTTCCAGAGTGACTGTACAAGTTTGCATTCCCACCAACAATGGAGGAGTGTTCCCTGAGTCCATATCCTCTACAACATAAACTATTATGGTGTTTTTGATCTTAGCTATTCTGAGAGGTGTAAGATGGTATCTCAGAGTTGTTTTGATTTGCGTTTCCCTGATGTTAAACATTTCTTTAAGTGTCTTTCAGCCATTTGATATTCTTCTGTTGAGAATTCTCTGTTTAGATCTGTACTCCATTTTTTAATTGGATTATTTCATATTTTGTTGTCTCATTTCTTGAGTTCTTTATATATTTTGGAGATCAGACCTCTGTCTAATGTGGGGTTGGTGAAGATCTTTTCCCATTCAGTAGGCTGCCTTTTTGCCTTATTGACTGTGTACTTTGCTTTACAGAAGCTGCTCAGTTTAAGGAGGTCCCATTTATTTATCAGTGCTCTCAGTGTCAGTGCTACTGGTATTCTATGTAGAAAGTGGTCTCCTGTGCCCATGCATTGAAGGCTACTTCCCATTTCCTCTTCTATCAGGTTCAGTGTGGTCAGATTTATGTTGAGGTCTTTGATCCATCTGGCCTTGAGTTTTTTTTTTTTAATTTTATTTATTTATTAAGGATTTCTGCCTCCTCCCCGCCTCCCATTTCCCTCCCCCTCCCCCGATTAAATCCCCCTCCCTCATCTGCTCGAAGAGCAATCAGGGTTCCCTGACCTGTGGGAAGTCCAAGGACCGCCCACCTCCATCCAGGTTTAGTAAGGTGAGCATCCAAACTGCCTAGGCTCCCCCAAAGCCAGTACATGCAGTAGGATCAAAAACCCATTGCCATAAATAATTGGCCTTGAGTTTTGTGCATGGAGATAGGTATGGATGTATTGCATTCTTCTACATGTTGATATCCAGTTATGCCAGCACCATTTGTTGAAGATACTTTCTTTTTCCCATTGTATAAGTTTAGCGTTTTTGTCAAAAATCAGGTGTTCATAGATGTGTGGATTAATATCCAGGTCTTTGATTTGATTCCATCGGTCAACCTGTCTGTTTCTGTGCCAATACCAAGGTATTTTCATTACTGAAGCTTGATGTCATTCATTATAATAGAGCTTGAGGTCAGGGATGGTTTTTGCCCCCGGAAGTTTCTTATACAGGATTGTTTAGGCTATCCTGGGTTTTTTGTTTTTCCATATGAAGTTGAGGATTGTTCTTTCAAGGTCTGTGAAGAATTGTGTTGGGATTTTAATGGGGACTCCATTGATTCTATAGATTGCTTTTGGTAGGGTTGCTATTTTTATTATGTTGATTCTACCTATAAGAGCATGAGAGATCTTTCCATTTTCTGGTATCCTCTTCAGTTTTTTTCTTCAAAGACTTAAAGTTCTTTTTGAACAGGTCTTTCACTTCTTTGGTTAGTGTTACCCCAAGATATTTTATGTTATTTGTGGCTATTGTGAAAGATGATGTTTTCTCTGATTTCTTTCTGAGATTCCATTAGAGCTCATTACATCCCTCCTGTCCTAACTGCACATGGTGCCAGGAGGACATGCTCTTGACCGCATAGGTCCTGGCCTTTGCTAAGGCCTCCTGACTGACCTGCTCTTGACCGCATAGGTCCTGGCCATTGTTAATGACTCCCGACTGATTTGCTTTAGAGTAAATTTTTGTTCTCTCTCCTCTTCTCTGTTTCCCTTTCTCTTTCTCTTCCTCTCTTTGTCCTTATCCATGCCTCTCTTTTCCCCTGCCTTGTGCATAATAGACCCCCATTTTTTACAATTTTAAAAAAACATCCATAAAGTTCCCAAAGAGTATACAAGTTATTGAGTTGTCAAAGTTCTACATTGAGTTGAGAATCAAAATTTATTTATGTGGTTTAAGCAGCCTGGTTTATTAAAAACTTTTTTTCTGGTACTGGTTCTACTTTTCTGAACAACATAGACACTGAAAAGATGATCTCAGCTTGGTGCCATGCAGCAATTCTGTCTTACATATCTTTCAAAATTTATGTTAGACCTTTTCCACAATTGTTAATTTTTAATAACTATGTTTCTACTTTTCAAGTAGAGATCGATAATCATGTAAAATGTGCTCTGCATGCACGCACACACACACGCACGCACATACACACGCACACACACACGCACACACACACGCACGCACACACACACGCACGCACACACACGCGCACGCACACACACACACACGCGCACACACACGCACACACACGCACACACATACACACACGCACGCACACACGCGCACACACACACGCACACACACACACACACACACAATGAACTTACATACCTCAGGCCTCCACACAGACTTGCTGGTGTACACCATCAACCTCCTCCTGGCCAAGTATGTCCTCATTCTGCCTCCAGTATTGCCTGTCTGTTGCCATCACAGACAGAGTTCTTGAAGGAGCTGTCTGCCTCAGTTATGTGACCGCCAGGCAGATTGCTAGTTTGGCCTTGCTTACACTTCCCAACTGTGACAACTCTCCAGATTGAATTCAGTGATCACATCTTTGTTGCCACAGAGACAGAGCTGCTTGCCTGGAAAGACTATGCTATGCATAACGCTCTTCTGCTATCACTTCTCACACCGCTGTGCCCACCCCTGTGCCCACCCCTGCTCCTAACCCCTGCTCCTCACCCCTGCTTCTCACCCCTGTGCCCACCCCTGCTCCTCACTTCTGTGCCCACCCCTGCTCCTCACCCCCGCTCCTCACCCCTGTGCCCACCCCTGTTCCCTCCCCTTTCTTGTCCCTGGGTTGCTAATAATGATTGCTCTTAGAGCCTTTGCATATTTCATCAGGACATAAAGGACCAGGTGAGTATCTGTTGGATGGCTGACTATTTTCTATACTGACAGTTTCTCAAGGGTTTTCAACTGTAAGTGGGCCCAGCCCCCTTTGTCAAGTCTCTTGACTGTCTCGTGATCTGCCTACAGTTACACTAGCAGAGTGGATCTTCTCACTGTGCAATGTTTATGCACACGAGGTCCTGTTAATTGTAAGTCCTTTGTGTACTACATGTAGCTGCAGAAGCCATTTTAGAGTGCACGTTGCTCCTACAATTTGTCCAGCTGTTTGTTTGCAGTAGTCCTGCAGCCCGGCTGCCAGTTCTTGGGGGAAGATCTCACTAAGGGCCATATTTTAATTGTCAATGCATTTTGAAGTATGTACTCTGAAGTTTAGAGAAAGAGTTAGCTTGTGAAACTGTGAGGACAGTCTGAAGTGTTGGTTAGGCCATGTGTTTCTGCGTACACAGGTTAAAGCGCAGAGCCAGGGTTTACCCTTTCAGACCCAGGCTCAGGAGTGTCTTCTGAATGGAAATGCTAACTCTGTAAACACTTAGTACATCTTATTTATACCAAAACACACCTATGTTTTCTTGTCCCTAGGCAGTTATTTGGCACAAGAGTAGAGTACCGGATCACAGGACGGCTCTCATGTCGGTTCTGGGGACTGCTGTGATGGCCAACTTTGACGCTGTTCAGCACCACTGTGAAGAATCTCAGGTACGCAACCCAAAGGACCTTCTGTAATTCTCACACCCAGTCAGGTTGTTATGGCTTCCTTCTAGGATGGTTCTAAGACAAACAACAAAATGCGACGCCCATTTTCCCAGCCCTGATTTCCTTTTTATTTACATTGGTTTTTTTGAAAATTTATTTTCAGTGTAGAATCTTCTATTTACAGTACAGAGTAAAGAATAGATCTTGCTTCTCCTTTATTTCCTTCTAGTCCTGAATACACACTCAGTGTGCCTTCTGTTGGTCTTTAGCTCTGCGACTGCTGGATGATGCTCCATGTGTGTGCGCACTCAAGTGTATACGTGTGCGTGTGTGTGCGCATGTGTGTGTGTGTGTGTGTGAGAGAGAGAGGGGGGGGTTGTTCTGGGTGTGTGGGGGTGGGGTGGGGAGAGAGACGTTTTGGGCATTGTGTGTGTGTGTGTGTGTGTGTGTGAGAGAGAGAGAGAGAGAGAGAGAGAGAGAGAGAGAGAGAGAGAGAGAGAGAGAGAGAGAGAGAGGTTGTTCTGGGCATGGGCTGTGGAGGAGGAGGGGCCTTCCATGGGAGATGTGGGCCAGGATATAGTGAAGATGAGAGGAGGGGCAGTTAGGGCTAGGCTGGGTGGGCACTGGAAGAGTGTTGGTGCTCCATGGGCGGGGGCTTACCTGGGATCTGGGTGCCAGGGTGGTCTCTGGTGGACGAAGGTTGGCTGCCCCTTCTTACCATCTCTGTTCCCCTATATTTCCTCTTCTTCCTCCATATGTAAGTTTTATAAAGGTCATTTATGTTTTGTTAGTGTGCCAAGGACTTAATGTGGACGCTTTTCAGTTTAAAGACCCATTTCTTTCTCAGCTATGGGGTTTATACTTCTACCATTGTCAGTTTCTTTTTGTGTCTTTGTCTTTCTGTCTCTCTTTCAGCTAATTATTTTTTAGGCCCTCCTCTTATTTTTCTCGGTGTTCCCCTTTCTGTGTGTTCTAGTAGACCCCACTGTATCTGCAAACTCTTCTGATTGTTGTACTTAGAAAGATAAGTTCAGTTGTCAAGAGTATCATATTTAAATGCTATTTTTTACCTGCTTGGTTTTGAATCATCCTAAAGATAAGTGTATTTGTTTGTTTTGTTTTTGTTTTGTTGTTGTTGTTTTTGGAGAAAGGGTTTCTGTGTGTAGCTTTGGAACCTGTTTTGGAATTCGCTCTGTGGACCAGGCTGGCCTTGAACTCACAGCCTGCCTCTCCCTCCCAAGTGCTGGGATTAATGGCATGTCGTGCACCACCATTGCCCAGCTAAGTTTTTGTTTTTAACATACCGTGTCCTTAAACAATATGCATTTCATAGGACATGAGTATTATTTAACATACTGGGTCCTTAAACAATATGTATTTCATAGGACATGAGTGTTATTTAACATACTGTGTCCTTAAACAATATGTATTTCATAGGACATGAGTGTTATTTTGCTTAGAATGTCCTGTTACTCCAAATCTCTGTTCTCTTTCCCTGTCATCTTCTTTGTTCTGAACTTCTGATTCTCTTTGTCTTTTTGCTGTGTGAGAGAAATTCAACTGGGAATGTGTGTTGATGGCTGCTGTTGATTGTCAGGTCCCCTTTGGGTAATCCTTACATGTCTGTCTGTCTGTCTATCATCTATCTGTCCATCATCCATCCATCATCCATCCATCCCTCCATCTATCCATCCACTCATCCATCCATCCATCCATCCATCCATCATCCATCCATCGACCCATCCATCCATTCATCCATCCATCCATCCACCCACCCACCCATCCATCCACCCATCCATCCACCCACCCATCCATCCACCCATCCACCCATCCATCCACCCATCCATCCATCTCCATCTGTTCCTCCTGTCACCTCCTTTTCTTTTTTTAAATTTTAAGCACAAAGTTAAATTAATTGTGATTGATTTTGATATATTAAATATTACTATTTAGTTTCCTTAAACAAGGGATGTCTCTAGTGTTGTTACTTATGGTGGCTGAGTTGGGACTCTCAGGGTAAATCTAAGTTGCCCTGGGTTCCCTTCTGGTTTCCTGGGACTTGGTTGTCTGTTGTAAGCTCATGCTCTAGAGACGCCAGACGTCTTGATATGATCACATGCAGACTAATAGTGTTGGCATCACATGGAAGTTTGTTAGAAATGGGTGTCACGCCAACCGAGGCAGATCTGTTTTTCCAAAGTCCTTGGGTGCCACACTCAAGTGTGGAAAGCAGTTACGTAGACCTTCATTAGCTGTGATTGGATGTGTCACTGGGAGTTTACTCTGTTTTGAGACATTGCCAGATCTGTGTTTACTATTTTTTGTTTTGATTTTTTTTCATTTGATTTATATTTTTGTTCGTTTGTTTTGATGTTTTCCCTTGGTTTGGAAGACAGATATAAAGAAAGATTCCTGGTAATTTTTCATAGATGACAGGAATTTTGTTTATCTTCATATGGTTATTTTTGCATAGAAGAATGTTTAATACATGTGTTTATAATGTTCTAGTTCAAGTACTAGAGAATTGATGCGGGATTCCCCTCTGTGTGCTGTGAATACGCTTTATTACCATTGATAAATAAAGAAGCTGCTTTGGCCTATGGCAGGACAGAATATAGCTAGGTGGGGAAAACTCAACTGAATGCAGGGAGAAAGAAGGTAGAGTGAGACAGATGCCAGGTAGCCACCCAAGAAGCAAAGTGTGAGGTAACAAACCATGAGCCCTGTGGTACAATACAAAACCATAGAAATGGGTTAATTGAAGATGTAAGAGCAACTAGGAATATGTTTGAGCTGTTGGCCAAATAGTGTCATCATTATTTTTGTTGTAAATACTATAGTTTTTGCGTGGTTATTCGGGGCTGGGTGCAGAGCATTTACAGAGCATGTCTGCTCGCTGTGGAATGTCTCTAAGAGACCCACAGTGAGATCACTCTCCTGTGGCTGTCTGGTGCTGTGTCGTGTGTCTGTCCCAGCAGCCTCCGTCACCGCAGCACGCTCCGCCTTGTGTGCTGGAAGACATGTCCAGTATTGGACTCTCCTTGGGTGTTTTCTCATCCTTAGTTAAAAATAAGAATAATAATTTTTGTTTGCCCACCTACTACCGACTGTCACCTCTCACTTGGTTCTGCTCCCCATTACTTATCTTTGAGTGTAAAATTCGCCCCACCATGTTTCCCTTCATTGGACTGGATTGGCAGATGTGTTGGCACTGGGAACCTTGGACACAGAGTGTCTGTATATCTCTTCCTCTTCTATCTCAAGGGTCTTTTTGTGTGTTTGGTCCTGGGAAGAATCTTCCTTATAGGTCATGGTGCCGCCTGAGCTCCTGCCTTCATAGCTCTTGTGAGATGCTTTCCGGTGTAAGTCGTTGGAGCTCCTTAGGTTGTCCTTCTTGACGCCTGTCTTCTCTCTGATATTTTTAGCTCTGCTCCAAGCCGAGTGAATGTCTCACTACCACCGGATCTTTAGTCCTCAGACTATGTATTTTTTTCAGTACTTGGAATTTATTTTTGGTTTCTTCTTTTTTTTTTTTTGGTTTTTCGAGACAGGGTTTCTCTGTGGTTTTGGAGCCTGTCCTGGAACTAGCTCTTGTAGACCAGGCTGGTCTCGAACTCACAGAGATCCGCCTGCCTCTGCCTCCCGAGTGCTGGGATTAAAGGTGTGCGCCACCACCGCCCGGCATATCTTCGGTATCTTCTAAACTTCATTGATAGGTGTCTGTTTGATAACTTTCTGACTTAATTGATGCTAATTTTTTATTTAAATTCCATGTTATAATATGTAATTCTGGAGCCATTTTCACAGTGTTCTATCATTTCTATTTTCTGAGAAAAAAAAAAAGAATTTTATTCTCTGCTATTTTATGACTTGAAACCTTAAGTTTATTTCTTCTGTTACAGTTCCTTCCTGCAGCGCACCGCCTACCTCTTCCCCAGCCCTCTCTAAAGCCAGGTGCTGCATTAGTAGTTCAGGCCTGCAGGCTCCAGCTTGGCCAAACCTTGTCCTGGTGTTAGTGTTGACTCTGTTCTTGCCTGTGACCCTGGCAAGTGACTGCAGACAGTGGTCACAGTATGTAAGTCATTTTGTTTTCTTCCAAGGAGGTGTTATGTGAGCTTCCTGTTCCAAATGGAAATTCTGATTTCAGTCCTCTGCTAGATTTTAATTTCCAAATGAGACACCCTGTTTCCCATCCTAACACACGTAGGGCTTGTTCCTTCGCCCCCACTTCCCGTTATGTAGTCTGCACACAAAACTTGACCTTTGTCTGCCATTGATGATGTTAGTTCTTTCGAAATTACTTTAAACATTGGTTTTTTATCACCCCTCTGTAGTTTGCACTTAGGAAAGGAAATTTCCACACGAACAGAGTATTTCAGTGACCACATGAGAAATGTATGTTATTTAGGTATGTGTGATGTTATGAAGCTCTGCTGGAAAAAAAGATGAGAGTTAGCAGATCAGTCAGGCTTATGTTATTATACTCAAGGTGAAGAACAGGTTTGTCTGACATACTGTGGACTCTCTAGAACGGTAAAGAATACAGAAGCTGCCAGCTGGACAGTGGGGTAAACATGAGATAATGTACCATACAACATTTTAGTGTGGTGAATTCCTTTTTTTTGTGACAGCTACTTGATGCAAGAAATAACTACAACATTGTTGTCTTTGTATCAGTAATGGGTGCTTCTCAGGCCAGAGATGAGAATGCAGTTACTCAGGGAAATTAACTGTAGAGCAAAGGGGGGTCTAAACGTGGAACTTCGGGGGACCGTAATCATCCTTACCACAGCAGACCAGATTAAGTGAAGTGTCCCAGAGGAGGCAGCTGGATATCAGTTGATTTGGTAGATTTTTTTCTTAAATTAGCAGTCATAGATATCAGGCCTGCAGAGTCAAAACCAAGCATACAACAAGCTTGCGTTAGTAATTGAGAAAAGCCGGTTTATTTGGGTGATTGTTGTTATTTGAGGCAGGGTCTCACTACAGAGCCCCATCTGGCCTGGAAATTATTATGTTGCTGTATAGATCAGGTGGGCCTCGAAACTTTGCCTTCGGAGTGCTGGATTAAAGGTGCGCCACACAGCGCGCCAGGCGGGAGATGCTAGTTTGTCCACGAGGCTGGAGGAGAGGAGAGAGGTCCATGTGAGGAGCAGCTGAGGGATGGATTCCTGCTTTCCTTTATGGGTGGAGGTGCAGTCTCCTACAGTCTGTCAGGCTCTGGCTTTTAGGGGACTGATCTGGGATTTTTGTTCTTTTCCTAGGAACTAGTCTGTTGTTTAATCTGTATAGCATTGCGCGCACCGTGGCTTTGTTAGTTTTCCAGATTACCTTCATCTTTAAAGCCCAGTGTCTAGCAGGGACAGTAGCTACACACTGGCAACCAGAGTAGCAAGGAAGGAAGCCACCAGCTTTGTGTGACGCTTCATTTTCTTTATTCTCTTCCTATTTAGGGCATGGGACGGGGACCCTCTCCTCTCCTCTCTTCATCCTTGTCTTGCCTTAATCCGCATACTCAGTAAGTCCTTCAGAGGCTAAGCAGACTCTCCTGGTGCCCAGCGAGAGCTTTAAGAAGAGGCTCGTGTTACCTGGTAAATTATACACCCATTTATAAATGCTGTGGAGTTTTACAGTTAATTAAGTGGTATCATCTTGTAGTGGATTATCCAGATTTATTAATTTATTTTTTCAAACTGGCCCACATTGGCCCCGTGACAGTAATGCACTTAGTGTTCTAAAATTGGTACCGCATCTCCTTAAGCACTTCCTTGCAAGTGCAGGGGTAGCCATCGACATAGGTGACAGCCTCCGGGCTGTGTTGGTAAGGGGCGCCATGGTGACTGCCTGCCTATAAATAGCACCTTCCTCCCGTGTTTGCTTTCCTTAGCCGCAGCTGAATTAGAGTTGCTCATTGGGTTGAGTTTTTCCAGATAAGGCTACATGCCAGAATATACATATGTGTATACAAGTGTGTGTAAGTGTAGACAAGTGTACACACCATGAATGTAAAGGGGAGGAAGGGGATAGTGAATGGAATTCTTAACAGTTTTCTGTGCCATGTTGATTATCTTGAGGTAGAAGGGCCATTCTCTGCCTTTTTTTTTTTTTTTTTTTTTTTTTTTGGTTTTTTCAAGACAGGGTTTCTCTGTGGCTTTGGAGCCTGTCCTGGAACTAGCTCTGTAGACCAGGCTGGTCTCGAACTCACAGAGATCCGCCTGCCTCCGCCTCCCGAGTGCTGGGATTAAAGGCATGTGCCACCACCGCCCGGCTGCCTTCTATTTCTTAAGTCACGCTTTCTTTCAGGTCAGTTTTCCTAGTGCCCTTCAGTGTAGCTGAATTGTTTTTACTCTGCTGCGACCCAGCTCCCAAATAAACACGCAGACTTATTCCTGTTTATGAATGCCTGCCTTCGCTTGGATTCTTTCTAGTCAGCTTTTCTAACTTCCTGTTTCTCTTCAACTTCATTTTGCTTCTGAACTTTTAGCTTTCTTTATTCTGTGTATCTCCTTTTTACTCCATGACTGCCTATGTAGCGGGGTGACTGGCCCCTGGTATCCTCCTCTTCTTCTTCCCTCGAGCCTAGGCTTCTCCTCCTATTTATTTTCTCTGCCTGGCAGCCCCGCCTATTTCTCTCTTCTGCCTAGCTATCGACCGTTCAGCTCTTTATTAAACCAATCGGGTGTTTTAGACAGGCACAGCAACACAGCTTCGCAGAGTTAAGCAAATGCAGTATAAAAGAATGCAACTCATCATTAAACAAATGTTCCACAGTGAAAAGGAATGTAACATATCTTAAACTAATATTCCACATCACTTCCGATTTTTCCTTCTCTTGATATATTTGTAGGCTAGATAAAGGTATAGTATCTAAATCATCACAAGTGTTTGCACAGTGAAGATCTGTAAGCACCCGTGAAGACGACATACAGTGCATAGCCAGGATTTAGCCCTAAAGGAATTAACTCAATGTAAAAGGTTTTTCCCTTAAACACAGCACTGAAAACCCAGTGCAGTTAGCTTTGTGTGTATTCAGAACAAACAGCCAGTAAGATGGCGGGGGTGCCACTGTATGAGGAAGGAAACTTTAAAACAAGGTAAGGGTGTTCGTTCTGTGACAGTTAAAAATCTGACACCAGGGCCATTCATAAGTTCTTTTACAACTGAGTTACAAAGTGCACTGATGCAGTGCTCCAGTGTTTACTCAGCACTGACTCTGGAGTCATGAGATGAAGGAGTTAGAGCAGGGAGCACTCAGTGTGTAGTGCTCCAGTGTTTACTCAGCACTGACTCTGGAGTCATGAGATGAAGGAGTTAGAGCAGGGAGCACTCACTGTGTAGTGCTCCAGTGTTTACTCAGCAATGACTCTGGAGTCATGAGGTGAAGGAGTTAGAGCAGGGAGCACTCACTGTGTAGTGCTCCAGTGTTTACTCAGCAATGACTCTGGAGTCATGAGGTGAAGGAGTTAGAGCAGGGAGCACTCACTGTGTAGTGCTCCAGTGTTTACTACTCAACACTGACTCTGGAGTCATGAGATGAAGGAGTTAGAGCAGGGAGCACTCACTGTGTAGTGCTCCAGTGTTTACTCAACACTGACTCTGGAGTCATGAGGTGAAGGAGTTAGAGCAGGGAGCACTCACTGATGCAGTGCTCCAGCGTTTACTCAACACTGACTCTGGAGTCATGAGATGAAGGAGTTAGAGCAGGGAGCACTCACTGTGTAGTGCTCCAGTGTTTACTGCTCAGCACTGACTCTCGAGTCATGAGGTGAAGGAGTTAGAGCAGGGAGCACTCACTGATGCAGTGCTCCAGTGTTTACTCAACACTGACTCTGGAGTCATGAGATGAAAGAGTTAGAGCAGGGAGCACTCACTGTGTAGTGCTCCAGTGTTTACCTAGCACTGACTCTGGAGTCATGAGGTGAAGGAGTTAGAGCAGGGAGCACTCACTGTGTAGTGCTCCAGTGTTTACTGCTCAGCACTGACTCTCGAGTCATGAGGTGAAGGAGTTAGAGCAGGGAGCACTCACTGATGCAGTGCTCCAGTGTTTACTCAACACTGACTCTGGAGTCATGAGATGAAAGAGTTAGAGCAGGGAGCACTCAGTGTGTAGTGCTCCAGCGTTTACCTAGCACTGACTCTGGAGTCATGAGGTGAAGGAGTTAGAGCAGGGAGCACTCACTGATGCAGTGCTCCAGTGTTTACTCAACACTGACTCTGGAGTCATGAGATGAAAGAGTTAGAGCAGGGAGCACTCACTGTGTAGTGCTCCAGTGTTTACCTAGCACTGACTCTGGAGTCATGAGGTGAAGGAGTTAGAGCAGGGAGCACTCACTGTGTAGTGCTCCAGTGTTTACTCAGCACTAACTCTGGAGTCATGAGATGAAAGAGTTAGAGCAGGGAGCACTCACTGTGTAGTGCTCCAGTGTTTACTCAGCACTGACTCTGGAGTCATGAGATGAAGGAGTTAGAGCAGGGAGCACTCACTGTGCAGTGCTCCAGTGTTTACCTAGCACTGACTCTGGAGTCATGAGATGAAGGAGTTAGAGCAGGGAGCACTCACCGTGTAGTGCTCCAGCGTTTACTCAGCACTGACTCTGGAGTCATGAGGTGAAGGAGTTAGAGCAGGGAGCACTCACTGTGTAGTGCTCCAGTGTTTACTCAGCACTGACTCTGGAGTCATGAGGTGAAGGAGTTAGAGCAGGGAGCACTCACTGTGTAGTGCTCCAGTGTTTACCTAGCACTGACTCTGGAGTCATGAGGTGAAGGAGTTAGAGCAGGGAGCACTCACTGTGTAGTGCTCCAGTGTTTACTCAGCACTGACTCTGGAGTCATGAGGTGAAGGAGTTAGAGCAGGGAGCACTCACTGTGTAGTGCTCCAGTGTTTACTCAGCACTGACTCTGGAGTCATGAGGTGAAGGAGTTAGAGCAGGGAGCACTCACTGTGTAGTGCTCCAGTGTTTACCTAGCACTGACTCTGGAGTCATGAGATGAAGGAGTTAGAGCAAAGAGCACTCACTGTGTAGTGCTCCAGCGTTTACTACTCAACACTGACTCTGGAGTCATGAGGTGAAGGAGTTAGAGCAGGGAGCACTCACTGATGCAGTGCTCCAGCGTTTACTCAGCACTAACTCTGGAGTCATGAGGTGAAGGAGTTAGAGCAGGGAGCACTCACTGGTGCAGTGCTCCAGTGTTTACTCAGCACTGACTCTCGAGTCATGAGATGAAAGAGTTAGAGCAGGGAGCACTCACTGTGTAGTGCTCCAGTGTTTACTCAGCACTGACTCTGGAGTCATGAGGTGAAGGAGTTAGAGCAAAGAGCACTCACTGTGTAGTGCTCCAGTGTTTACTCAGCAATGACTCTGGAGTCATGAGGTGAAGGAGTTAGAGCAGGGAGCACTCACCGTGTAGTGCTCCAGCGTTTACTACTCAACACTGACTCTGGAGTCATGAGATGAAGGAGTTAGAGCAGGGAGCACTCACTGTGTAGTGCTCCAGCGTTTACTCAGCACTAACTCTGGAGTCATGAGGTGAAGGAATTAGAGCAGGGAGCACTCACTGGTGCAGTGCTCCAGTGTTTACTCAGCACTGAACTCTCGAGTTACGTCTATCAGCATGCGTGTGACCTGAAGTCACAAAGCTCACGTGTTATTCTGTATGCCTTCTCATGTTGTACATGATCAGACCTCTGGAACATTATTGCTAACACTGCATCTTCTGGACTTGTGTATCACATTGTAGATTTACCTAAGTGGATTCTTCCCAAAACTTGATGCAGACCACATTTCCACAAGTCTTTCAAGCCCGGAGAGAAGTTTTATCTTCATTAACAGTCGACCAGTACATCAGAAAGAAATACTGAAGGTAATCACTTTTAGAAAGAAAAATATTCCTTGCATCAGGAATCTAATATCTTTTAAATAATTTGTTCCTTTTTCTAATTTTATTTTTATGTGCATGTATGTCCCTACCATGTGCCTGGTGCCTACGGAGGCCAGAAGAGGGCATCAGATCCTCTGGCACTGGAATTACAGTTGGTTCTGAGCTACCATGTGGGTGCTGAGATTGAACCTGGGTCCTCTGAAAGAGCAGCCGGTGCTCTTAACCACTGTACCATCTTTCTAGTCCCAGAAATTAAAAATCTTAACTCTGTCGTTTGTCAGATTGTTAGAGACCACTTCTAAGAACCTGATTTAAATAAGGAAAAGAAAAACAAACAAAATCCCTTTCATGGAGCTGCTATTTTGCTTAGGTTCCATTTACTTTCCACAAACTAACAATAATACATTTTCACCCCCATTCTGAGTGAGGAGGCGAGTGTTAGGTGGTTTGAGAATATTTGTTCATGCACTCCTTTCCACAGACTAACAATAATACATTTTCACCCCCAATCTGAGTGAGGAGGCGAGTGTTAGGTGGTTTGAGGATATTTGTTCATGCACTCCTTTGCTCATGACTTGAAACAGGATCTGGCCACTAGGCCCCGTTGGCTCTGAGCACTGCATGGTAGGTGCATCTCCACGCCTATTAAAGGACATCCTGAAGGGAAGTAACCAGAAAGTAGCCGGGGTGGTTTGTACCAAGGCCTTCCCATCTCCATGGCACTGTGCTTGGTGAAGCCAAGTGCACAGAGTGTGTGCGTTTTAGGACAGCCTGTGCTCCATGCAGGGCCAGGACCTCATGGCACGGCCCACCTCAGGCCAGCAGTCACAGCTGCTTGCTTCTTCAATGCAGTGTACGCTTCAGGAGCATTTAAAGTTGGTGGTTGCATTTCTTCTTTTCTCTTTCATGCATCGCATGTTTCTAGCTAATCCGGCGTTATTATAATCTGAAGTGCCTGAAGGAGTCTACTCGGTCGTATCCCATTTTCTTTCTGAAAATTGATGTTCCTTCAGCTGAACTGGATGTAAATCTCACACCAGATAAAAGTCAAGTATTATTACAGAATAAGGTAACCTTTTTCAAATAAAGTTTTGTATGTATTTATGCCGTTTATAAGCTTATCGTAACTGCTCCCGTGTAAAAAAGACTGACTTTTTTATATCTTTGCTATTATTTTGGATATTGTCCTTTTTTTACCCCAATGTTGCCCCTAATATTTGTTCATTTGTATTTTGTAGGAAGCTGTTTTAAATGCTCTTGAAAATCTGATGGTGACCTGTTACGGACCGCTACCCAGTACAGAGTCTTGTGGAAATAACAAAGTAGCTGTTTCCACAGCCAACATGGCTGCTCGTGAGACAGCAGAAACAGATGTGCCCGTGAATAAAATGGAGTCACCTGGAAATAATTACCCAAATGCTGACACTTCGGCTGTCCACTTCCAAAATGATGAATCTAGAAAAAACACTGCTAATTATTTAAATCAGCAGATAAATGTAAACGACCACTGTGATGGTCATTTTAGTAGTGAACAGCCTCACGTTAATAAGGACACTGGGAGTCCTTTTCAAAGTGTCTCCGTGGATAGGTCCTCCTCAGAGGCTGTCCAGAGTAAATACAGCAAGACTAACTCCGCCGGTTCCGGCGAACATATCCAAGGAGAAAATGGCAGGAACGGGACAGAGGAACGTGGCGGAGGTGGGGGAGAAGCGTTTCTCGAAGAATCTCTGGCAGTCTGTGCTGATGACTGGAGCAAGGGAAATGTGTTGAATGCGGTGGGAGAGAATATTGAACCTGTGAGAATTTTAGTGCCACAGAAAAGTCTAGTGTGTAAAGTGAGCGATGATAGTTACCCAGCCCCTGAACCGAAGAATCTCAGTGATGGCCCTTGTAGCAAGACATCCAATGTAATAGATAACAAATCCGGACAGCTTACAGCCTATGACTTAATCAGCAACCGAGCAGTCAAGAAGCCCATGGCAGCAAGGGCCCTGTTTATTCAAGATCGTCGCGCTCAGTTCCTCGCAGAAAATCCCAAGACTTCTTTGGAGGATGCAGCGGCACAAATTGAAGCCCTGTGGGAGACTCTGAGTGAAGAGGAAAAACTGAGGTAAGGTTTCCAGAGCGTCGTGTGTCCTGGATGCTCCACTGTTTCCATCCGAAACTTCACATTTAGGAAAGACAATGAAAATACTTCTAGGCTTCACTGAGTGTCTTTCTTGGTATCATTTTTAATTGTTATTTTAGAGAATAGGGTGTATTATTTGTAATTTTTGTCTTGAAAACATTCGTTGTGTCTACTGCTTCCCTGTTTACTGTGTGCTACAGCTTCTTCAGTTTCTGTTGGACTCTCTGCTTTCTTTATTTCTGTTAAAGAACTCTGGAGTGGGTGTGATTTAAGCTTTTGCATTAGAATGGTTTATAAATATCTTGTCTGTTCCCTCCTTTTATATTGGTCTCTGAAATGAGACACAGTACAGAGAGGGCTGTGCCGTTGCTGTAGAACCAGGTTAGCGCACTACTGCCTACATCCAGTGCAGCTTGTGGCATCTAAATCTCATCTAAAGTATTATTTGCACCCTCAGATGTAAGTATATGTCCCCAAACAATCTAATGGCTCACACTTGCGGGAACTTTTTCCCTTGGGAGACGCAAACAAATGTGTCCCCTTTCTTATAAGGCACCAAAGACAAACCAAAGTACAGTTCCACCAAAGTCCAGCTTGGGGAACTGGTACGTTTATTAGACTTAATTACAGAGCATGGATGAAGGCTTACTTAGAGGAGGATCAGTGACCCCAATTAGCTGCACCACCAAGACGTCTTAGGCCAGCATAGCTGTGTGAATGGAATGCCCCCCCCCCCCCAGTTAACCTTCCGCCCTCTGAATTCTTTAGCACCTCCTGAAACAGTGACGCCATGTGCAGCTCAGTCAGAATTGCCCACAGCTGCTGGAGAGGTGAAGGAAGACGATCTGGAACCTCGGGGAGGGTCTGCTGACCCCTCCCTCCCAACTCCTTCCTCCCACAAGGGAATCTCGGCAGTCAGCAGGTTCAGGCCTTAGGCTCCCGTCCAGGCAGCCGCAGCTGCTCTCTAAAGATGACGGCTGTCACTCTGCTTGGGTAGCACTCTACACACAATGGTATGGCAATACAAAATGTTGCATTTTCAGTTATCTGGCCCAGAAAATGAAGGATAAAATTAAACTTCTAATCACTAATTACTATCTGTCAAATATCTAGGAAAAATATTTAAATATAATCCATCATCTTTGGTTTAAAATTAATTCTAAATGTAGATTGTCAACATTTTCATGTCTTCATTAGTGAATTCAGTCTCAGGAGAAAAACTCAGTTACAGCTAATAGTGATGACAATTAGGACATAAAATACTGAGCTGTATTAGAAAGCTGTTACTAAAAACAACAAAGATCAAACGTTTGCTCTCTTAAATATCACACACCAGACAGCTTGTTTAGGGGAGGGCGTGTTTGTGCTTTGTTCTTTTCCAAATATTTATCAGTGTGAGATGCAGTGAGCCTGTTACCCCCTTTCATCCCATCATCCCATGCTCGGTTCTGCTTCGAGAATAGTTCCCACGTGACCCTCCTTCCTCACAGTGCTCAGGCCAGCCCGAGAGGGGACTCATCGACTTCATAAATACGCGTGTTTGTATTCTTGAGAAATAAAGATACCAGCCTGCGGTAGTGGCGCATGCCTTTAATCCCACTAATGGGGGGCAGAGGCCGGCGGATCTCTTGAGTTCGAGGCCAGCCAGGTCTACAAGAGCTAGTTCCAGGACAGACTCCAAAGCTACACAGAGAAACCTTGTCTGGAAAAACCAACAAGGAAGGAAGGGAGAAAGAAAGCTATTTATATTTTAAGAATAACCATAATATAATCACTGTAACTTTGCATGTGTGTCTGTGCACCACATGCATCCCTAGTGCCCGTGGAAGCAGAAGAAGGTATCAGGTCCTCTGGGACTGGAGTTCCAGGTGGAGTTGGTAGTCTGTGTGTGGCTGCTAAGAATCGAGCCCAGGCCCTCTAGAAGAGCAGCTGGTGCTCTTAACCATGGAGCCATCTCTCGAGCCCCTCATAGCTTTTTAAGAACCTGATTTAGTACATGAAGTAGCCAGTGTTCAAATGCTAAATACTTCATGAATGTCAGATTTTTAGAATCTTATTTTGAGCTCCTGTGCAATTAGACTCACAGTATTATAGCTGCCTTACATTTTATATGAGTGATACAATTATGTAGTTTAAAGATGAGCGAAGTTTTTAAAGTTTCACATGGTTCCCTATAAATGTGTTGCAGGGAGGGGGCTCCACTTGTTTGTCCTGGCCGCCCGGCTAGCTTAGCCCCCAAATAAACACACAGAAACTGTATTAATTAAATCACTGCTTGGTCCATTATCTCTAGCCTCTTATTGGCTAACTCACATCTTGATTAAACCCAATTCTATTAATCAGTGTATTGCCATGTGGCAGTGGCTTACCAGGAAAGATTCTAACCAGTATCCGTCTCAGGCAGAGGATCCATGGCTTCTCTGACTCTGCCCTTCTTCCTCCCAGCATTCAGTTCAGTTTCCCCCGCCCCCGCCCTCCCTAAGTTCTGGCCTATCAAAAGGCCAAGGCAGTTTCTTTTTTTTTTTTTTAATTTTCATAAGTAGCTAACACTTAAGGATCCATTACTTCTTTTTTTTTAATTTATTTATTTATTTATTTATTAAGGATTTCTGCCTCCTCCCCGCAACCGCCTCCCATTTCCCTTCCCCTCCCCCGATCACCAAGGCAGTTTCTTTATTCATTAACCAATGAAGGCCACACAAACAGAAGTAAATCCCACACCATAAATGTGTGTAGTTCTCATGTGTCAAGTTGTCTGTGAGTGTGTGGCCGTGTGAACTCAGGAGGGAGGCGTTTCCCTTAGTCTTGCAGCAATTTTTCTTCCGTTGCCTTGTGGAGAGGGGTAGTTAACGTTATCTACCTAGGGAGTTCCAAACTGTCAGAATATTAGTGTTACAGTTGACACGCTTCATCTAAAATTTTGTTAGTAATGTTACGGAATCCTTTTAGAGCATACCTCAGAAACTACTCCTCGGACCTGCAAGCAGCCATTCTTTGTTGGCTGCTGGTGTGCTGGTGTTGGTGTGTTGGTTTGCTGGTGTTGGTGTGCTGGTGTTGGTGTGCTGGTTTGCTGGTGTTGGTGTGTTGGTGTTGGTGTGTTGGTGTGCTGGTGTTGGTGTGCTGGTGTTGGTGTGCTGGTGTTGGTGTGTTGGTGTGCTGGTGTTGGTGTGCTGGTGTTGGTGTGTTGGTGTTGGTGTGTTGGTTTGCTGGTGTTGGTGTGTTGGTTTGCTGGTGTTGGTGTGTTGGTTTGCTGGTGTTGGTGTGCTGGTGTTGGTGTGTTGGTTTGCTGGTGTTGGTGTCTTGGTGTTGGTGTCTTGGTGTGCTGGTGTTGGTGTGTTGGTTTGCTGGTGTTGGTGTGTTGGTGTCTTGGTGTGCTGGTGTTAGTGTGTTGGTTTGCTGGTGTTGGTGTGTTGGTTTGCTGGTGTTGGTGTCTTGGTGTTGGTGTCTTGGTGTTGGTGTGCTGGTGTTGGTGTGCTGGTGTATGCGTGTTGGTTTGCTGGTGTTGGTGTGCTGGTGTTGGTGTGTTGGTGTGCTGGTGTTGGTGTGTTGGTGTCTTGGTGTGCTGGTGTTGGTGTCTTGGTGTGCTGGTGTTGGTGTCTTGGTGTGCTGGTGTGTTTGTCTCTCACTGTTGTGATGAGGTCATGGCTGTTCTAGCAGTGTCCCCCGTGTAGAGAGTGACTTCTGTGAGTGTGCTGGGATTTTTAAGCTGTGATGTGACACTGTGTTGTACATGGCAGGTTTCATTTGCTCTAAGCCAGTTCATTTGGCATGGGTAACAGGAATGTGTCTAGAAAATTCTGATGTCTTGGAATCAGACACACAAATGCTTTTTTAAAAATCCAAATGTTTAGGTTTCAGGGCCAGGGGCCCTTGGACCTTGATCCACTGGGTCGGAGCCACGCCTCTTCTCCTGCAGTTTTCCTTCCGTAACCCCAGTTCTGTACAGGTAGAAGGCCATACAACAGTCCATCTGGAAGCAGCTCGGTGGCAGCCCCGCCTGCCTTCCCCAGTCCCCCCGTGGGCCTGCCTGGCCCATATCCACGGCCTCACTGCGGACCTGGCTCCCACACCAGGACAAGGGTGCACCCCTTCTGCGGGGCTTTTGTTCTCTTCTGCTTCTCCTTTGTGTTTTCTCTTCCATCCTTTCCATTCTCGTCGTTTAGGAAATATGAGTTACGGATACTCTGGCTAGTGAAAAAGAACATGCATTTTCTAGTCCTAAATAGTACAGTCTGCAGTTTGTTCTGTAGCAATCGAAAGTTTTGAGTTATTTAACTGAAATTTATTTTATACAATATATTCTGGTGACGGTTTCCCCTCAGCTCCTCATACATGAGCTCTAATCCACACCCGTCCAACCTCATGCCCCCTCTCTCTCTTTATCTCCCTCTCTCTTTAAAGTACAAAGAATCAAGAAACATACATCACAAAAACATAACACCAAAAGTAAAATATACACACAAAAGACTAATAAGGCCAAAAATGCCCAAACAGTCTACAAAAATCACATTGAGTGTGTCTTGTGTTGGCCTCTACTGCTGGCGTGGGACCTGCCCTGAGGTGTGGTTAATATACCCAGTGAGATTCCAATGGGAAAAAAAAACCCTGATTTTTCCTATACAAGTGGATATCAGTTCATGTCCACACCCTCCTCTCGGTGTTGGGACCTCGTCTGTCTTAATCCTGTACAGGCCCCATGCATGTCACCAGTCTGAATTCACGTGTCCGTCGGTCCTGTTGTATCTGGAAGAGTTCCCATCCATCTGCCTCTGACAATCTTTGGAGCTCCTTGTCCGTTTGGAGGACTGAGTCCTCCAAAGTCTCGCTCTGAACACTGTCCAGTGTGGGTCTCCATCTGGGGCCGTGTGCGGTCTTCTTCATAGGCTTGATGACTTTTAAGAGAAGGGAAGTATGGGGAGTTATGGAGACTCAGCAGCTGTCTCGTAGATGGTACAACACTAACCAGAAAGCTTCTGGGGAGTTAGCCCACGAGAAGGAACACGGTGCGAGGAAGTGAGAAGACTCTGTGACACGGGGACAGAAAGTGAGAGTGTGCTGGAGAAAGCTGCTTCTGCAGGTCCCAGGGCCAGCCAGAGGTTCCGTTTCTGCTGGGAAAGGAGGATGGGAACACTTGGGGCTTTCCTCTTCTTTTCCTCCCCTCCCCTCTAGAGGGTTAGAATCCGGGTGTGAGCCACTCTGCAGAGAGGGCATCCTTCAGGCAGGTGGTGTTAATCTGAGCTTTCATTTGCAATATATAAATCTATTTCTACTTCAAGCAACTAAGTGATGTTGCAATTTGGATGTTACTGGAAACGATAAGTAAAATTTATAATTAAATGTAGCCTTTAGTTTCAGAAACATCGTTTGACCTGCCCAGTCAGTCAAATCAGCGTGAATACTTTCCATTGGAGTTGCTAAGGCCCTTAATGGCGTTACATACAGAGGTACCAGCTGTTTCTACTTAACATTTACCTCGTATTATTTGGGGCATAACTTTTTTATGTTTCCCAAGGAACTAAATTAAATTGACTTCTTGGATAAATCAAAAGATTAGTACCATATGCGAAAATTTGCACATGATAATTAATTACAAATGGTGACCTTTATCCTGAACTCATTTTCCACCCCATAGGAAAAGTCTGCAGTTCTGATGTCTACTGCTAAAAATATACTTATTGCCAGTGCCTGCAAAAGTAAACTATTAAGGAGCCTGTGTTTTGTTTAACTAACTCATATGTTGGTGTTCTGGGTACACTTCGGAGAAGATAACTTTCGAAGGTGTGAGTATGAGAAGCAGATGGCTCACTGTTGATCTGGTTTCCGATGGAGCAGGCCTTTGTGCCGTCTTATCCAACCAAACGCAGCATTTCTTTATCCAGAAACAGGCTCTGACTGTGAAGCACACTGTGTTGCCGTCTCTTGTTTCCTAGCCCCACTTTATAGCATACGTACAAGCCACGTTCCGTAAGTTCTAAGCCCGCTTCTTACAAGACCGGAAATAATCTTAGTTCTCTAGTTCCAAATGCCAGACTTATTTTGAAAAATGTATCAGTGTTACGGAATAACTAACCTTTCGTCAGATGTCACATTCAAGCTGGAGGATTTGTGTCTCTTATTTCTTTTTGTGTTGTGTTGGGATTGACCCCAGCCTAGCCTGCACTACTTATGTGCTCCCCCACTGAGTACAGCCCCAGCCCAGGACTGTGTTGTGTTGGGATTGACCCCAGCCTAGCCTGGGCTACACATGTGCTCCCCCACTGAGTACAGCCCCAGCCCAGGACTGTGTTGTGTTGGGATTGACCCCAGCCTAGCCTGCACTACTTATGTGCTCCCCCACTGTGTACAGCCCCAGCCCAGGACTTGGACTTCTTGGTGGAAACTTAGAGCGAGCATCACCTTTTCCTATGGACCAGGCAGCTCCTTCCTGATTACAGAGCTCAATTCTGGATGTACACTGCCCACATAACACAAATAAGCACCCTGCGGGACAGAACAAAATACTTTGCATTGAGTTTACATGGTTTCTAGTCAGCAGAAATCCGCCACGCAGGCCACCAGGGTCCCTTCTCTCCGAGGTCCCTTGGCTACTGCTTCCTGAGGTAAACAAGGCGGCAGCTACTGCTCATGCGACAGAATCATTGCGTTTAAAAGCAGAGCCATTCAGTGTCAGAGGGGCCTGAGCTGGGAAGCCAGGCATCTCAGCTTCTCCCAATGTGCTTGACGATGCCACTGTAGTGGACTGCCTTTGGCTCCGGAAGCTTTAACTCCTATGACTGAGAAAAGGAGAAAGCCCGCTAACTTTTTACCTATTAGAATTGAAATATTTTTTACCACTAGAATTGAAATACCCATCGCTTATACAGTTGCAGTTGAAATTCATAGGTTAGATCTGTTTGATTTATTGGAATTTTGCATATCAACTGATCACGTTAAGTGAGGATAGAAAAATTACCATTAACTCGGTGGATTACACGGTATGCTTTCTACCCTGTGTGCTATTGGAACGCCTTTATCGCGCAGTATTTCTGTTCTCCATTTGATTTCGAAATGCAGTTTACTCTAGAATAATTTGGCCTTGTAATTCTCCTTCCTCCACCTTCCAGGCCCCGGGACTGTGGGCATACGCTGCACACTAAATCATTTTTTAAATTGGGTAGCATTTACCTACAGCAATAATGTCTAGTTTTAGAAGAACAATAAGGCTTGTTGATTCACCGTCTAATATTGGAGGCTTTTAAAAATAAACTTGGTTTCTGTTTTAGCGTGAACAGAAAATAGCTGTTAGATTTCACTCACCTTTTGCTGTGTCTGGCTCATCTTATTTCCCGTCCTGGCAAATGATCCGGGTTAACATATAAAGAATCAGAATTTTTCCCAATCATTCCAGTTGAAGTGGTTGGCATTGTTACTGAGATCTGTCATTTTTCTGACATTTTGCAATCAGTTTATGCCACTGATCAAGCGAAGAAAGGCACACACATTTGAGTGTTAAGCTCCCTATGACCCCTTCATCTCTGATAACTTGGCATTTTGATCTGCTCCATCTAATGTTGTCAGTGTCTCATTTTCTTTCTTTTTTTCCTTTCTTTCTTTTCTTTTTTTCTTAATTTTTCAACACAGGTTTTCTTGTGTAACAGTCGTAGCTGTCCTGGAACTCACTCTAGACCAGGCTGGCCTCACAGAGATCCGCCTGCCTCTGCCTCCCGAGTGCTGGGATTAAAGGCGTGCGCCACCACCACCCATCAGTCCCCATTTTCTTGCTCTGTTTGTATAGCGTATACATCTTTTCATTCTTTTGTGCTGTCTGTGTTACAAAAGTTGGGTATCCTGTCCCTTAGTTAGATTTGGTCTATGAAATATTAAAATAATTGACATTGTTGGCATTCAGTCTGCCCTGCCTCCTGTTGTCTGTTCCTGTCTTCCTTGGAGCAGTTGCAGAGGTACTCAAGGTTTAAATGAATTAATTGTAACATCTATTTTGTATTACTGTTTGCTTTGCTTAGTAAGTTCACCATGTATCCTTTTATCATACTTCAGTTAAAGTCAATACCGCATAGTCTCCCATCGAACCTAAAACCCCCGGGTGTAATTGCTTTCATGTTCATGTTACTCTTTCAAGAGTGCAATTATGTTAGCAGAAAACTTCTTTTATCTGAAGCTTTCTGTTTAATCTTCTCTTTGAAGGATATCTGTGGTTGGTAGATTTGAATCATGGGCTCTCTCGCCACCTAAATGGCGGCACATTGAGCCAGCATTGCTTGTTCACTTGGTGTCCTCACTGACTGATCTGGGGGATTTACCTTTGGTTTTCACCAGCTTGTTCTGGTGTGTCTGGCACACTTGGTTTGCATTTAACCTGCCTGGACTTGCATCTCATAGATGACTCCTCATCAAATGTAATTTCATTTAAAAAATAAATGAGACTTAATATGTTGAGATGCTGTGCACAAGCCCCTGGCTGCTTCTGTGGTCATGGGTCCCTTTCCTTTCTTCCTCAGGGTGGTCATTTCTGTACTCTGCCTTCAGGGTCACTGGCCCTTGTGTGTCCATTCTGCTGTGTAGTTAAATCTGTGGCTATTCCATGCCATATACTGTTTTAGTTCTAGACGGTCCACATCTTTCTTTGTATGCTTATAGATTCTGCTCCTCACCTGAGCTTCCCCTTCTGTCTCTCTCAGTCTCCCAAAGCATTTATACAAAACTTTTTATTTATTATAAATCTGCGTCACTTTGAAGGTGGTTTTTCTTGACCTCTTCTCCTCTTGGCCATGACTCGCATTTTTCTTTTTTGTTTCTTGGATGGTGACTTTTAATTGTGCAATGGCCATTGTGGGTGATGCTGTTCACTCCTGAACAGTGTTGATTTTATTTAAGACGCCTTTGAACTTGTGGGGTTTTGTTTTGCATTGAATGATGGCGAGACTTACTCAGTTCTAGGGTGTAGGGTTTTTCCTTCCAGTTTTAATTGAAAGCCCAACGTGTTTACCAAGCTCCGCATGTAACCCGGACACCAATCTCTGTTGCCCTGCACTGCGGCAGCTGGAAATTCTGTTCAGCTCGTTAGCCTCTTCATGTTTTCCCGAGGGCTCCCACACATGGGATTTTCTCTCCATTTCAAGTTGTTCTGGAAGCAGAGGTCTGGGTTCTGATGACACAGGGTAGTCGGTGCCATCTTCCAGTTGAGTTCCTGCCGCTCCTGCCCTCCAGTGCTGGATAAGAACTCTGTGAAGACAAATGCAGGCTCTTGGCGCTTTCCCGTTTGCCTTTGACCACTTTTCGGGAGCCAATTTCTGTGCTCTGTTTGGAGTTTCTCGTAAGCACACACAGGAGGGTCACTCTGATACACATTTTCTTGTCATTAGTGAATAATAGCTCGTTACTTTTAATACAGTTTGCTTCAGATTATTATTATGTTTTTATCATGTGCTTATCCGTTCTGTCTCCTCTCTGTTCTTAGGTATGAAGAAAAGGCTAAAAAAGACTTGGAACGATACAATAATCAAATGCGGAGAGCTATTGAACAGGAGCCACAAGCATCCCTAAAAGATGGCAGAAAAAAGATAAGGACCACCAGTGCGTGGGGCTTGGCCCAGAAGCACAAGCTGAAAGCCTTGCTATCTAATCAGCCGAAACTCGATGAGCTCTTTCAGTCCCAGAATGAGAAAAGGAAGAGTGAAAACATTAAAATAGTCGAGGTCCCCTTTTCTATGGCGAGCCTAAAAGAGAACTTTAGGAAACAAAAGCAAGTTGACTTAGAAGAGAAGGATGAGATTTGCCTGATCCACGGTCTCAAGTTCCCCGATGCGTGGCTGGTCACGTCCCGAAGAGATGTCATGTTACTGAACCCATACAGAGTGGAGGAAGCCCTGCTGTTTAAAAGACTTCTTGAGAATCATAAACTCCCCGCAGAGCCACTGGAAAAACCAATTATATTAACAGAGAGGTAGGGTAGAGCAAGAGGGTTTTTAACTATAATGTTTGGTGTTAAAAGTTGAGGGGTCTTCTAGTAGGGATAAGTGGTGTTTACTTGAAGGCACATCTTGAGAAGGTTTTCCTATACTCTAGTGGTGCTGCTAGTTGCTTAGAAATGATTTTGGAAGATCCTAAGGGGCTCACATCTTGACTCAGTAAATCCCAAGCTCGCTTCTCCTGTACCTTGTGATGTCTCAAGGGGAATTGGAAGCTAGAGTTGGTTTTCTGTGCTGTTACACTGCTCTGACACCGTCTGACATACGCCTGAGTAGAATCACACAGTGAACGCCTTTAGTAGCCATCACGAAGACTTTCTGCCCCATCCTGTTTCTGCCCATATGTGTGTATAGAGACACGTTTCCTCTCATTAAGGCGTGTGAGACTAATTCCTACTTAGCCTTTTCATATACTCACAGGTGATCCGTTTCTAACCTAATCACAAGTGTCTTTTTCATACCTTACTCAATAATAATAGCTGAGAATTGCTCCTCGGTGTTTCGAAGGGTTTGTTTTTGGTTTATTTTTTAGTTTTACAATTTTGAATTTAATTTCTTTCCGTAAGTTCTACATATGGCATTTGGATGTATTTATTTTTTATTGTCTGAGTGATTTACTGTGTAGCAGTCGGTGGAGTTTTTTTTTCTTGCTTCCTTGCATCCTGATGGGCAGCGAGGTTTTCGGTTTGGCTTGTTTTCTTTAAGATCTGTTTTATTTGCGTGCACGCGCATGTGCATAACTTACATGTGCCGGGTGCCTTCAGAGGCCTGGAGCCGCAGTCACAGACCATTGTGAGTAGCCAGCTGTGGGCACTGGAAACTCAACTCCAGTGTTTTCCAGTGCAGCCAGTGCTCTTACCCACGGAGCCGTCTCTCTGGCCCTAAAATGGCACTAACACGTTCCTCCCCGTCTCTCGCTGAAAGTTAACTGCAGGAAGACAGGAGATTTAGGTTCTTCTTTCCGGTAGGGCTTGTTCCCGGTCGGGTGCTCCGTGCGCTTCAACGCAGTTCACTAGCTTTGGACAGAAGTGATCCTCCCTCTCAAAGCTCCCACTGCCCTCTGTCTGCTATCTGTCCAGTAGCCAGTAATCTGCTAATGATTGTTGCCTGAACTAATTATATTTTCCATTAAAAATGGGGTGGTTTTTTTTTATATCTTATATGAGTAACTTGATGTGTGTTATATTTAGAGAACTACTGTTTACATTTCTCTTTGAGTTTGTAATACTCCAGAAGAGACAAGCTGTCCTTTATGTCTGTCTGTCCTTCCCCCTGTCTGGGCACGCTGTCCAGCGGGCCTCTCACACGGTGCTAGCAGAGTGCAGAAGGCTTTCTTACAGGGCTTGGCACTTCAGGTAATGAGAACACTTTTCAAGTCACCCTTGGACGAGCCTCCATAAATCCTCTTATTTCAATCTGAATATTTAACATAAAGAACCATAATCTCTTTCTTTTTCAGTCTTTTTAATGGGTCTCATTATTTAGAGGTTTTACATAAAATGTCGACAGTTGACCAGAGATGCGGCGGATCAACTTACCTGAGTGACCCTCGTCTGACAGCAAATGGCTTCAAGATCAGGCTGATACCAGGTACAATGCTGGGCTCACTTGGAAATACTGTCTCTGACTTGGAAAACCTTCTCCCAAGATCCGCACTCGGCTTGGACGGTTTCCGGGTGTGTTTTCATTTTGCTGAGCGTCATCGTCGTCGGGCGTGCAGGAGTGGACTTCCTCCAGAGGGCCACTCGGGCCATCGCTGTGCGGCTTCCTCTTGTCTTTTGGCATGGCAGCCCAGCCGCCTTCTTTGTAACTCAGCGATCAGAACTGTGACGGCAGAGCAGAGGTGTGGGATAATGGGATGTCTAGTGAGGCGGCCATCTCTCCATCTCTCTCGCTGTTTGAAGCTCTTGACTTGTTTTGCCAACTGACACGGAGCATCGGCTGTCTCACGTGAATGTCAGGGCTCCATGGCTTTGTCAGGTAGATCAGAAAGGATGCGTCTGCCTCGGGGAGCCCAGTTTTCTTACCTCGCCTTCTGTCTTTTTCTGCCGTGCTACCGTAGCTCCTGGGTTAGCCTGTCCCTCGCTTCCCTTGTCCCTGTCCAGCACCACAGTGTCACAGCCAGAGCGTGTGTGTAGGGAAGGAGTTTTAAAGAAATGCTTTCACAGAGGAGCGGAAGACGTAAGTGGGGGCTGGAGAGAGGGCTCAGTGGCTAAGAGCGCTGGCTTCCCTTCCAGAGGACCCACAGAGCAGCTCCTAAGTGTCTGTAACTCCAGTTCCAGGGGATCCCAGCCTGTTCTGTCCTCCTCGTGCGAGGCTTCATACGGTGCACTGACATACATGCAGACAAAACATACACTGTGAATTTTAGAAAGAAAATAAGTAACAACAGTGTGCAGAAGCCAGAGCTGGCTGTCCGCTTGGTTTTTCACAGCCTGACCAGGTAAAGATGCCTCCCAGACACGCCTCAGCTCTGTGGCTCCAGCTGCTCTTGTGGAGGTGGACATGGCGTGTCCAGAGCACACGTCTCTCACGCTCTTGACTAGTAAGAGCTGTAACTTCCCAGTGGCCCTTACGTGCAGCGTGCCCTTCAAAGAATTAACGTATCAACCCGTTACCATCCTAGCAGCCTCCAGGGGAACTTCTGTCAGTCCCCGTTTTCCAATGACGGAAAGGTTAAGTTGGCTCCAGAGGATGTCAGTGTTAGAGTGAAACCCACACAGCCTGCCTCGAGAGTCTACCCCTTAACAATTTTTTTTTGCACAGCCCTTCATTAAAGTCGGCAATTTAACTTCACAAAATAAGTGTAAACCCTGAGGTAACATGAATCAGTTGCCGAGGCATGATGACACAGGCCTGTTGTCATAGCTTGAGGGGCTGAGACAGGAAGGCTGCTGCATGTACATAGTGAGTTTATAGCAGTCTTGGGCTACATAGGGAGACCTGTCCCCAAACACAAACAAAAAGGAAGCCTAGTACTCCACATAGCATGGCTCTGAGTTTAAATCCCCCTACAGCCCCCAGCCCCCGTCTCAGACCTGACCCGGGCTGCACTCCCTTCTTCTAGTCCTCATAGAGAGCTTTTCCTGGAGTCCTGTGGCCTCTTTCCATCGGAAAATTTCAAGTATGAAGAATGGGTGTCTGTGTGTGTGTGAGAGAGAGACTTTATTCTCAACCCATTCCTCTAGTCTGTGTTGCGGGAAGGTTCCTTTTCTTCACATCTATATAGTACCTAAGAAGGATGGGCGAGCCGTCCTGTCCCCCTCACCTTCCCTGCTGATTTCGAGTCCCTCCTGTGTTGTCAGACGCATTTCATCCCCTCTAGGGGACTCCGTCGCTCATATTCCCTCAGTTATTTCTTGGGGGAAACGGTTCGACTCGCGCTGTGACGTCTCCCGTTTGGCAGATAACCGAGAGTAGACCGGCCAGGTCCCTAGGCAGCCCTTCAAGTTTGCCCGATTCCTGTTGTTACTCATTCACCAACAGCCATTAATGCACAGGCGCTATGGATCCCAGCATTAAAGCCGCTGTTGTTCACACAGGATGAGTGACTTCTCTAGCGTCAAAGCCGATGCTTTGGAAGAGACACTGTCGTGGATGTTCTACCCAATTACACATCCAGTCACGTGTCCTTTAGTTATCATGACTAAGTTACCTAAAATATCTTCATAAGTAACACCAGTTTCTGGTGTTTCCTTAGTTGAATCTCTGAATAAGCACTAGCATGTTTAGCTCCTAAAACCCTATAGTAACAAGGTACGGTGTCTGTTTTTATTCTTGCGAAGTTAAAATCGTCGCGGTCTTTAAATTGGATATAAGGCTAGTAGGCTAGAACTTGGAGTACAGCAGTGGACAAAACACTTAAAACCATTTTACTTTAATAAATATCATTCTCTTCATTCTCCCCAAAGTAAGCAATGTTCTAAGCAAATGCGAGGAACAGACCAGTGGGAACTGAGATTAAATTAAATTATATAAGGCACATGTGGGGTCGTTGAGCACCTATGACTTAATTGAAGGCTTCTGGGAAATCATTATTTGTTCTCCAGGAAACAACGCAACTTTGTCCTGAAATATTAGACTCCAGTCAAGGTTCACTAAATGTTCTAACCGTGATTTTTTGTTTCCAATGGATATGTTCTGGAATATAATTTTAACCAACTCAACTATGCCCCTGTGTTTTGTTTTTTCTCAGGAGTTTCCAGTACTGAAAACTACTTGGAAATAGAAGGCATGGCTAATTGTCTCCCGTTTTACGGAGTAATGGATTTAAAGGAAATTCTTAATGCCATAATAGACAAGAACGCAAAGGAGCCTTACGAGTGCAGACCCCGGAAAGTGACGAGTTATCTGGAGGTGCGTCTCGTGGTCACATGCTCTTAACCAGGGAAAAGCTTGGTTTTTCTTTTGTTTGGAGATGGGGTCCCACTCTGTGGACCGTGCTGGCCTTGAATTCTCAGAGATCCACTTCCTCTGCCTCCCTCCTAACCCTCGGCTAGGATTAAAGGGCTGGGTTACCCACTTAGCCCAGTAGTAAGTAATTAAAAGAGCAGATTCTAAAATGTTTATTTTCACAAAGAAATTGCTACTTTAAAAAGCTCAATAAAAATATTTCACACATAGGCTGTGATAAATGCTATGAGAGATCCTTATAATACAGTTTTACTTATGAAATATTGTGTAGAGCTGTTTTCTATTAATCTCAAAATGGTTTCCAAGTTGTTCAAATGTTATGCTGTATTATTTGTCAAAAAAATTGTATTATGATTCTAAACCCTGAGCTCTTCAAAAGGAAGCGAAAGATCTACATTATTGAATAAATGAGGCTAAATTGTTGAATAAATGGAAGTTTTACTACACTTCACATAGCATCTATCAAAGTGAGAATTGAAATTAGGTTGAAAAAGCACATTCAGGGCTGCTGGGTCTGATGGCGTGCCTGCCCTCCCAGCACTCAGAAGACTGAACAGGAAGATCACAGGACTAAAGGTCTTGTCTCAGAAGTCAAACATAAAAGAAGAGGGCTAAGCCTACCCAAGTACAGACTAAGGGCCGTGACTGTGTCTCTTGTTATGTCCCAAACCAACGTGGACTTGGTTTTCACCCTCTCTCTTGTCTGTGGTGTTCAGACGCAGCCCTGCCCATCCCCGGGACTGGAGAGGACGCTCAGACCAGCTCTGTTGACCCCTTGGGAACTTGTGGAAATTCCCAGCCAGTTGCCAGGGCAATCCAGAACTGATTGTTTTAGGGAACTCCAAAGAAGGCTTTTTCTTAAGAGAGAAAAGAAAAAAAGAAACATGGATAAGAAATAAGGTTTCAGAAATAATGAGAAAGTGGTAGTTGAGAATAGACTTGAATGGTTTTACATTGGAGAAACTGGGTATGGTTGTTATGGGGAATGGTCTTTAAAAAAAAAAAAAAGTTGACCAGGCACACGCCTTTAATGCCAGAACTTGGGAGAGAGACAAAGACGGGGCGATCTCTGAGTTAGAAGCTAACCCGGTGTATAGACTGCATTCTGTGATAGCCAGGGTGACACAGAGAAGCCCTGTTTGGAGAAAACCAAAGGGGATGATAAACATTTCAGCGTGGCAGAGAAGCGTTAGAAAGGACATGCATCATGGTCTCTGAATCAAGAGCCAAAAAGAGTGAAAAATAGTTTTTCCTTTTTGTGTGTATGTTTGAAACCTCACCATGTAGCCCAGATTCTCTCAAACTCCTCCTCCCAGTCTTCCTGGCTCACTCTCCCAAGTACTTGGGGTCACAAGTGTCCACTACCAGCTGAAAGGAAACCTTTCGAGGTGAATGAGAAGATGTACGTGGTAGAAGAAGACACGGCTTTGGCTACTAGTAGAGGGGTAGAGAGACTGGGCATCTGGGGTCTGAAACCAAGAAAACGGGGTACAATAAAAGAAAGGACAGTCCCGTGAGGAGCAGCAATGTCCTTGTGTCATGGGAGCTGTTAGGACCTGACCTCAGTCCCCAGCAGTTGCTTGACTCCAGGGGTGCCCGCGAGGTTTACCCTCCGCTAAGGATTAACAAGTTGGATATGGAAAGGGACTAAGGGGCAGGGAGAGAAACCTGAACACACTGTATTCCAGGAATTCGCTAAGTCAGACATAGTACTGGATGCTGAATTCACTACTCAACCTCAGGAGGGAGGAGGGCACAAAGTTCCAGGGAGGCCTGAGTCTGAGAGTAAGGAGGGGTTAAAGGTCAAAGGAAAGGAAAGACAGATTCTGTTGGAATACGGGGGTGGAATGGTTGGAAGGGTGAGAGGCCTGTGGCTAAGAGAATGATGTTAAAATGTAACAACTCTGGGGGCAGGATTTCTTTTTTAATACTAAAAGAAGCCAGTCTTGTTTATGATGCTGTTTCCCTAAACCTTTCTCCTTCCTGTATCAGAAAACAGCTTTTCAGCACCAAACCTGAGGACATTCCCTTTGGTTCTGCAGGCCTCCTAGCCACACCACCTGAGGCAGACGGCCACAGCAGCTCTTGTTACTAGCCCCACAATGGCTGTCCGCCTCAAACCCCGTTTCCCCCTGCAGCCAGAACGCTCCATGACATGGGAAATACTTGGCAGGCTCTATTTCATCTCTAGTTCCTGTCCTGGAGGGTGACCCGGTGCCCGCTTAACTTCTGTCTTGTCTCCTCTCTGGGCCACACCCACACAGAACGTTTCCTTCTCCTAAATGCTTTACTTTGCTCATGACCTTGGCATCTTAACTGAAAAGCCTAAATGTCATCCTCTGAGCTAGCTTCCCCTTTGCGCCATCACTGCCCTTGCCCAGTTAACCTTGCCTACGTCATTTACTCACAAGTCTTTTGTTTCTCCGCATTGAGATGTAAACTTCACGAGGTCTGGTGTTCAGCCTCCAGAGTCTGCGGCATCGTTAACTGTTATTAATTAAATGGGTATTCTTCAGTTTTTATCTGCCAGAATAATGTGTTTTTTCTTCAAGGTCGATCCTAATGAAGTGTGTTCCTTTTCTTTTCACAGGGGGAAGCAGTCCGTCTCTCAAGACAGCTCCCCATGTACTTACCAAGAGAAGACATCCAAGATCTTATCTATAGGATGACGCACCAGTTTGGAAGCGAAACTAAAGAGTGTGTTCATGGCCGCCCATTTTTTCACCATTTAACCCACCTTCCAGAAAGTTCATGATTAAGCTTCTGACAGTTAGTAACTGTTGACATTGATGTGGTTTTCAACCATTTTTTGCATTATCATGTATCAAAATGATTATTTTATAAATGAGGATTTACTAGCCTATTTGTATACTGGAAAACTGTTTTGAAGTTGTAAAATATATAAATAAATACTGTGCGGTATTGATTTTGTTCTCATACCTAGCCTTCAAACTAGGTGTAAGTTGTAGGATCCACAGGAGAGGATGGGGTTCTCTTGGGTGCCTGACGAGCCATAGACGCCATAGGAGAGGACAGGTGTGCCCTTGTTTAGGAGAATTTACCCACACGGCTCAGCTGGCTCATCATAAACGGGTTTTCAGCGCAAGTTTCAAGCCAGGTGGCGAAGCAGTGAACGAGACCATGACCAAATAAGGTAGCGCTGCCTCTCCGATATGATAATATTTTAGCCTTAGGGTCAGGTTTTGTCAGAAAGTATACGTGGGAAGATCAACATTTTCAACAGAAAAATTAGGTTACCATCGTTTTTTTTCTCTCTCATGTATTCCTTCACAAACCAGGACAATGTTTCAATACTTTACCAAAACAACAACAACAAAAGACGTGATTTGTTTAATGAGTGCCTTTTGCTGTGGAAAGTAAGATACATTGTGGTGGATATGGTGTCTGCACACACCATCTACCGTTCTCATGAGTCACCTATGAATTCTTAATCTTTGTGTTACAAATAAATTATAATACCTGGAGTTATTCCTGCTGCTCAGTGTTTCCCCACCAAACTTAGGTTTGCCGTGACCCAAATACTGCTCATTCCCACACCTCTCTCACTCACCTTGTGATGGGGCTTCCTGCTGACGTGTGTGTGTGTGTGTGTGTGTGTGTGTGTGTGTGTGTGTGTGTGTGCGTGTGTGGTGTCGGTGCTCATTGGCACGGGTTTGCCTCCATGCAGAGGAGGGTGGAGGAGAGCAGTATTTTACAGTATTGCCCTCTGCATTGGCCTCTCCCAACAAGATCTCTTGTTGGACGTGGAGCTCACTGATTTTTCTGCCAGGCTTTCTGCCCATTGCTGGGTTTGTAGGCTCAGGCTGCGAACCCAGTTTCTCTGCCTGTGGTTGTGTGTGTGTTGAGGCAGGGATGCTGGGGTCAGAACCCACATTCTCATTCCTAGCACAGCTTGGAGTTCTTGTCCAAGCCAAGTTAAAGTCCTCTTTCATTGGACAAACTGAGAAGTTCACCAAGGAACAGAAACAGGAAGAAATTGTATCATACATACACACCAGCCCTAAAAAAAAAAAAAAAAAACAAAAAACGTAGATTCATTTTCTCAGTAAGTCAGATTGGTCCAACCACACATAGAGAAACCCATTTTTGTATTAGCCCGTTTGAGCATCAATTTAGGATTGCAGACACTAATTCCGAGGCTGAGCATCCTTAACAGATGACTTATCATGAAGAATGGGTCTCAGGGGGAGGGGGCCTTAGGGTCCACAAAGTACAAGTATTTCGTCGCAGAGGACTCTGAGAAATGCTTCTTTGAGCAAATGAACTCGGGCTCGCGACATCTTCGGACCATCAGGGTGGCTGAGCTGCCTGCTTCTTACATGGGAGTGGGTTAATGTTGCGATCATCCATGTTTTGTGGCTCTGGGCTCTTGGCCCTGTTGGCTGTAGCCTCCCTTTCCAAGAGCTCCCCATCCCCCCAGGATCTCTGCTTCAGTCCCAGCAGCACCCGCGAGGCCCGGACACCATGGCTGGAGCAGGCAGCAACCGAGAGGCCCTGGCTTCCCGTATGGAGGTAACCAACGGCTGCTGCCTGGGAGACCGGGACCAGAGGAGTTAACGACAGGGTGGAAAGATCCAGGGAGAAAGGTCCTAAATTACTCATGCCTCCCTCTAGTCTTCCGTGTCCTCGGCTAGAGAAAGGGAAAACTTTAAATGTCATTTTCTCAGAGCACCGTTGGTACCCAAATGTGTTGAGCAAGGCCGGTTCCGCTCCGGTGCTGACACCCACGTGGAGGCTTGTGGAGGTGAGGCCTGTGGGTCCCTTTGGTACAAATACTTTGCCAGAGCAGAAGCCAGGGGTCTCATAGGCACGCCTGGGGCATTTTAGGTTGTTTATATAGTGAAAAGTGTTGGGGCCCATTCAGATAAACAGATCAGTGCTTTCCTTGATTATTTAATTGTGGTTTATACAAATTTAGTGGTTTCAGGTTGCAGTCCCTGGAAACCATACCTCTGCACTCTACGTTTCTTAACTAAAAGCATAAATAAGATTCTCCCCCCCCCCTTTGATTTTCATCATATTTTTGCAAAATCCCTCCAGTCTCTTGAAGGTGGAAACGGAGCGAGAGCCTTTAATTAAATCCAGGTTAGGGTTTACATGTACAAAATAGGTTAACGCTTGACAGTTCTGTCAGCCAAAGGGAGTGCTCCTAAGACGCTAGGGCTCTGGGGCTAGCTTACCCAGACAGGTAAGAGAGGAGCGCAAAGTGTTTGCCGAGCATGCGCAAATGGTCAAGTGTCTGGTGTTGATCCCAAACATGCCGCCCACGCCCTCCCCCAAAAGAGGGATTCGATACCCAAGGAAGAGGGCCCATGGAGGATCTGTGAAGCTATCCAGTCAGTTGTCCACACGAGAAAATGGGGGTGCAGAGGATTAAAAGACAGTGCACGCTCCAATTTCTCCTGTTTGTTGAAGTCGTGATGAGTGAAGCAAAGAAAGGTATTAACAGAAAATAGTCAATTTGACTGCAGAGACAAATGAAAATACTCGAGGTTGTTAATAACGTTCTATATTCAAGAGTATGACTAATCAAACAGGAGCTATAGGCTGGGCCTGGGTTACCAGGTGGTGACCCAGGAGGAGGCAAAAAGATGGAAAACCCAAGGCCTGGCCGAGTACAAAGCAAATTCAAGGCCAGTCTGGGCAAACTAGCAAGGCTCTTGTCTTCAAAGGTTTGAAACAAAGAGGAATTGGCTATGAATTCAGCCCCGCCAGAATCCCGGGGGTTTGGTGCTCCCAGGGGTTTGGTGCTCCCAGGGGATTCCGTGCTCCCTCTAGATCCAGAGTCCATTTTTCTTTTTGATAACACTCCATTTCTTTAAACCTGTATTTTTTTTCTTGCTGAACCATTGAAGTCTACTGTCTAAACTAAAAATCAGAGTAGAAATTAAGACAGTCTCACACTCCAACTACGCTGTGATAGGCGGCCACCTGCTGAGTTCTGAAGTCCAGACGTGATCCTGATCGCCAAGGCCATGGTCCCTTCTAACAGTCTCTAAGGCAATCCTCTACTTATCTTAAACACTTGTCGGAATCTGGAATCGTCTTTTTCTTGTTCCTGCAAAATCTAACTCTATTCTTATTAGTCGTACGTAAATCTCTCTGAATTAGGTCACCTTTGTCCCACATGTCTAAATTATCAGAGGATCGAGATGTCCAGTGTCCTCAGGTATGACGCAAAGTTGTAGCAGATTCTCCGTCTTTAGTTGGATATCCGTCTGTTCATTGAATGGACCAGTGCCGCACTCGGTGTGCAAGGAGAAGGCGCGTCTTACCTCTTGAGAGGCTGAACAGTGGGTGCCAGCATTCTGTGAGGTTACAGAGAGTGTATTGTACATGCACAGAGTGTGTCTGCCACCTCCACAGAGAGACCTCTTGCAGAAATTATTGAACCAACTCTTCTTTTTTATTAAATTTTCATTTAGTTTACATACCAACCACAGTTTCCCTTCCTTCCCCCTCTCCCATCCCCTCCCCTTCACCTCCCATCTTCCTACTTTCCTCATCCATTCAGAAAGGGGCAGGCCTCCCATGGGCACGGCACATAAAAAATAACAATAAATAATACATAAAGCATGACACCTCAAGTTGATGCAGGACCAAGCTCCCCTTGTATCAAGGCTGGGCGAAGTAACCCAGCATGGGGAAACAGGTTCCCAAAAACCAGCTAAGCAAGCCAGGGACAGATCCTGATCTCGCTGCTAGGAGCCTCAGACCAAGCTACACAACTGTCACACACATGCAGAGGGCCTAGGTTGCTCCCACGCAGGCTCCCTAAGTCCAGAGTCCTTGAGCAACCACGAGCTCAGGTCAGCCGTCTCTTCACTCGAACCAACTCTTTTTTAAAATATTTATTTATTATGTATACAATATTCTGTCAGTATGCCTGCAGGCCAGAAGAGGGCACCAGACCCCATTACAGATGGTTGTGAGCCACCATGTGGTTGCTGGGAATTGAATTCAGGACCTTTGGGAGAGCAGGCAATGCTCTTAACCTCTGAGCCATCTCTCCAGCCCCTTGAACCAACTCTTAAGGTTGCCAGAAATCACCCTGAAGAAGATAGGGACAAGAGCATATGCCAGTGTGTGGTGAGTGCCGGGAACGGTACAGACCGAGACTGGCTTATCACCATCAGCACTGGCTCAGTCTGAAAATGACTCAGGCCTGGCAGGACTGGGAAATGCTTGTCTTCCACGGACTGCTAGACGCTAATAAAAATTTTGAACATGGAACACTAAAGTGCAAAGTAAGATTGAGGACGCTTCACCCAAATTATTAGAGAAATTACTTTTGAAACTTTAAAGAGTTTGAGGGAACCGAACGAAAAGGGTTAAAGCCCTATGGAATCAAAACTTATATGAAAATTCATGAATCTGGGTTCTGCATGTATGGATGCAAGGCAAATGGAGAAGAGGCCTCGCCTCCACTCCCGCTCCTTGATGGTCCCTAGCACCGCTAACCATCCTAAGGGCCACACAGCCTAGGAGACCCATGCCATCCAGCACATCTTAAAACGTGTGCAATTTGAAGCTGAGTTTGCACTGGAAGCCAATCTAAACTTTGCAGCGGTTCCTCTAATGCAATAGCTCTCTGATAATAAGAGACTTAAGTATTCAAATACGACTTGGTGGGTAACATTTACACAGAGAGGCTTAATACATAGTAACCGGCAATCCGATTGATCATGAAAGCTAGGCTTACTTGATTTTTAAGAACCTTCTCTTCCGTACTTTAATTGTGCTTTCTAATTTAGATCATAGAGATGAATAGCAAGTTGAGAAGCAGGCAAGAAATTGTGAATGGACTGAGCATATTTTTGGAAGAAAATGGTATGTCTTTAAAATTTAAGAACCTGTTATTTCTTCCTCTTTTCATCTTTTCTTTTTCGTTTTTTGAGATAGGGTTTCTCTGTGATATCTCTGACAGTCCTGGAACTCACTCTGTAGACCCGACTGGCCTCGAACTCGCAGAGATCCACCTGCCTCTGCCTCCCTGAGTTCTGGGATTAAAGGCGTGCGCCACCACCGCAGGGCTGTTTCTCTCCTTAGCCTGTGTCTTCCAGTGGAAGGTTCATAACAAGGTATTTTTCTACATTCTCAAAATCTTGGCACGCACTAAACTCATTGAGTAGGTGCTGAAAACTTCGTCAGCTCTGGATTTGTTTCCTCTCAGATTCTATTCTCTGGTCTTCCTCTCACCATGTCCATATCTGACAGTTGCTGTTTATTTACATGGTCCTGCTTCTACCGCTAGGCTTTCCTTTATGCTCACTTCCTATTATTGTTGAACAGAGTACGATATGTTGTGCTATGATCTATCGGTATCATTTTCACAGTTTCACATTAATATTGTTAATTTGCACAATATATTATTATGACCATACCTTGGGAGGCAGTATGTATAAAAACATACCCATATAACATCATAAAATGTATATTACAGCCGGGCGGTGGTGGCACACGCCTTTAATCCCAGCACTCGGGAGGCAGAGGCAGGCGGATCTCTGTGAGTTTGAGGCCAGCCTGGTCTAGAAGAGCTAGTTCCAGGACAGGAACCAAAAGCTACGGAGAAACTCTGTCTCGAAAAAAAAAATAATATATATATATAACACAATGTATTGTAATGTGTTAATATTTTATGCTTAAAATCACCTTCAATGGGAGATTTTTCAGTCTCTAAAATTACATCTCATACTTTATTCCAGATGTGATTAAGGGTGTGGCCCAGAGCTAGAGTGTAACAAGTCTTTCTCTGTCCTGCCAACCAGCTCCCAAATAATGACATGGGACTTCTCAATAACCATGAGAGCTCGGCCTTAGCTTGGGCCTGTTTCTAACTAGCTCCTATCACTTAAATTAACAATTTCTATTCATGTGTGTGTTGCCATGTGGCTCATGGCTTCTACCTCTCCCCTGGCATGTCCTGCTTCCTCTGTGTCAGGCTGGAGACTCCCCCTTTCTTCTTCCCCATGCTCTCTCTGTCTAGAAGTCCCGCCTACCCCTCCTGCTTAGCTACTGGCCATTTAGCTTTTGATTAAACCGGTCACAGTGACACATCTTTGTAGAGTGCAATCAAATGTCCTGCAACAGTCGAGTGCTTACCTCGTATATGCTCGGCTCTGGTTTGATTGATGCTCAGCAGTGAGCAGTGATGTTGATGGCTTCAAACGTCAACAAAGGTTTATACGTTTCCTCTAATCATCATTCATATTTTAAGAATTTAAAGACCATATTTAGTCATCCTCCGGACCAAGAAGTACCAATTGAAATTTAGGGAATTTAGAATAAAATATAAAATATTATTAGGTTAGTGCTCGTTCAGTTAACATTAAGATTTAACATTTGAGTACTGAGTTCTGGTCAATTGAACGAGGAAAATGAATGAAAGAGAAACTTTGAAGGAAAAGCTAGCTTGAATACTGTTTTGTTAAAAACAATATGCAATCAGTGGACAAATAAAATGATGTTTAACCTGGTACCATAGTCAAGGATGGTGTTTCACATCCTTCATCTTAGCACTTAAAAAGACAGAGGCAGGCAAGTATCTGTGAGTTTGAGGCCAGCCTGGTCTACATAGTAAGTTCCTGGACAGCCTTGGCTGCTTAGAGAGACTTTTTCTCAAAAAGCAAGCAAACAAAACAAAACAGTAATGTAGTTGGAAATACTCAGGTTCAATAACAAAGGAAAGAAAAGACAACAAAATACAGAAAAACGAAAAGTGAAAATCTGGGTGGGGGATATGAACTGTAAAAAAGTCGAGGGCGGAGGGACCACTTCCGGTCAGATTCCCAGGATGCATTTCACATTCTGCACTGGTTCATAGTCCTGGTGTCGGATCCTCCCCACTCGATCGGGATTTCCTGGTTCCTTTTTGTGTTCTCTAGCATTTCCGTAACGCTTGCGTGCGCTCACAAGCGCTTCTCATTCACTGAGTGTTTGCGTTAAAGCCACTAAGTCTACGACTCACCATCTCTGGGTGGCTTTATCTCTGCCTCTCGCTTGGCCGAGACCCAGCGGAAGGCAGTCTGCAGATGTGCCTATGTTTGTGTGAGCCTCTGCTTCCTCTCTTCTTCTGTGCGTCCCTAGACCCTCCTGCCCTGCGGGGCAACAGTCACGGGAAACAAGATTCAAGGTTCATTTGGAATCAAATGTGAGTGGACTCGGAGGCCAAGCCAAGGCTTCCCGCTTCCTGAGCAGGGAGGTGAGAGGGTTGGAAGCGTGAATGAATTAGGCTAGGATGCGGGGGTCTGCTAAAGCTCCATTTGTGTGCTCCCCAGTCACCTAGTGCTGTTCTATCCTCTCGATACAGAAGAAGAAACCTCTTTAGAAGACCTGGAAGAAGAGTCTGACGTTTTTGAGGTATGAACACATTTCTAAACTGAAAGTCTATTAAAGATTGGAAGCACCTAAAGCACCTCTCCATTTGCTCCTCTGACATCGGCCAGGAGCACGTGCTGACTTTAGGGGGGGACACTGACTCCATCCCCACCAGTAGCACGTGCTGACTTTAGGGGGGACACTGGCTCCATACCTGCCAGGAGGACGTGCTGACTTTAGGGGGGACATGGGCTCCATTTAACAAGAATGTTAAGATTCTGTCATACCTGGATAAAAAGATGCATGGAGTTTATCTCAGTTTGTCTTGATTCCGATATTCGTCTAAAGTGTAACATGTCTGTGTTTTGTTTTCCTCCTCTGTGCCTTTGCTTATGCATTCTGTTTTCATTTATACTTTCTCCTGCATTCCAGACAGTTCTAGATATTTCCAGACCTTGTTTGTTTTCTTCTGACTTGCAGCCATACTTCCCTTTCCCTTACTTTGGTACTAAGGTTAAGGGTTAAAGTAGAACATATTAGACAGTTGTAATCTCTGTTGATACAAATACTACTAAGACAACTTTCATCATAAGGAGAAAACCAAGTGAGTGTGTAGGACATTTGAATTTTTCAAGGAATTGGATTGCCAGCTCACTGTCTAACGCCTGAGTTTTAGACAAGTTGCGGTGGGCTATTGCTTCTTACAGGAGTCTTTACAGAACGCTGTTTACATCCTTCCGTCTGCCTCTGACTGACCCTCACACTGTGTGTCTCTCTTCTCCAAAGGAAGAAGAAACAGAAGGTCTCAGTGAAGATGGTCCCAAAGAAGCACACGAAAAGTCAGTGAGATGCATACTGTTCTGCCAAATTTATAGCTTTCATAGACAGATAATGCCGTAGGTCCTGGCATTCCCGAGTCAGGAATCGCCTGGTGCAAGGCTGTGGGTCTCAGAGGTTCACGCTCAGCTTTGGGGTTCACGCTCAGCTTTGGGGTTCACACTCAGCATTATTCAACTAGCTGTGCTAGAGATAATATTCCCTTCACAACGTGTAAAGGCCACGTGAGACGGAACGCAGAGACTGGAGGAGCGCGCAGGGAATGCGTGGTGGCTGTGAGTTCCCAGCTTCTTCTTCTGTGCTCTTTTTCAAGGGAAATTGCACTGTTTCCCAGTACAATTCGTTTTCAGATGCAGAATTTGTCATTGTGCACCTATGCGTAATATAAACTTAGTTTTGGGGAAATCACTGGCGTAGTGTTTCAGAATCATATTTCAGCTTCCTAGTGAGATACAAGACCATTCATGATGCATTACAGTTGACCCTAAGTCAGTGGGAGAGACCCATATGTGGTGAAAAGTGTGTATATATTCTGTGAAATTGAATTTACAATAGGATATTTCCGTGTGGTTATAATCATCAAGTAAAATAGAAAAACATTTTAAAGGTTTATGTCCGGGCGGTGGTGGTGCACACCTTTAATCCCAGCACTCGGGAGGCAGAGGCAGGCGGATCTCTGTGAGTTCGAGAGCAGCCTGGTCTACAGAGCGAGTTCCAGGACAGGCATCAAACAGGCATCAAAGCCACAGAGAAACCCTGTCTCGAAAAACCAAAAAAAAAAAAAAAAGGTTTATGTCACGCAATTTCAAACATTTGATTGATCTCTCTACCTTTTTCTTCTCAAATTCTTCTCATATAAGTCTGCTTTTGAAACATGGTCCCTCGGCTCTCAGTGACATATATCATTCTCCTAAAACTGATCTGAAGGCGGTCACTATAACATTGACATGGAGGGGTAGTTTTTCTTCATTTCATGTCCTTGGGCAAATAAATGCTTATTTAAAACTCAGAAATAAATGGAAATGAAAAGGGGAGAAGGGATTGATGCTCTCGGATGATTCAGGGTAAGGAGAAGGGACTGATGCTCTCAGATGATTCAGGGTAAGGAGAAGGGACTGATGCTTTCAGATGATTCAGGGTAAGGAGAAGGGACTGATGCTCTCGGATGATTCAGGGTAAGGAGAAGGGACTGATGCTCTCGGATGATTCAGGGTAAGGAGAAGGGACTGATGCTCTCGGATGATTCAGGGTAAGGAGAAGGGACTGATGCTCTCGGATGATTCAGGGTAAGGAGAAGGGACTGATGCTCTCAGATGATTCAGGATAATGTGACAGCTGAATATTCACGAGATAATTGGACACAGCTGAGAACTGAAAACTGAGCCATCCCACAGATACTTCCCCAACTCTCCCCGTCTTGTCTAATACACACTTTCTCTACGTTTAATTTTGTGTGTTGCTCACGTTTTTCAACTGGTGCCTTTATTTAATGTAGGTATGTACACTTTTAGCTCCGATGTATCTGTGAACATACAATTGCCATTACACAATCCCTCACCTCCACTGAGGAAGGGGGAGCCATCTTAACATACATGTCATGTCCCTGCTAACATTCTGAGTTCTTCATTTAAAAGCACCTTGCCACTTTCCCGTCTGAGTTCTAGTTTCTTCTAATCTCAACCCATGGGAAAACTTCCCTAACATAATTTCTTCCAATCTGGCCGACTTCTTGACCATATCGCCAACATTGTTAGTGAGGAATCTTTATCAGAGGAAAATCTAATGTAATTGCTCTCCCCAACAATACTTATTTGTAACGGTGGATTTTCTTACTGTCTAAAGCTGTCTGCTGTCTGCATTTTCAACCTCAATTCCAACATGCTTTTCCTCCTGTCCTCGAACCTTGGCACGCTACTTGCTCTCAGTTTTCTAGCATAAACCTTTGTTTTATGTCTCTCAGTCAAATATGTTGTCGCTGGATGGGAGCGGACAGTCTGGGGGCTGTTGAGTATGGATCCAGGCCTCCAGATTAGCTTTGGACCCTGCCTCCCAGTTCACTCTGTCGAGGCTAGTAAGGGAAGCGTCAGTTTTGCCCTTCCTTAGAAATTAAAATACCATCTGGGGCAGGGTGAACAAGGGAGAACTCCTGCCTCCTGATCAGAGGAATTGGATGTGAAGTCTCCCTTTGGTCCCAGGTGGAGACATGAGGAGCTGGTCAGCTCCAAAGGTTAATCCCGCTACACGTATGTAGACAGACAGCACTAATTGAACCGTGGATTATAAAAAAAGAAAGGACAGCCAGGCGGTGGTGGCGCACGCCTTTAATCTCAGCACTCGGGAGGCAGAGGCAGGCGGATCTCTGTGAGTTCGAGGCCAGCCTGGTCTACAAGAGCTAGTTCCAGGACAGGCTTCAAAGCTACAGAGAAACCCTGTCTCAAAAAAAAAAAAAAGGAGGGCACTTTGGGAAGCAGGGATACTGGGAGAATTGTAGGAGGGAAGTGGGAGTGGATATGAGCATATTTCATTGTATACATGTATGAAATCTTCAAGAATAAAGAAATATTAAGACTAGAACGTTACATATTATTGGCTCATTCCTTAAGAGTTAATCCAGCTGGGCCTGTCAATCACCTGTCCAGGAGACCGCCCCTTAGGAAAGCAGATTCACCTGAAAACACGCTCAAGGGAAGGAATAGCCATCCCAGTAATGGGAGTTACCCTTGCCTAAAATGCTCAGCCATGCGGCTGCTGGGAGCGTGTCTGCTCCGTTCCCCGCCGAGCCTGCCTGTTTCCTAGGGTCTTTTCCTTTCGGATACCGGCAAAAAAAAAATCTATGCTGCCTTTCCCTGGCTCCCTGGGCTTCCTCGCTACGTTTCCGAAGCTCTCTACCCTCTGTCCAGCTCTTGCCGACTTCAGCCCTACAAAGTGCAGCTCTCTCAGACCCAAACTCAAAACGCCCTGGTCTCCCTTTCTCTCTTCCGTCTCCTTCCTGATGTACAGCGTACAGGCCTTGTTTTTCTCTCAGATTTTAATAAAAATGTCCCTGTGCTCCCTAGTCTCTTTCTCCTTTATTTTAATAATTAGAATAAGAACCTGGCAGGGAACCCGAGTTTCCCTGGCAACATACTGTCGTGGATTTTCCCCTACCCAGTTTTGCTTGCCCAAAACCAACCAGCAGATTTTCACTCCTGTGCGCTCAGAAGTACTATTAATTCTTGGAAATTCCGAAGGCCCCTCTGGACAAACTATACACCTTCTTAGCATTTTATCATCCGCGTTGCCTAATTTAATTTTGCATTTTATTACATATTACATATTGTTTCTCTGAGCATATTTATTACCCTGTCACTTGTTTCTACTGTATAAAATATATAGATATGAAGTTATGGCAATATTTATTTAATGTAATGAATATGTACAAATTACTTTTGTGTGCTTTCTTGCTCTCTAAGTGTTGATGCCCCAAAGGGAAATGACAACTATGGGTTTTTCCCTTATGCCCAATACACACCTTGGCATATTCAAGTGGCTAAATAATATTTTCCTTATCTGTTTGTTTGGCTCAGAAATATTTACTGGGGCTTGCATTGTGTTCCAGGAACCATTATATATTTTGGCAAATGTAACTCAAAGCCCACCACAAGGTCCTGGCCTTCATAGGTCTTTTTTTTTTTAATTTTTTTATTGATAAAAGGAGAATAAAGAAAAGAAAAAAAAACAAATTTCCACCTCCTCCCACCAGCCTCCCATTACCCTCCCCCTCCTCCCACTCTTCTCTCCCTCCTCCCACTCTTCTCCCCCTCCTCCCACTCTTCTCCCCCTCCTCCCACTCTTCTCCCCCTCCTCCCACTCTTCTCCCCCTCCTCCCACCCCTCTCCCCTTCCCCCCAATCCTCTCCCCCTCCCTTTCCAGTCCAAAGAGCTGTCAGGGTTCCCTGCCCTGTGGTAAGTCCTAGGTCCTCCCCCCTCCATCCATATCTAGGAAGGTGAGCATCCAGACTGGCTAGGCTCCCACCAAGCCAGCACATTGCGTAGGATCAAAACCGCGTGCCATTGTCCTTGGCGTCTCATCAGCCCTCATTGTTCGCCATGTTCCGAGAGTCCAGTTTTATCCCATGCTTTTTTTGGTAACAGTCCAGCTGGCCTTGGTGAGCTCCCAGTAGATCATCTCCACTGTCTCAGTGGGTGGGTGCACTCCTCGTGGTCCCGACATCTTTGCTCATGTTCTCACTCCTTCTGCTCCTCATTGGGACCTTGGGAGCTCAGTCCAGTGCTCCAGTGTGGGTCTCTGTCTCTATCTCCATCCATCGCCAGATGCAAGTTCTAGGATGATATGCAATATATTCGTCAGTATTGCTCTAGGATGGGGTCATTTCAGGTTCCCTATCCACAGCTGCCCAGGGAACTAACTGGGGACCTCAGCTTGGGCACCTGGGAGCCACTCTAGGGTCAAGTCTCCTGCCCACCCTAAATGGGTCCCTTAACTAAGACTTGTGGTTCCGTGCTCCCCTATCCAACCTTCCTTTATCTCGATCCTCCTGTTTCCCCAAGTTGAATGAATATATTAATTAGCTAACTAGTACAAATTGCCTCCACCCTCGGGTGTATGCATTCACAAAGCAATTTGTTCTCTTTTCATGATATCACTGGCTTAAAATACTTAAAATGGAAATCTGAATTACGACTATTCTAAATGTCATCTGAACTAATGCTACTTTCCATTTTTTTTTCTAGTGTAAGAACATCTCATAAAGTGTCCCTCAGGAGTATCACATCGATGACTGATGAAGAGGTCAGGATTAATTTAACTAAGTAATGTAATGTGTCAAACTTCAGGAAGTTGGTAACAGAAAGCCTAAAAAGTTAGTCATCATTGTTTTAAAGTTCTATAAGTTTTGCTACTGATGTGAGATTTTTCATGATTTCCTCACCTCCGTGTGTGCAGCGATATTTCTGAATATTATTTTATGTGTCACAACGAGAACAGCCCCTCCTGCATCTCTCCATCACTCTTTGCGTGTACAATTATATACGTATACAGACAGGCTGAATGCTGGGAGAAAGAAGGGCAGGGTCAGAGAGAAGCCATGGAGCCGCCAGCCGAGATAGAGGTGCTGAAACTTTGCTGGTAGGCCACGACCTTGTGGTGATGCACAGATGAATAGGTATGGGTTAAATTAAGATGTAAAAATTAGCCAGTAAGAAGCTAGAGCTAATGGGCCAAGCAGTGGTTTAAATAATACAGTTTCTATGTGATTGTTTCAGGGCTAAGCGGCCAGGAACCAGCAAGCCGCCCCCTCCTTGCAACAAACCTACAGCTGATTTATGTCCTCCCTGCCTAGATTTTTACTTACTTTTTGATTAACTCAAAGCAGTCACTACTCACAGATCTTAATATATTTATTTACAGTTCTGGTGATTGACTTCAGGCCTTGTGCGTGCTGGGGAAGCATTTTGTCACCAAACAATACCTCCGCCCCTTATCTATAGGGTACACCTACACATACACAAACACTGTTTACAAACTTTATATAAATACAATCATTTTTCTGCAGTTATTTTCATTGTATGATGACTTGTAGGTATATTTATCTTTGGAGGGTTTGTCAAGACATCCTGAGTTGACAGGCTGGGATACAGTCTACTATATCAGCTCACCTGCTGGCATCCAGGCCCTGCCTTGGCCACCTCTGAAGACAAAACAAAACAACAACAACAACAACAACAAAACACTTAGAGGTCTCTTCCATCAGTGTCTCTAAGATTTACTTGTTATCTTCTTTTCATGTTCTACTGGCTTTTAAATTTGTTAGAGAACCGAGAGAGTGGAGGTGACCACGTTCAGGTAACCACAGTAGAGATGGAGTCATTAGTGGAAAACAGCACAAAGACCAGGGCTTTTGTAAAGACGGGGAGTAAGCAGTGGCCACTAGGAAAGGTCAGTATGGCCCTGTGTAGTCGGCTCCAGAGGTCTGCAAAGGGTAAAGAGGTGCTTGACCTTCACTGTTTTCGGGGTAATGTTAACACTTTCAGGAAGTGAATTAGTGGGGAATCTTTATAACCACACATGTCTCATTTTCTCCTGTATACAGCTAGCTAGTTCTTGGCTGTCCTCATCACGCCTTCCCTGAACTTCCACACCTCCTAGCCTCTTCCACCATGCTTTGTGTCTATCCCACGGATGCGATGTTTTCAGTCGTCATAGTTTTTAGTGTTTGGAAAGGGTATCTGATACCGAGTGCTGAGCTGCGAGTCCTCCCTGCTCACGTCACACTTTCTAGCTGTGCACGAACACAGGCATGCCCTATCCCTCAGTTTCTTCTTCTTTCACTCCGTCTGGCACTAAAGTAGGTGGCACTTAGGGTTATCACCTCTGTTTTGCGTGGTATTATGAAAATGCTGGGTGTGTTTTGATGCTGTTGTTAGATGCCTATAAGTTTAGAACTGTATCTTGTAAATGTAAATGTCTTATGCAATAATATCCCTTAGTAATAATAGCAATAATATTCTAGACGCAAGATTTGTCTCTAAATGGACCTACTTAATTTGATATTAACGTTAGAGGAGGCTGCTTGTTTATTTCCTGGCTGCCTAGAAACCAAAATCATCACACAGAAACTGTAATTAAATCACTGCTGGGCCCATTTGCTCCAGCTTCTTGTTGGCTAACTCTTACATATTAATTTAACCCATCTCTATTAATCTGTGTGTCACCATGAGGTCATGGCCTCCTGGCAAAGCTTCAGCACATCTGTCTCTGCTAGTGGCTCCATGGCTTCTCTCTGGCTCTGCCTCCTTTCTCCCAGCATTCCATTTAGTTCCCTCCCCTCCCTGCCAAGCTCTGCTCCCCTACAGCTCTGTTACAGGCCCAAAGCAGTTCCTTTACTAACCATACATGGCAATCAGAGCATACAGAGGGAAATCCCACATCATATTAATATACCTGGACAAAATTTGTGTTTTATTATATTTGGGGGTGTCCCATTTAGCCCTTAATCTATCCTCATGTTTATGTATACAAAGGAATTTTTACTCTTATCATTACACAATCTTTTAATTAGAAAATGTAGTTATATCTGATTTGGTTTTGTCCATGGCATTATATTCATGCTCCCCCTTTCTTTTGCTTTCTGTTACCTGGGTCTTTCTGTATGTGTATATGTCCGTTTTCTTCTCTAATTTGATTGGTGTACACTTGTCTGTGTGTGTATGTGTCTGTGTCTCTTGTGCTGGTGGAGGAAGGATTTTATGTGGTCCTCTAGTTTGAAAGTTATACTCAAATTTTATTTTGAGTTTTTTCCCACCTAGTGTCCATGCATCTTTAGATACCTACTAGGGTATAGACATCTTGATATCACAGAGTATAGAGCTGAAAATGCATATTCGGGAAATACGTAAAGTAAGCCTTGAATTTCAGTAAGTTCTTTACAGAGCAGGTTAAAAGAAATGCGTGTGGGACATATTAGAAACAAAGCCTAGAGAAAGGTGGGAAATTTTGGAAGAGAAGGAGACTTTAATGCGACAAGATAGAAATGGGATCCAGCAGTTAGGGGCCGATCCGGGATGATAGAGTCTGGCATCGCTTTCTATCCGGGACCAGCTTCCTGCCAGCCTTAGCATTTTGTAACTGCAGAAGCATGGAAGCCCTGCCGCACACGTACTCTGGGGAAGCCAGGTTGGAGCTCATTTTCCCATTTTCCCCACAGTGGCCCAGCTCCTTTTAGTGTGCAGGCAACCTTGGTTTGCTGCGTCTGCCTTTATTGCTTAGCAAACAGCACCCGTTCTACAAATTGAGTTCATGCAGCAACCTCGCATTGGTCAAAGTCGCCTTTTTCTAACCGCTTATTGGCTTTTTTAACTCCAAGGCGGTCAAATTGGCCATCGCGTCATTCTAAATAGATTCCGATATACTGCAAATGACACATGGTACACCTGAAAGTCTAGAATGTTCTTGAAACTGTATTTAGTGTGCTATTTGCGTTACTGGGGAAGTGTGAAGCCAAATCCACAAATCTCTGAGCTGTGCTTATTTTTTTTTTAACTACCCCCAGCTATAACCACCGGTATTCCTGTCAACCAGGCCCTGATTTAGTTGCAGTGGTGCCCAGGTACAAGGAAGGAAGCCACAGTGACCGAATACAATACCGTGGTTTGTCCTTTAGAAGGAAATGGGGACACGTGTGAACTTCGGATTCCAGATGTTTAAGAATAGGACAGGTACTTCCTGTCCTGGAAGTAGCTCTTGTAGACCAGGCTGGCCTCGAACTCACTGTGCTAGGGCAAGGTTGCATTTTCTGTTTCTGTAAGGTCCATATGTCTGTCTTTATGTTTAAAACTCTCACATGTCCTCACTCGGTGTTCTGGTCAGGATATGGAGCTATGTCAAGCCAGGCATGATTCTTGATTAAACCGTCTATTATTTTCCCCTAAGAGTTATTATTAGACAGAGTTTTTAGTTTAAGTTTTCTTTGGGTTTTGCTTTTACTTCATTGTTTTTTTTTTTTTTTTTTTGCTTCTACTGGCACAGTTTCTTAAACTTACGTGACATTTTATTTATATATTTTCAGAGATTTAATATGAGAATTAAGAAGTTTGGTATGAATACACATAAAGAATTCAGAAAATCACCAGGGGCTTCTTGGTAATGCCTGCTTTTTTGAACTAAAAGGCCTTTGAATTTTTTTTCTTTTAAAAAAATGCACAATTTGAAATACTTGTTATTTGTTGCACAATTAGAAATTTCTCACACCGCTTTTCTTCTCCTTTTCCCCTGAAGCTTTGGACTACCTCTGTCAACCGGTATGTACTGCCACCGCTTCCGGTTTTGCATGAGTGCTGGTGAGCATGCGTGAAGCGGTCCCCACTGTGATGACGTCATCCTGCTGTGGGCCGGCATCAGTGTAAAGCCGGCCTCTCTCTTATTATCGCACCTTTTATTTTAATGGAGCCACTAGGGAACTAAAAGGGTGTTTATTTTAGAGCACATTTTGGCACGTATGTTTGTCTGTCATTTCATTGTTAAAGTGCAGTCACTAAAAATAAACCTTTATTAATAATTTCTTAAGGAGATGGTGAGCAGGCTAAGGAGGAAAGTTTTGATTAGTAATTATTAAGTGATCAAGAAGGGAATTGGTGTAAATTAGTAGGGTGGACATTAGAGAAACTTGTAAGGTTTGTTTTTTCTGCGTGTTCTCAGTACAGGAAGAAGCTCACAGTGGCAAACGAGAGAGCAGTTGAGGAAGAACAGCACAGAGTTTGGGCCAGATGGCTACATGCCTAGCTGTCCATTCCCGAATTGTTTAAAAGATGTAGAGCTTGTAATAACCGTAGGTTATTAGGTTTCAGTTTTATAATTATAGACAAATTAAAGTATCTGTAGTAAAATACACATGAAAATAATATATTTAGCCGGGCGGTGGTGGCGCACGCCTTTAATCCCAGCACTCGGGAGGCAGAGGCGGGCGGATCTCTGTGAGTTTGAGGCCAGCCTGGTCTACAAGAGCTAGTTCCAGGACAGGAACCAAAAGCTACGGAGAAACCCTGTCTCGAAAATCCAAAAAAAAAAAAAAAGAAAGAAAGAAAAAAGAAAAGAAAAAATATATTTAATATTATTATATTATACATTTTTGCCTTCAAAATACCTTTATTATGAGTTAGCAAGAAGATCTTTTTATTTGTATTTATTTTTTGAAATTATAATTACAACATTTCTTCCTTCAAACTTTCCTATATGCATGCCCCTCCTCTCTTTCTAATCCATGGCCTCTGTTTTTGTTGTTATATATATATATATATATATACATATATATATATATGCATACATATACACATACATACACACACACACACACACACACACACATATATATTCCTATATACAACCTGCTAAGTCTGTGTGCTACTTGTATGTATGTATGTATGTCTGTCTTCAGGGCTGACCTTTTGGTACTGGATAGCCAGTGTGTGTACTCTTCCCTGAGTACTCCCACGCTAGGGACTCCTTAGTCGCCTGCAGCTCTTTGTGCAGGGTAGAGCCTCCTGCCCCTCCCCTCTTCAGCTTATTTATTGCTGCCATCTTTGTTCAGCTCATGCTGAGCTGTCATGTTGGTGAGAGTTTCTGATGTAGCTCCTGACGTTACTAGGAGACACCGTCTCACAGTAAACTCCCTGATCCTCTGCCATCTGAGATCTTCCCAAGCCTCCTCCACAGTGCTCCCTGAGCCTTAGGTGCCGGCGATGTTTTGTAGATGCACCCAGGGACCGGACTCCACAGCTCTGCCTTTGGACTGGTTGTAGTTGTTGCAATGGTTCTCTTGTGAAATTACGTTCCCTTGATGAAACGCTTATCACTTATCTCTGGGGTCAGATATTTTGGATATAGTCCCTGTCCACTTTGGCAAATCTATTGGTATCTTCTTTGGTCAGCTCAGGCTTAGGCAGTCAAATTGGTGAGACTTTATGGGAGTAGCTTCTGACATCCTAGGAGACACTGCCTCATAGCAAACTCCCCGATCCTCTGGCTCTTCCAGCCTTCCTGCCCTCTCTTTTTCTGTTACGAAGACAAGTTTCTTTAATGAGGAGTGAGGACTATCTTCTCTGTAGGCACGAGGATCAATATTTAGGATTAGTTAGGTATTATTCTAGTTCAACAAGTTGGTGGGTATAGGGATCTCCTCCAAAATCCATAACTTCACTTGCCCTGAGGAGTTGGCTAGTTTTCCAGTTCTTGACATGATTTTCCTCTTGATTAGTGATTCTTTTTTTTAACTATTATTGGGTATTTTTAAACCCTTATTTATTTATTTATTTATTAAAGATTTCTGTCTCTTCCCCACCACCGCCTCCTATTTCCCTCCCCCTCCCCTTAATCAAGTCCCCCTCCCTCATCAGCCTAAAGAGCAATCAGGGTTCCCTGCCCTGTGGGAAGTCCAAGGACCACCCACCTCCATCCAGGTCTAGTAAGGTGAGCATCCAAACTGCCTAGGCTCCCCCAAAGCCAGTACATGCAGTAGGATAAAAAACCCATTGCCATTGTTCTTGAGTTCTCAGAAGTCCTCATTGTCCGCTATGTTCAGTGAGTCCAGTTTTATCCCAGGCTTTTTCAGACCCAGGCCAGCTGGCCTTGGTGAGTTCCCGATAGAACATCCCCATTGTCTCAGTGTGTGGGTGCATCCCTCACGGTCCTGAGTTCCTTGGTTTCTAGCCATAAATAAAGGACATTGAGCCTATAATTAGTGATCCTAGAGAAGCTAAATAAGAAGGAGAACCCAAAGAAAAACATATAGGCATCCTCCTGAATATTAACCTTCATCAGGCGATGAAAGGAGACAGAGACCCACATTGGAGCACCGGACAGAAATCTCAAGGTCCAAATCAGGAGCAGAAGGAGAGAGAGCACGAGCAAGGAACTTAATTAGTGATTCTTAAGTCCTACTAGAGAAGAAGGGGGGAAGGTAAATTAACAGTAAGGATGTCTGAAAAAGTCACAGTGGATCACAGCCTTAACTATCCACTTTTTAAAAGTCTATAATGCACTGGGCAGAGGTGGCTCACACCTTTAATCCCAGCACTGGGGAAGCAGAGGCAGGAAGATCTCAGTGAGTTCAAAGTCAGTCTAGTCTACAAAGTGGTTTCTAGGACAACCAGAGCTGTAAAACAGAGAAACCCTGTTTTGAAAAGCCAAACCAAACCAAAACACTATAATGTTGGGAGCATTGAGACCCCAGATCCTGAATTTCTTGTAATCCCCTGATCTGAGTGCCTACAGCTGCTCTGAGCACAAGACCTTCAGGAGTTCCTGATGGCAGGAGAGTGGTTTCTGGTGGGTTTGGCTGGGGCGTGGCTATCTCTATATAATCTGTCCCTGAACACAATAAAGGGGGCATTCTTGGGGAATTCAAGGATGACCCGTGTCGCTGTCTCTCTGTCTGTGTGTGTGTGTTTGTGTATTTTAACCTCCAGCCCCCTTGCCCGAAGCTTGTGAACTGGGTGCCGGCGCACAGAGTGCAGACACGGGAGCGCTGTGATATGCATATATGTATATGACATAAATTTTGTCATCTTGGCTAACAATACTCCCTCCAAGAGCCAAAGACCACCCAACAAATGTCCCAGTAGCAGGCTGGAGACGTCCTGTCTTAGCTCTGTTGATCAGGGTTGTTCAAAAGGTTCTCCAAACATCGCAGACTATTACTGGTTACTGCCAAGGTATTCATACCACTGCCAGGCCCTTGCATCTTCTTGTTCAGGTCATTACTGTGCTTCATGGGCTTCTCAACTGGATGCTTTGCTTCTTTAGAAACTTGCATGCTGCCTTCTGTAACGTGAAAGTTGGTCCTCCAGGAGGAGGCTTTCAGGCCAGATCCAGCTAGAGGACCTCTGGGCCCTTTGTCTAAAGTAATTGGGGGTCTTCAGCAATAAAGACAACCTTCGCCTTCCTGGGAGCAACTGAGAGCAATAATAATAGCTTTAATGTTTCGAGAATCTCTTGGACATACCTGGCCAACAACTGGAAGGTTTCTCCAGCCTGGTGTTCGGGTTTTGGTTGAGTAGTCTTCGGCTCTTGATTAGAGCATTGTCATTTAAACTGTGTATGTGTATTTATACATAGACTTCCATGCTCCATAGGTTTGGGCTCTGGTTTTCTTTTGGTTTCTTAAGGTGAGTAGTTCATGGTATGATCCATTATGGTTTTTCAGACATCGTTACTGTTGTTTTAACTTCTTCCCTCCTTCTGTATTTGTTACCATCACCCTTCATGATCTGAACGCCCCCCTCCCCGTTTCTCTGACCAGGTCACTGGTACACTGCTCTCTCCCCGTCCCTCAATCCCCCTATCGTGGCAATGGTCCCTCTTTATCTTCCTGGTTTCTGCAGCAACTCCAGGGTATGCACTCACATCTGAAGATTTGGAGCTACTACATTTGTCTTTTTGGGTTTGGATTGCAATTCTCATTATGATTTTTTCTGGTTCCATCTATTTTTGTTTTCTTTATAGCTGAATAATATTTCATAATTTATATTTACCACATTTATATTAACCATCCAGCTGAAGGACTTTTAGGTTGTTTCTATTTCCAAGCTGCTGTGAATAGAACAGCAATGGATACTGGTGAACATCTTAGCGTTTTTATTGTTGTGAAGAGACCCCCTGGCCTTGGCAACTCTTATAAAGGAAAATATATAACAGGGTGACATTTTCAGAGTTTTAGTCCGTTGTCATCACGGGCGACATGGCAGTGTGCAGGCAGACATGGTGCTGAGAATCCTACATCTGAGACACTGGGCATGGTTTGTGCACATAGGAAACCTCAAAGCCTGCATCCATGGTGACACACTTTCTCCAACAAGGCCACACCCTGTAGTGAAGTTTCGTCTGTATTTTAATAAATAAAGCTTGCCTGAAGTTCAGAGAGTAAAACAGTCACCCTGATCAGCCTTACAGACAAGGCAGTGGTGACACACACCTTTAATCCCAGCAGCCACGCTAGTTTGTCATAGAAACCAGGCGGTAGTGGTGCAGGCCTTTAATCCCAGCCATAGAGATGATTATAAAACGGGAGGAGACAGCTCTCAGACACAGTCTCAGTCTGAGGATTCCTGGAGGCAGGATCGCCATTTTGAACTGAGGTAGAGGGAAGAGCCAGTGGCTGGGCTGTTTTGCTTTTCTGACCTTCAGGTTGAACCCCAATATCTGCCTCTGGGTTTTTATTAATCAGGCTATGACACCCACTCCACAGAGCCACACCTCCTAATAGTGCCGCTACCTGCGAGCTTATAAAGGCCATTTCATTCAGACCACCACTGTGAGCAGTTATTTATGGAGTAGCCATGGCAATAACCTGGGTTTTATGAGGATTCCAATGGGGGCTCTTTAGCCAAAAATTAATTAGATGTAACCCATTCCAGAAACTAGAATCTTACTTTGATGACAAGAGGTGTCTAGCTGGGGCTCTGTCTCTCCATCATTTGACAATTCCATGAATATCACATTCAGATGGGAATATATTTTAGGGTGCTCTTACTGTATTAGGCATTTTTCTGTATCTAACCCCTCAAATGATGTTTAGTTTTGGTTGTTCTTTCCATATTTCCTCCCCCAACCTTCTCTTTTCATCCCTTCCCTGTTTGAGTCTCCTGTTCTAGTCCTGCCGCATCCATTCCAATCTATTCTGTTTCTCCTTCCTAGGGCAATCCTGTCCTCCCTTTAGTCTCTTACTCTCTATCCCTGACCACGTTGGTCATAAGCATTGTAGCCTGCTTATCGACGATTTAACAGCTAGCATCCAAATATAAGTGAATACATACCATTTTTGTCTTTTGGGGGTCTGGATAACCTCACTCAGAATGACTTTTTCCCCCAGTTCCATCCATTTACATGTGAATTTCAAGATTTCATTTTTGAAGAGTTGAGTCACTGTGGAGATTTGTCACATACTCTTTATCCATTCATCTGCTGATGGACATCTACTCTGTTTCCCTTTTGTAGCTATTATGAATGGAGTATAATAAATGAACATGATTGAGCAAATATCACCATAACAGGATGTAAAGACCTTTGGGTATATGCCTAAGAGTGAGATAGCTGGTTCTTCAGGTAGATGTATTCCCAGTTTCCTGCGGGACCACCACACTGATTTCCAATGTGATTGTATAAGCTTGAACTCCCACCAGCAACGGATGAGTGTTCCCTTTCCCCCGATCCTCACCATCTTGCACTGTCATTTTTAAGTTGATCTTGGTCATTCTGACTGGGATGAGATGAAAACTCAGAGCAGTTTTAATTTGCATTTCCCTGATGCTGACTTTTAAGTACCTCTCAGCCATTTGTGCTTTTTCTTTTGGGAATTCTCTGGTTAGATCTGCACCCCGTTTTTAATTGGGTTATTTGTTTTCCTGATGCCCAGTACTTTGTGTTCTTTATATAGTTTAGATATTAGTCCTATCAGATGAATAGTTAGTAAAAGTATTTTCCCATTCTCTAGGCTGTCACTTTGTCCAAATGACAGTGTCATTTGCCATACAGAAGCTTTTCAGTTTCACGAGGTCCCATCTATTAATTGCTGTTCTTAATGCCTGTGCTATCAGTGTTTTGTTCAGAAACTCTTTTCCCATGCCAAGGAGTTCAAGATTATTCCCCGCTTTTTCTTCTATCAGATTCAGTGTATCTGTCCTTGAAGCGTTTGGAGTTCAGTTTCATGCAGAGTGATAAGTATGGATCTCTTTGCCTTCTTCCATGTGCAGCCCTCGGGTTGACCAGCATTCTGGTTTCTTTGCAAAAAATTCTATGTGCATAGGTGTGTGGACTCATAGCTGGTTTTTTCAGTTTGATTCCTTTGATCAATGTGTCTGTTTTTATTTAATACCATTCTGTTTTTATTACTATACCTCTGTAGTATCATTGGAGGTTGAGGATGGTGATACCGCCAGCAGTTCTTTTGTTATTCAGAGTTGTTTTTAGCTATCCTGATTCTTCTGTTTTTCCATATGAAGCGGAGAATTGTCCTTCCAGGGTCTGTGAAGAATTCATTGGAATTCTGATGGGAATTGCATTGAATCTGTAGATTGCCTTTGGTAAGGATGGCCATGTTGCTGTATTAATTCTATTCATTAATGAGCATGGAAGAGATTCCCATCTTCTCACCTCTTCTTCAATTTATTTTTTTAGGGTTTTAAGGGTTTTTTTTCCCATATAAGTCTTTTACCTCCTTGGCCAGAGTTAACCCAATATATGTGATGTTATTTGAAGTTTGAGACATTGTAAAAGGTGTTTCCCTGATTTCTTTTGCAACATGCTAGTCATTTGTATATAGCAGGGCTACTGATTTTTATGTGTTAATTTTGTGTTCTTCTACTCTGATCAAAGTATAAATCAGCTGTAGAAGTTTCCTCGTGTCATTCTTCGGGTCTTTTATAAAGAAAGCCATGTCATTTACAAATAAAGATACTTTTATTTTTCCCTCTCCAATTTACATCCTCTTGGTCTCCTATGGTTGTCTTATGCTCTAGCTAAGACTTCAAGGACTATATATAATTAAGTACTATTTAAATAAATACAGTGAATATTCTATATGAATAAATAAGGAAAGAGTGGACAGCCTGGTCTTATTCCTCACTTTAGTGGAAATGCTTTGGGTTCCTCTCCACTTAAGTTGATGTTGGATGTGGACTTACTGTAATTTACCCTTATTGTGTTGAAGTGTGTCCCTGTATTCCTATTCTCTCCAAGACTTTTATTATGAAGGAGCATTTGATTTTTATCTAAGAGATTTTATACATGATCATGTGGTTTTTGTCTTTCAGTTTGTTTATTTGTTGAATTACGCTTATCAGTTTAGGTATATTGATCTATCCCTGCATCTCTGTGAGGAAGCCCACTTGACTATGATAGATGATCTTTTTGATGTGTCCCTGGATTCAGTTTGCCAGTATTCTATTGGTAATTTTTGCATTGATATTAATATAGGAAACTGGTTTGTAATCCTCTTTCCTTTTTTGTAATTTAGGTATCAGGGTGAGTATAGCTTCATAAAAAGAATCAAGCAACATTCTTTCTGTTTCTATTTTGTGGAGTGATGTGTGAGTAGTGGCATTAATTGTTCTTTGGCAGTCTGGTAGAATTTTATGCTGAAACCATCTGACCCTGACCAGTTTTGTTTAGGAGACTTTTAATTACTGCTTCATTCCACTGGGGGTCATAGACCTGCTTATTTTGTTCATCTGGATTTAGCTTTGGCCAATGGCATCTATCAGGACAAGTACCCATTTCTGTTAGATTTTCCAATTTAGCGGACTACATGTTTCTAAAGTATGTTCTTATGATTCTCTGGATTTCCTCGGTGCCTATAGTTCTGAGCCCTTTAATGTCGATCTCCTTTTTCCACCGTTGCTTAGTTTGGCTCAGGGTTTTTCGGTCTTACTGATTTTCTCAGAGAATCAGCTCTTCCTTCACTGATTCTTTGTATATTTGTTTGCTGTTTCTATTTTTTATTTCAACCCCGAGTTTGGTTATTTTTTCCCATCTACTCATTTCGAGCATTATTTCTCCTTTCCGTTCTAGACCTTTTAGGTGTGCCATTGACTTACAAATACAAGATCTCTCCACTTTGTAGGTGGAGATTTAGTGCTATGAAATTGCCTCTTAGAACCTTCTGTATTGTGTCTCATCAATGTGGGGAGGCCCCAAACTCTGCAGCGCCCCATTGCCCCTGGTCGTCCACGGTTACAGTCTATTTTAAGGTGCCCCAAACTGAACTATATTTCCATAACTAACTACACTTTTACTTCCTTCCAAGTTTAATGTTTTCAATAACTAGTTTACATCATTTTATGTTGTATGTACATTTAAAAAATTATTGTAGCTATAGCTTTTGATGTTTTTGTTTTAAGATTTGTGAATTTTTGTCTTCTAGGCAAAGAAAATGCCGATATGGTAAGCCATAAAATTTAATGTACGAAAAAATAAATTGATGTTCTTTAATGAGTATTGATATATATTTTCTATTACCATACTTATTTGATAAATAGCTATGGATTTAATAGTAGTAAGTTTACATTAGACAAATCTAGACTGCTTTAAGTTATAAAAATGATCTGTGTAGGGAAGGTTAAGAGCAACAGCGGGCACAGTTACAGAGTCCACTGGCCTTACTGTGTTCCCAACGTGCTGAAGTAGTTGGCTTGATAGAAAGACGGAATGGCATTTGAGGACATAGTGACAATGCTAACAAGGGCTGGGGCAGGGTTCTTCAGAAGGTAGAGTGTGCTTTCCATGGGCGTTCAAAATATATACTGCTCCTCCCATTCCTGGATCCAGGGTTCGGGAATCAAGGGGTGGAAAAGAGAATAGTTTCACTCACCATGACTCCCAGTAACCAACTAGGAAAATGTTTGCTTCCTGTTCTTGCAACCTTGAGTTCTGCTGTTCTAGAAATTTTGTTTTGAGAGCAGGGAACACTCTTGCCAGGATCCACAGCAAACATTCCGTTGAACTGGAAACTCAGACTTCCCCTGGCCACTGTGGGATTCTAGTGTCTAAGTCCACGTGACCAGCTGGGGAAATGGGGATCATAACTGACCTTAGTGTTTCTGACCTAATTTTGTAAAAGTGTGTTTCCATAGATATTTGGGTTTCTTTCTTCAATTTATCATGTTATGCAACATCAATTAGGAGAATATAAATAGTTTTATACTTAAATTTGAGAATACCAGGAGACATTGCTACCTATTCTAAATTTATACCGCATTTACAGCTGTATGAGGGACAGTTATATCATGTTAGGCTTAATTATGACCTGGTTAAAGATATAATGCATTTGCGATTATATGTGGGACAGTTACATCATGTTTAGGCATGATTATGGCCTGGTTGTGATTTTCATTTGGGAATTAGTCACAACATAAGGAGATACGATGTGTGTCAAGCTGACCAGGGTTGACTTGTGATGGCTGTTCTGGGTCATCTTCCTGCTGGAAGCCTACATAGAGACACGGAGAAAGGAAACTTTTGCTCTTTGTCGGCTTGCCCTCACCTTGCTAGCAAGTCCATCCCTTTACTGTCATTAGAGCCTATTTCTTCAGGATTACCAGCTGAGACAGCCAGCATCATGGACTGAGAAACTACTGGATTCTCGAACTTTCTGTTCACAGCAAACCATTGTTAGATTAGCTGGACTGTAGCCTGTAAGTTATTCTAATCAATCTCCTTTATATATATATATATATGAATCTCTATAAACTCTATTACTCTAGAGAACCCTGACTAATACACATATCATATGAAGCTTTCTGTTAAGAACTGTGTTGGAATTCTGATGAGTGTTGTATTGAATCTGTAGGTTGCTTTTGGCAGGATGGTCATTTTTACTATATTAATCTTACTGATCCATGAGCATGGGAGATCTTTCCATCTTCTGATATTTTATTCAATTCATTTCTTCAATGTCTTAAAGTATTTTTGTCATACAAGTCTTTCGCTTGCCTGGCCAGAGTTAACCCATGATATTTGCTTTTATTTGAGGCTATTGTGAAAGGTGTTGTTTCCCTGACTTTTTTTTTTTAGCACTTTTTGTTTGTCATTTATATATATGTTGGAGGGCTACTGATTTTTGTGTGTTAATTTTGTGTTCTGATACTGTGATCAGCTGTAGAAATTTCCGGGTGATGTTCTTAGGGTCTTTTATATATAAAACCACAAAACTTGGGGGGCTGGAGAGATGGCTCAGAGGTTAAGAGCACTGACTGCTCTTCCTGAGGTCCTGAGTTCAATTCCCAGCAACCACATTGTGGCTCACAACCATCTGTAATGTGATCTGGTGCTCTCTCTGGCGAGTAGGCATATATGTAGACAGAATACTGTATACATAATAAATAAAAACCTTTAAAAAAACCCACAAAACCTGCAAATAAAGATACTTTTACTTCTTCCTTTCCAACCTGTATCCATTCTACTGATCTTCTTCATTGTCTCATTGCTCTAAGACTTCAAGTGCTGTATTGAATAAATATGGAGAGAGTGCACAACCTTGTTTTGCTCCTGGTTTTACTGGAATTGCTTTGGGTTTCTCTCCTGTTAAGTAGATGCTAGCTATAAGCTTCCTATAAGTTGCCTTTATTATGTTGAGGTATGTCCCCTTGCATCTCTAACTCTCCAAGGCTTTTATTATGAAGGAGTATTGAATTTTGTCAAATTCTTCATCTACTGAGACAATCCTGTGGATTTTGTCTTTCAGTCTGTTTATATAGTGGATTGCATTTGTTAACTGATGTATGTCGAACCATCCCGGCATCTCTGGGGTGAAGCAAACCTAATAGTGGCGGATGATCTTTTTGATGTGTCCTTGGTTCAGTCTGAAACTATCTTTTGAGAACTTTTGCATCTGTGTTTATGAGTCAAATTGCTTTGTCATTCTTTCTTCGTTAGGTCTTTATGTGGTTTGGGTGTCAGAGTAACTGGCCTCATAAAATGAATTGGGCAATTTTCCTTCTGTTTCTGTTTTGTGGAATAATTTGTGGAATATTGGCACTAACTCTTGTTGAAAGTCTGCACTAAAACTATTTGGTCCTGAGCTCTTTTTCGGTGGGGATGGGGGGCTTTTAATGACTGCTTCTATTTTATTAGGGGTTATAGGTTTGTTTAAATTGCTTATTTGATCTTGATTTAACTTTGGTAAGTGGTATGTGTTTTAAAAATGTCCATTTCTTTTAGATTTCTTAATCTTGTAAGTATAGGTTTTGATGCATGAATTTATGATTCTCTGGATTTCCTTGGTGTCCGTTGTCATGCATTGTTTTCTGCTTGGATGTTCTCTCTGCACCTTTAGTTAATTTGGGTAGCATTTGTCAATCTTGATTGATTTTATCAAAGAATCAACTCTGTTTCATTGAGTCTTCGTATTGTTTGTTATGTTATGATATATACATATCATATATATATATATATATATATATATATATATACACAAAATTTTAGCCCTTGGATTATTTTTTGATATCTATCTTTCTGTGTGCTTGCTTGTTTTTGCTCTGTAGCTTTTAGGTGTGCTGTTAAGTTAGTAGTACAAGATTTCTCCTTTTACGAAATGTAGACACTCAGGCTATGAACTTGCTTCTAAGAACCTCCTTCATTGTGTCCCCGAAAGTTTGGGTACATTTTATATTCATTTTCGTTCAGTTCTAGAAAGCCCTTCATTCTTTTCTTAGTTTTTGTCTTGACCATTTTTTCATTTTGTAGTTCAGTTTCCATGAGTTTGTAAGCTTTCTGTTGTTTCTGTTGTTGTTGAAATCCAGCTCTAATCTGTGGTGGTCTGATAGGAAGCAGGGTGTTATTTCAAATTTCATGTATCTGTTGAGACTTGCTTTGAGTCCGAGTATGTAGTTAATTTTTGACAAAATTCCATGACATGCTGACAAGGAGGTATATCCTTTTCTGTTTGGGTGAACTGTTCTGTAAATATCTGTTAGGTCCATTTGGTTTATGCTACTTAGCTTCACCGTTTCTGTTTAGCATGTGCCTGCATGACCTGCCCGTTGGTGAGAGCGGGGTATTGAAGCTTCTCATCGTCAGTATGTGAAGATCAATATGTGATTGAAGCTGGAATAGTATTTCTTTCACGAACTTGGGTGCCCTTGTGTTTTATGAATAGATATTAAGAACTAAAATGTCCTTTTGGTAGATTTTCCTTTCATGAAAATATAGTGTCCTTCCCCATCTCTTTTGATTAGTTTTGGTTTGAAGTCTATTTGTCAGATATTAAGAAGAATACACCAGCTTGCTTTTTAGGTCCATTTTTTTTTTGGAATGTCTTTTCCATCGTTTTATCAAGAGGTGATGTCTATTCTTAATGTTATGGCGTGTTTCTTGAATGCAGCAGAAAGATGGATTCCATTTCTTAATCTAATTTATTAGTCTTTGTCTTTTTATTGGGGAAATTTAGGCCATTAATATTTGGAGATATTAATGAGAGTTGTTCATTAATTCTGGTTATTTTGTTGCTGTTGTTGTTGGCAGTGGTGGTGGTGGTGTGTGTTTCTCTTTTGGTTTACTAGTCTGGAATTAGTTTTTCCTTGTGTTTTCTTGGATCAGAAGTTCAAGGTCACTCTAGGCTAAATAGTGAGTTCAAGGCCAGCCTGGGCAATCTGAAGCCCTGACTTTACCGATATCACTTATACATCAGCTGCTGTTGGAATCAGAATGCTTTGTGCAATTTAGTCTAAGCGAAACTTTCGAAAAGGTTGCATATTTTGCTCATGTATGTAGTGAACATGGACATAATTCACATGACCCCTATGAATGTCCATGCCACAGTCTTTTCTAAAACTAACTTGACAAATGTCCTAACTGTAGGAAAAGAAGAGAAGACGCTTGGAGCGCTTCCGACTCCTGTGACTCAGGCCTGCATCTTCTCTCCAACAGAAGACCGAAACTAAATATTTCATCTTCTGTTTATCATCCGTTCTTTAATCTTTTCATTGACGTTGGTTTGTACATAATGCCACGGCTATAATTTATAAATAAAAATAGCAATCCGTATTTACTATATACTAGAACAGAATGGCGTTGCTTTTTGGCTGAGAACATTGTAACAAGATTTTAATATAGTATTGTAACAGTGTTTTTAAAACATTTGTATAAGTTACATGTATGATATTCACAATATGTGGTTATTTTTATGAATAAGGTGAGTGATTGTTGATAATTTATTATTGAGTATTGAATGTCCTCTTGTTATCCTTGCTTTAAGTATGCATGGCTGGAAATTAACTGAAGTACTATGTCATAATAAATTACAAGCTCAAACTTTATTCATACTTTTTAAGCGTAGTGAATTTGATACACTTCTTCCTTCACAATTTCGGTACTCTTTGCAGTGAATTTGAGATATAACATTTGCTAAAGACACCACTTTTTATGGAAAACATCTGGGGTAATTATAATTAGTTTAGGATCTGTAGTGTTGGTTTTAAAAGTTGTTGGATTCACCGGAGAAAGAAGCTTCTCTTACTTAATGACGAGAACCCTCAAAATTAAGATGGAAACCCTTTATGGTATTGGTCCTGTGGCTTACAGGATAATTTTAGCGTATTCCAAAAGGAAATGAGGGGTAACTTGTACGTAAAGTGCCAGACCGGCCCGTTACACCTGTTAGCGGGCATCGTTTGGAACAGCTGTGTCTTTTATTGTCAGTAAACAGATGCAGAACACACTGGAATGTTTAGAGCAATATGTTAATCCTGCCTCCCCTACTGATCGTCTCACAGTGTAGTGATTAAGTATTGGCTGTGCAGCTGTTGCTACAATTATAGCATTGCTTAGTTAATGTCTTCTTCCCAGGCACAAGTCTTGTCAAATTTTAGGAAATAATATTTAATCTCGAAGTGTTTATACAAAGTCATTTCTAGGGATAAGTTTACTTGAACATTCGTGAAGAATTCCTGCATGGGAGATTCTTAAAAATGAGTTGGCAAATTAATGTTCTTTGACAAAGAATTTTTAATGTGCTTTTAAATTGCTATTAATTGGTTCATGAACATAAAGTAAGTTTTAATATGATAACTTAAATTATATTGTTGAAAATTTCAATCAGGGAGTTGAATAGGAAGGAAGTCTCGTTAAGTATTTTTGAACCAACATGTATAGCATTTTCTTAGAACACTGACTCCACTCAGGCAGTACACCATACAACTTTTTGATTTATAGTATAAATATAATTTATAATAACCTCCTTGTGATTTAATTATGTTTTAATTCTTATCATTTCAACCTTGTCAGAGAATCTATTTAAAATCTCCTGTAATTACCAGTTTATATACAATTTTAAAGATCATTTGTATTAGCTGAACTTATTAATACTTTGATTTGTTTTTAATATGTGAGATTTAGTTTATAAAACATGTTAATTGCATTAGAATACTCTTGGCCTCATTTTTAGCTGAGGAATTTCAAGCCAGGAGGCATGAAGCAAGTTGGCCAATTCCTTAACTCTAGGAGGTAGAGATACTTGGATCTGACCAAGGCATTTGAAACTTAGAATTCTTTTTCAAACAACTGTATGTTTTGTCTGCCGTTCCATATAGCACGAACTTGCTGTAGAATGGGCAGTGTCCTGGTTTTAGCCGCTCTGTGCTTCCCCGCATGGTTATTACACCGTTTAGACAGAATTGCGTAAAAGTAAAGTACAGGGAACAGTAAGACCTCCAGCGCTCCGTCTCTCATGACACACAGGGGCGGGCACAGGGGCCCTTAGAGCAAACACCTGGAATGCCCTGATGGGACTGTTTCCTTTCCTCTGAGGGCACTTTGTGGAAGTGACCCCACGATCCTGCTATCCTTCGGCCTCAAAACAAACGCTCTTTGCTTCAAAAGATCTTGAAGAGCAACATCATGTTCTTTTTACCCAGTCCCTGCTATTTTACTTATGCCTTCACTTAGAAATATTAGTTGTTATTGAAATTTGTTCTCGAAATGATCGTCTTCCATCGGGTATTAGTGCTAACTGCACCCCTATTCCTTTTCTCGTGTGTGAAATAGGAAAAGAACTGAGACTTGGATATACTAAGCTAATTAAACTGCCGTATAAAGTTTATATGTGCTCGATTTTTTTTCTTCAGAAAGCAAAAACAAACAAACAAAAGCCCCAAACTAAAAATCTAAAACGGTCTAGCTAGTCATTTTTGTGGAAGGCCCAAGATGCCCCATCTCCAGCATCTACTTCCTGCCGTGGAGTTTCCCCGACACTGACGGGATGCTTTTAGGATTAACTGGGATCAACAATGTCATGAAGTACTGCTGGAGGAAATTTAATACAAGTCCATTATGAGATACGCCTCTGGAGGTAAAATGTTCTTACATGCAAACTTTGTGAAATAGCTTATGGAGAGAAAACATTGTGTTTGCAGGAAATATTGGGAAAGTTTTAAAGTATTATTTAGTTTTAAAATGAAAACAGTTCCATAATATTTTATTTGCTAAAGTTAATTGGCAATTAATAGTTTTTTTCAGCATTACTATTTTTTAAATTGTGTTATATGTGTGCATATTTGTGTGCATGTGCTTGTGTGTGTTTTGCAGGGGTGTGCACCTGTGTGCACATGTCTCTGGAAGCCAGAAATGAGCACTGGGTGTCTTCTGTCACCCCGCACTTACAGAATGATGGAGTATAGTGATATTTTATTTGTGTTTTAATAAATGAAGCTTGCCTGAAGATCAAAATGCAAAGCTAGCCACGTTACTCAGTTATACAGGCCAGGCAGTGGTGGCACACACCTTTAATCCCAGCAGTCACACTATTTAGCCATAGAGACCGGGCAGTGGTGGTGCACACCTTTAATCCCAGCACTAGAGAGGAATATAAAACGGGAGGAGACAGGAACTCAGGGTCTCAGGCACAGCTTGAGGTTTTGGTGGAGAGCATTGCAATCTACAGTCACTCTGAGGATAGGATCACCCCTTTGTTTGAGCCTTGGTAGAAGTAAGAACTCCCTAGTGGTTTGGCTGCTGTGATTTTCTGATCTTCACCTTGAACCCCAAAATCTGTCTCTGGGTTTTATTATTCGTGCTACATGGGACTTAATATTCAGACATGCATATTATGGTTTTTGATCAACTGCATCCCCATTCCTTCCCTTCCAATTTTGTCCTGCCCCCTTACTTTCCCATCTCAACCATGGCTGTGTGCTCCGTGTGTCTCTGTCTCTAAACTCGCTGAATCCATTTAGTGCTGCCCAGATGGGATGCACATACACTGGGGCAAGGTAAGTCTCGCAGGGTCTGCATCCGGGAATAAAACGACTGTCCCTCACTAGCAACCCAAAGATCCTTAAAGACAGGCGGGCCTAGCCGGGCGGTGGTGGCGCACGCCTTTAATCCCAGCACTCGGGAGGCAGAGGCAGGCGGATCTCTGTGAGTTCGAGGCCAGCCTGGTCTACAGAGCTAGTTCCAGGACAGGCTCCAAAACCACAGAGAAACCCTGTCTCGAAAATCAAAAAAAAAAAAAAAAAAAAGACAGGCTGGGCTGCATGAACCCTTTCCCTCCTAGGATTTTGGCTGGCCTGATCTGGTGCAAGTCCGCCTTACTTTGAAGAGAGGGCTTTTTCACTGAACCTGGAGCTCCCCACTTTGGCCCAGTTCCCGGGGCCCTTCCTGTGTCAGCCTCCCCAGGACTGAGATGACAAGCTCGCTGGCTGCTCCTGGCTTTTGCTTAGATGCTGGTAGCTCCACGCAGGCACTTGTGTTTATGTGCCAGGCATTTTGCCCAGTCATCTCGAAGTTCCTAAAATTACTGTTTTATTCATGTATTGTCTCTAATTGGTAACTGTGAGTTCTGGTTTTTTTTTTGTTCTGACTTTGAGACAAGAGTCTTAAATTTGCTAACCTGGAATTTTCAGTTCCCCTGCCTCAGCTGGGGACTAGATTATAGATATGTCATATTACAGTCTCAGATTATTTTTATTAATATCTACATCCGAACACACGGAATATAAAACAAACAATAAAATGCCTATTTTGTATTACATACTACAAAATTTCCAGGAAAAATAATCTTGCTTTAGTTTTATATTTTTGAAGACTTTTGAAAAGTGAAACTTTTGTTGTTGTTTGGAGACAGGAATTCTCTGTGTAGTGCTGGCTGTGCTGGTACTCGCTCTATAGACCAGGCTGGCCTTGAACTCATAAAGACTCCCCTGCCTCTGGCTCCCCAGTGCTGGGATTAAAAGTGTGTGCTATCACCATCCTACTGAAAAGTGAAACTTTTTATGTTGCAGCAATTTAGATGCTTATCCACCTGCACGAAGACAAATCCCTTGTGCCCCTTGCTCAGCCCTCCCCCCAGGGGTGCAGATGCGGACACCTCACGCATCACGGCAGTACTGTATCAGAGCCGGATTCCGCTGACGCAGAGGGCATTGGCCCGAGCTTGGCTTCTTCCTCCCGTTCTTTTTCCGATTTTTGTTTGTTTGACTTCTGTTTATTTTCTTGTTGTCGTCTGCCTTTATGTTGTACTGTCTTTGTTTCAGACCTATCCTCTCCTTTTCTGGGGAATAGTGTGTAGAATTCTATTCTTAAGGAATTAACCTTCCTTAGTTCTTTGGTAGAATTCCACAAAGCTGTATTATGTAAACTATCTATATTTTGTTTGGGATGTTTTTTTCTTTTTACAGGACTGTTTAATTCACGCATCTTCCACAGACTGAGCAATGATTTGGGGCACATCAGGATGCAGACACACTTGGTGTCTGTATTCCACTCATGGGGTTGGCGACTTAGAGTTTCTTTCCTTATAGGTTCCTCTTATTAATTTTGCTCTAGATTTCTTAATTTTATAGACCTTTTGAAACAATCAACTCTTTTTCATTATTCTATGTAGTTTTTTTTTCAATTTAATTTCTACTTTTTCCTTTGATACATTTTCTTGTTTGGGGCCTTTAAAAATATCTCGGATTTTCAGAGGGCACCAAAGATGTTAGCATGAGACCCCCTACTGGACTTCTCCGGGGTGTGTTTCCCTCTTCTCAAGTGGGCACATTTAGCTGTAGGGGTTACTGGGTCAGCACTGGCCTAGCAATGTCTGCCTATTTTGATACATTATTCTCTTATTTGGTTTAATGCAGTTGAACAATTTATTTTTTGTTTAAGACTTTTCTTGTTATTTTTCTGTTTCCTAGTTTGGTTATACTATATTTGAAGAAAACATGGTATATCAATTTAATTCTTTGAACTGTTTGGGAATTTTTATAGCCCATTGATAGAATCTCTCTTGATAAACATTCTGTGACCGCATGGATAGAGTATATATATGTACAGGAAAGAATATGCCCAAAAGTGTCTTCTTGGTCAATGACAAACACACACTCAATGCTAGTTCCCACAAGACTGCATCGTCTCATGACATTGTAGGCACCTTAATCTGTGATGTTCATTAACCAAACCACAAAACTGCAGAGCAAGCGTTTCTCAGAACAAAACCCCATCATTCGCCTGACTGTGTCGAGTAGATTCTGTTCATTCATTGTGTCCTTCAAACATTGCATAGCTGTGGGCGTTTGGTCTAGTTTTTCAATGGTTGAGAGTGTTGACATCTTTGATTCTAATTGTGATTTGTCTTTCTCTTTCAGCTATGAAGGGTTTTTTTTCCTTAAATATATTGAAGTCCTATTGCTACACAAGCCTTTCACATTGTTGTGTGATCTTTGTGGCTGACCTTTTCAATCATAACGTAATATCTTAGTTAGGGTTTCTATTGCTGTGAAGAGACGCCATGAGCATGGGGCTGTAATAGAGGAAAGCATTTAGCTGAGGTGGTGGCTTACCATTTGTGAGGTTTAGTCCACTGTCATCGTGGTGGAGAACATGGTGGCTGGGAGTTTGGTGGTGTGCAGGCAGACATGGCGCTGTAGAATTCTACATCTTGATACAAAGGCAACAGGAAGTGGACTGTCTCACTGGGTATGGCTTGAGCATATCTGAGGTTATACTGTGTCAAGCGTCTTTGGGGAATCGAGATCATCAGGAAGTGGGGGAGGGAGGCTGACTTCCTCTTTCCTTCTGGAGTGCCCTTACCCATATTTCCTCCCGTTTACACTCAGCTCCTCACTCGAGGCCAGCTCAATGTGTCTGCCCAACCTTTCGCTCAAACCTCAAAACTGAATCTGTTTATCTTTCCATAAGACGACTGTTCCAGGTAGTTCATCATCATGCCAGAAGGTAATTCACAGAGCAACGGCTTTGCCAATAATTGTACCGGATATTTAAAGAATTCCCTTCGGCCCTCCAATGTAAAACAGAAAAGAAACAAATGCTTCCTCATGAATTTTTGTGTCATCTTTGCACAGGGTCCATGCTAATCTTCGCACGGTTCCACTTTTAGTGTATGTGCGGCCGAGGTGAACATAAGACATAAGTGCTTCCCACTAAATGGGGCCATCATTGAAGGCGTAAGTCACAAACAACGCCACACCAGTTTGGAATTATGATTAATAGGGTGGTATTTATTTAAAGGGGAAAAAACTTACAGATCACCGTCCCAGCCCTCTGCGCAACCAGGAAGGGAGTCTAGTCACCGGCGGAGCAGGAAGCGAAGAGAGAGAGGAGAGGGAAGTGGCCGCTTTTTTAAAGGGAAAAAGACCACGCCCCAATGGGCTGGTATCTCAGCAGCTATAGGTTGGAGAAGCGGGAGGACCTCCCGCAACACATCATTACCTTGATACCAAGGGCATCCAAAGATGTTTGTAACACACTACAGGCAGTTTGAATATATGCAAAGATGCTCATTAACATATACTAGAAAACCAGCTGTAGTAGTTTGTTGGGAAGACTTAAGACCCGGGAATGTAGCTTGTTCAGTAAAGTGAATGCTTGCCTAGAAAGCACAAAGCTCTGAGTTCCATCCTCAACACTGCAGACACTTGACAGGGCACTACAAGCCTATATTCTCAGAACTTGAGCAGTGGAGGCCAGAAGATCGGAAGAAGTTCAAGCTCGTCTTCAACAACATAACCAATTCTAACATGGTCCGGAACTTGTCTTCAGGGAAGATCTTGAGAGCTTGTCTCAGGAAGAAAAATACAAGGCTAATGGCTAATAAACATTTTTGGCAGGTGGAATTGATCACAACAATGCAGTGATTGAACAGAGTATACGGTAGGGGCAAGGGAGACGGGAGACAGGGCGGTGAGTGAAGTATGTGACGACCCGAGTCTGGATCCTTAAGGTCCACATAAAGCCACACATTTGTCGCAGGCTATCTGATCACACTGGGACCCCTGAGACTGTACTGTTTACTGGAAAAACCTGTTTCTCGTTGTGGTGAAATTGGGCCCTAGCACGCACCTTTCATCCAAGAGCCTTCTGCTTGAATATTGGAAGCAGAAGTCAGCCATAGGTCAAAAGCAAGGAAACTCGTTGACAGGAAGAAAAGATAGAGAGTAAGAGGGAGTCAGGGGGACGGATAGAGAGATGCACAGGAAGTAGAAGGGAGGGACATTGAACTTCAGTCTTATTTGAGACGGGTAGGAGAAAGGTCTTGTTTCTTGGATATCAGTGGAGGAGGAAGGTCAGCCAGGTGCTGTCTCTGCCTCTCTGGGCTAGCAAGTTTTCACTCCAGTATCCAGCTCCTGAATCTTAATGGGTAAAATCAAACAAGTCAAGATTTGGTTAAAACTAACATACATTCCGTACTCCCAGCACTCCGATGTCCGTAAGTACAATAATAAATGGTGTCCATGTGCCTGTGGGTTGTTTCAGTAGAGGCAATTACTTGGTAAAGCACAGCAGAGAACAGATAGACCCCAGAACTGGATTGAGGGAGGTGGCCAAGGCTGTTGTAGCTAGAGCAGGTCCCACGGATCAGCTGTATCGGTTGTGTGCAGATACAACATATACTCACTCCCTAGCAGATACAAAAGACAGGTTGGAGAGGCAAACACAGCTTATACCATGTTCAGACATTTTCTGCTTTATTGCCTTTTTTATTTAGAAAAAAGTTTTCATACAATATATTTCGATTATACTTTCCTCTCACTCCAACTCCTCCCAGGTCCCCTCTACCTCTCTGCCCTGTTCTTTTCTAAAAAAATAAAATAAATTTTAAATAAATGAAAGTCAAAATAAATAAAAACTAAAAAGACAAACCTACCAAAATAAAGGAAAAAGCACACACAAGACCATAGAGTTTGTTGTGTGTTGGTCCGCTGCTTCTGTGCATGGGACATGCCCAAGAGTGTGGTTGGTATACTAGTGTAACTTCATTGGAGAAAAATGACTTTCCCTTTCCCAGGAGGTACCAGTCATAGGGGTGGGGGTTTTGTGCTCACTTCCCTTCTCTGTGCTGGGATTTTGTCTGGCTTGAGTAGGTCTCATGCATGCTGCCACAGTCTCTGTGAGTTCACATGGGCTGTAGTGTAGGAACATCATCTCTGATGATGGCTGAGCAACGTATTTATCTATGTGCTTGTGTCACTAAGAGATATTTTGTTGCTAAGTTCATTTATTAAAATAGTAGTAGGTTTTTCCCTAGGGCCCATGGCCTATCTAGTCTCAGGTACTTGGAGACTTCAGCAGTGTCAGGTATAAATTCCATCTCTTGACAGACCTTAAATCCAAATGTTAAGAGTGATTGGTTACTCCCATAATGTCTGTGCCACTATTGCACAAGTGTATCTTGCAGGCCAGTCACTGTTGTAGGTTGCAGGGTTTATAGATAACTGAGTTGATTCTGATCTCTATTGGTCTTTCAAATTTTTCCTAATCACTAATATTTCTTTATAACATACAAGTCAATACTTAAATGCTCTTCTTAATTGCTCTTTCAATTTGTGTTTATGCACAGAGCAGCCAAAACTGATTTGCCCATGCTCCCCAGTGGAGATCAAGCTGCATCCTGCTTCTTGTTTCAGATTACGCACACACACACACACACACACACACATATGCACATATTACTTTTATATATACTTTTTGACTTATAAGTGCCATGCTTTTTGTTTATTTCCTTTGCTTTACCTTTTTAGTGGTCTTGCTCTTTTAAATAATCCCAGTGCATATTATGTAGTTTCTTTCCAGTATTCATAAGCAAAAATAGACTATGATGTACTTTATGGAACAAACAGATGCTCTTAATGGTGAGTTGCATGCTGGGAAATAAAAAACTGTCATAAGTAAAGTCTGTTAAAACAAGCACTTTCTTCTATTGGTGAGATTGGGATCTGAACTTACAGACTTATACATGGTAGGCAGGTGCTGTACCACTGAGGTAAGCATCCAGCAGAAACATCCACTTTTAACAATGTGTATGGGGAGCTCCGAAGATGGGTTTGCAGGTAAGAGTGCTTGCTGCTCTTCCAGAGGACTGGGGTTGGATTCCCAGCATCCCAGCTCCAAGGGATCCTCCATATCTTGCCTACAAGTTCATCAGCACACATAGCATACACACAGACACATACGTGGCATAAATTAAAAATAAAATATATGTGTCGATGGCCAACAGCTCACAGGGTGCTATCCCTGTATGTCCTCTTGGGAATATAGCCAGGAAGACTGCACACTGATTCCACATCCGTGTGTCTTACAGAACATAACTATTCCCAGTAACAAGAGACTTGAAAATAAACGTTAAAAGTTAAGCAGTGAGTGATGAAATGAATTCCAGAGATTTTGTAAACAGGATATAGACTGGAAAGCCAGGAAAATGTGCATCGTTAAAGCCTTTATTTCAAGAAGAAAGGCATTGTCTCTGTTTTCAAACATTCTTAAGAGATGAAGATGAGAAAAGTTTATTGGATTTGATGGAAACCACATTTTTTCTTCATTCTGAGCATAGTTTTAAGAAATTATGGTGGAAACTTGATTTAAGTAATTTTTAACTAAGAAAAATCTGATTTGAAATAGATTTCGAGAATATTAAATGATAAATTTCATTAAAGAATAAATAGATTATTCTTTCCCAAATTTTGTATGAAAATTTTGTTGGTGGTATTCCTTAGGCAGAGTCTCACGATGTAGTTCAGGTTGTCCTCAAATTCCAAATTCTCCCACTTTCACATGTGCTATCCAGAAAAGTTAAACATCTTCATGTATTGTTGGCACTTAGATGATCACGTAAATGCAAAATGTTTGGTATGCTTTCTTGATTATTTTTCTAAGTATGAGCCCACTAAAGCCCATTCTCCGTGGGGCTTTCCATTTCACCCTGATGATGATGATGACTTCTTTGCTTCTTAGGGAAAAAAAATAGAGAGAGAGAAAGCATCTGTTTTTAATGCTTATCCCAGTGACTCTGCTTTCTAAAAAGCTTGCTTGCTTTTGTTCAGTACTTAGGCCAAACTCTGAACTCTTTTTCTTTGCTGATAACTGTAAAAGCTTTGGGAGTCTTTACTGTATCCCACACTTTGGATCACATAGTGATCATCTTGTTTATAGAATGACAGACTTTTCCTTATGAAAATAAAATTCAGGGCTGGAGCTATGGCTCAGGAGTTAAACACTGCTATTCCAGAGGATCTGGGTTGGATTCCCAGCACACATGGTGACTCACAACTGTAACTCCAGCTCCAGGGGACTCAGCGCCCTCTTCTAGCCTCCGTGGGCACCAGGAAAGCAAATAGCTCACAGATAAACATGAAGGCTAAACGATCATACACACAATTTTTAAAATGAGATTCATAGACATTCACATTGTAAGGTGAAAAAATATAGTAATGAGTATATACTTTGCTAATACCTTTACATTTATAAGATTTTTGGTGAGATTAGCATTATGTGCTGGTGTCTTTCTTTTGCAGCTTCAAGATGAGATAACAGACTTCGGAAAAAAGTCACAAAAAACAACACATAAAAGTTTGTATACATGTCAATCATGTCCTTTAAAAGTCCCACATCTCATTGTGGTTGCCTTGACTTTAAGTGGTCTGTTTGAAGTGTTTACATGCAGGATGCCCTTTAGTCTCTAAAACTGTCAGCGTCCATTTCTTGAAGAACAGACTTCGATGATGTCTAGTGCAGTCATCAGGGTTCAAGATTCCCAGAGCACCTTTGCCCAATTGGTAGGCCTGTGTCACACGTTACAGTGGCAGTGGCTGCATGTGCTATTTAAACTAATACAATTAAATAGAGACTCAGCCCCCCTCCCACAATAGCTGTGCACCAAGCACCCCATGGTACAGTGGCTCTTCTAGAACACTCTTACAGAATGTGTCCATCACTAAAGACATGATCTAGATGTTCAAATTGAACCAGTCCCCAAGAAAAAAAAATCTATCAAATGATCACATTACAGTTAGTTAGGCTGTCCCTTGAGTATACTTCAACACAACTGCTTTTCAAAATCAAGATGTCTCTTTTAGGACATTGCTATTTTTAGAGTCACAAGCCAGTTAGTTCACGGAATACCCCTCTTCTGGAGTTTTGTATTGGAATATGTCAAGACTGCCTAGTTTTGAAGCAATCATTGCTTCATCCTCTGCTGAGCACCCCATGTGAAGGTCTGTGAAATGGGTTTTTTAATTACTCTTCCTGTCTTGTTTCTTGAGAAGGAGTTATGGAAACTGTTTTCCTCCTCTAGAGTCAGTATCTTTGGAGGAGCTTTGCTCTGTGAACATGGTCTCTGAGACTTTCATCCGTGGGGTTTCATATCTACTGATAATCCTACCTGAAACAATTGTATGGATTTGTGAAATAGTATTTTTCCTTTTCTTTTTGGATTTTTTAAAAAAGTTAATTTAGATTTATAAAACATTTTAAAGAGTTGCATAGCCTTCACCCAAATTTTTATTTGTTCTTGTTGAGAATTATATATATATTACATCTCTTTCTAGTTCCCTCTCTTCCCTCCCATGTATCCTCAAGTTCATGGCTATAAACACAATCTTCTAAGTCCAATAGTGTTTAGGGCTCATATGTGTTTAGGACTGACCACTTGGGATTGGCTAACACGTGAAGCTCTTCCCAAGAAATTACTGATTCTCCTTCCCGCAGAAACCATCAAGTTGCCTGCAGTTCTTGCAGGGGTGAAGATTCACGAACGTTCCCCCCCATCTGTGTTCGCATGTTAGTTGGTGCTGTCGGTTTTTAGGTCTTGTTTAGGCAACCATATCGCTGAGATTTCTTAGATACAGATTCCCTGTCATATACAGAAGACACCATCTTGCAGCAAATGTCCCACCCTGATCCTCCAGCTTCTACCCTCTTTCTGCCCACTCCTCTGCGATGCTCCCTGAGCCTTAGATGTAGAGTTTGCGTTGTAGATAAACCTACTCGGGTTGGGTACCCCATGGCCAATTGTTCTCCGAATTTGGCCTGTTGTAGTTTTAATTGTACTGTTTAGAAAATAGAAGCTTGATATGGATATAATATTTTTGACTAATTTACATACATTCTTTATATTTTAAACTACTATCTGTCATAGTAAAAGAAAAAGTGTTCAGAGCATTGCTGTATGTCCACCCAGTCCCATTTTAGTGAGAATTACTTAGTGATTGTGCTTTGTTTAGTCCCCTTCAGTTTGGGATAATTCTTCAGTCTTTGTGCTTGTTTGGTTGGTTGGGTGGTTGGTTGGTTTCTCAAGACAGGGTTTCGCTGTGCAACAGCCCTGGCTGTCCTGGAACTCACTTTGTCGACCAGGCTGGTCTCGAACTCGCAGAATAACAAATGTTCACTATCCCACCTCCCTAATCCTAACATTTTATTGAAATCCTAGTCCCTTCTCTTGTGTTTACCCCCATTGGTAGACATTCCTGGATTCTTCCGTTCTGTGGTCAAATTCCATTACTATCATTAGATCATTGGATGCTGTATTGTCTCGGAATTGACCAATGAGAACCTACTGATTTTGTGGTTCCTGCTGTGGACGTGGTGTCTGATACAATGTAACAGTGTTGCTTCACATGGTTACAGCACTTAAAGATGGGTGTAGTAGAAATACATCCGGTCCTATAATCCCAGCACAGGGAAGGGTTAGGTATTTTGCTCAGCTACATAGAGAGTTCAAGGCCAATCCTGGCTACGGGAGACTCTGTTTGAAATTAAAAGTCACATGAATCATTCTTTGTCATTCCTTTAAGCTATCTTAAAGGGATTTAAGATATTTGAATAGCTATTTCTACTTCAAAAAGCAAAAATAATTTGCCATGTCATTACACACACACACACACACACACACACACAATAATATCTAGATATTATCTTATATCTCATGCCCAATTACTGAGAATACGATCTCTTCTTAGATACCGGGAATCCAGCTTCAGAGCCTTGTGCAGGCCAGGTAAGGGTTTCCCACCGAGTTCTGTTTCTAGCTCCCAGGATGCTTTCACTGGCTTCTTACGCTACTGCTTGTTGTGGAGGAAGTTCACCGGTTTTCAGTTTCGAAATGACCTTAGCCTCTAAGCACTGTTTGTGCTTTCAGTGTCGTTACTGACGAGAGCCTCCACTAATGTCAGTGCCGAGATGGGACACGGGCAACATCTGTCAAGGCAAGTTGTGTGCCACCTGCCTGTCATTGCATCTGGCACGGTAAATCCGTGCACATGCCTGCCATCACTTCTGGCATGATAAGTCTCTGAACATGTCTGCCATCACTTCTGGCATGATAAGTCTGTGCACATGCCTGCCATCACATCTGGTATGATAAGTCTCTGAACATGTCTGCTATCACATCTGGCATGGTACGTCTGTGCACATGCCTGCCATCACTTCTGGCATGGTAAGTCTCTGAACATGTCTGCAATCACATCTGGCATGGTACGTCTGTGCACATGCCTGCCATCACATCTGGCATGGTACGTCTGTGCACATGCCTGCCATCACATCTGGCATGGTACGTCTGTGCACATGTCTGCCATCACATCTGGCATGGTAAGTCCGTGCACATGCCTGCAATCACATCTGGCATGGTAAGTCTGTGCACATGCCTGCCATCACATCTGGCATGGTACGTCTGTGCACATGCCTGCCATCACATCTGGCATGGTACGTCTGTGCACATGCCTGCAATCACATCTGGCATGGTAAGTCTGTGCACATGTCTGCCATCACATCTCGCATGGTAAGTCCGTGCACATGCCTGCAATCACATCTGGCATGGTAAGTCTGTGCACATGTCTGCCATCACATCTGGCATGATAAGTCTCTGAACATGTCTGCCATCACATCTGGCATGGTACGTCTGTGCACATGCCTGCCATCACATCTGGCATGGTACGTCTGTGCACATGCCTGCCATCACATCTGGCATGGTAAGTCTGTGCACATGTCTGCCATCACATCTGGCATGGTATGTCTCTGAACATGTCTGCAATCACATCTGGCATGGTAAGTCTCTGAACATGTCTGCCATCACATCTGGCATGGTACGTCTGTGCACATGCCTGCCATCACATCTGGCATGGTAAGTCTGTGCACATGTCTGCCATCACATCTGGCATGGTAAGTCTGTGCACATGTCTGCCATCACATCTGGCATGATAAGTCTCTGAACATGTCTGCCATCACATCTGGCATGGTAAGTCTGTGCACATGCCTGCCATCACATCTGGCATGGTAAGTCTGTGCACATGCCTGCCATCACATCTGGCATGGTAAGTCTGTGCACATGCCCGCCATCACATCTGGCATGATAAGTCTGTGCACATGCCTGCCATCACATCTGGCATGATAAGTCTGTGCACATGCCTGCAATCACATCTGGCATGGTAAGTCTGTGCACATGCCTGCCATCACATCTGGCATGGTACGTCTGTGCACATGCCTGCCATCACATCTGGCATGGTAAGTCTGTGCACATGCCTGCCATCACATCTGGCATGGTAAGTCTGTGCACATGCCTGCCATCACATCTGGCATGATAAGTCCGTGCACATGCCTGCAATCACATCTGGCATGATAAGTCCGTGCACATGCCTGCCATCACATCTGGCATAAGTGCTCAGTGGGTGTTTTTTTGAAAGAAGGGTGATCAGGGCAGAGCTCACTCTCTATTTCTGTTATTTCCTAATAATCCTTTTAGCTTATTGTTCACTTACTCATTTTTCACTAGTGGGCTCTGTTGACTTCTGACAGCAATGTCTGAATACTTATAGTTATTGAACCATTTCCAAGTTGTCTTCTGTGGGAAAATACATGCGTTGAACTTTTCAAAATGAAAAGGGAATCTCATGTATGAAGATCAAGTTGGATTCTTTCTTGTGCCTTGATCCTAGGTTTGCCATCTCACGTGTGAACTGTGAACCTTTTGGAGAAGAGAGAACACCCAGCATTTGAAACTTTCTCAATGATAACCCCCTTTCCTCAGGCCCAAGGGGTCATGGAACACACTAGGGTAAATGCGTTTCTGATTGCTGGAAATTGCTAGTCTCCTTTAGTCTGAGTCCTGTTGTTATTAGTTTTCAGTATTTTAATATATTCCAGTCTTTAATATTCAGTCTTTCCAACACTCACATGACTTTCCTTTCTCCTGAAGACAGGCAGCTTCCACCCAGCTCAAACTCGCGTACCTCGGGATGTTCATTGATTTCTCGAAAAGCTCAGCTCATGAAATAGAAATGACCCCATGAAGATTACTCATCGAAACATTTGTCACGCGCTCATCAAGGGTGTTTAATACAGTTTCTCTAAAATCTCTAAATTCTTGGAGATACGCTCTGCATCCTGGTAGATGTTTCGTAATCTCCTAGAGAAAAGTAGCTGAAAATTTCAACCATTCGGAGAATGTCGAGTCAGTCACTTAATGACAAAGTTACGCAGAGTCAGAAAAATGTCCGTAGAAATAGAAGCAGGAAGGATCTATATAAATAGCAGCAGGAGAGGAGGGAATTCCTCCCGGGCTGGAACATCGCATTTTCCGCGTGGTGCACATATTGCTGAGCCGTCGCTAAACACATTTCCATTTACGTCATTTGTAAAAAACTTCCTAGGCTCACATTCTGGAAAACTGACAGGGTTGTCACGAACAGATGCAGATTCCATGACTGTAATTGGCTTTTCCTCTCATTTTCTGGCTCATGCATCATTAATAATTGTTTTTCTCCACTTTTGCCTTGCACATCTGAAAAGCTTTCTTTCTGAATTGGATTTCTTTCTGCTGATTGACTTGTATGGAGCCTCTGCATCGTGAGATGCAGGTTTATCAGCATCTCTATTTGGACCTAGAAATTTAAGCATCTTTTCACATGTCTGTTGATTTTAACATTTTTTTTAAATTTAAGCTTTCTAAGTTTCCCTGTGTATTTTCAGAAAAGGACATTGATTTTAAAAATCATTCTTTTTCCTTGTTTTATTTTTCCTATCATCAATAATTTCTTGTTTAAAAAAATAGGTCTTCTGGGATATAATGTCACAATGCAAGTCTTTCTTAAAAGTGATGAATAACCTCAAAGACTAACAAAAATAAGTTCTCTCATTACTTATTTCTGTCTGGTAAGTTTCTGTAGGCAGATATTTTACCACTGAGCTCTAATCCCAAGCCTGACTGATAAGATTTCCCAACAAAATCAATCAAATAACTATCACATTCCAAAGCAAGACAAATATAGGTGAATCTCTCACGGGCTTAAAGGGCCAAAGACTTTAACCCCATGCATAGTGCATATCCATTTTCAACTAGCATGAAATAGACATAAAAAAATCCTAATCTGTGAAGAGCCGCAGTGATAATAGTTGTGATTATTCTTAAGTTCTATGTAAATGGAGACTACAGTACTTACTAATGAAGGAATGATTTTTAATTTTTCTCTTAAATTGGATCTTTTTATTAAAGAACTGACATGCAGAGCCAGGACCTGCATTGCGGTGTTTGTTGAGAGGAAACTGAATGAGCCGTCAGGGAATGTTCGAGATGTCACTCAGAGTGCAGAGGGATATTTAGGACTGGCCCATGTGACAAAAAGGATACAACATGAATCAAGAAATTCTAGGGAAAGGTTATTCAAAATGAGACAGACCCATGTTTAAGCTAGGGACAAGAGATCTAAATATCCTTTTTAAGATTTTTTTTTACTTAACCTTAATAGGACTTATTGACAATATTCAATTGGTAAAATTAAAACACTTAATCTAGAATAAGAAGTATATAATAAGTCAGTGTCTCGTAGCACAAGACGGCTCAAGCAGTTAGATGAGATGACCGCAAACCGAATTGGCAAGTTTTTTGGTCAAACGCTATCGGGGCTGCTTATAGTGAAGGTTCGAAATTCGTAACCAATTTATAGCAAAGATTATGAAATGTCTTAATATTTCTTTATATTCGCGTTCTCTATATAATAAGTCCTAGGACTGTTAACTGAGTTGTTAGCAGTGTGACTGCATTGAAAGGCCAAGGTAAGCAGGCTGCTGCATGGGTTCTGCCCCATGCATGGCCTGGCCCTCACCCCCGGTGACCTTTTGGTCTTTTTGATCACATGCACAAAGACAACCATCTGGTAACCTTAAGTAACCACTGGCCTGCCCCCATGTCAAGGCAGAACAATTATTTGATCTCTTGATCATTTCTTTTGAACATTTGCTCTTTTGGAAAATGCTGGAACTCTTTAAAATCATTTCATATTCCAATGTTTTAAAATAACAATTTTCTAGTAAAAATATCTTTGAAATAAAAATTAAAAATTTCAAAATATGTTGCCACATTTTCATGTTTCTTTTAGATGCCGGTAATAATTTTCTGAAAGTCATAAATCTATATGACTGTGTTAGGTTTGTGACTATACACAGACACAATGTTTTGAATATAAATGTATTGTAAATCCCTGTTAGTCGTGGGATCCAATGTTTGCTTTTCATAATTTGATTTGATACACTTTAGCCATAACTTTATTAATATCTGGGTTCTGAGTCAGGAAGTATAAGGTAGATTTTGAGAGTATCCAAGGTCATGAATATTCTGCTACTCAAGTATTATTAAACATTTTCTGTTAAGGATTAGATAGCAATATTTTAGACTTTTGGGGCCAGAAAACAAAACTCAGAATATTATATAGGCATTCAGATAACAAAAAATAAAAACAATGTTCACCAATGTTTTACTGATAGAGTTCAATTAATAAACATACATACAAGTAATGTTGTAAAGACTGAGCAGACTGTGTTTGTGTATTTAGGAATATATATATATATATATATATATATATATATATATATATATATATGTATATATACATACATATATTCATGCAATAACAATAAAAAGGGACATGAATTTGAAAGAGATGAAGTACACGGGAGGGCTTGGAGGGAGGAAAGGGAAGCAGGAGATGATGTTATTATAACCGCAAAAAATAAATAATTTAAAAATCATTTTTGTGACTTAGCAATACAGTGGAAAGAACTACCAATCAAGAAAAAGAAATCATTGACCACAACAGAGAGTTGCAACACATGCTACAACATACAATGCGCAACTACAACATACAACAGGCAACTACAACATACAACGCGCAACTACAACATACAACAGGCAACCTTCCGTGCACATCATGTGAGTGAAAGAAACCTACACAAAAGCTACGTATTATTTCTCTCCAATGACAAATTCTGGAAATACAAGGTGGGTAAGCAGTCACAGAAGACTTTGTGGTTGCCAGGTGCTAGGAGTGGAAGGTGGCAAACATAGCCAAAGGACCTGCTCGCTGTCAGAAATATTCTGGATGTGGTTGTAATAGTGGTCGCACACGGGCTTAATGGATTCGTTTTGTCTGCTGTTTTTGTTTACTTGCTTTTTGTCTTTTAGTTTACTGAATTTTGGAAATCCAGCTGACAGGACTTAGGCAGATTTCTGGCAAGATCTGTCTGGTCAGGAAGTAAAGGACTATTTTCAAGAGTCAGGATAGAGAATGTGTCTTCTGCCAAGAACCAAGACAGGGAGCTATCTCCACAGCAAATCCTCAGGCTCAGGAAGCCTCCACATGGTTCGGCCTTAGTTGAGATTCTTGCATCTTCTTAGGACACCTGCGCTCAGGGGCACCCAGATAAGCTGTCTCTGTGTTCCTGCCTGTAGAAACTGACTGTAATCACAGCTCTCGCCCTCGATGTAATATTTTTATAGTCATTGATAACCTTCTTAATCCATACATACATGGATGTGTATGCAGATTATAACATTAGGGACTAAGTCTGCTTTACCAGTATGCACCAGTGTCCCATTAAGGGAAGAAATGGAAGTTCTCCTTTCAGAGTCATTTAGTGAGCGTGAGTCTGGATTTTAATTCTCTAGTCTATGCTCCCTACGCTGTTTGTCTTCTATGTTGTCTGACTCTGCATCTTTGCCTCCCGGATAGCTGTGTTGTGAGTCTGCTAGTCCTGTATCTGGGTGTCTGTGCCTACCTGTGTCTGGCTGTGGTATGTGCTGTATATGTGAGTGGTGTCTATCTTTGAGCACTGTGACTGTCCCTAACAAAGGCATCGTGTGTGCCGTCACACCTGGGAGCACAGAAGTGTGTGCCGCCACACCTGGGAGCACAGAAGTGTGTGCTGCCACACCTGGAAACATCGGAAGTGTGTGCCGCCACAGCTGGAAGCATCATAAGTGTGTGCCACCACACCTGGGAGCATCGGAAGTGTGTGCCACCACACCTGGAAGCATTGGAAGTGTGTGCCGCCACAGCTGGAAGCATCATAAGTGTGTGCCTCCATATCTAGAAGCATTGGAAATGTGTGCTACCACCCCTGGAAGCCTCTGGATTGTTTTTAAACCTCTGGAGGGTTTGATTTAGCATGCTGGAATGTGGGAAGGCTGGCAGAAGCGCAGTCTTTCTGTATCTGACAGAATGCAGGTGCTCTGTCTGACTTGGTACGTGCCTGTTTTCTGAATATTTTTGTGTGCTGTTGCCTTGTGATTGTCAAACACGGTTTATTAGACAGCGCAACATCATCATAAGAACACAACCTTGAGCCGTTTTACATTTGACATCGTGATGTCAAATTTTCTTTACCGTGATAATACCATTAAGAGGAAAGCAAAAATACTTACTTTACAATAAATATTTCCTAATCCAAGCTGACATAACTCAGCGAAGTGACTTCTGTCCAGAACCAGGCAAAATGCTCAGTATTTAAATTTAATGCTTCGGAGCCCACGCTTTTAAGAAAGTTGAGACATTGGTCCACCGTCGACCAAGTATTTACTTTTGAAGAATGGAAATAGGTAAAGAAAACAACAAATTTGAGAATTCTTTTAAAAATTTATTTCTTTAATCAGCCAAGCTCATTGGCGTGGGATTCAAGCACTAGCGGTCATCTCATGGTGGCGTGGTGACTGGCGATACCCTTTGATGCTCATTGTGCACCGGCTCTCGTTGTAAGTACTGGGTTCCTCCCCTTCTATAAGCGGCAGAGGTGCTGTGGGCGCCGAGAGCCTGCAGCTAGCCTAGGGCCATTTGCCTCTCAGTGTCCAGACCTGCATCTGACTGCAGGCAGGGTGCCATGCTTCCGCCACACGATTTTTTTTTTCAGATTTAGCCACAAACAACACATACTTCAAGAACTAGTAAAGAAAATTTGACATCACAATTTAATTTATATAATCTTAAGACCTAAAATGAGCTTATAAATTATGAGGGTTTTCCTCTGAGGTACTATTTTCTTTCTCTCTAGATCATAGAAAACAAGTTGGATAGGCAACCCTCATTACATAAGCACATGGTTGCTTCCAGAATTAAAAAAAAAAAACAACTAGACATTTATTTAACAGATAAATTTTTCTTTTACAGAATTCTTTAATGTTCTTTGACTTACTGATATCTTTGAAAACGTATCAGCATTTATAATACATTTTTGTATTAGGAATCATAAGTGTGCTTTACGTGACTTTTAACAGGATATTTGGAAACTGCCCTTGCTGAATGCTGGTTTTTTTGTGAAAGAGTGCTGTTATCGACGCAATCTTAGACCTGCTGGGTAAAGCTGCCCTGCTCCTGGGCGTCTTGGCCACCTGCAGCTGTTTGTCATTTGCTTGGTTTGGGAACACCAGTAGTAATTGTAAACTTCGGAATGTGTGACAAGCTAACAGCCAGCTGTGTGCGGCATGACTCTGTCCAGGTGTTAAAATAAATAGGACCATTTGGGTTCCTTCTAACACCACAAAGTGTTTCAGGATTCATTAGCTTAAAACCCATCTGTGTTTTGGGATCAGATAAGGTTACATTCACTAAAATCGAAAAACTATATACCCAGAAATACATATGTTATCATTACTTGACATATTAAACAGTCTTTTCATAAAACACAAAGAATTGTATAAACACTGTAGATTTTTTAACACTCTTTTTTTGTAGAAATATACCAGTTTCCCTTTTCTGCTTACACACCAAAGAGTTTTTTTTTTAAATAATGACTGGAAATATTTTTTATTCAGAGTTAAACTTGCCTAAGGAAAACTGGGTTCCAAACTAATTTTACATCCTCTTGGTACTGTCTTTGAAACATGCCATATATTGACATACTGTGCTAGTAATATGTTTTGCTGAATTCCTGTTGTTAAGTGTCAGCACAGATAACTAAATCTTGCCTTGAACACACTACCAATTCTTTTAATGTAGAGAAAGTGTGTGTTCCATAACTCTAAGTGTGAAGTCGAAATCTTTTATGTTACCTTGTGACTGAATCTCTAAATACAGAGAAACGGAATGGAATAAGCATCACAAACAGCCCTTTCTTCCCCAAATTAAGTCCTCTCAGAACACTGGGTCTGGGAGAGGGAGCTGGCAGAAAATGCTAGTAGGTCCCCTTGCCCCGTCAGTCACACACACACTGTTACTTTCTAACCTACAAATCTGAGTCAGAAACCCACAGGACATAGGATCCAGTGGTAAAACAAAGCAGCAGAGTTAAATGGAAGAAAGATTCGCTCCTGCTTTTCCCAGAAAAGAGGGCGAAATATCAGAAAGGAGCAGATTCCCGACATCAGCTGAACCTTGTTTAACCTGAGCTGTTTTTTGAAAAAAAGGCACTGATGTGTCCGGCTGTCCAGCGCTGTTCTCGCAGAAGGCGTGTCCTACGGGAAGCCAGAGGGTTGAGAGTCAGTGCTCACGCTTGTCCCTGGTTGTGGCCTTATTGTATATGATTGCCATGTATGCGGCAATGCCAGGCAGGACTACGCTACCTTTCTGAAGTCAAATTTCAGGGTCTATTGATTAATCTCCAACTTCAGACTGGATAAGACAGTTCTCAGCCATTTTCCCTCGAACTCAAATTTTCCACTTGAAATAAAGAGCAGCTTCCCACTCCAGACTGCAGAAGTTGATGCTACTAGGGATTGCAATCTTCAACTAATATTCAGAAATGCTCAGATGCTGCCTTCGGAGGGCCATTTAGCATGTAAGATGTACGGGCTATCCAGAGTACATTCTTCCTGCTCCTTCTGACCCACACTTCCAAATCCAGCTTCACGGCATGGAGGTCGGAGTCTCTACTCAGCGCATACCAGCATACAGATACACATACCATACGGAATCAGGTTAACAGCAGCCTTCATGACCGAGAAAAGCACAAGTGCCTCTTTTTGGTGGTTCAGCGAGTCCAGTTTGGAGTAGTCGAAGGGCTGGCGTTGACTCATGGATGGTATCGGCCAGCTACGCGGAAATCGACCCAGATAGATACAGCTTGGAAACCAAAGGTAAAGTTAAGGGGCTAAGGAGAATCTTTATCTTGAAGTTTCCCTGGCTTGTCCCTGCGTGGGGGGGGGGGGCACGAGGACAAAGTGAGCTTCCCCCAACAATCACTAATTAAGAAAATGCCCTCTGGCCCAATCATTTTCTTTATTGAGTTTCTTTCCTCCCGCGTGACTTTAGCTTGTTTTAAGTTGACAAGGAGCTACCCAGCACATCCGGGCATCATAATCTCCATTTTTCACATACTCACCTCCTCAGCTCTTCACAGCCGGCTGAAACCCATTTTCCTTTCCATTCTGGAAACTCCCAGTCATCTTCATCTTAAACATTACCTTGCCTTTCCATTTGGAAATAGCCAATCATTTTAATCTTTATTACAACTTCCTCATTGAGCGTTGTCCCTGAAACACCAAGTCCTCTTAAATCATCCTCGGAGCATAGAGGAATAGCCAAAAGCAATTTCTACGTCAGTTGGTTTGTTTATTGTAGTTTTGAGTTTGTTTTCTTACTAAATCCTGTTTGTGAGTTTACCTGTCTCTGTCAGAAGCCTATGAGCCCTGGAAGGAAGCAAGACCTGACTTTTATGCTTCGAACCAATTTAGCTGTCAGGTAATCGACTCACAGTTTTGAAGCTCTTTTTACTTAAGAGGCTCGGGTAATTGAAGCTTTCTTAAAAATGCTCTCCAACTTGTATCACCAGCAAGCGCATATCCATCTCTTGCACCCACAGTTGTTGTCAAGTCAGGATCTTTTGAATGGGAAAACAGACTTTCTAGCTCTTTGTCCAGGCAGTCGTGGCCTGTGATGAGGAGTTGAGTGATGTTGTTGCTCTAGCAACAGGAAGCATGGCTCCTAAATTGTGGGATGATGCTAGGGCCTCAGAGTAGGTAGGAGTTAGGCTTGGAGAAGACAAGAGAAGAGCAGAGGAGGGAGGGTGAGCATGCTGGCTGGCCTCTTCAACAGCCCTGTGGTCACAAGCATTTCCCAGAGCTATTAGGGCCTGTTGGTAATGAGGCAGACTCTGTAACTGGGTCAGAGGAAACTATGGCAGATCCTGCTTGCTGGGCACCAGTGAAGCTAAGAGAGGCACATCCCTTCTGACATGACGGGTGCCCGGGAGGGCGTAGAGGGTGTGCCTGACACACCATCATGACTTCTGTTGGGCAGAGAGGCAGAATAGGCAGTTTCTGCCAAGAGAATAAGCAACCATGCATGCAAGTTGAAGGAGAAAAAGAAAATGATTAGAAAATCCTTAGTAAATTTCGAAATAGATAAGAAAAGATAGAGGGTGGGCAGACAAACAGAATGTGAAAACAAGACAGTAAATAACATTTCTGGATTATGGTGTACACGGGCTGACTACTTCAGCAGAGATTTTACACTCTAGAGCTGTGTGCCGTGTGCACACACCTCAAGCAAGAAGTCCAGAGTGGAAGAGTGGACAAGGCAAAGCAGGCAGGGCCAAGCCCTCCTCAAGCCCTCAGGATAAAGTCTTTCATATGAAAGTATTATCAGGTTTGGGGGTTTCTATCCAATTTTTTTTAAAAGATTCTGATGTGGGAGCCCCCTCTGTGGGCCGTGATTACCATTAATGAATAAAGAAACTGCCTTGGCCTGTTGATAGGGCAGAACTTAGGTAGGCGGGGAAAACTAGACTGAATGCTGGGAGGAAGAAGGCGGAGTCAGAGAGACGCCATGGATCTGCCACTGGAAGTAGACGTGCTGAAACTTTACTGGTACGCCACGGCCTTGTGGTGATGCACAGATTAGTGGAGATGGGTTAAATTAAGATGTAGGAGTTAGCCAATAAGAAGCTAGAGCTAATGGGCCAAGCAGTGTTTTAATTACTCTAGTTTCTGTGTGGTTATTTTGGTTCTGGGTGGCGGGGATGAACAAGCCACTCTCCTACAAGATTGAGTTAGGTAGGAAAGGTCAGTTGAGTTTTTCTAATGTCAATGTGTTTAAGGAAGTTTATTATTTAAGATACACAATTACCCTTAGGTTCAAAGAGTATGAATGTCTTTAAAGTTCTTGAAATCAGCTGCACAGATGCCATACAGAAACGCACACGCCATTCTCTCACAAAAGCATCCTGATTTGTATTTTCCCTTTCTCGCTCACCCTCTCCCATGAGCTCACTGTTTGTGCATCGTCCAAATTCATGCATTGAAACTTAACCCCCATGAGGTCGTCTTCAAAGGTCAGGCTTTGGGAGACACTAGGTGTTGAGAGTGGAACCTCATGATTGGGATTAGCGTCCTAATAAAAGAGGTCCCAGAGAGCTGCCTTGCCCTTTTGCCATGTGATGGCAGATGGCTACAGCTATGAAAGAAGCAGTCCCTCACCAACACATCGTCTGCTGGCACCCTGGTCTTAGGCTTCCCGGTCTCCAGAGCAGGGAGAAATTCACTTCTAGTCAGTATAAGCTCTCCAGTCTGTGGTGTTCTATGACAGCAATCTGAACAGCCTCCTCCTCCTTTTATCTTCCCTTTCTTCCTTCCTTTCTCCTCATGATCTCCCCTTCTCCCTCTTCCAGATACAAATATTTCAATCCAGACTCCCCAGATGAGCGAAGAGATGCATTATTGGGTCTGTGAGCCTGGCTCATTTCATGTGACATGATGCTTTCCAGCCCCACCCATCTTCCTGCAAACGACACCATTTTATTCTTCTTCACTCTCGTGATCCGTGGGTACCACATTTTCTTTATCCATCCATACGCTGATGGACTTCCAGGCTGGTCACAGAACTTAGCTGTTGTGAGTAGTGCCACAATAAATGTGGATTGCAGGGCATTTCTATGATTGGCTGACTTCCCTTTCTTCAGGCATTACCTGGAACTGATATGGCTGCGTCAAGTGGGAGTTCTATTAAAACCAAAATAGTAAAGCCAATAATGAAAAACTTATTTCTACGGAAGCTGCACTAGTTCACATTCCCGCCAAATCCCACCAGCATTTGTTGTTGCTTGTTTTCTTGATGATGGCCATTCTGACTCGGGCAAACTGGGATACCCACTCAGTTCTAATTTGCACTCCCCTGGTGTAAGGGGGGTGTGCACTTTTTCACATTTAATGGTCATCTGTATTTCTCCCTTTGAGACATGTCTATTCAACTTCTTTGCTCATTTATTGACTATACTCCGTGGGGTCTTTTGGCAAAACTGTGTGATTTTTCTGTATTATATCTCCCCAGTGTCTTCGATCCCTTCAGAACTTACCATACTATTGCATAGACATTTATTAATACTATATATTCCTGAAAATTTTTGCTAATTTTATATCAGCAATGTGGCAATTTCTTCATGTATTTAAACTTATTATAAATGGAATATAAATGTACTTAATCTTCTGAAATTTACCTTTTTTCCCCCAGGTTTTATATGAGCTGTGTGTATATTTAACTATTTAACTATTTTATTTTAACTGCTAAGTAATTGTTCATTCGTGATATTTATGTGCTATTTAAACTTAGTTATCTGTTCTTTTGGTGATAGCCATTCAAATTACCCTGAATTTGCTATTTTAGATAATAATGTTGGGAATATTTCCCACCTATATGTTTGTGAAACAGGGTACGTCGTTCTGGGTTTGATAGATGGAAACAGCAGCCATAGAATAGCATCCTTTCGTAGGCTCTTGTTGAGAACCCTTCTGCACGTGGGTGGCAGCTCCTGCCATCAGCCCACGACAGGTTACTTCTTCACACCTGTAACACCCCTTGCTAATACAAGAGGCTCACATTTTTGTCACAATGACGAGTATAAAGTGATATGTCTCGGACTTAAGATCGCATTTTCTTGATGACTTCTGGCGCTAATTGCCTTCTCACGGCACTTCTTGGTCAGCTGACTTCCTTCCCTGATTAATTTGCCTTTCGCTTCGCATTTAATGTGCAGCCACGGTCCTGAAAACAGATGCTCATTTGTTCATTTAAAGATCCGTATGTATCACGTGTTTCCTTTATGGCAGTCACTGTACTGGATGACGGAAATGTGACCCAATGCATTCCTTTAGACAAACTCAGTTTGATAAGTGTCGACATGCGTTCAGATATCTACCTTGGCTTCAGATACTGAGAGGGATTTCAAAGGCATTTCAAACTGAAGGCACTGATTTACCTCATTTGGTTGAAGAGGGGAAGTCAAAAAGACAATCTCTAATATCAAAAGCCAACGGCATAGAACCGGAAAGTGGCCTCTTAGAGCCGAGAGAGCACTCCAGACGGTGAGCAGCAAGGGAAGAGATCCCCAGTTACACACCTTCAAGGAGCGGTATTGCGCCAACAAGAGAGTGATCTAGAAAGCAGACACTTCTCCAGGCCTCCTGAGAAGAACTCAATGTGGATGACGACTTCACTTTGGACTGTGAGCTGGGAACCCCTGAGTGTCATGATCAACTTCCGGCTCAGGACACTCTAAGCTAAGGACTGAAAGTTGTTTCAAGCTGCTCAACTTATCATCCGTCGTAAAGCAAGAGAAGAGCGATACAATACAAAACTCCAATGACAGACATGCATTTACTGCAAAATATGTGCATGAAATAAACTAGCAATTATTGAATCTGAAATATTTTCAATAAGGCAAGAGGATGCCATTGTACTTCTGTCTTACCTGATCCACAGTGACCATGACCAAGAAAACAACAGAAAGTCTTAAGGAAACAGAAAAAACAGAACCTTTATGCACTGGGGGACACCAACTGAGGTGGTCACTATGGAAATCAGTGCAAAAGTTCCTAAGTAATAAATAAATAAATAAATAAATAAATAAATAAGGCATAGTCCATCTATACTACTCCTTGGTATATAAGAAGGGATTCCAGCACCATTCCCAATAGCCAAGTTAGCCTGCACCAACCAGCAGACAAATGAATACAGAGAATGTAGCCCATATACACATATACATATTCCGCCAGAAATTCAGTTACAAGAAAATGGACAGGACATTTTATCATTATGCTAAATGAAGTAAGACAAATTCAGAGAAACATGACGCATTTTCTCTTACAAGCAGAATACAGATTTTTTTAAAAAGACACAAAAGTAGAGGAGGAACATTTGGTAATAAGAGATAGGGGGTCAGTGTGGGCAGAAGAATCAAGAGATGATATTTGTGTGTATGTTCATACATACGTGCATGAAAGTGTAATAATAAACCTCGACATTTTTACAATTAATGCATAGAAGATTAATATATAATCGTATGATTCATATATGGAAGAGAGAAAAAGTAAAATTCTAAGGTAAAAGACTAAAGTTGAGCAGAAAATTTACTGTATGATAACATTCTTATATTTAGAGACCAGAGATTTGCCTTCGAATATTAGCTTCTTTCCTTGAAGAAATGCTACCCAGAGACTCCATGGTCCCATGGTGACTCGGGGTGTCCATTTGTCAAGTTCTCATCAGTGTTTTACAGGATTTATTTCCTTTCCTGGTGATAGGAAAGTGGATGACATCACCACATTCGCCCCTACAGATGCAGCACCTCGGAAATGACGGCGGGATAAGAATGTGTCCCCGAATGACTAAGTGGAGGACAGCCATGTGCCCGGCTGCATAGTTAGGAGTGTTGCAAGAGTTAAAAATTCGTGTTATTTAACCCTTTGTATTTTTAGCTCTCGTCTTTAGAGTATTAGCCCTAACCTTAACTAAATCTGTCCCTGAAACTGGAGCACCACAACCGCGGACGCTAAAATACAGAGCATTTGGCTTAGCAGAATTTGGGACTTAATTTAGGTCTTCGGTGGTGAGGCACTGGATCCTGTGTTGTTTAGGGTGCAGAGCAGTTGGCTTTTCCAGGGCTCGAAGCTCAAATTTCTGCATCCTCTATGCTCTTCCTTCTCTGCTTGCAAATTGGCATATTTTTGCCTTAGCTCATCTTTTTCTTCTAATACCTTGCTAAAAGCAGGAAGAGCAGCCAACACATATTCGATGTTGCTTTTAGTAATGTACAATAAGAAGTCACACAAGATAAGGCTGTGTCCCAAAGTCTTTCCCTAACGCCTTCTGAAAGGAAGGAAGTCAGTTCTTTGAAAAAGATCTAATGAAACATGTTTTCTTCAGACCTAAACCTGTTGTTTGAGAGAACCTTGAAGTACTAATCATTAAAAGAAGAAAGAAGAAGGAAGCCAAGACACTGAGAAAAAGACAAGCAGAGAAACTGTCGAGCCAAGAAGTTCCCTGTCTTGACTAATTGTCAGGGGGTAAATACAGTAAGCACCTACTAAGGCGCCTTGGGAATTACACTGCAAGTAAACCTGTCAGCAAGCTATTAAAATATTCCACTCCCCTTTTGTCAGTTTTTGTGAGCCAAGTTCTATGGAAAATCAGATATGGTCACATAAGATTATGGGGAAGGAACAAAATCTAGCAGTAATAATAATAATACTAACAATAATAATAGTAACTTCATGAGTGAAAGGGGAATTTTTCAAAGATTTTTGACCATGGTGTAACCAAGGCACCCTGTCTATTACCAGGTCAATGGACAAGAGACTCTTGGTAATCTTTCTCAGTATAACTTTTGACACATCCGTGGATGTGTGACTAGTCTATATTTCCCATTCTTCATTTATGAAAAATGTTTTCCATTATTGTTAATGAAGGGTCAAGCCATGGTTATCAGTATATTGTTCAAAAAGCTGAGTTGAGTCTCATGTGGAAGCGAATGGTGCAAATATTGCAACCCTCTATATTTCCGTGTTTAGGGCTAAAGAAAATCTTTAGTTATCCATAGAGAAGGCAGAGCCCTTTCTTTGTCTGTGATGAAAGTATGCATAGAGATTTGGAAATCAGTTTTCTAGTTACACCAAACGACCTGTCTTCTTCTCCCCAGTGGTACCAGCAAAGGACAGCGTTTCCTGTCGTAACAACAGACTACCGTCATGTGACTAATTTTTCTCTCCTGAGTAGAAATTCTGTGTACAAATCCTACCTCATTGGTTTATAAGAAAAGAAATTTGTTGCATTTTCTTTCCTTTTGCTTCCTGTGGAATACAGACATGGTGGGCGTCTACTTCTGATAACACACAGATGGAAATCTTTGAATTCGTGTTAGTTGAAGTCTGTCGAGTTTCTTGGCTTAAATGTGTGCTTTGTTTTAAAGAGGATTTCAGCATTGTATTCTCATTTATTTCCTGCCCTTTGACTCCTTCATCTAGGCCAACTTCCATTGTTATTAGTTATAATATTATTAGTGATAATAACTTGTTAGTCTGAATTTTTTTTCTGATATCAGACTGTGTAAATTTTTTTTTTTTTTGGTCTGTTAGTAAGTTCTCTGTTTGTTTGTTTCTTTGAATACACCAGTAATCCCTCACAGCAAATTTTAGTTGTACTCAGAAATTTAAGAATTTCTATTTGGTACTCTGCTCCTTTCGAGCGTCTTTTTATGTTAATTCTTTACCATACTTCAGTTCTTTTCAGGGGACGTTCTCTAATTCTTTTTTTTTTTTTTTTTTTTTTTGGTTTTTCGAGACAGGGTTTCTCTGCGGCTTTGGAGCCTGTCCTGGAACTAGCTCTGTAGACCAGGCTGATCTCGAACTCACAGAGATCCGCCTGCCTCTCTAATTCTTTAAAATGTTTATAGGCAGCTGATTTAAAGCCTTAGTGTCTTAGTTCTTCTCTTGTTGCACTGACAAAATAACAGAGCCACTAAAGAAAGAAAGGGGTTATTTTAGCTCACAGATCAGGTACAGTCCCCAATGGTCAGAAGTCAAAGCAGCAAGAACCGGAACTAGTCGGTCACATCACAGCCTCAAACAGGAAACCAAGCCGGAGGAGTGCATTTGTTACACTGTAACGTGGGTATGAGCCCGTGAGGCTGGGGGAGGAAAACTGTGGCTTAAAAGTAAGGTGTTTGAGTCAAGTTGACAAGGGAGAGAACTGTGATGGTTAGCAGAACCGAGAATCCAGAAACAGAGTGAAAGACTGGCTTCTGGCAAACCCGCCGGGTTGATTGTCTTAATTGAGATGGGGAGGCGCACTACCGTGGGCGGAGCCATTCCCGAGGTGGGATCCTGGACTGCATCACTGCCATATGAGACTTGAGCAGCAGGTGTGTACTTTGACTTGTTTTCTGCCTCTTTGCTGCAGGTGCAATAAGACCTGCAGCTCCTGAAGCCTTGCCCCCCCCCCCCCCCCCATGACTGAGCTCTGTAGACCAGAACAAGCCCTTCCTCCCTTCAGTTACCTGAGATGCCTTGTTAATCACATCTCGAGTGCCGGAGGCTGCTCAGAACCAGCTACCATCAATTGCATTATTTTTTTCCCCTTTATAAGTTCCTGTCTTGTGATTTTAGGGCATGAAATTATTATTTCGGTGGAAAGCTAGACCTTTTGGGAAATGGACCTGTTTGGAGTGTATCTTCTCCCCCCAGTATAGGCTGTCGCTAGAGGTGTTTGTGTCTTCGTTTAGTAACTGGTCTGGTTTTTTTTTTCCTGTGGACTCTCTTTCCCTTGTAGGGTATTAGCATCAATATCTCTCTTATTAAAGCTTAAACTTGACTTTCTAGGAATTGTCGCTCATCTGCATCACTTACCAATGTGGCATTAATAGACAGAAGCTATGTATGTTTAAATGCTCTGAGCCAATGAGACTTGTGTCATCTATAGATGGGTTTGTGTGGAAGCAGGAGAATACATTAATCAGTTTTTTTTCTTAAAAAAACTATTTATTATGTATACAATATTCTGTCTGTGTGTATGCCTACAGGCCAGAAGAGGGCGCCAGATCTTATTACAGATGGTTGTGAGCCACCATGTGGTTGCTGGGAATTGAACTCAGGACCTTTGGAAGAGCAGGCAATGCTCTTAACCACTGAGCCATCTCTCCAGCACAGTAATCAATTTTAACATCCGGCCAAATCCTTTTTCCACAGAACCCTCCTGCCTCCCGTGTGCACAGATGATTTTATCCCAAGAGTGAGTAACTTGCATCTGTTGCTTCTCCATCATACATGAACAGGATTGTCTGTCTCAGAGCAGCAACCTCAGGTAAGTCGAGTAGCCATCGGGTTTCTTTGTCCAACTGGTCTTGGGGGAGTTGTTCCCCCTGCATCACCTCTGCCACAAGCTCTGCTTGCCACTGGAAATAAGTGAACCTTTTCTGAATACAGCTGAGAAGTTTTATCTCCATACTAACTGCCCACCCAGAAGAACCCTGGTGTATAACATATGACAAGAGCAGCCAAGCATTCCCAAGGCTCTGGCATCCATCAGGTTCACAAACACATATAATTTTCCAAGTGTCACATGCCTTTATGTGGTTTTAGGATGCTGGAATTGTTCTTTCATCCATTTGCCTGCATTTACAGACACTCTTTGGAGAAAAGACTTGTTTCATGCATCTCTCAGCCTTGACCACAGACCCCATCCTAACTGGTTAAACCCATTTGTTTTCAAGGACAGGCCTGCGTGTGGGCCCCTTTGCCCAGCTCAGTCCGTCATGGCACTGGTCTAGAACATGCTTCTTCCTCGGAGCCCTTGGTGACTCAGTTTTAAATTCCTGGGTTCTCTCCAGTTCCAGTCTCTGCAGCCCCTCTCGGGGCCCCCTTCACTCCCCTGGAGTTTGGATTCAGCATCTACAGTTCTCAAAAGGACCATCTGCTCTTTGTTGTTAATTTGGATGAGTTAGATGACTTAGATTTTCCTCTGTCTCCGCTTTTACAGAACATTGACAAATTCTTGTGACTTTTGTGATGAGGAACGACCTGGCCTTGCCTGTCAGGTTCGGGGTTGGTAGAGCACCATACCGCCGTTTCTCATAGACTTTGCTTCATTCAATTCAGTTGTTTGATCTCTAAGAACTCGGAAGTGTGTATGCATATAAAACAACCATGTTGGCCAGCCTGGTCTACAAGAGCTAGTTCCAGGACAGGCTCCAAAGCTACAGAGAAACCTTGTCTCAAAAAAAACCACCACCACCACCAACAAAAAAGCCAACCATGTCACTGCAGCCCCGCTATCTTTACGTCCTCAGTGATGTCCTTTATGTAGCTAACAGAAGTTTCCTAGTTTTTTTTTTCCTTAAAGGGATCCATGTTTCATAGGTAGCTTGATTACTAGGTATCTGGCAGTTTTTATTAAAAGAATCTTTTTTTTTTTGTACACAAGAACACTTTAGGATTTTGCATGTTTCTCTTCTATATGGAATTTATTTAGGTAATGAGAGGGATTGTCTTCCTTATTACTTGGTAATGCGGAGAGGGAAGGAGGGGGCTCTTATGCGTTCAAGTCCAGATGCTTTTCTGCTCACTCTGTGCCCCTGCCCTGGGCTGATACCTGATATTACAGAGTTGTGAATTAAGAGGGTTTGTTTGCTCCTCCGAGTCTTCAGTGCACTTATCACGCGGTGAGATTTTTGTTTCTCGGATGTAGATAATGGCACTCTTCTTCTTTCGTTTCTCTTTCATGGTTTTCTAGTTGTGTGCAGGCGTGTGCCTTTGTGCAGGTATGCGTACTTGAGTTCAGGGGCCCACGAAGGACAGAGGCTTCAGTTCCCTCTGGAACTGGAGGTCAGGTGACTTCCTGTCATGGGCAAGAGCAGCATGCACACTTGACCTCTGAGTCGTCTCTGTCCCTTCTTCTGTCTTTCCTGCTGGAACTAGAATAAATAGCCTTCCTCGTCAGGACTTGAAGAGCTGGTGTGGGAGGTCCTTGTGCCTATGTGTTGACGTTATTGGTTAATGAATAAAGAAAACTGGCTTGGCCTATAGTACGGGAGGAGGAAGACAGAGTTAGAGAGAAGCCATGGAGTGCCACCTGAGACAGACACTGGGAACTTTAGCTGGTAAGCCACAGCCACGTGGCGATACACGGATTAATGGAGATAGGTTAAATTAAGATGTAAGTGTTAGCCAATAAGAAGTTAGAGCTAATGGGCCAAGCAGTATTTGAATTAATATGGTTTCTGTTTGATTATTTCGGGGCTAAGCGGCTGGGAACTAACTAGCGGCATCCTTCAACAAAGAATTAGCGCTTTTTCATTCATATTTGTTATTGTGATACTTTTATAACTTACATAAACTCTGCTTTTTTATATTTAAGTGATTTTCAAAGTAGACTTTACGAGGACAAGTAATCTATATACTTAAAATTATTCTGCATGTCCTTCTACCAATAAATTATAGTGATGCTGGCAGCTGGGAGAGAGACAGACACACAGACACAGGATCCTGGGGATATTCCAAATCCAAATCGCACACTGCTTTTTTAAAACATTTAAACATGTAATGAGCCTGTGGTTTAAGTTTTTCTGTGATATTTATTTTTTCAGTTGATAGGCCATTTGATTGAATACCTATATCTCAAATACACTGCTCTAAGGTGACTACGTTGTCACAATATGAACTCAGCTTGATTTCTGAGTTATTCTCTTTAGCAGTTTTATGCCTATCCCCACCATCCACTCCCATAATGTTTGCCTGTTCTCTTATTGAACCCTTTCACCCGTTACATATCGCCTTCCTGTCTCTGCTCCCTGTAGACACCGTTTACTGTTCTAGCTCTGAAGTGAGCACTTGGGATGTCTCACGGGGTTACAGCCTGTTTAACTTAGCGCGGTGCCCTCTGATCCATCCTTTCGCCAGTGTCAGATTTCCTCTGTGTGTGTGTGTGTGTGTGTGTGTGTGTGTGAGGTGTGTATATGTGAGGTGTGTGTGTGAGGTGTGTGTGTGAGGTGTGTGTGAGGTGTGTGTGAGGTGTGTGTGTGAGGTGTGTGTGTGTGTGTGTGTGGTGTGTATATGTGAGGTGTGTGTGTGAGGCGTGTGTGTGAGGTGTGTGTGTGAGGTGTGTGTGTGAGGCGTGTGTGTGAGGCGTGTGTGTGAGGCGTGTGTGTGAGGTGTGTGTGTGAGGTGTGTGTGTGTGCATGTGTGTGTGCATGTGCATGTGTGTGAGGTGTGTATATGTGAGGTGTGTGTGTGCATATGTGTGTGCATGTGTGTGAGGTGTGTGTGTGAAGTATGTGTGTGAGGTGTGTGTGTGTGAGGTGTGTGTGTGAAGTGTGTGTGTGTGTGTGTGTGTGTGTGTGAGAGAGAGAGAGAGAGAGAGAGAGAGAGAGAGAGAGAGAGAGAGAGAGAGAAGAGAATTAGATCTACTGTGTTATCCATTCATCCTCAATGGGCTTTTGAGTCAGTTCCAGTCCTTAGCTTTGTGAATGGTTCTGCTATGAAAACGATTGGAAAGCATCTGTTTAAGTGTCCGTTTTCAAATGTTTGGGACATTTACTAAAAAAACTAGACTCCTTTATCTGTTTCTGTGCCAATACTATACTGACATTTAAGTGTTGTGTAGACATTGCTTCTAAGTAGAAGGCATAATTTTATTTACATTTCTGTGTACTTGCTTGCATTAGAAAGTGCTATTGATTCTATGCATTTGTCTCATTTAACAATCCCACAAATTCTTGCAGCATTTCCAACAGATCTTTACCACGTTTGCTACCATCTTCTTAGGCTGCCTACGCCACATTTCCTACTGTTTTAGGAGCACAGTGGTTCTAGTTACTTTAACTTCATTAAATAGTTAGGGAAATTTCTCATGACCATAGTCACGGGGGCCATTATAATCACCCCTGATAAAAGGAGAGTTAGCTGACAGCTTCAGCTCTGAGGGACTTTAGAATCTTCTCGACATTTGAGCAAAGGCCATTGTGTTTGTGGGAGGCCACAGCCAATGACCTAGCATGCTACTAATTCTAGGGCCTGGTTGTGTGTTTAACTCTCCTAATGGGCAATATTGAGTAAGTGAAGCTGTCAAGTCCGCGTGTCAAGTCTAGCTGTCGTTCCCTCTATCCAACCTTGCCTCTTTCTCTCCTTTTCAATGTTATTCCTCCATAAATTTTTGCATCTGCTAAGTGAGAGAACACGCTACTGGTCAAGACTATGAACATGCAAAAGGTCCATGTGGATTGTCAGAGACACGTTTTAGTAGACCTACGTCTAATGGAATATAATGATAAATTCTTACTGATTATTATGAAATCTCTCTCCCCATACAGACCTAGGAGTTTATGAACCAATGAACCGATTCAGAACCCGACATTCTCTGTGTATTTTAATGCTTCGTAGACATTTACATGAGCACGTATGAACTTATGCATGTATGTATTTATTCAGTGCGTGTCTTTAGGGAGAGCATGCTGACGCAGCACACAAGCTTAGAGGAGAACGTTCAGGAGGCAAGTCTCTCCTGCCATGTGAGCCCATGGGACAGAGCTCGGGTCAGGAATGGCAGCAAGCGTTTTGAGTCACTGAGCCATCTTGCTGACCCTCATTCATTTCTTTTTTTTAAAATTTATTTATTTATTAAAGATTTCTGTCTCTTCCCCACCACCGCCTCCCATTTCCCTCCCCCTCCCCCAACTAAGTTCCCCCCCCCCCAGCCTGAAAAGCAATTAGGGTTCCCTGTCCTGTGGGAAGTCCAAGGAACCCCCACCTCCATCCAGGTCTAGTAAGTTGAGCATCCAAACTGCCTAGCTCCCACAAAGCCAGTACATGCAGTAGGATCAGAAACCCATTGCCATTGTTTCTTAGCTGATTCATGTTACTCTCCCTGTTCTCCTGCAGAGATAACTGTTTCCCACATTGAATAATAAATACACTTTAGCATTTTGGCAAACAAGAGGAGAAGCAGTTAGTGTTTTATTATTTAAAAGAATAATAAAATACCAATCCCGCCATTCACTGCTAGGCAACCTCGAGCTGGTTATTAAACCCCCCTGTTATGTGCACAGGGTACAGATCGGCCATCACTCACATCTGTCTGCAGACAGAAGGGCTGGGACAGTGGCCAGCAACCAGCAAGCCTTAAATCCTCGACGGTTACTATCTGGGTCTTAAGTGGAGTTGCTTGAGTTCTGCCGTATACCTGCTCCCTTGTGTCTGGCCTGGAGCTGGTTTCTTTATTCTGCTGCTTCATTGATGGGAGGATGGAATGAACCAGGCTGAAGGGACGGTTAAGGGCCCCTTCAGGGGAGAATGTTGGAGCGGCACCGAGCTTCTCTTTGGCCAGCATCACAAGGGACAAAAGGTTTCAGCACGGCTTCATGAACCTTGACATTTGAGCAGCCGCTCAAGTCAATTATATTTATGCATAATTTGCAGAAATACTCATCGTAATGGTTATGTCTACTACTATCTTGTGGAAAATGGTAATGTACCTTTAAAGTTGACTCTGGGCTTCTTAACTAGTCTATCCCAACCAATGAAATCAACAGATTGATATATGACACTCCCACATCATATCCCGTGATAAAGAATAGCTCTGGTCAGATAGCTCAGCGCAGTCAAAGGAGTGAGCACAGGGTTCTTCCTGAGTCTCAGTCACCTAGAATAGTGTAGGCCATGGAAAAACTTTGGCTAAAACAAAGGAAGTGAGATCATAGAGTAGAGGAGTCAAGTCCGCATGCTGTAAGAATATGAAGTTTTGACAGAGTGTATTTATTGTCTATCTTTATAGTAGTACTGTGGGTTTAATTATTCGGAGGAAAAGTCTTGGTTTCTATTCCAACTTTCTCTTTGTTGTAAGTCAAAAATTTAAATGCTGTGTTTTTTAATAGAACAATCATTTTTGTTTAAGTGGAATATCGTAAGGAAAGGATGGCTCCGTAGGAATATCGCACTAGAAACATAAGGAAAGGATGGCTCTGTAGAGATCTTTTGGGCACCATCAGACTCCTCTGTGATGTATTTATGTCCCCAATGTTATTTCTCCGTCTATTTTTAAATAGTGTGTGTAGAACTACACGATGAAGCTAGTGCAGTTAACTTACACATTTTCTAATCGGATCACAACTACATCTTTTATACGCTTTTCTGACAACCACTGGGCACTGTCTGTGAACTTAATTCTGGAGCCAAATATTATTTAGTGCCAGAAAAGTTTCAAAATCTGAGTTAGTGAGAGCTTCAGAATCTGGCTGTAGCTGTCTTTGGTCTCCATCTCCCTCCAGCAATGCCACATTTCCTCACTAAGCAAATATTTCTTTAGAGAAAAAGTCTGAAATCTCCGACTTGGGTTGCTTAGGAAGTGGTTGTATCACGGCAGTGTAGTTCAAGCAGAGAACAGAATCCCAATCACGACGCATGGAGAATTGTGTGTACGGAAGAAACATTGTTAGAACACTAGAGAGTGGGAGGAGCATACAGAAGGTGTGTTAGTCACAGCCCTCCACGTCACCTTTCAAGGACTAGCAGGCTGCTCTTCTCTTTTGTGGCTGTCAGAATGTACGAAAGACTGGGCCCAATCTTCTTCCTGTCTTCTAGTCTCCTGCAGCTGCGGGCAATCAGCAGAAGCTAACCAGAATCCGCTGCTAAGAGAGGCTGAGAAATTTCTTTTTTTTTTTTTGCATTTTATGCAGATTTAATTAGATGTACATTGGCTTTAATGTAGCTATTACAATTCTCCCAAAAGTGGCAACAGATTTTCAACATTAAAATGTCTTAAGTAGACAGTCCTGATGTCTACGTCTTTAATCCTGAGCAAAGGCCAGCAGACCTTTGTGAATTTGAGGTCAACCTGGTCAACATAATGAGTCAGAACACCCAGAGCTACATAATGAGAACCTGTCTCCAAAATAAAAAGCCTTTAGGGTTTTTTTTTTCTCGTTGTTATTTGTGTTGTATTTTAGGCAGTTTGGATGCTCAACTTACTAGACCTGGATGGAGGTGGGGGTTCCTTGGACTTCCCACAGGACAGGGAACCCTGATTGCTCTTCGGGCTGAGGGGGGTGGACTTAATTGGGGGAGGGGGAGGGAAATGGGAGGCTGTGGCGGAGAAGAGACATAAATCTTTAATAAATAAATAAATTAAAAAAAAAGAAATTTTTTTTGTTAAGCTACAGAGCCCAGGATAGAAATGGGATGTCGAAAAAAGTCAATAATCTCAGCCTTTGGGCGGTAGAGGCAGACGACCAATGAGTTGAGCGTAACACGGTGAGTTCTGGGCCAGCCTGGGCTCGTTGTGAGAACTTGTATCAGGAAAAAAGCCAACAAAGAACAGGAAAAAAATGTGAGTGTATAGGAACTGAGTGTTGAGGGGCAGCATCTGGAAGAGCAGTGTAGAAATGTGTAGCCGGGCGACGGTGGCGCACGCCTGTAAGCCCAGCACTCAGGAGGCAGAGGCAGGAGGATCTCTGTGAGTTCGAGGCCAGCCTCGTCTACAAGAGCTAGTTCCAGGACAGGCTCCAAAGCTAAAGAGAAACCCTGTCTCGAAAAAACCAAGATGCATCTGGCATCCGGCATATAATTGCTCGGTGAAGGTTGTTGGATTGGATCTAAGGAACATTCTGGAACCCTTTGCGCACTAGGACCTTGCAGACTCCCTTGCCTCTAGCCAGTTCCTCTCCTTAGGCGAGAAATGAAGTGGAAATTCCTGACCAGTCTCAGGCCATGTGGCTTTTACTAATAATGTTAAACTACAGGCGTTTTAAAGAATACGATGGATTTATTATTTCACACTCATTTACATAACAGACATCTTTTTTACAGAACAAACACCTTTTTTTGCATAACAAATGCCTCAATTATATATTTCAATCCAACCAGAGTCCCAAATTCCATGATTAGAATTTAAGAGCAGTTTCACTGTTTGTCCTAAAACACAGATGCTTAACTTGATCCTTGAGCAGATAATGTGCGTTAGCATTAACTTTATACTCGATGCCATTTGTTGAGAGGTAATTAATATTTCTTGCCCCCTAACCCTTGCCCTTCACCCCACATACCACATTATGTTCCAAATCCAAGCCCGGGACGCACATGAGCAATGCTGCGGTCTTAATGGAGTCAGTGGCAACCCCACCATGGCTTTGTCTTAGCACGCTACTTAATGGGGAGACCCAGCTGACTGGTTTCTCTCTCGCATTTCACGGGTTATATGCTCCTGGTCATCTCCTGTAGGTGACGCTTCCATTATTAACATCCGTCTCTAAGTCAGTTTTTAGTTTTCATTTACGCAGGGAGAATTTTTAGAACAATTTTAAGTGAAACCCCCCCCTTACTTTTATATTAAGTGACATGCATACGTCTCTGCCGCAATTAACACCCAGAATTCGGTGTGACCTTCATGGCAGCTGGTGATATTCTAATATTTCTGGCTAGTGTACGAGAGGTGAAAGGGTATATCACCTTTCAGTGTGCATATGTAATTGCAGTAAGTATTAATAGGAGGGCATACTTGCGGATAATGCTGGAATGTTTATCTATATTTATAATTAGGAGCAGTCATGTGAATTTGATATAAATGTCTGTCATCATGGGTGCTTGATTTTCAGTTTCCCTGCAACATTCTGCAGGAACTCTGAGTGTGTGGTGGCCTACTGTATTTGGTTTTATGGCAAGCTGTGGCAATGTGTCTAACATGGCTCTGAATTCCTTCATGTATAATAATATTTATTCAGAAATTACAAATATGAAAAAGTATTTTTAAATTTCCTTTTCTCTTATCAAAACGGACCCGGCATTGTAGAATCTCAAAATATAATTTCATATGTGAAACTCAGTTCTGAACTGCTGGTTTTGATTGTTTTGAGTCAAGCTCTCATGTAGTCTAAGCTAGCCTTAAACTCACCATCCTCCTGTCTCAACCTACCAGCTCCTGGAACCACAGGTGTGTGCCAGCCTGTCTAGGCACTGTCTGCTTTTATGACCCTGAAAGAAAGTTGCGGAACAAGGGTGGCATTTCTTATGGTCAGCTCTCTGCATAGATTTCCTTTGTGTTCTGGCTTCCTTGGCTTTCTGCTCTTTACTTAGCATTTGATGTCCTCATGCCTTGTGCTTTAGACATGAAATACTTAAGGGAAAGGGGAAGCTAAACATGATGGGACTCATCTGAGAGATTTTAAGAGGCCTTTCTTTATGTTTCTCCTCAAATTTTATGCTTTGAAATTAAAATATAATTACATAATTTTTCCCTTTCCTCCCCACAATCCCTCCCCTGTACCAATGGAGCCCCTTACCTGTGGTCTCTCAAATTCATGGCCTATTGGCCCCTTTTCTTCAGTTGATATTACACACACACACACACACACACACACACACACACACACACGTGTGTGTGTGCTCCTAAATACATGAAGGCAGCCTCCCAAGTGTCCAGACTGTAGGCATGCGGTACCATACCCAACTGCACACTTGTTTCCCTGATAAGTTTGCATTAGGTTTTATTTCTCTACCCCCATTATATTATGTACACAACTGCCAAAAATACACATGTTGTTTATATAAAAATTCTACTGTCTGTAAATTTATTAAAAATATCCAAATAAATGTGGATATACATTTTTTCCCCAGCCTTCCCATTTCATGACTGTCAGCTCTCTGGTCTTACCCCTTACTACAGTTGGCCACCAAGAGTTCTTCTTTGCTTTCCTCACTACGTCATCTCCCGTCACACACTAATGGGTATGGATGCCACCTCCAGCGAGGATTCATCTGGGCATTCACTGAAATGGACAACAGACATCCGATTTCATTTGGAGAATTTACTTAATCTCCAGACCATTTGGAACCAGTTATTCATCGCCACTTTCAGGTCCTATGTAGATTTCCCATTTCTATAGAGTCCCCTATATGCACAAAATGTGTAGGGTGTGGCACAATACGCATGTTTGTTCAAGTAGCTTTTGAGTTCTCCTTGGAAAAGGCTCCTTGGGGCCCCTCTGTAAATGTAGTCAAATAGGGAGAAATAGAAAAGCAGAGAAATAGTCATACTTTCATTATATAGGCAAGATATGGTGGTCCCTGGGGAACTAACTTGTAGCATTACAGAGTAACGGAGTAGAGAGATGCATTCTGGGGGTTAGAGAAAACAAACGAACAACATTGAGTAATGGATGAGACTTGGAGAAGGGATGGGCAGAGCTCATCAAAGATAACACAGTCCTCTTGAAGTGGAAGGCGGTCATCATCCGTGAGGGACAGAAAGGAGAGGGCAGAGGTGAAGGACTTTGCCTCAGTGAGGGAAGAGGGACCACTGCCAAAATCTCAGAGCTGTGGAAGTAGTCAGTATTTTCTGGAAACGGTGACTATACTCACACAGAGTGTGCAGTAGGAAAGGGAGCTAGGAGGATGGGCAGGCAAGGGAGACCCTGAATGGTAGGGAACCTCGATGCTTTCCTAATTTCTTTAATGTAGTTTCGTAATTTAGCTCTCACCAGACAGTATTCACAGAAGCAGTAAAATGTTACTGCTCTCTGATATGCCAATGTAGAATTGCCTGCTTTTATTTCACGCAACGTTAAAGGGATACAACAATCCATGACCTTACTTAAAATGTCAGAGATCTCTTGAAACACTTTATCTTTGCGCTTAAATTTGGTGCAAAATAAACTCCAGGCTCAACGTCGAAATTCATTGTTAGAACTCTGCGCTTTAAATAATAAAGAGTTACGAAAAATCAGTAACCGCTAAACTCCCACTCGAATGGAGGATCTCGGGAGTTGCTTAACTTCAACACCTTAGACAAACAGTCACAAATCACCAGTCAAGTGGAAAGCTTGAGCAATGAGGACCGGCGGGAGCGGCATTGCTGAGCCTCACCAGGCTTGCCAAAGCGCTGCTCTTCCCGTGTCCTGGAGAGAATAATGATTTATGCTTAGTAAATAGGACAAATCCTGGCTCTGCTTCTTTTACTTGGTATTTTCTGAAGACGTGCTGGGAAAGAATTGAGAACTTGGCATGTGAGTTCTCGAGTTATATGATATATAATTTATGATGCTCATTTCTAAAAATGAGCCGCCTTTGGTGTGTATTGGTGAACGGATTAAAAATGTTTTATTCGTCTGTGTTTTAAAATATCCATCAGTACTCTGGCCGTTAAATATAAGATTGAATGTAATAATATTAATTTCCCAAATAGTCTCTCACTTTTGGGCAACATTTGTTGCCATCTTCCCTTCATATTTTATTGCTTACCGTTTTCTCTTAAGGAAATTGAGAAAAAGGAATGGTAGGTATTTCCCCACTTATAGGAACTGAACACTTAGAGGAATTTTAAGAATTGTACCAGCATTGACCTAACTCTAAATTATATTAAAGGAAACTAAAGAACATATAAATCATGCCAAAAATACTTAGGATTGGGAGGGGGAGATGCCTCAGGGAATTGGTAATTTGACCCGGAGCCTGTCACCTGTTAAAATTTATCCCGAGTCAGAGGTGACTGAAAGCATCAGCCTCTGACAGGTGTTCAGGATCGTGTGTAAACCGAAGTAGTGGCCTCAGGACCATCCCTGCGTGACACGTGTGTGCACGGCTGGACCCCCCTCCCACACACACACATTAATTGATAACTATGCTGGCCATCTCGACCGAGGTGCCAAGGACTGACTGGCCTGAACTCTCTTCACCCTTCTAATGTGCCTTTTAAAATAGGTTCGCCTGTGCTGTGCCAGGGGAAACTGTGTGTGCCCGTTCTCTTAACTAGGTTACCCTTAAGCCTGCACACCCCTGTCTTTGCACAGTGGGATCCCTCATGGGAACACCCGAGTTTTCCCCTGGAGTACTCTTTTGTCCGCTGAGTGAATTATCAAATAACCAGAAGCATTAAGTAGGGACTACTTATGCGTAGGGATATGTGGCTCAGTCTCTTAAAGCATTCTTTCCTTGGAATCCAATTTATAAGTATCAGTGTGTTCTTAAATATATAAGAGCATCCTTTCTAGTGCAAAATTGCTGAAAGAATTATTTTTTTATCCTTGTCGATATTTCTTACTTAAAAAGGAAAGGGCCATGTTGCTTTCTATACCAGAGAGTCAGGAAGAAAGTTGAAGCCCTCTTCTCTTGTTGATTTAGGGTAACAAAGAGAAAGGAAGTTCGGGTGTGTTCAACATGTTATAGAGATTTGAAGATATTTAATGACTAAAAGAATTGTTACAACTTCCTTCTTTTCATTTTCATTGTGTTTAAATAAATATTACGTGCCTAAATAAGTTCTTAAAATCCTAGACAAATCCCACTGGTGGCCTGTCGTGAGGAAAACACCATTTTTAAAAAAATAATTAAAGGATCATGGTAGTGTTTATCTGTAAACATGAATTTATCCCCTCCATGCCAGCAATGTGGTTTTTGACATGTCACGGGAGGTGTATCATAATCAGTGGTACTGAGTAGGCCCTCGCTGCTACTCCATAAATGGAATGGCATCGGGCTGCTTCCGAGATGATTTAGTGTGTTCATTGATTAGTAAGTGTGTGGTCTTCTCAAGCTAGTAATCACTCTGTTTCTCAAGCTCCTTCCAGAAGGTTAGGAAGAACTGGAAAGAGCTTAAATGTGTCTATAAAATACGTCAAACTAATTATGGCCTCACGTTCAAACTGAGGAAGATGGGTAGATGCGCAGAGCTTTGCCTTGTGGGTAACAGAGACATTTGCCAATATTGGCTGAGAGTTATGGGCCTAACTTGTAAGGCTGTCTCATTTACCTGTTGGCATGATTCATTCACAAATTCACTAGCAAGACGTATTTGTAAACGAAACACTTCAGACTGGATAACACAGATCTGTGGATTAGAAATGAACTACCCCGGTTTCCTTTGGGGCTTTGCGCAATCACTCTAGACATGTCTGTACTCTACCACATGCAGAGTTAGCTCCATGGGTCCCTCATTCTTTCCTTTCTGTTGGTGGAGCAACTTTGAATCATCTTTCTAGCCCTGGAGTATCTGCAGATCCTTACCATGTCTCCACACCTGCATCCAATCTCTATTCTAGTCTATGTTCTTTGCGTTACTCACGCTCCTACTGTGGTTGCTGGATCTGTCCTCACCGGCTCCTTAGCAGAGGAGTTTGGGTGTGTTCAACATGTTATAGAGATTTGAAGATGTTTAATGCCTAAAAGAATTATTACAACTTCCTTATTTTCATTTTTATTGTGTTTAAATAAATATTGTGCGCCTATATAAGTTCTTAAAATCCTAGACACGTTCTTGTACACGTACTGTGAGTTCAACAGTGTAACGGGATGCGGTGCCCAGAAAACAGTTTTCTACCTCTTCCCCGGGCTTTCAAGTTCTTTCCAGCCCCTTTCTGTACTATTCTCTGAGCCTTGGCTGTGGGGGCCACAGATGATGTCCTGTTTACGGCTGAACGTTCAACTGCCAACCATTCTCCCTGCTTTGATCAGCTATGAACTTCTGCAGCTTCTGCTGCTCTCTCTGACCAAAGACAACAACAGGGCTCATCTGTGGGCACAAACAACAAACAAGAATAAAGACACTCTATGGGACACATAACGTCCACTTAGCAAAATGACAGTCGTAGCTTCCCTATGCGAGCCTACGAACTCTCCAGCCATAGACTTTTGAGCAGGTTTGCAGTGGCCACGCATGATCTCCCCGCTGCAGAGCAAGCCTCAAATCCAATGCGGAAGCAATTCTTTTTATGAAATTTATATAAGGTTTCTATCTCAATCCAGGGGAAAGGTTCACAGTGCGGGATGGATGAGGAGCTGTGAATGGCTTGTGCCTCCAAGTGACTGTGCAAAGAGCATTTCAACTGAATCAGGTTTAAACATTCAAGAGGATACAGGAGCGATTCAGGGACTCTCCATCATCCAGGTTTAGCCACTGTCACCCACGGCCAGCTTTGCTCCTTCTGGTCCCCAGCCCACTATGCCTGAGCCACACTATTTCTGAGGCAGACTTTATAGAAAGTACGACACGCGCTTTCTAATGTAAAGATGAAACCGGAACAACTCACTGAAATATTCAATCTCTACGAAATTTTTTCTCACAATGGGATGGGAGTGGAGCTCAGCGGGAGAGCTCTGCCTAGCATGCGTGACACCCCAAGTTCAAACTCCAGCACCACCAAGTTGTTCTCATCAAACTGCTTTGTAAGTTTCACCAACCCACTCTCAACCCCACCCATACCCTGAAAGCCACCAACTTACTTTATTTTTTGCTGTAATATTTTTATTTAGCCCTGTGTCGCACAATTAATAAAAGCCCAGAGTCAGATATCGGGGTTCAACCCGAAAAGCAAAGCAGCCAAGACACTAGATTCGTCTTCCCTCCACCAAGGCCGGGCGACCACATACTAAGCCGACTGAAACAGATTAAACCTCTCTCTCTTCCCATTTTATATGCCCTCTAGTGCTGGGGTTAAAGGCGTGTGACTCCCTAGGACTGCGATGAAAGGTGTGAGCCACCACCACCTGGATTTGTTTCTGCGCTGGTCTTGTATATATAGCCCAGGGTGACCTTAAACTCACAGAAATCCATCTGCCTCTCTCTCCCAAATCCTGGGATTAAAGGTGTATGCCACCACCGCCTGATCTCTAGTGGCTTAGCGTTGCCCTTCTGATCTTTAGGCAAGCTTTGTTTACTAAACATAAAGTATCACTATGGCCTTTGAGAACTTCGTACACACAAACAACGTATTTTGATCATCCGTACCCCCACTCTCCTCCATCTCCTCCCAGAGTTCCCCCAATATAACCCCCTTCTACCTTCATGCCTTTTCTTTTCTTCTCTTTTTTCTTTTCTTTTTTTCTTTCTTTTGTTTTTCAAGGCAGGATTTCTCTGTGTTGCTTTGGAGCCTGTCCTGGAACTTGCTCCTGTAGAACAGGCTGGCCTCGAACTCACTCCTTTTTCTTAATAACTGAACCCAGCTGGTATCGTGCATATGACCATGGGTGTAGCACTGTCCACAAAATCACAGGCAGCCTTCCTGCTGCCACAACCCCAAAGAGAAACGACTCCCCTGGATCAGCTAGCTGTCCTCAGCTCCTTCCCTAACCACAGGGCCTGCTGGAGTTTTAACTGGCTTCTGGGCATTCATGAGTGCCATGGCCATGTCATTTCCAGAAGACAGTATCTCACGGCACTTCTATGCCCGCCTGAGCCCTCGTATCCTTTCCGCTCTGTCTCCCATGATGCCTCCCGCGAGCCATGGGGTATAGGAGGTTACGGATCGCATTAGAACCGGCCATTCACAGCTACTTCTCAGCTCTCAGCAGTTTTGATTCTCTATATTAACTGTTGCCCAGAACAAAGAAGCTTCTCCGACGAAGGCTGAGGTGCAAAGCCAAGAGGACACACATAAATACTGAGGATAGCATGATCATTCTGCAAGACAATAACGACCGACCCCCCCCCCCCCTCTGCTCCCCACTCCCACAGCCATGGGCCAATGGCCAGTTTTACCATAGCAGGTACAAATTTTTTTCTGTGGAGCAATCCTCAAATCTACTAAGAAGGCAGTTGCTTATCTCCAAACCGTCATGCCCCTGTTGCAGCACTAGGGCCTAGGACTGAGGAAGACCTCTGCTAACCCATCCTGCAGTGAGCAGCCTGCGCAGCACCTGCCGGCACCACGAGAGGAAGCCAGCAGGGAGCAAGTTCCTGTGCCTACTGATTTGCTTCCAGTTCTGAGGCTTCTGGAATGCCGTTGAACAAGCAAGTCCAAAGGGCATATATCCCTTTCTGTATGCAGTCTACTTTTTAAAAGTTTTCTGAGAATCACCCATAGTATCCTGTTGTATTACTAATTCATTCCTTTCAAAACTGTTCAGTCGTGTTGGGTTTAGTAGGTGCCTCACGAATTCGTTCGTTCAATATGTGCTAGGCCTTTAGACAGCGTTTCCATTATTTCCTGTTGATAATACTTTAAGTGAGACCATTCTGAAGATAGAAAACATTTATTTTAGATGCATGTGCCTACTTTTCTAGGGATGATTGTGTGTATTTATTTATTTATTTATTTTACAATAAGTGGTCAAAGTCTATTCCAAAATTGTACACTATTTCAGTAAAAAAGTTTAATACATTCTATGTGAATCTTTGTACTAAGAAACATTGTCTCCAAAACTTTTACATTTCTGCTACTAATAAATCTTTGTTCTAAGGTCTTGGTTATTTTTATTACTCAAAGCCATAAGACTCACTGAGGCAACTATCAAGACATCTTGCTACTGCTTGCTGGCAAGCTCCTGGCCAGCGTTCTCTTGGACAGACAGTGATGCAGCCTTGCCAACGATGTGCTCCCAAAATCACAATGTGGCCTCAGGCCACGGCACACAGTACAGCTGACTCAATCTTTGCAGCGTGTTTGGATTCAGGAAAGTCAAGACTAAGTCAGCCTGTGCCTGACAAGATTGCAGGTCCCAGAAGATTCGTTTTTTTTTTTTCCTGGTTAAATTAAACTCTTTATATAGGGAATTAAAATTCATTGAAAGAAAGAACAGAAAGTTGAGTGGGTAGGGATGTGGAGGGATTGGGGAGCAGCTGGGGGAGGGGAAAACATGATCAAAATGTACCGTATGAAAAAATTTAAACAAAAAAAGAAAATAAATAAAAAAGTACTATGCTTATTAAATATTCTGGAACAAAAGTATTAAAGAGTGGTACCCAAAGCATATTATCCATTAATAGAGCAAAATAATATGATTACATAAAAGAATTACAGAGCTTTGACAATCTCTTTATACTCAAAATTTTGAGAGGTCTTGATTTTAATTCTGTGGTGTGTTTTCGATTCTACTAGAAAACTTTCTTTAGCTGTTTTTCTGTGAGGTCCATGTGTATGCTATAGTGAGCAATTCTCTTTCAGCTACCATGACTGGGTGTCACAGTGGGATCCTTTCTGGATATTCAGTGTGTCCCTGAAGCACACAGGACGAGACTGGGTGTGCTGGGATCAAGTATGAGAAGACCATGAACGCAACCTCCTTCAAGAAAGGTGCAGACATTATTTGAATGTGTGGTATAAATGAATAAAAAATTACTCGGTGTGCTAGGAAGCAAATTTCGACAAGTTATAAGAGAAGACACGAGTCATAACCATATCTGAAATTTATACAACAACCCAATAAACTATAAATTAGGAAATCTGAAGCCTCATTTCATTATAAAAAGCAGCCAAATGGCGACTTGATAGTGATGAAGGTTGGTCTCTTGACCCTGAGGGGAGTCACAAAGAATTCCTCGATGTCTTCCTCTGGGACCTAGTTTCTTTTGGTTTTATACAACCTGAGCTGATCTTTGTTACAGCTAATCAGACTGAAAGGTGGATGCAATCCCCTGAAAAATATTCATTAGTATCAAACGCCATACCCATTCCAGACCTATTTAAGAAGACCGACAGTTAACATCCAGCTCGCATCTGCATCGCGGGATCGTCATAACCCTAGAGAGCCGGGCGGTGGTGGCGCACGCCATTAATTCCAGCACCCGGGAGGCAGAGGCAGGCAGATCTCTGTGAGTTCGAGGCCAGCCTGGTCTACAGGAGCTAGTTCCAGGACAGGCTCCAAAGCTACAGAGAAACCCAATCTCGAAAATCCAAAAAAAAAAAAAAGAGCCAAGCCGTCCTGAGGCCGGGGCCAGGGACTTGCGAGGGAAACGGTATGCAGACTACAAAAGACAGCGCTATTTGCCGTGTTTTCAAGTATTGGAGCTTTCAGACGAGAAGTCACAAACAACTCAGATCCTAAAGGCGGTGACCGGGGATGTATTTCAAGAACAGACCCCACCGCCGGGATAGAAAGATTACCTCTAACCTGTAAGGTGAAAGTCAAGAACAGTTGATGGGGGCTGTGAAACCATTGCTGGCCTTGCAAGAAGGACAGCTCAATTCTCGTCTCCTTTGCCAGGAGCCTGAGCTAAAGACCACGGTGCTACCCCACGACTACCGGGGATGAGCTGGAATCCCAAACTAGCTGATGAAATACAGCTTTCTCGGCTTTCTTTAAATAGATCCCGTCTTGTTTTTAAAATTCTTCCTCCTGTGAGCTTGCTGATGGAAACAATCCGTCCTGACAGTTAAAACCACAGGTGGGAGCATAATAGAGACTTGCTACACCGTGGCAGGAATGCAGCTAACGCTGCCGCTACACACACTTTAAATCGTTGAGATGCTAAATTTTGTCGCTTCCTTTTACAATTAGAAATAAATGAGAAGTCGTAAGGGTTTTGGCTAGATTCTCACAGAAGCCCCATGATTCTTCTCTCAGCTGCTTTCTAGACGAACCTGGGGCAGAGGAGGATGGCTAACTCTTGCAGCCTTCCAAACAGTTCTCGGGCCTTCCTGGTATTGCGTGCAATCCAGGTCACGTGTTTCATTCAGGCGTTTCCGTGTTTCTGTGCACGGGTTCTTCTGCTTTCCTTTCCTTTATCCCGATTCCACCCTCTCCCACGTCCTCCTGTTGAGGATAAGAAACAGAAACGAGTCAGGTGCATTTAGGGACAGAAACCCCTGACATGCTACGTTCCATTCTTGACCTTGGCCAGAATCGGGGGTGTTTTTGGTTCTGTCCTGGCTGGATGCCAAGAATGCCGCAATGGTGCTTTCCTATATGAACACCACTGCCTTGGAGGCCGTGTCAGGCTGAGCTAAAAGCTCCAGTCCAGGCACAAAGCCCTTCTGAAGAGCGGCTTTGGAACTGGATCTCTGGATTTTCATAATGCCATGGGTTCTACCTCTGCCCTAATTGTAGCCCAGTTTCTAAGCTATTTTAGGGTCTCTACTCCTGAGGTAAGAATGTCACCATAATCTTAAAGGCCATTGGGAATGGACCCCTGTCTCTAAACCTTGGACCTCCTCCTCTAATTTTTCTGCTAACACTAGAAAGTTAACACCAGCTCCATTCCTGAAGGCCTGGTCAAAAGAATAGGGTGCCTCTGGCCCTGCATGGAGAGATGGCATTTTTATCTGCTCCAAAATTTGGAGGGTCACATACTATATTCTTTGTTAAGAGTTCATCTAGGCGAGTCTGTCCATCATTTGTGCAAGAAACTAACCCTCAGAAAGATTGGTTCACTTAGTGCCTGCGGAAGGAGGTGGGAAGAATAATTATCCCCTTAACAAGGTAATACATGTTTCCTTCTCAGAACCTCTGCCCCCGACTCTGTTTCTGGAACATCTACTGCCATGTGGCCCTCCAGGCTGTCTAAGTTACTCAGAAAGCCTAACTTCGTATTTTTCTTTCCTTTGAATATTAGCATATCTCAAGCCTAGGTTCATATTTCCTGACTCTGGGCTCTCTCGTTCTTTCTCTGAAGTTCTTCCTTCCTTTTGCCGTGTGCCTGTTTGCTGGAGCCCCTTCTGAGCTTGAGTGCTCTCTTGGTTATGAAGACAGTGGTCTCTTCTTCTTCCTCTGCCTCCTCTGCGCAGTTCATGAGATTTCCGGCTTGCGCTTTCAGTTGATTGGCCTCTAGACGCTCACCATATTGTTCTCCAACTTTCTGCTGAGTCAAATTCTTTTGTTAAGGAGACTAGGAGCCCAAGGAAAAGACCCCGGATTCTTCTCCATCAGCACATGAACCCACTGTGGGATTCCTCTAGTCACTCACTCTGCGTCTTTTGCTCATCTCCCTCCTTCTCCCAAGTGGTAAGTTCTGCTCTCAGACCATGTGTATTTTATTTTATTTTATTATTTATTTATTTATTTATACAATAGTTTATCTGTGTGTATGCCGAAGGCCAGAAGAGGGCGCCAGACCTCATTACAGATGGTTGTGAGCCACCATGTGGTTGCTGGGAATTGAACTCAGGTCCTCTGGAAGAGCAGGCAATGCTCTTAACCACTGAGCCATCTCTCCAGCCCCCCATGTGTATTTTATTGCTGGACACCATCTCTCTTCCTCCTGTAAGGTCTGTTTCTCCCTCTCATGGTCCCATTTACAGCCTCATGCCCCCCCCCCACACACACCTGAATATAGGTCTCACATATTAGAAACAGCACAGTTTCCTTTTTCCTTCATGAAACTGGATCACTTCATGTAATCTAAAGATTTCCAATTCCATCCATTTTGGCATCTGCTTTTGGTGAAACTGCCACCTGCAGCTGTGTTATCCCCACGTGCCACCATTCACGGCTAAGCCCAGTAGACAGGAAAGCCACCCACTCAACAGTCCACCCTTTCGAGGATCTCCTCTAAGACCTTCTTGGAAGCCGTTGAGCGCTCAGGATCCACTGGGATTCCTTTAGCCTCTTCATCTACGCCTTCCATGGCCACCCAGCCGCCCTGGCGCCATACTAGACACAGAATGGTATCAAGAATTTCCCTCAGCCTCCAAGTCTGTGTGACGGGAGTCAGAGCTTGAGCTCTGGTTCTTGGATGCTCTCAGTTACTTTGGATTTTCTATCTCCCTGCCTCCATCAAGACAAATTTCACCGCCCCCTCCATATTAGACAGTTATCAAGGACACCTGGATGCTACCTTTTAGCTCTTCTTTGCCTTTCTCAAACGTAGCAAGACTAATCATCACACCCCCAATATCCCACATGGCGTTGTCTTTGTCTTTCTAAAGACTATAAACCCTAGTCCAATGGGTTAGGCTTTTTTTTTCTTTTAAAAATTTCTTTTATTAGCCCCTTGAGAAGTTTGCACATATTTAATAATATTCATTCACAGACCCTTCTCACCCAACTTTGTGTTTTTTCTTAAAAATCCATCAAAAACCAATAGTGCTGTTTAAATATTCTTGGACCTTGATTCAAGAAAGGTTAGATGGGGCTGGAGAGATGGCTCAGTGGTTAAGAGCATTGCCTGCTCTTCCAAAGGTCCTGAGTTCAATTCCCAGCAACCACATGGTGGCTCACAACCATCTGTAATGAGGTCTGGCGCCCTCTTCTGGCCTGCAGGCATACACACAGACAGAATATTGTATACATAATAAATAAACAAATATTTAAAAAAAAAAGAAAGGTTAGAGTACCATATTAAAAGTGAACTTCAGAGCAGGGCACATAGCCACACAGCTTTCTCCTTTAAACGTTGTTTTGGCTCTTGTTGTTGATAGCATTAAGAAAATCTTACTCCAAATATGGATCCACCCATTGCCCCTAGCATACCACGGACTGCCCAAAGCCCTATCCCTCTAGCCTTTGGTAATTCTCCTTAGGACCAGGAAGGTGTCCTGTTCTCTCTGCCTGCCTTCGTGTGTAATGTTTGTTTTTCTCTCTGTCCTCGCTCATCCACGACACTCATTGCATCATTACAGACATTGCTGTATCACACCGGCTCTTGAGCTTCCGCATGTCCTCCTTGGGTCTGAAGTGTCTTTCCTCCTCTCTCCCACAGCAAACTCCATTTAAAGATTATATGGCAACACGAAAATGCTCTCTGGGCTGCATTTGTCCCATTGTATAGAAAGATTTGACTGCGGATCGCTTGGCTGATTTTGCTCAATTGTGAAATTTCTTGAAGGAGGGCAATGGTTGGGTCTTCTGCTCTCTCCACAGATCTTGAGTCTAGAACTCGGTGAAAAATTAAAGTGGTAGCACACAGATAGGAAAAAATTCTTTGGGTGCTGTTTCACAGGAGAACTACCAAAGACCTTCTAATGGTTTCCCACCCCTTTGGAAAGAGTGGAGAAAACACTACTTGGAAAGGCTCTATACCACATTAGGTGGCATTAGTCGGTCAGAGAGTGACCGGGGAGAAGCTTTGTGACATTTGAGCAGATATGTATATTATTTTTCCCTCTGAGTCATGGGTAAATAAAAATTCAGTTGTGGTGGGGGTCCCCTCTCCTGAAAGAATTGACCATTATGGTCCAACATCTCCAGAGAGAATTAAAATACAATAGGGACTCCCTGAAGATTTTGATGGAATAAATTCATAAGGACAGGGGCACACCTGCTACTTCTGATTAGCCAGGAGCCCAGTGACAACAAATATCCCATTGCTCACTTATTCATCTCTACTGACTCTCCTTCCATCTCATTCTTTCCCAGGCTAAGGTCTGTAAAACTAACTTTTTGAAGCACTGAATCTATGTGATTGTTAAGGAAGTCTCCACTGAGTCCAATTCCACATTTGAAGTCAGCAGAGAGCAGGCAGTAAGGACGACTTATACAAGGCCATCTAAAGAAAAATAAATTCATTCCTATTCACACTACAAAAGAGAATTGAGGTGAACTGAAGATTTTAATAGCAAATAACAAAACCATAGAAGTATTAAAACATAAGGTGCAATTTAGTTATTAATATAGTTGGAAAGGCCTTTCAATTATGGCAAAAAAAATAGAGGACATACAGGCCAATCTCCGTGATCATAATACAATAATTATGGGAAATTTTTAAGTTAAAAAAGTGGAGATATAATTCAGTGGTAACGTATTTGATTGGCCTATATAAAACTGTATGTAATTACAGAACTAGTCCCTAATACTTCAAAAGAAAACAAAGACACAAAGTCAATGACAAATGCTAATGAGAAGACGGGGACAAGCAGACTCTTATACATTGCTAGAAGGGCTGCAAATAATTTATCCTCCAAAATCTAAGCAACCACATGACATGACTATCCTACTATGGGTATATATAGCCTACACACTACAGAGACACATCCATATTTATTACATATTTATTTATATATACAAGAGCCAAGCTATGGGAATTAGATGGGGTGTTTACCAACAGATGAATAGATGAAGAATATGTGCAGATGTACAAATGGATCTTTATTCACTCATAAAGAAAATTAAAATTAGGTCTGTTGCAGGAAAATGGATGAGAAAAACACATTAAGTTAAAAAGCCAGATTCAGAAAGAAAAATATTGTAAATTTTCTGTCATAAGAAGGACCCAGAGTTCTTTTTTAAAGCATGGAAATAGAAGGGAAATTGTATGGGAAGAGGAAAAAGACAGCGTGAGGAGGTGGGCATTCTCTTACCTTCCTACTGGACATATTCATTGATAAGTGGACATATTATAGCCTGTGGGTCTAGAAGTCTGTTTTTTTTCTTTCAGGCTTTCTTAGGCTTTATGTGGAATTTTTTTGCCCCGCGTTGGTGCCATTTGTAATTGGAGGCTACTTTTTGTCTCCCGGACACCCAGACCAGAATAATTACATAGAGATTATATTAATTACAACACTATTTGGCCTATTAGCTCAGCCTTCTTATTAACTAGCTCTTGCATCTTAAATTAGCCCATTTCTATGAATCTGTGTATCACCATGAGGCTGTTGCTTACCAGAAAGGTTCCAGCTTTGTCATTCTCCTTTGGCAGCCACATGACATCATCTTCATGACTCTACCTACTCTCTCTATATATATTTTCCAGCCTGGATATATTCTGCCCTGCCACAGGCCAAAGCAACTTATTTATTAACCAATGGTAATAAAACATATTCACAACATACATAGGAAAATCCCAAACCAATTCACACCATTAACTGCAAAATATATTCTTGAATTAGGCTTTTAGTTCTTAACATCCTAAATTAAGGTTTAGTTCAATTACATAAAGACACCAGAATTAACCCCAGGCAAAATCTTGCTTAACTTAGCATTCAAAATTGGAAGCACCTGTCTGTTCTGGTCCTTTCTACAGACAGTGCATCGAGTTTTTAATCTCTATCATCTTTAGAAATAGCACTAGATACTAACATTAAATTTAATGCATCTGTTAACAAAATATCATTTTCACTCTTATTGTTAGTGAGAATTAACGTCAATTATTCGATTATTTTTCCAATGAGTGCTTATCCAATCAAAATCACTGAGAAAAGAAAATCAATCATGTGCTTGGCTTTTAACTTTAGGCTTAGGCTTAGTTACCAAATATAAAGAGGTGATAAATAAATAAATAGGATCAGAAAGTGGCTCACTGATATCTTTTCATGTGAAGATCCTATGAGCTGATCATGACTGAGAATTTGTTGAAGAGAAAGATGCTTCTGATATCGGTAGGGTTTTTTTCTATGCTCAACACAAACATAGGCTGATCTCTATTTAAGAGAGGACAGACATGCTATACCTCTTTTTTAAATTGGGGTATTTGAGAAGAGACAGCTGGTTTCTAGGAACTTGGAAGATACGCATCATTCAAGTATTTCCCATGGTGCTATGTTCATAAAGCAAAATTGGTAATACAGCATAAGAAAGCTTGAGGTTCAAAGCTAGAATCAGTTTTGAAATGTTTTTATCTTTTTCTACATCTGAGTTAATGTTTGCAAAATTGTACCACTGTAGCTGTGTTTGCCTTTCTCCTACCGTGTATATAACTCCTGACTTGGTCACTGTCACCTTTTGATCAGGAATCTTGAACTTGAAGCTCTTCATTTTGAAAGCAGAGATAACATGTGTTTTTCCTGCAAGCACACCTTACTATGTCTTGCCCAAGCCCCTACGGGGAGTTTATTTCTGTCCGGTTAAACAAGATGCATGAGGTCCTGGGCACACTAATGAGGTAGTAGACCAGACAAGGCAGTGTCAGTACGTATGGTCACAGACCCTCCTGCAAGTGATCCTGTCTTGTTTTGTTTGGACAGAATGGGGACTTTTTGGTCAAATGTCTGTTCAAGCTGGGAAGGGCTGGCTGTCGGGTGCACACATCTCTGTAGCGGAGGCAGCTTTGCTGGCTCTTCCATGGCCTAGCTGTTGCTCCACTAATTTCCCACTAAGTGCAGTTTGCTTTGATGATAGAGACATGCCCCAGCCTATGAGTGAGTGGCAATATAACTAGTTGCCCTGCGCAGCTTATCTTGAATTCTGACCCTGGGACTCTATGGCCTTCTTCACGCCTGGTCACAGCTTCTGGTACGTTCTGGACTTGGAAACAATTTCACTAGTGCTCATACAAAGCTGCAGGCAGGAGGTTGGCTGTTACCCTTTTCTGTCATCTTGTGTAGGCTATGACACTTGGCCAGGATCAAGGCCCAGATAGGCCGGGATTTCCCCCTATCACCCTTCACGTAAGGAGCAGGGAGTCGCACGCCTCACTCCAAGGCTTGAGATACTGCAGAAGTATGTAGCTCCTCAAGAAGATATTCTTGGGGCGTGAAGCCAGACAGTTGCCTCAGTAACCTTCCAAATGTTTCCACTAACAATGCCGATTTTTCCTCCCCAAACCTGTTTAGCATACTGTGAAAACTAGTGATTTCCGTTTGAGTCCTGCCTTCCCGATTCAGTGACAGTGTTTTCAGGGTCCGACGACATCATGCGGTCACATTTTCCTGTGTTGATACATTGTTTTGGCTGGTTGAAGGTAATGCCTAAATCCAGAGTTCCCTGGGACCATAGCCAAGAAACATTCAGCTACTTAGCCAGAGTTAGTGTCTGTGGGAGCAGCTCTGGGAAAGGCTGTGATGGCTCTGTGACCAAAACCACATAATCAAATTGTCTTGTGAATAAAGGCCTTCCACAAGACATTAGGAAAAACACAACATAATACTTGTAGTGAAAGCTTTGACAGAATAACCTTAATCCAGTAGGAAAACAAAGGGGCAAATTTGAAAGGTAACTTTTTAAAAAATTGGTTTATAGTTACTTAAAAAATTAATCAAATCAGGTATTGCTTTTCATAGTAGAACTTCCAACAAATCTCTTTAGCATATTTTTTTTTTTTTTTGGTTTTTTCGAGACATGGTTTCTCTGTGGTTTTGCAGCCTGTCCTGGAACTAGCTCTTATACCACCAGGCTGGTCTCGAACCCACAGAGATCTGCCTGCCTCTGCCTCCCAAGTGCTGGGATTAAAGGCGTGCGCCACCACTGCCCGGCCTTTAGCATACAAATTTGAGTCTACTTGGTTTGCATTATTTCTAACAAGTGCCATTATGCCTGTCCTGCATACTTAGAAATGTCCTGAGATCAGTCCTTAAGGAAAATACAGACATGATGTGTGCTCAATTAAGAACTCGCCCCATTACAAACGAGATTATACTGCTAAAGCTGTCCTTATTGCAGCAATGCACAGCTGGGAGCAGAAAGGCAAGAAGTGTGTGCCTGCTCCGTTGCAAGTTGTGCATTTTTGCAGCAAGAACACTTGGTGTAGCGGAAAGGCTGGTGTGAACTGTTAAACCTTTGCCTGTCATGGCTACACATGCATTTTATGTCTGTCGAATAAACCGGGCAGCCCCGGAGGTAGAAGTACTCCAATCAGATACACCCTGCACTTCCCAGAGGATGGGATGCTCATTGATGTATTTTGATATGTAACGCACAGCAAAATCATATTTCAATGTTCTATTTAATGAGAGGTTTAAGATAAATGTGATACAAGCCATCCACTAGAAGGCCCTTGCTCCAGAGACTCTGCAAGACTCCTAGACACAAGGAAACTAAATTCAGTACCATTTTGGCCGCGTGACACCCCGCTCAAGGATGAACAAGATTGGTGGCACTTTCTTTTGTATTTTGCAGTGTGTGTCCTAGAACTCAATAGCCATGAAAATGGCTCTTCAGCATTATATCCCATTCCAGGCAAACCCCAGGTCGTCTGTTATCACTTCAAGCTTGATTTCCTAGTTATCAGATTGGCAGCAATCATGTCTTATGTTTGAAAAGCACGCCTTTGGTTATTTTAATAATTGCTGTTAGGACGAGTGGTCGTGAAAATATAATGTGTTGGGGGTTAGATTTCTATTTCTTATGCAATAATATGCAAGTAGAAAATATTAAAGTTATATTTGTGTTCATTATGATGGATTCACTCAGAAATGATAGCATAATAGAATTTTAGGTACCTCACCATTAAACTAAGTCAGTGCACTATGGGCAAATCCCTAAACTGATAACTCAGAGGAAAGGGGTTGCTTCAGTTGTTCTCCTGGACTGAGGTACATAGCAATCTCTAGGGAATTTGAAATCACTTTGCTATTAAATTTGAAAATCAGTGCCTCCAGTGCTCAGGAAAATGTGCCAGCAGCATTACTTGTTAGGGAAGAACTGTGGTTTCCCAGGTACCCACCATTTCAGGAGAACTTGTAACTCTAGGACTATATACCACTGCCAACTACAATGCATTTGAGATTGAATTTACAAAATAAATAGATTTTAGGTCAAGATAGAGAGAAATAAAACAGAAGATACTATTCTGCTTTTGTATGTATAAAATGAAATATGTCTTAAGTTCCTAAATCAAACTTTTGTATTAAGTCATTAAACCTCAATAATAAAGTAAAAAATTCAAAAACCCACAATTAATCATTACAACACAAAACCGTGATGCCTTTCAAAGACGTGAAAACACTTTAATACACTTTATAGTCTCTACACATTTTATGAATAATTTCATTTAGCTTTAAGTACATTTGATCAACGAAATTCCAATTTACAAAATTGAAGTAAATAAATGCAGAAATATCTTCATTGTCAAACTATAAAATAAGAGTAGCTGTTCTTATTGAGACACCATTTTTGTTTTTCTTTAGATATTGGAGTGAATCATTTTGGTATATTAAATAATGTGTATCATATTTAAAAGAGTGGAGCATTGAGATTTGCATACAATGACAGGAATCCACTGAAATTTCACATTCATAGGTGAAATAGCCACCATGAATCCATAAGTGAATGTTGATATTGTAAAAAAATATAAAATGATTGTAATATAACCATCTAACCTTAGCATACGGACTTTTGAGACCACTATTGAATCTGCTGATTCTCTTTGAAATAGAAGCCATCACTTTTCTGTGATATGTGACATGTCTTTGTCCCTTAATAATTTGAAATTTCATTAGTGTAAAAATATACCAAAGTAAATAAAAAAAGGAGACGCTTATTTACAAAACAATGTTGTATACATATTATATAAATGCAATTGTTTCAGAGTCTTTTATACAATATTGATAGAATCGGTCATTTCCATGATTTTACCGCAAAACTTCGATGTGACGAAGGCAGACCGGGAGTTTGAATGCTTGCTAGAAATGAACACTAAGGCTGCCCTTTTAAGACAAAGTTTCTCCCACTGTGCTAGAGAATTGAAAGTTGACCTCTAAAAAAAGAAAAAAAAAATCTTCTTTAAAGAAAATGCATCCCCACTCAGAGCTGCGTGGCAATGCGCTTGATATGAGAGAGCCGTATCTTGCAGAGTGTGCTCTGTTTGAGGAACCTGTAGGAGCCATTCCGCCCATGGCTTTAGCGCCACTGTCATGGGTTAGTAATACCATGTCCAATTAGAATAGGAATGGGGGCGTATGGAGAGGCCGCCATTCCAGTTCTGTGGAATCTTAGCATACCAAGGGTACGATACAAATAAACAGTGTACATGAATAACAACCCTGCGCTTCCCAAAGGCTACATAACGATTTTCCCGTGAATATTAATTGAAACTGTTGAGAAATAAGACTTTACCTTTAAAGCATACCCCTTTAATTCGGCAGACCACAAGAAGCGCTGTGTTCTTGCCTGCCTAGATTGTAGTTGTGAGATCTATATATGTGAACAAAAATGCAATTTGATCTCCTCCTAGCTCAGAACCTCTGGAAATCATAAAATGTCCTATTATACGGTTTATTGGGATGGTTAAATGGCTACCATTGCAAACATTCTCTCTTCTAGTTCCTCCGCTGTAGCTTGTGCTTAAGTTACTATCGCATACTCAAGGCCTAGAGCCTGTGGTACATAACTTCACAGTTTCAAAATTGAGGGGGAAGACCTTCCATGGCTTAGGAAGCCCTGGACATACCGCGAAGCTCACGAGCACCCGCAGCGATCTACGACCATGGCTGGAATTTTCCCGTATATGATTTGTTCTTTGCCATTAAAATATAGCATATTAATAGGAGACATTTTTGTGGGTGTGCAGCAAGGGCCCGCTGAGCCCCGGGGGTTTGCTTGGTGCACAAGGTGAGTATGGGGATATTTTTGTAAAAACACAAATTCACACTCTCCGGAGCAGTAATTGGCTTTATATCTCTTGGGCGCAATGATCCAGTCCCATCCGAAGGCTTCAAAATCCACCGTGAGCGGGTAGCGGCAGCAGCGGGACTCGGTGGAGTGTTCGTCGCAATCAAGACCGAAGTCTCGTCGGGACCTTTTGGGCGTGTCCGTTACTTTGACCTCTAAGAAGGGATTCTGTGTGAAAAGGAAAAGAGCAATCGTGTTAACAGAGCCGGGTATCCTTCCTGCCTTAGAAGCCCTCGTTAGAAGGAGCGTCATAGAACAACAGCCAACAAACACTTCCCTGTGGTCAGTTCACGCCTGTTAAACCTTTGCTTCTTTTCATATTATTATCAGATACAAGAGCAGATAATAGCGTAAGAGAGGCTTTGAAATGTGTGCATAAGGCAAGAGAAAGGCGGGAGGGATGAACGCCGCCCCCGGCACTGTGGATTACTATCAGCTGCTCGTGTCTGAGGACTCTTGGAGGGACACGTACCCATCTGGTCTCTCTTCCTAGGTTTTTTTGCTCAAAGAAATGGGTCTATTAAAGTCAGAACAAAATAGCTACCTCTGGGTATGAATGTGGCTTGGTGGAAAGAGGGTTCACCTCTCATGTGCAAGGTCCTGGGTTCAATCCCAGGACCACAGCAGAAGGCGGCAGAGGAGGAAGGGGAGAAGACTTTGCTTACTCTGTGACAGCCTCGATTTTCTACTGCATTTGAGACCATTTCCCTTGAGAGGGAGAACTCTAAGGAATAGCATGTTAGCCACCTTTTAAATAATTAAGGCCTAACCCATTAGCAACCTTGATAATTAAAATACTATCTTTGAAAGAGAACATTCTTAAACAGCTGATAGCAATTTCCTCTTGTATCGCGGAACTAGGCCTGCGTGCTGTCAAAGAGGGTGTCATTTGGGGAATGGAGCGTTTCAGAAGCACATACAAAAAAAATAGGTCCTCTAGGAAACTGCAGTACTTCAAACAATGTGCTTCGCTCCCAACAGACCTGGTTTCTGGACCACACATCCCCAAGCTCAATCAAAGGATTAAAAAGATGTCTATTGCTTCGAAGTATAGCATTCTGATGTAAATTCTGACAATGGATGAAAATCAAAATACGTTCACATCGAGGTTTTGAACGCAGAAGTAAATAAAAGCCCCAGTAAGACCTAAAAATGACTTGGGTTTAAGTGGGTATTGAGCCAGGTGGTGGTGGCTCACGCCTTTAATCCCAGCACTTGGGAGGCAAAGGCAGGCGGATCTCTGTGAGTTCGAGGCCAGCCTGGTTTACAGAAGCTAGTTCCAGGACAGGAACCAAAAAGCTACGGAGAAACCCTGTCTCGAAAATAAAAAAAAAAAAAAGTGGGTATTGAAATGCTTTTATTCATTTTCATAATGTATGAAATATTCTCATATCACCAACTTGCTACTTAGTTAATTGGCAGTCCCTGTGTAAATTACTGTACAAGGATGCTAAAGTAGTTTGGAAATAAACTAGGAGGCAGAGGCTGCCCGGGTTGGAAACCAGTGTTACTGGCAGCCTTCCACACAGGATCCACACACAGACCATGGCTTCAACATTCCGTAGGCACTGAACATATTTATTAGGGGATGATGAGCGGAATATATTTAATCAAGTATGTCTATACTTATAAAGGTATTGTAATTAGAATTTTAATATTTTTTACTTTATATAAAAAGCCAGCATTTTTCAATGGATTGAGAAGCAAAAAAAAAATGGAAAAGGGAAAAAGTTTTAATTTGTTGACTAATTCTAGATTCTGCAGAGTTATGTTGTGATGTCATAAGTTTATGCATATGGTATGTATCCCACAATGAAAAGGGCATTACATCCCATTCCCAATAAGGAATGCGTGGAATTATGAACCATGATGCAACTGTTTTTCAGTCTTCATGGGAGAGCTTCACAGGACATGTGACTGGCACCTACTCTCTTGGGCACAGACCTAGTTGGTGTAAGATTATTTTGGCTGCCTTATGAGCCGAGAAAAATCACAGTTATCTTTCCACTATTATCGTTCATATAAGGACTACAAGTACAGCGTGTCGTTAAGAGCATTGCTTTCAGTTACCACTCACCAGCCCGTCTTCCCCTGGTCCTGGGAAGGTTACAGCCAGATCTTGCCCATTCTCATCCAAAGCTTTGAGTTCAATGCCTAAGTTGGATTCAGGCTGTTTGAGCCAGTTTTGCAACACTGTCTTCACATCAATACTCTGCCAAATACCGGCGCCTGGGCTCATGTCGAGTTTCAGAGATCGGATTCCAGTGTACCTCGTACCGTCTTTCATGGGTTTGATGAGTCTCAGGATCTGCACAAACACTGTCGTGGGGGTCTTCACGGGTCTCAGATGGATCCACAGCTGGGCTTTCACTACTTTGTTGTACTGGATTTTAGAGCTAAATTTAAAAAAGCAACATTTGGGTTTTCCATCCACTTGCATTAGAAAATCAGCTACAAATGAACAAGAAAAGAATGGTTGACATTAGGTCCCATGAAAACATAAATAAAAAAAAAATCACTCCTTAACAATAGATGTTGGGATAACGTGTACAGATGTGGCCTTCCAAAATAAAGCACGAGGTGGAACTTCATTCATGACTCCTAAGAAATAATTGCTCAAGCTCTTCAGATTTTTCTTAGATAGCTTATATTATCACGAATATATTCCCTTCTATAGAACTAGGGGCTGAGGGATATTTTGTGGAAGAATGAACGGTAAGTAGATGATGATTCAGAGAACAAGAGACAGCGTGGAGGAACATCCACTTAGAATTCTTTGGGAATCTGAGCGGTTATGCTCACTGAACAGCTGTACCAGTCACTCTGGGGGAAGGAACCCTTCCCCCAGGCCTCAATTACCTGGGGAACGAGACACAGGGAGCAATTTAACTGAGCCTGAGAAATGACAGACAATATCATACATCTGCGACACGCGGGCTCTGGAATAGCCTTTCAAAGGAACGACACGAAGCCAGCAATTAGCACGAAAACTCAGAAGTCCTGCTCACACGATCTGCAAAGCCAGAAGGCAGTGGCCCTGGAGCCAGACTTTCACTGCAAGCGAAAGTTCAGCCTTAGCAATCCCTTCTCTTCTGGGCATGCAAACAAGGGAGGCCTTCTCCTGAACGGTTGGACCCAGGAGTCATAAATGAAGATTGTTTGTTATAGCATAACCTGAGTACTTAGTGAAAGGCTGGTTTGAGAGCAGGTCGTGTCTGCTTGGAAGTGCTTAAAGCGCGGTGTTAAAGCCAGATCTCAGACACATGGCACGGCACTCTGGCGTGTCCTCCAGCTCCCTCAAGCCACCTGTCTTCATTTTGAGAGAAGGGAGAAGGGGGACTGCCTGAAATGGGCTAGCTCCCAGAAGCAGTGCCGTTCTTATAGGTAATAGTCCTCCCGCTCCTAAAGAATAAAACGTTTTAGAAGGCTATAGCCACTGCTCTGTGGAAGTACACAGCCCGGACACTCTCAGCCCAGGGCTGTGTGGGACGCAGCACAGGCAGGCTTTTATAGCATAACCTCCCGATTACAACGCTCATTTCCTGAGCGGTTTCTGATAGTCGGTCCTGAGTATGATTTCGCCCCGTCTGCTTCATCGTTTCTCTCGCTAATGCTTGGATGCTTGCCTTCCTTAACTCTTCGTTGGAAAAGCTCTCACCATTAAATATTCTAAGTTGTAGTTTCAAGTCCCAGACGTGTGGAACAGGATTCAAAGAAACACCCAGCAAATTTCTTTCTGTGGTGTTATCGGGGGAAGAAAACTAAGGTATGTTTTAGCCAAACAGATGCAATTGTAAATTCCATGTGAGTTTTAACATTGCTTACAGTAGCTCGCAGTCCTTGCCTCATGAGTGTTAGGCGCCGAGCACATAAACACACTCCACATTTTCCACATAAAATCACACACTATTAAAGCGGGGCCGGCGCATTAACTTTGAGAGATTTGGCACCGGAAGGAAACAAGCAAGGCAGATTTCCTTGTCAATATGTTTCTCAGGAAATCTTGAAAGGGGTGGGGGAGAAAAATCTCTTTTCTCTCCTACTTACATACAAGCTAAAAGCCTGAAAATAGATCTGCTTCTCATAAACACTAGGGCAGCCGTCAGCGGAGCCGTTGGTCTACTCTCTCTCTCACACAGAGCTACTTACACGCAGTAGGCATGATAATGATGGTCTCCGTGGTAGCGTGGTAATCGTCGTCTTCCAAAGCCCCGTCGCTGCTGTCATCCCTCTGCACGTCGTACTGATCGATCAGCTCCCGGAGCGGAGGAGCGCGGGGCAGAAGTTGCCTAATAGCATCTTTGCTGATGTTAGGAGCCGTTTCCAGGCGGAGTTTACTGAGGATCTGGATTTTGATGGCTTCTATTCTGGAGTCCCTCGTGTTTTGTCTCCAGACGCACGCATTGCACAGCCCCTCTCGCTCCACACTCTCCTCCCGCTCGCTGCCCTCATTGAGATCCACTGGGCCAGCAGCAATCAACATGAAGAGGCAAATATATACATACATCTGCAGTTTTTGCACCATTTTAAAAGCAGCGCGGTCTTTTTTTTTTTTCCTCCCTCCCCTTGCTCTGATTTCTTCCTTCTGCTTTTGAGTAATGCCAAGCAAGATCTTAGTGCCTGTCCGGTGTGAGAGACAACCTGCCACGCCAGTGAGTCCTGGATACTGTATTCCAAGTGGCTTTTTATATTCCGGCTTAGATGAGACAAGTGTCGTCAGGATCTATGATTGGCTCCTGCTCCACAATGAATCTCGCTGTCAGAGGTTAAAACCCTGTCTGTCACAAGTCACCGAGCAGTATTTTGTTACAGTCGAGGGGAAGCTGATTCATTTGACTGCTTCATAAATGAAATAAATCCCCATATCGTGAAAGATATATGTGACATTTGATGAATTAAAGTTTGTGTAAGAATATAAACGGTAGTGAAAGCTTATTCATCTTTGTGAAACTCTTGCTGTCACTTGAATTAGTAAATCTGAGTTTACACTTCAGGTTTAAAATGCAAAATGTCAGTCTTTTGGAGAGTTGGCATGCTGTTTGTTAGTAAAGCAAATATTTGAGAGAAAATTGTATCAAGGGCTGAGCAATTAGAGAAGGAAAAATTAGGAAGAGTTGACCGAATTGAAGAAAAGCTAAGGTTTGTGAACCTGGTAGAAAAGTTGCATGGGTAATTTGAGAAGTTTGTTTTCATGGCTTATCTGTTAGTACGTATTAAAATCAGCCTCACTCCGCTATAGGGCACACGAACTTATTTTGATAGCTTAACGTCTTTTGCTACCATGAAAGCTGTGCTTGATTTCAGCTATTGCTCTTGTCTATCAAAAAGACACGGGCCAAATCCTAAGTGTTTCTTTGTTGCTTATTACCAGCGGGGATAATGTTAGCTGAGAGGCTGCGCTGCTTCGCGTAAGCAAAGAATGGATTTTTGTCAGTGGCCCAGAGTGTGATTACACTTTTTGACTCAGACCTCTAGGGCTGAAAGCAGCAGCCCGCAGCCTGTTCTCTATGAATTATGTCAGGTCCTGCGCGCACACAAAGAGAAAGTGGCAGGGAGAGGGTGCCCTTTGTTGCACCCACCCCCCACAGTCATAGGTTAGCACCCCTTTTGCCCGCGGCTCATTTTGACCAGAGGGCAGACACCTGGCAGGGATCTGGGGCAGAGAATAGTGCTTTTTGTTCTCCGCATTTAAGTGGCCTCTATAGGGATCAAACTCTCACCCTTGGCTTTAGGAGCCACAAGATCTAACGGGGTGAGCTATGAAAGAGCTGAACGAACCAAACAGCAGGAACAGAGAACATTTCCAGGCCACAGCTTCCCTCCTCCTTGCGGGAAAGCCGGGAGCAGTCTTTTGCGCTTTAACCCATTACTCCCCCCACCCTGAGCGAATACAGTGGCTCGTATCAAATATTTATTTTTAGGTCACCTCCATTCTTGCGCACCCATTTACTGCCTCGGTGCACTAACATGCGACCCCGTAGCTTGAAAAGTTAATGCGTTTCCCTCACGCGCTTAAGAGGCGTCTCATCTCTTGAGAGAAAAAAAAAGTGACCTTCCATAATGCACTGGATTTGCCCATCATTAAAGATTAAGGAAAACCAGACGCCCTGGGGTGTTCAGGTCCTCTTTGTGCAAGACAATATTAGGGCAGGCCTATAAAGTTGAGGTCGCCTGGAGAAGTCGTTTCCAATGTAGAATCCCTCGTGGCGTTGTAATGATCACAACAAAAGCAGCTGTAGACCCCGAGTAAATCAGTCCCGCTTATAAACCTGCTTCAAACTGCAGTGCGCTTGCGAGCTCGGGCTGTGGAGTCAGACACACAAGTTGGAATCTCAATTTTGCAGTTTATAACTCGGTGACAAAGGTGGGGTGGCCAGTACTTAATTTCTCGTACGCTTCGTTTCCTCGTAGGGATTCGAGGCATATAATCTAGCAATACGTTGCTAAGTGTAAGCCCTTCCTGCAGGAACTAATACCTGGAACTCTTGCTCCTTGTTCTCTGGCGGTTGCTGCAAACTCTCCTCAACGGCCCCACGTCAAGGCCAGGGATTGCAGTCTTACCTGCTATCTCGTTAGGCCCAGGAAGCAAGCCCAAGTACACGATTCAGCTTTTTTTTTTTCTTACTAGCTAGAATAAAGCAAACAAAGGTTGTCATTTACCACATAGTCGATTCTCATGATTTGTGGGTTCCATTTTTTTTTTTTTTTTTTTTTTTTTTTGCAATTTGCCTACTCACTGACTTTATTTCTAAAACTCGAGGCTCCTGGCGCGTTCCACATTATTCTCCGCCATCCACTGAACAGCAAAAATGCTAAGAGCAACGAGAGAGGGTTCCGCCAGCGGTACAGATTCCCAGCAGAGGCTGCGCGGGGCGGGCCCTGAGTCCTTCCTTCCGCTCTACCAAGTATCCAGCTTGTTAAGCCCCTTGACAACCACGTCGCCTACTTTCTTGGGCTTTTAGCTGTCCTTGCTGTCTGCTGCTTGTTGAACACAGCATTGAACGGGGTGCCGAAACCCTGAGCCCGCATCCTTGAGCACCGGAGGCTGGGGGGAGAGAAGGATGGAGGTTGCCAGGGGTCAGGCGGGAGTGGTCACTGCTGAAGAGTTAGAGCCGGGCAGTTTGGAAGAGGAGAACGTTCCGATAGATGGAATTGTCCAGGCTGAACCGCATTCTGAGTACACAGAACTCCACTCAACTTAGGACTTTTCCATCTATAATTTACAACCTTTTTTTTTTAATGCTGTGATGTGTCTCGTGTAAAGAACACGTTTCTTTTGAGAAAACAGACAAGTTAGAGAAATCCCAGGCCCGAGTTTGCCGCTTCTGAGCGGGACTTCATTGGTGATGGATGAATAGATACAGTCTTTTGAGTGTGATGCCCGTCTACAGGTGCACACACGCAAGGCAATTAGATCATGAATAGTCAGGACTCTGGGGTTCACCGCACCCTGCGTGTTCTCTGGGAATGGCTGCAAGCATTCGTGAATTCAGGGTTGGCCATTGATCGGACTTCCTGAATGCCTCTTCCCGCACTCTCTAGTGCACGGGTTACGAAGTATTCAGTCAGTTTCAAGAATGTCGGCTCCTTGTCTTGTGATGACGATCAGCAACTTCCCAAGGCCCGTGACATGAGGGCCGGGGTGAGGGTGAGGGGGGTGTCTCCTTCCTGTGGCCCCAGAGAGGAGGCTGCTCTCATAAAGGAGACAGGGCAGTGTAACATTGGGATTAGTAAAGAGAGGGGAATTTCTTCAACTTGCCCCGGAGAACTTGGTCTTCCAGCTTGCTGGCCCTGGCTTAGTCACCGCCTTTGGAAGCTGTTGGTCACGCTCTCGGGTCAGAAAGGTAGGAGGCAAGGCGTGTTTCCCAGGTCTTCTGTTAGTCTTTGTCTTGGTGGGCTCTTGTGGGCCCCTTGTTTTCTGAGCACATCAGCAAGGGAGCAAGCATGGTTCTCTGACCTCTAACCTCTACTCCAAAACCCACACACTATTTCACAACACACTGGAGAAGAGTATAAAATAGTTACCAAAAAAAAATATATAAAAGCTCATGATTTTACTCTATCTAGATTCTGGGAACTACTTACTGACCTGCAAGAACTTTCTAAAAATAAAGGAAGAGACAGGTAGGAATTCGGATGAGAATAGTTACCAAAATAGTCGACTATTTTGGGAAAACGCACAGGAAGTTACAGTTTATCTGGTGGCTCACCATCTCCTTCAGAGAACGTTGCAAAGCTCTCTAACTTGCCACATTGTGACAAAGGGGGACTCTGCATGAAGGATATCTGGTGTCCATGCTTCTCATAGGTTACAAAAGTTAGCCCCAAGCACTGTCGAACTCAGCCCTTCAAAGTACAGGAATAGAAGACAGGAGACCCTAACAAGGCTCTGGGTTTGCAACTGGTGCTTCAGATAGCCTCAAAGAAGTCAGTTATCAGAGCCTTCATTTGTGGCTATATCTATGGATGCATGAATCTATCATTTTAGGAACTATTTGAAAACCCTCTCTGCGCTTCGTGCTGATGTTTGATTATAAAGATAAAACACTGGACCAAGTACAATCACTTTTCATGAACCCTGTGATCCAGTTTCTTCATATAAAATCTGAGTAGGTGTGCACGCCATTTCAACTGAGATCTGTCCCTAAGTTAGTGATCCTTCAACTTCTCATCCTCAGTGTCTTCACAATCCGAAAATGACTAAAGTTCCCACAGATCTTTTGTAGGTACAGGTCCTATTGGTCAATATTTAATGCAATTCAAAACTGGAAAATCTTAGTGTAGAGGAATAAGCAGACATACACTGAATTTGATGACAGATTTTTTTCTGAGAGTCATTTATAATTACTTTTATGTATATGTGTTTGTGCATATGTATATGTGTGAGGAGACATGGAGAAGAGGGGGGGAGGAACGAGAGAGAAGAGAAGGAGAGGGAGGAGAAGGAGGAAGTTTATGCGTATGTATCACAGGCATGCAAGGACACACTGAGATAGAGCCAGGTCCCCTGGAACTGGAGTTGTGAGCTGCCTGAGGTGGGTGCTGGGAACTGAACCTAGGTCTTTTGCCAGAGCCATAACCCCTGCTCCATCTGGTAGCCCCCAGAGTTTTGTTCTTACTGTTGTGTATTGGTTAGACAACCTCAGTTGTATTGGGTGGATTTCATGACAATTTCCTATATCCATGAACTTTGATCATATTTAACCCTTTATAACTCTTTCCTGACTTATTTCCTCCTCTTCTGCCACGCTTCTGAAGTTCCTTTCCCACCAAATGAACAGCATTATGTTGAGACGCAGATCCTCTGGAGAACTCCGTTGTACACAGAAGAAATGACATCAGAGAAAAAGGAAGTGGTTTCAGAATTGCTGTGAATATGGTCTTTCACTTCACAGGCTCTCTGGAAATTATTTCATAACCACCCTAGCATTTTTTTTTAGTCAGTTTATGCTACTGCAATTGAATGCTTCCTGCCAACTACCCCTCCTCCCAATAGGGTTGGCTTTCTTTTTATTATCAACTATAGCTCTTTTTAGACGTCATATCTATTTAATAGTACGTAATTGTATTTACTGCCAACTATGAATTTAGTGGACTCTGGCAGAAAGGGATTTCCTGTGTGGGTCACGCTTCTTGTGAGAGTGTTTATACTATGGAAAGGGGGACTTCAGAGTTATTCAGGAGGATAAGGGATTTGAATGAAGGCCAGAGAGGGTGAGTGTGTATGTGTGTGTGTGTGTGTGAAATTGTATGTTTGTACAACCAATATACACTGGTAAGGAAAGAACCATACTGTGCAGCGCTTCATGATGGAGAACAAATTTATCCCTTTCATCACTGGCATCGTCCCAACTGCCTCTTTTTGGTGTTCCAAGACAGGGTCTCTGTGTAGCTTTGGAGTCTGTCCTGGAACTAGCACTTGTAGACCAGGCTGGCCTCGAACTCACAGAGATCCGCCTGCCTCTACTCCCACCCACACCCCCCCCCCCCCCCCCCGTGCTGGGATTAAAGGCACGACCACGACTGCCCGGCTCCAACTGCCTCTTCTATTACAGGTCTCACGTGTGTTTCTTCCCTTGCTTGTTCTTGCTTCCCAAGTAGACTTGGCGCTCACTGAGGGGAGGGGCTTTGCCCTCATTAGGCGAACAGCTGGAATACAATCAAGTGGCTCCTTCAACAGCGGAGGCTCCCAGACTTTCCAAGCCATGGCCGCCGTGCTTACAGTTTTCTTTAACTGGAGTTCATCCCTTGGCTACATTAATTCATCCCTGCTCCCATCGCCCCGCTAGCTGTGGCTACGTAAAGATGGCGCCTCCCCTAACCTACACGTTTATGTCAAAGTATGAAGTGATTTCCTGAGGAAGCCGTCCTCTTTCACCGTAAAGTACCGAGTTTTTCAGTGAGCCCTTTCTCCCTAACCTCTGATTCAGATTCAGGGCTTCACCCAGGAGAGATGGCTTTGTGAGCCGAGAGCAGTCAGCTGCCAACCTGTTTTCCAAAACTTATTCTCCGCTCCCCTCTCCTTTTCCCGCCTGACCTCCAGTCAATTGCACAAGTGATTTCCTCAAATTCAGATCTTTCTCTGTAGCTTTTGGTTCCTGTCCTGGAACTAGCTCTTATAGACCAGGCTGGCCTCGAACTCACAGAGATCCGCCTGCCTCTGTCTCCCGAGTGCTGGGATTAAAGGCGTGCGCCACCACCGCCCGGCCCTCAAATTCAGATCTTTAAGTATATTCTGGGTTAGCTGCACCTAACCTCTGACACTCCAGCGTCTAGTTTCCACAGTGTCTATAAAGTCAGTGCTCACACTTGAGGTTTTGAGGGTTCTCAAGATGGCATCCGGTGTTATCTGATGCCAGAGAGGGTGACTTTTACACTGTGTTCATAGTTCCCTCCACATCCCACCTTAAAAGGAACATCTGCCTTCCTCAAGCAAAAGGATGGTTCAAGGAATAGTCCTCATTTAAAGACAGGGTCTCATTTTCAGGTCAAATTGGACTAGAACTCACTAGGTAACCTGGACTAGACTGGACCACCTTCTACCTTCATTTCCCCATTGCTTGGATCACAGACACGTGACATCACAACCAGCTTCTAAAGAATGTTTTAATTCCGTCAAAAACCACAAAAGTCCTTTGCCCAAAGGCTGGGACTTGAGTATGACTAAAGCCTACGACACATTGATTTAGCTCTTTTTACTGGACTTAATACTTGATTTTATTGATGGTACAGGGGTGAGATAGCACGGAAGAGTATTGAGATTGCCTCATAGGCCCACCACCGGGCTTTGTTTGCCCCCACGCTTTCATGGGTCCACCGTTGCCCTTAGTCTCCGCATGACTGTCCTGCCCCTCCCTTCCCTGAATTAAGAAAAGCGTACATTTCTGCCAGGAGCTGTAAATTTTCTACCCGGAGCTGAAGGAAGCTAAGCTCCAAAAGTCTCCGGATGAAAACTCAGTGTGCTGAGTTGGTGTTCATCATAGTTGAAGCCCAGTTTCCTCTGTGATGCCCTGCTTTGCCTTAGAGCAAGCGCCTGGCTGCTGAACGGAGGTTAAAGGTGAAATTGGCAAAGACAAGCTTCAGTTTCCCTATCTTGGCCCTGACCCTTCTTAAGGGTTAGCGCTTCATAATGCTTCCAAGTGTTGTCCTTAGAAAGGTTGGGTCCTATTGGCCTAACAACAGAATACGTTGTTTCTGCAAAGAAATGTTTTTTAAGTGTAATAAAATAAAATGTTGAAACAAAATATTTTTTATTTTAGAAATTAAAACATAATTAGGTTATTTTCCTCCCTCCCTCCACTCCTGTGTGCCCTCTCTTACACCCTCGCTCTCAAACTCATGTCAAGTACTTCTTTGGGTTAAGATTTTTAAATATTCTAGAATTAGTGAGGTCGATGCTTGTCTCCCAGGTTACTCACAGGACGCTATGTGTTCCTAGACCCAGGTCACGGCTCTGACTTGACCATTGAAGACCCAGTGGCTGGCTGTGGCAACCAGGAAAAGGGCTATAGTATGTACTGACCCAAAGTGCTTTGGAAGCCCATCTGTTCAGCTATTGAGGGGGTGGGGGAACCGGTCAGCCTCGCGTTATAGCATCACCGTTAACGCATTTTTCAATTTTCCAAATTATATTTACTACATTCTTTACATTTAAAATTAGAGAGCCTGTCCTTTCAAGCAATTTTAACATGAAGGAGTTCTTTTCGATTTTTCTACCTTGTTTTAAAATAAATAGAATCCCGAATTAAGGTTAAAAATCTTTACTATAATATAATTGGTTTCACATGGACGCTCTGCCCTCTGCTGGGAACCCTGAGAACTGCGCAGGTGTTCTGTCTAAAGGCACATTTATTAAAAAAAACTCTAAGTCACCACAGTAGCTACCTCTAAACTTAAAGTAAATCTTGACATTTGTACGTGATACATGAACTTGAATTTATGGTACTATAAAAATTTATCCTTCAAAGGTTTTACGTATGCATAAGTCTATTTTTCATTTAAATTCAGAAACCAGTATGAGAAACAGGCGACATTCAAATATTTGATAAAGTATGGCATGGCAAAGACTTTGTAGAATTTAATATCATCGAATACTTATTAGCTCTCACCGTTTGGTGTGGGTAATCCATGAATGTATTTATATAAAATATTGCCCTAATCTCAGAATAGGCCAGATACCTGCTCTAAAAGAACATTTCGACAAGTCAGAACTTGTGGGGTGGAGTTTCTTAGCTGTGGTTGATAAGATTTGGGAAGACAGAGAGACTGAAAACTAGATTATAAAACTCCCCAACTTGAAACCCGTGACTAAATCAAGACGTTTGTCCAGGCAGCCTCAAAAGATCTTAGTACAAAGTGATCAACCTTTAGTTGCATATCTGCAAAATGGAAGTCATGGCAAGGCTGCCAGGGCTAAAAGGTGATAATGCCATGTCTGGTATAGAGTAGGAACCTCATAAACATTAACTATCACAGTTTCAATATGCAATAATAAATAATAGTACCAGTAGCCATTAGCACCCCATTGCTAATATTCATTCATATTATAACTCTTTACAATATTGAAGATCTTATAAGGAGAATTTTTGTAGAGCGATTGGCATGATGTACGGAAGGGGATAATGTTAAAGAAGACGACCAGAAAAGGAGAAAGAAAAGTGGGAAAGTCATGTCAGGTAAATTGTAATGGAAAAAGCCTGGGATCCTGGCATTAGCCACAGACGGAACTGAATTAGAAACGAACAGGACAAGGCCAGACGGAGGAAGGAACTGTCTCAGTAATAAGAGGGACGTTAGCCATGTCAACATAAATCAATGAAAAACTGAGAAACTACAAATAAAAAATTATAGCATACAAAATGCTAACCACAGAGGAATTCTCTTCAGACGCTAGCAAGGATGAAGCGTATTTGACCAATGGTGTCAGTGAGGCTGACCAACGACATCATGAGGTTGGCCAATGACGTCAGTGAGGTTGGTCAATGACATCAGTGAGGCTGACCAATGACGTCAGTGAGGTCGGTCAACGACATCAGAGAGGTGGATGACCAATGACACCAGTGAGGCTGATGGCCAATGATGTTAGTGAGGTTGGTCAATGACATCAGAGAGGTCGATGGACAGGGTAAGCATTGTGCTCCATACCCTTGTTATGAAAAAGAAATCCCATCATTGGAGGCCCAACAAAGCTGGCTCAATATTGACCTATAAAAGCCCTTTGGTGGATCCACAGATTAGGAGGATTGAGACCACAGCCTCCAAATACAGAGGGGTGGAGCAAGAGTGAATGGCCAAAACAGAACCCGGTACTTGTACTACTTCCAAACACAAGACCTTTGTTACGGGGGGGGGGGGGGGAAGGGGGCAAAAAAAGCTGCTCCTACAGGATGGGAAAGAATAGTTTGTTACACACGGAAACCCACAGAACAAATGCCATTGTGTTCGGCAAATAGCTGAGTCTTCCATGCTTATCCAGAGGAGGCAGTGTGAAAGACGGCTAGCAGTTAGCTAAAACTGTTAGGAAATGAACGGTGGGACAGATCATAAACTGAACTTAGCACAGCAGAGAGACGCGATGATCAAGTAAGTCCAACACGGAGAAGGGATGGACTTCGAAAGGACATATGTGCTTTCTCCCGAAAAAGAAGGAAAAAGATTCTCAACTAGGAAAGAGAAACTATGCACAGACACTGAAAACATAAAAAACAGGCAAATAAAAATAAAAGATAAAAAAATAAAAGATTGAAGGCAAAGGTATGCAAATAAATTTGAAGATCTGTCTGAAATTAATATATGTAGTTTTTCTAGCAAATGCACACTAAAGGAAAAGTAGAATATCCCCTGCAGACTGCCTTTTCATGCTGATTGTCCCAAATCCCCCTAGGACAGACGATGTAGAACAGTGTTTGGGCGCGGCATGGTGGCACACATTGTCCTCCCAGCGTTTAGAAGATGGAGGTGGGAGGATCCCGAGTTCAGCTCCAACCTCCGCTGTAGGAAAGTGGAGGCGAACCTGGGCTATGTGTACCTCTGTCTTGATGTGAACAGCGTGTGTCAGGGAGGCACACATTCAGTGTAAAGACAAATACGATGTGAGATTTTTACATCAGTGCCCGCTGGAAGCTGTGTTTCTTTCCGGGGGCACAATGAAAAATACCCAAAAGCCACTATTTCAGAGAAAAAGAGAAATTAAAAGAGGTTCAGTTGCCCAGGATGGGTCTTGTGTGGCAGAATTCAGATTAAGCCAATCCTTACTTGTGTTAAAAAAAACGTTCCACTGATATACTTTCATCTTCTGGGTTACTGGTGTTATTTCTTGCTGCTGGTCTTTTGGGCATCGTGAGTCTGGAAACTTATTTTTTTTTTCCTAAAGGAGAAGACCACTAACCCTTCATGCCTAGCTCCAGAACTAGCTTATTCCTTCAGGCGCCTTGCTACCTCAAGCTTCTGTGAATGCTGCTGTACCTTGATCAGGTTCGTTCTCTCTGCCAGTTAAAGAATTAAAAGAAAAAGAATCTCTAGGACTGCAGTTAACAGCTGAGAAATTGTGAACCCAGCAAACAAGCCGGCCTTTATTAGGGGAGAGAAAACACACACACATAGTAGACACACACACGGCAGACAGACACATATGATACACACAGAGACACACACAGCACACACACACACATTAGACACACACACGGCAGACACACATATACACACAGCAGACACACAAGATAAACACACACACAAGCAGCAGACACACACACACACATACACACACAGCAGACACACACAGAGACACACAGAAAAGGCCCTCAACAACACTTGGGAGTTTGGGAAGCCGAGGCTCAGCGTCTCCTCCAGGGCTGGGTCTCTGAAGGGTCTTCTGCCCCTAATTTAGAGTTAGCCAGTTTGAAGAAAGACAGGCTGGCTGATTGGCCCACAGCTGTGTGAAAGTAAACGCGTCCTGATTGGCCTTGAACTTACTGCACTACAGAGAAAGATCCCAGGAGGCCTTTGTTTTAGGTTGCCAGGAGGGTGAGGAAGAAGCCAGCCATCTTGGAGGTTCGGCACCTTTGCTAACCGGCTGTGGCGTCTGTCCAGATCCATCCGTCTGTTTAACAGGGAGTCTAACTTCAGTCCGTGTCTACCAGGCATCCGACTCTGATTCCACTGCTGCTAGGGCCTGTTTCCTGGCGCAAAATTGCAAACAACTCAAATACAAAGAGCAAGAAACTTTGATGCAGTAAAAGTCTAACAGAGTCTAGAAGCCAAGATTTAAGACATTCTTGTTGTGATGTTGGGCATCAAAGAGGTAGGAAAAATCCTATTACTCAGAACTGTGATTTCCCATGAGAGCGCTGCACAAAAGTCTTAGCTTCCTAAAGAAGGAGGCCCTTGGAGACGCTGCACGAGACACTGTGCCTCGCGCAAGCCCTTAATCCGCTCTGACTTTAACCCGTGAATTTTAAATTTCACACATTCTCAGTTCACCTATTTAGTTTATCAATACTCTGCTCTCTTAGACACTTGAAGACCTAGAGAATTATAAATCAAATGAAAATCAGATTAAAGAGCAAACATGAAGACAGAAAATTCATACCAAAGCTAGCTACTACAGCAGCAATGTTAAAATCTGGTGTTAAGAGCAAATAGGAATGTCGCTTCCAATTTTTAGATTTTAACAACTATGTCTCTGCAGCCTTTAAAGAGTTACATAATGAAGTCGATTAGTCATCCCAGTTATACAAGTGTGATTTAGAATCAAAATCTATTAATATCTTATATTAAGAACTGAAAGGGAAGGAGAAACATTAATGAATCCTTAGTGAATTTCTGTAATACCTTTGGCACAATTTAGACACGAGTCCTCTCGTTAGCGCTGTCTGTTACTGCCCAAAAGCCTTTCGCGAACAGAAGTAAACGGGGTATACCGCTATTGTGTTTCATGGGGAAGCATCGCGCGCAAATTGGCAGGCTAAGAATGTCCTCGGTAAAAGCTACTGATTATTTCTATGGAAGTATTCGTAAGAGCCATAAATAGTGAAATAAGAGGCAGGAATATAGGAAAAGAAAAGGAAAATTGCTGGTTGTGCCGATTATGTCTCAGAAAGAATCGGCCGGGAAAGGGTGTGAAGCAAAGCAAAATGCGGGCTGTGGCAAAATCAATGCACTTTGAAATAATGGACTTTAATTTTGCTAAGTGTGATTAGCTAGGAAATATAATGGAGGAAGAAACAATCAAAACTAAACGAAACCCTAATCGACCATCCAAACAGCTCATCTAAGAAGTTCCGAACCTGCCTGATTTGTTCGCAATAACCTCACGGTTACTGTTTGCTTCCCTCAGCCCAGGGGCATCCATGCCTATGGCCAGTACACCTGTTCATTTGTAACCCTATGGGATCGTGGGCTCAACGGGGTAAAGAATTATTTCTCCATGCAAAGAGAGATTTGTTTTGTTTAATTTTGTTTTGACACAGGCTGACCTTTAATTCGTGACCTTCCTCACGGCTCCTCCTACTCCACGCTAGAAATAAAGGCATGTGCCGGATTTGAAGAAAATATGAAAATTCAAACTCTGGATGGAAAGGCATACAGTTTTCTCGACAGGAAGATTCAATATTGTAGAAAGCCATTGTCTTTATTCTATAAATGCAAAGTAATCTTCACCTAAAATCATAATAGCTTTAAAATTTTTTAACAATAGATCTTTTAAAGGTAATAGATATTTCAAAATAAGTAAATTTTAGTAAGTAAAGTAGGCTAGTATTAATGGATATAATTTTTTATGATAGTATAATTTAAAATAGTATAGTACTGACAGAAAAGGGAAGAGGGAGAGAGAGAGATAGAGAACGAGAGAGAGAAAAAGAGGGGGAGAGAGAGAGAGAGAACGAGAGAGAGAGAGAAAGAGGGGGAGAGAGAGAGAGAACGAGAGAGAGAGAGAAAGGGGAGAGGGGGAAGAGAGAAAGAGAAAGAGAGAGAGAGAGAGAAAGAGAGAGAGGAGGGGGGGGAGAGAGAGAGAGAACGAGAGAGAGAGAGAGAGACCCCAGCATGCAATACACAAATGACAGATGTGTCATTTAAAGTTACTTCATTAACAATAAACGGAACAAGGACAGAGGAATATCCCATTCGAGTTTTGGCCTTTAAGCTATCACCTTGACGTGATTTCCTATTTCCCCAAGATCCAAGCTGGGCTTAGTGACCCACGTGTGTAATCCTGCGCACGAAGGCAAAAGCGGCAGGCATCCGGAGTTTGTCGCCAGCTTGGGTTACGTAAAACCCTGTCTCAAAAAAAGAAAAAAAAAAAAAACCAAAAGCTTTAATCTTGAAAATGAAACCGCAATGGGAGAAACTGTGAACAGTTCTTGTGTGTGACGATGTAAGTTTTGGGGTGTCAGACAATGTGGGCGTGTGTATGTTCGTAAGCTGACATTTTCTTTGCCCCGATGCCAATGACTATGATGTGTGTAGCTTAGCGACTGGTTCAGGAGCTCTTGAAAATCTGTTGTACTCCATGGCTGGCTTTACGGTACAATGCCATACGTCAGCAAATTTAAGGTCTCTATTCTACTGCTTACTTTCTCTCTATTCAACCTGTTCATACAAGAGGGACGTTAAAGTTCCCAGTTATAGTAATGAATTTAACTGCTTTCCTCTCCAGTTCTGACGCAGTCTACTCTCTGTGTTTCTGCGTCCTACACTTCGGCACTCCACAGCTAGAGGCTTGCACACCCGTAACAGCAGCGCTTTCACGACTATGGGTTTCACCAATGCATCTGATCAGACAACTCACTGAGAAGAATTATTTAGTTGGCCTTCTGGTTTTTAGGGAGAGCACAGGTAGTTCACCTCTTAATGGGCAGGTAGCAAAGAGATGGGATTCACGGAGGAACTAGGCCGAGAGAGAGAGAGAGAGAGAGAGAGAGAGAGAGAGAGAGAGCCCCTGACGTCACAACCCCAATGGCGCACTTCCTCCAGTTAAGCCCACATCCTGCCTTTCACTGCCTTGAAATAGTGCCAAGCTGTTATGAGTCCATCAAAGGATGGATGTACTCATTAGCTCCAAGCCTGCATGATCTTATCATCTCTGGAAATGCTATCTCATAAGCCACTCCGTGAAATACGTGTCAGCTGTTTTCCCTGACTACGAGCTGAGTGTCCTTGCTTTGTCTGAGCCGTGAAGGGTTCACGTTGCACTTCACGTATGACCGGCTTCAGACTTCAGGCACCCTGCAGAGTCCCAGGCATTTTGACCATGGCTCCCTTTCTCAGTATGTAGTTCTCTGAGCCTCCACGGGTGTTGGCATCTGTTTCCTTGGTTTAGCAAGATGTGTGTCCTTCCTCTTTGTCTCATGGTCCAAAATGTGCCTCTAGGACAACTTTGACACCATGACACCTTCTTGTTGGTTTTCCACCTCTCAGGTGTAACGGTTATGTGCCCTGGTGGCTAATTTCTTAAAATGGCCATCATTTTATAGCATATTCTGCTCTAATGGTTTACAACAGCAAGGCACGTACAGTACCATCCAATCCAGCCCAACCCCAAACAGTAGCCTTTGAGCATCCAAACACAACAAGGGATAGGGAGGACGACGGGGGGGGGGGAAGACCAGATTTCTTCTTCCCTGTAAGTCAGTCTTGAAATTAATAGTCAACCCAATAAAAAAGATGAAAAGAAATATATATTTGTAATAAAGCCATGAAAAACATGTTCAACCTCACAACCAAATAAGAGCAAGACAAAATTATCAGGAAAACAAGTTTCTCCCTGACCCCTTAGGGTGGGCGTAGAAAAACAGAGTTATCCTCCCTCTGGTGGGTGCTGTGGTTGGAACACGCATTTCCACATGGTGTGTTGTCTCGTCATGTGCTCAAAGCAACGGGCCTCCTGACCTTGGATCGAAACTTCTAGAAATGTGAGCTAAATATAGCTTTTCCTGTTAAGTTAGCTGTCTTGTATATTTCATTATCCTGACAGAAAAATCAGCAGGGCAGCGGGAACGTAAATTTCCCATCTTATCTCTGTGTATATGTGTGTCCCGTAGGTGTGGGGAAATGTGAAGGTCAGAGGTCAGCCTTGGTGCCAGCTGTCTTAATCACTCCCCATCATTTGGTGTGTGTTTGTTTGTTTGGTTACTATGGATCTCCCACCCAAACGGGAGTTTACCGTGTCAGCTAGACAACCAGCCAGAGCAGCTTTGGGCCTTGTCTGTGTCCAGCCTCTAGCGGAGAGGTTCAGACAGCTTGTTACCTCTCTTGGCTTTACGAGGGTGCTGGGGACTGAACACAGGTCCTCGTGCAGAACCAGGGGCTCCACTCCCCGAGCCGTCTTTCCAGCTCTTGGTATTTTAGGTTTTAAACATTCCAAGACCTTCAACACAGAGAGCTCTATTTTCAAGAAGGGGGGCATTTAACCCTTAGATCAAAGACCGAAAACTCTCAAAGATCTACACAAACCTTGTGATGGTTAAAGTTGAAAATGATCCCACAATTGGGATCAATAAAATAACTGGTGATGTCTCTAGGCTAATCTATATGTGCTAATAATTGATGATGTCACTAGGCTAATCTATATGTGCTAATAGTTGATGATGTCTCTGGGCTAATCTATATGCGCTTATAATTGGTTATGTCAATAGGCTATGTTAATAGCCAGCGAATTAAACATGGCAGCAGAAAGGCAAACTTTAGGATAAAATGATAGAATTCTAAGGGGAGGGGAGGGAGAAAGAGGAAGGAGAGAGGACGCCTGTAACACCTTCAGGAGCGCGTTCCCACAGTCCCGCTCCTGACTGCACCACAGCCTGGTAAGCAAGCCCTCAGCATATGGACTTTTGAGGCACATTTAAGACGGCCTCGACTACAGGCCAGCAGTGTGCAGTGTGGTGGTCTCACAACAGCAACAAGTCACAGGCCAGTCACATCAACACAGACGTAAGCAGAAACTCTCCACAGGTTTCTGAGGCTGAGGCAGGCCTTTCGGTAGGCTGCGTGTATCACGTGTGCTGATTCGTTCCTTGTAATTCATGGCGGGCTTATCAGGATGTCACCTGGACAGAAGGTGAGCAGTGTCTGTATTTAGTTGAATTTGGGGGTGATGACACACTTTCAGAGGAAAGTGTGTGTGTGTGTGTGTGTGTGTGTGTGTGTGTGTGTGTGTGTGTGTGTGTGTGTATGAATCTACTCAACGTTTGCTTTGCTCCAGTCTCTTGGACTGGTCAGATAAAATAAATATCCTGACCATGAGCTTGGTAGCACAATAAAGACTAGTGTATGCATGCCAGGCACCTCCTATAAGCTGCTAGGTGGCGAAGTTGGCCTGTAACAACAGAGAATTCATTCTTTCGCAGTTACATAAAAACGTCCCTTCCTTGTTTATAGCAAGATGTCAGCTGACTTCATGCCTGTAAGGATAAAGTTCTCAGAAGAAGCGAATTAAATGTTGTTTGGTCGTTAGTCAGCAAACCGGCAAGGGTGTTTTAAGACTAGCTTCACTGGTTCCAAGTTAAGTCTCACTAACCAAAAAAATAAATTACTAAAGGCAAGATGACCTCACATTCCGGTGTGGGAGACTGGTAAGTGGATATGCCTCCGAGTTGAGTGTGGGGAGGCTTCTTCTGACCGTTGAGCAAAAAGCTGTCAGTGAAGAGGCACAGGGGACTTTGCTGGAGACGGTCAAGACGCTTTAACAGAACAGGCGACATTTGAGCTGGATCTTGAAGGATGGACAGGAGTTTGCCAAGCCGATGAGGTGATCTCTATATACGGTGCCCAGTACGGGGCCAGGCACTTGGTGAGACCTAATACATGTTAACATCCAGTTCCAGTCAAGGAAGTGTTCCTGGAAGAGGACACCGGTCCGTTCAGCTCAAGGAACACTTTTTGAGTATCTTGTGTATGTCAGGCGCTGGTCCAGGCTCTTCAATCCTACGTGCCAGGCACAGCCTGTGAAGACAGATAATTATACAAGGGGCTGGTGTGAGCCATGCTCAGATCGCCTATTTATAGTGTTAGTCCTCCAGATGGAACAGGGATGTTTGCTTTAACACTGCTGACGCATTAGCTCTTGGTTGCAACCCCCCCCCCCGCGCCCTCCAGGCCTGGCAGCCCCGAGAAGCAGGTAGCCCACGGCCCTTCCAGGCTCGATTTCACAAAGGCATTGGCAACAGCCTAGCCTGCCTAGTCTCATCCCTGTGCTCTGGGCTACCTTGGTCCACGCGTGGGGTCAGGTCCAGGCAGCAGCTCTCCCTCACAACAGAGTAGAAGGTGCTTGATGTTGTGTCTGTCTTAGGCTCACTAACTTAGTCATTTCAACTCTCCTGTGAACCTGCCTGCCCACAAAACCGTAACGCTTAACCATAGGCTATCATACAGTAGAATACAGAAGAGTATAGACATCAAGATGAGCTGTATTATTATGGTCACAGAGCCTATACATTCTATACCTACCATAGAATGTTCGTATGTACAAGGATTACCCTATGGCTGTTTTCGTAGCGGTTCTACTGGCCAAGCTGGGTCACAGTCAATAAAGAAATGAGCCAGGTTCAGTGCAGTTTTTGTTCAATGCTTACAAGCCACTAAGATGAGAATTAGTCTAACAATTGTACTAAGAAGCAGAAGCACGGAACATTCGATTTGCCAAAGACTGAAGATGCAATGTATTGAGATTGAAAGACAGACATCAAGGATTGCTCTGCCTACTCTCTCCCCCGACTAATGCAGTCTGTATCAAGGCTGACATTTATTATTCCTGTATCATATGCCAGGCACAACAAAAGATATTAACATATACTGTCTTGCCTTATAATTTTTTAATAATATATTTTCGATATTTATGCATTAATTAATAGGTTAAAGTATATATGGTAGACAACATGAGGTTTCAAATATTATGCATTGTCTAATGACCAAATCATGGTAGTTAACATGTGTATTGCTCACACAACTGTGGATGTTGTAAGAACACGCACAGTCGGTCACACGTACACAGTCCATGTGTCGTTCATCCCGACGTCAGGCCCAGGATTGATACTCCGATGCCCCTTCTTGTTTATCCTTATATCTCACTGATCACGAGTGTGCAGTAGAACAAATTGGGAAATTTGAAGAAGAGGTTTACCCTCCGAGAGCCTAATGCAATTGTCCAGGGGAACCCACATGACTTTAAAGCTTCCGGGTGACTTTAGCCGGCTTTCCGGATTAAGACCACTGTTTCCCTAAAGTTAAAACCCGAAGGGAAGATTTCTGCTCATGAGGATAAATTTCCGGGAGTGTCACTTGTGAACTCTTTTTCAGGGGGCTATAGCAGATTAGAGAGCAGTGCGGGGGTTAAGAGCCATTGGTCTTCTTGCAGAGGATTGGGTCCAGTTCCTAGCACCCACATGGTGACTCACAACCATCTCTAACCATCTGTAACCCCAGCTCCCGGGGCTCCTACACCCTCTTCTGACCCCTGGGCACCAGGTGCACAGGCAGTACACAGACATACATGCCGTGAAACACTCATGCATATAAAATAATAAAATTAATATGTGTGAGAAATGGAAGTGGTTTTGACTCCTAGTCAGATGTGGTAGTGTACACCTGTTATCTAGTTCTCAGGAGACAGAGACAGGAGGATGGTCACAAGTTCAAGGCTAACCTATTAAAACAATGAGTTCTAAGCCAGCCTCGGCTACACATAAGACCCTCCATCAAAAAAGAAAATGACGGTCCCTTTCTAAACACCGAAGCCGTAAGAAACACTGGGCATTGGACTCTGGCTCTGACACCCTCTTGCTGAGCATCTTTGGCATTGAGTGAACTACTATGAAAGAAATAAGAGGTGTTCCTGAAAAGACGTTCTACTTTCCTACAGAGGGAGCGAGCGAATGTAGCTTGACCTCTTGTTGGGGTCACAACAAGGTAACAGACGATGCCTTGAAAAGGATTTAGAAAAAAAAAACTCTCTCATTTTCCTAATCACCCTGATATAAAGCCCATCTGCTGCTTCCATCTCCTGCTGCCCAACGTTCTCCTAACCACAGACGGAATTTCTCCTGACAGTTGCTCCTGGCTGATGCTTCAGCTGAGTGGCATTGTGGATGTATCTTCTTAGTCACTCTTACTCTGATTGGCTGCCTCTCAGCCCCCAATAGTCCTTACAATGGGTACACGATGCTAGAGGCGCCAATAGAACTCCTTGACTCCTAGACAAGGTCTTCTTCCCCCCTGCTCTCCAGGGCCAAGCCTTCTCCGCTTTAGAATCAGGGTCCATTGCTGACTGTCATTTCTGTTGCACGGAGAGCACGCGGTGAAGGGACAGCCTGGAATTTTCTCCTCTTCATTTGAATATATGCGCACTGCATCGTGGGATTGGAAATGAGAGCCTGTGGATAGAACAGTAAGATGAGAACAAAGGAACCACAGCAGCACCGACATGTTTCTTAGCTAAGTGCTTCAGCTATGGAGAAAATAAAAAACCTATGTATGAGTGGATGATACACAGAATCTGTTAAAACTGGGGACAGCTTCACAGTCTCATGCGACAACATAAATAAATGATAATTCATTCCACCTTTGTATCTCTCTGTCGTAACAAGACAGTCCAGTCCCTCCAGGTTATTCTTAAAGGAGGCATCCTTCGAAGACGGTCCACAGTTAGAGGGGGTTGTCACGGCAGAGATAGCAGTACCAGAAGGCACGTTCCAGGGCAAGAAGGCAAGCTGTCTCGGTTATTTTTTTCTCTCTGTGGTGATACAGTTCTAGTGCAATCCATCAGTCACTGGGTATCAGGCAAGGCCTGGGAGTGATGCCACAGTAGGGACTTGGTGTTGGTCTCTGTTGTTAGTGATGGGAACGCTCCCCAGTGGCAGCGACCGGACTAGCCTCGGTGAAGGGCAGGCCGTCTATCTTCTAAAGGCATAGGTAACAAGTGTGCATTCTCCGGGGCCAGCCATTCATAAATCAACTGTGCAACCCCAGGGTAGTTAAGGAGAAGCGCGGGCACCTACAGGAGAGACCATGTCAAGCGGCCCACGTGATTCGTGAAAGGCTCATTCACAGTTGAGCTAGCAGCGATAGTCACCCGAGACAGGACTCCCCTGACTCTGCCCACGAGGCCCACCCTGAAACATGTCTTCAGACCTCCTTTATTCCTTTTCTGAGAGGACCTCCAAGTTCCTCACTGGTTTGCAGATCAAGTGCTCGCCCACGAATTAATACAGAACTCTACTTGCAATAATCTGGGTACTGGGTAAAAAGAGAAGCCAGCTGAAGCCACCCTCCCTGTGGCTTGTCACCTTCCTAAGTGGCAGCCTCAGGTGCGCTTGACAGTATTGACCTTGGCTAAACCTCTGTAACCCCGCCTTTCCAGTCTGAGCGTGCCAAACGGATCGACTTCTATCATGTCCTCTTTAGTAAGCCTTCCTCCACTCTCTGCAGTATCTTCTCCATAAAATAAGAGATTTGAAAACCTGTGAACACCTGTGTTCTGCCAGGCCTCCTTAGCCTTACTCCCCAGGGAAAGCTGAGTGTGCTATCTGCCCATTCCACAGCCCCACAAAGAAGGACAATCAGACATGATAGGGAGTCAAGTCAAAGCAGGAACTCAGTTTATTGCTGTGAGCGTCAGCTTATATAGGTTAAATGACTTCGTGTGATGTGGGGGTACCTCCAGCCAATGAGGGGCAGCCAATCCATCCCCTCTGGCTGGAGGGGTGTCTACCTAGATTTTGCTGTCTCATCCTCACTCAGTAGCTTTGAGATTATCCTTCAGACTCGAGGCAGGCTTTTTTCTCCGTCCTACAAGCCTCAAGGTACAGGCCCTGAGATAATTTTGGCCCAACAGTATTCCCTGTACACACATACGCACACACACACACACACAAACAGAGAGAGAGAGACAGAGACAGTGACAGAGACAGAGAGAGAGAGAGGGGGAGAGGGAGAAAAGTGAGAGAGGAAGGTCAAAAGAAAAAGAAGCTAGGCACATAATTGCATACTTCGAGAGGGAAAATGGTGTGGAAGTCCTCAGTGCCGTGTTGTAAAGTAAGCACAAATGTCAGTATTATCCCATGTTGTAGAAGGTGCAAAGGAGAAGGCATGTGTGCTTTGTGAAACCCTCACCTTCTGGTGCTGCGACAGAGTGACAAAACTCACACCCATGTCCACAATGCACAGGGGGAACTCAGGTGTAAGAGTAGAAAAGAAGAAAAGCTGATTGATGGAAGCACGCTGGAGAAAGCCTGAGGGATGGGTGAGCCCTGGGCAGCGAGCACAGCGCAGGCATGAGAGTCACACAGGTCAGAACACTTCAGGAGAGGGGCTAGTCTCGTCATTTCCTTTTCAACTTTTTTGTAGTGCCTCAACAGTGAGGTTTAGGAGTAGAGGAAAGGAAGACACTTAAAAGCATACCTGCACCCAAAGAAACATTTCAAAACCATGAATATAGGGAAGGAGAGAAAACAGGGGACCTACCTGAGGATGAGTGACATTGCATGAAATATTAAAGTACCGTGCCTACGGTGACGAGTCAGATAAAGGGAGTCTTGAGGGACATCTAATCTCACGATTTTATTATTTGGCATTATTAAAAATTTGAGCTTCTGTAACTCAGTTTTGTCTAACTGTTGGATATAACTGATGTGTATTTCTTTTCTACTTTTACTGATTCTTTGAGGATTTCACATCATGCATCCTGATCGTCCCACTCCCTCACCTCTGCCTTGGTAGCCTCCCCCTAAAAAACAAAACCAAATCTAAAAGAAAAACCAGAAAAAAAACCCAAAGAAACAAAACCAAGAAAAAATAAACAAACTAACTAACAAAAAAGGAGAAGACTCTCGTCGTGGAAGCCGTGGTGTGGCCCGTTGGGTCACGTGGTTTGCCCTTCAGTCTGTTCGTCTTTACTTGCAAGTGTTCATTGCCAGGAGTCGTTGGTCTGGCGCAGGGTCTCTGGTTTCTGCCACACCACCAACAACGGACTCTCAAGGCCTCTCTTTGTCATCTCATTGCTCTCCTGTGTCATGGAGATCCTGGGGTGGGGTATTCTTTGTACACTGTGAAGATGTGTCTTTGCCAAGGCAGCTCCTGACTGGTTTAATGAACAGGCAGAACTGGGGAGAGGGATAAACTGCAGATGAATACAGGAAGACATGGAAGGCACGGGAGACACCAGCGAGACACAGGGAGAGTAGACATACAGAATGAAGGAACGTTTTTGTTTTAAAAAAAGCCACTGGCAGAACATGCATTAATAGACACAAGTTAATTTAAGTTACAGGTGCTAATGGGACAAGCCTAAGCTAAGGCTAAACTTTCATAATTACTAATCAATCTCCATGTCATTTGGGGTCTCAACAAGAAAATACTGCTATATTTGGTGGCCAAGGTGGAGCACATAACCCTACATAGGGCCTGAGAAAGCTGAAAAAATTCCAAAAAAAAGGATAACTATATGTTTTTCTTTGGGTTCACCTTCTTATTTAGCTTCTCTAGGATCACGAAATTGACCATGGACCATTACCTCACTTTTCTCAGGGTCCTCTAAAGATACTGTTGTTCCCAGGTAACCGGAAGTAATTTTAAGAACATGATGTCCACATTGCTAAGAGGTGGGGTGGGTGGTTTTTGGTTGTTTGATGAGTTATGGATGTTTATCATCATTTGGTGTGAGGCTTGGTTCTAAGTTATTATTAGCTGTGGTCAGGGAAGAAACTAAGCAAAAAATGTTAGATTCAGGGATCTCAATCTGAAAAAAGGGGGGGGGGGAATATAGCAATGGTAGGATCAAAGAGTAGATTATTGAATCTATTTTTAAGCTCAAAAAAGAACTGCTAGTCTTAAATATTTAACATTTAAATATTTAATATTTTGTATATTGACACAAATTTAAGGTTATTTTTGTTATACTGTATATGTTTCTACTCTTGTTTAAGGTATTTTTGTATATAATACAAATTTAAGTTTTTTTGTTAAACTGTATATATGTTTCTTGTTTAAGGTATTGCATGTAAGAAGCACATTTAAAAATGTAATGTAAATTTATAGTCCTTGAAAGTCATTACAAACTATTCAGGATAAATAAGAAATATGTTGAAATTCATCTAACCATTAAAATTGTTAAGCCATGTGAGGTATGTTTTCAACGTTAAACACATATATTTTAGATAGGCAGATGGTCTTCAAACACTTAGAGGCCGACAGAATATGTTACTTAAGATGTTTTAATAACAGAAGACCTTTCATGACAGTGAGACACATCTGCTGCTGGAAACACCAATGTACTTCAAAAATGGATGATGGGCCTTGAAGAACATGCATATGGAGTGTGCTTTAATTTATGACAAAGATAGCCACTATACAGAGAAACTGCTGTTGCCTTGACTGCTGACAGTATGCTGTCCAAATTGTACAAATAGGACACAAAAGAAGGCAAGTGCGAAACTTTGCCAAGACAAGGTAGGACAGTCCTTCAAAATTCCTACTATACAGAAAAGTTTGTCAGACATGCTGGCCTGTAGGCCAAAGATAGATGCCCCAATATTTCAGTGAAACCTTAGGCGGCTGTCCAGACAGTCAGCCGTCTCTGTCATTTCTACAGTTTGAGAAGTTGCTTGCTCTACACCTCCTGTTTATCCATAAGCTTCCTGTTTAGATCCTTCTCAGGTCTTTACTGGGGTTGAAGACAAGATAGGTATAGTCACAGTTTTCTTGTTACCAAATTCAAAGAAGAAAATTGTATAAGAGATGCAAAGTTTATAAGGTTGAGAAACATAAAAGTTTAAGTTTTATATCTGAGAAGATGTTTTTAGGGCTAAAATATATTTTTAGGGATGGTAATACAATTTGTAATCAAAAATGGCTTAGGTACAAAACTTTAAATTCATCAAGATAGGATATATAATAGAGTATTTTCTCTGAATATGCCAAAATCAAATGGACTGGACATTGTGAATGTAATTCATCCCTAATAATTGGTCTTATTGCGTATAGTTTTACCGTGTTAGAGTTTTTTTTTTAAAAAGTTTCCTTTTTATTTAGATAAAAAGGGGAAATGTTGGGGCTGGAGAGATGGCTCAGTGGTTAAGAGCATTGCCTGCTCTTCCAAAGGTCCTCAGTTCAATTCCCAGCAACCACATGGTGGCTCACAACCATCTGTAATAAGGTCTGGTGCCCTCTTCTGGCCTGCAGACATACACACAGACAGAATATTGTATACTAAATAAATAAATATTTATTTATTTTAAAAAGGGGGGAATGTTGGGGGATATTTGTATACTATGTGAAGATGTGTTGCTGTGCGTGGTTTAGTAAAAAGCTGAATGGTCACTAGCTAGACAGGAGAGAATAGGCAGGGTTTCCAGGGAGGGAAAGGAAGAGAAGAAGGAATTTAGTCAGGCAGAAGACACCAGGGACCCTATATGGTACAGTACAGAACAGAGGTAACCAAGCCACTCGTCACAACTTAGATTAAGAAAAGCTGATTAATTCGAGTTACAAGAGCTAGTGGGACAAGCCTAAGCCAAGGCCAAGCTTTCATAATTAACAGTAAGTCCCAGGTTATTATTTGTGGGCTGGTGGTCCAAAGATAGTCCAACAGGAAAGCATGCTACCCAGGCCACTCAGATTGGCATGGCCCCCAGGACAGCGTGACCCAGAGGAGTGTTCTAAACCTCTGTAAAATCCAGAGATCTTGCTTGACCACCACAGTCTTTATGTTACAGATATTTTTTAGAGAGACAGAAAATTCCTCTGGGATAAACATCCCCAAGGATTGAACAACAGTCATTTATAGTCTTCCAAATGCAACTGTGTGGTCTAAAGCGAGCCACAGAACCTGTCTAGGAAATGTACAATGCTAAATGTGCTCTGAACTTAATTTCAACTTTCAAATTCAGATGTTCTCCGAGGGTTTATCTGGCGGCGTTGACTAGGATCAAAATACGCGGTATCGTATTCTGAAAGAATTAAACATCAGGTGTTAAGAAGCTTTAATCATATAAATGAGCCCTCACTTAACTTCTAGTGTTGGACTTAAGATGGCCTCCAGCAGGGGTCGCTATCGTCCCGCGGTTCCCAAATCTGTGCCCTCTCTGTGTCCGGGCTGTGTCCACGACAGCTCTGTTCTTTATTTACCTTGATGGACTCTAAAGAGACAATCTCCGTTCCCGTATTAATCCAGATTGCTCTCTGAAGGAACTTGGGAAAACCCATCCTGGCTGTCTTGCTCTGATGTCCCCTGACCTTGTTTATTTACTAGCTCTCTCAACCTGACAGCAGAGAATCTTTACCTCCACTGATGGCTTTGAGAGAATGTATTCCACTTGACAAGCAATGCTCATTATTTATTATTATTATTTTGAATAACTAGGATAAAAATATTTCTTTTACATATAAGAAATACTTTTTAAAGATACAAAGTTCAATTTTATCTTGACTTGTTTTTTTTTTTTCCTAACTTGCCCAAAAATATATTCACCTCTCTTGGGACCCAGAAAACATTATATTATCCCTGAGGAATCTATTACTCTGCAGTCTTGCTAATGACTTATACCCCCATAGTAAACCTGCTACATATATAAAGCTAGAAATGGACCAGGTCGAATTTGCAATAGAAGGATGTGGATTCTGTAACAGTTCTAATGTCAACATTCTATTTGGGCTCTAAAAAATCTTAGAGAGACTAAAACACTGCATAAAGTTAGCACTCTCTGTGTCTGTGATGCTGAAAGGGGGGGGGATCCAGCAAGCCTAACACTCCCAGGGTATCATAGCCCTCCCTAAGTCTTGTATTAAGGCAAAAGCTTATATCCTAGGTCTTAGGGTCTTTAAAAGGGTGGTTCAGTTTAAGACTACTCTAAAAGGGGTTCATTCTACCCTAAATCGTTTCCCAGAACTCTGTGTGTTACTGAAAACCTCACTTTGGTTCTGTTGCACCAAGAGCCCAGGAAATTAATTCCTGTACCACAAAGAGTAGCTCCCAGTCCTTCGGCAGACTTCTACACATCTTCCTTTTCTCATTGAGACTCAACCCTATCAGTGCCGACTTTACATAAGGACACTTGTTCAGTCGGCACAGCTAACTGACGAGTTTCTCGGAGCTCTAACCTGGGTTCGGAATGGATTCCTCGTCCAGTCATTTTTGACTGGGGTTGGAGTCACAGCATAGTCACGGCTATGTGTGTGCGCTGAAGAAGTGCTCCACATGAGTTCTGTGGTGTCCCTCCCTGTCCTCCCCTCCCAATAGGGCTTCCCGGATAGAGGTGTGTGCGCTGAAGAAGTGCTCCACATGAGTTCTGTGGTGTCCCTCCCTGCCCTCCCCTCCCAATAGGGCTTCCCGGATAGAGGTGTGTGCGCTGAAGAGGTGCTCCACATGAGTTCTGTGGTGTCCCTCCCCGTCCTCCGCTCCCAATGGGGCTTCCCTTGCTGGAGTCCTTTCCATGTTGTAAGAACCCGAACTTTCTCCTTCATAAATCCATTCTACTGCTAGGCTCTTACAGGGCTAGACTCTGACCTATTACAGAAGTACTCTCATATCCGGTAAAATCCTGGCACTCAGTAGGTAGACTCTGACCTATTACAGAAGTACTCCTGCATCGAGCAAAATCCTGGCACACAGTAGGTAGATTCTGAGCTATTACAGATATACTGCATCCAGCAAAATCCTGGCACACAGTAGGTAGACTCTGACCTATTACAGATGTACTCCTGCATCCAGCAAAATCCTGGCACACAGTAGGTAGATTCTGAGCTATTACAGATATACTGCATCCAGCAAAATCCTGGCACACAGTAGGTAGACTCTGACCTATTACAGATGTACTCCTGCATCCAGCAAAATCCTGGCACTCAGTAGGTAGACTCTAATCTATTACAAATGTACTCCTGCATCCAACAAAATCACGGCACACAGTAGGTAGACTCTGACCTATTACAGATGTACTCCTGCATCCAGCAAAATCCTGGCACACAGTAGGTAGATTCTGAGCTATTACAGATATACTGCATCCAGCAAAATCCTGGCACACAGTAGGTAGACTCTGACCTATTACAGATGTACTCCTGCATCCAGCAAAATCCTGGCACTCAGTAGGTAGACTCTAATCTATTACAAATGTACTCCTGCATCCAACAAAATCACGGCACACAGTAGGTAGACTCTGACCTATTAAGGATATACTCCTGCATCTAGCATAATCCTGACACACAGTAGGTAGACTCTGACCTATTAAGGATATACTCCTGCATCTAGCATAATCCTGACACACAGTAGGTAGTAGCAGCGACAATAAAGGAAAGACCCTGTACTAAAGTGTAACTTGTATGACAAGGCTATGCTATTTTAACAGCGTGGTTGCTACAGTAGTCATACAAGGGTCCCTCATGTAAGTAGTGAACGTCACTACCTGTCAATCAACATTCTGCTCAATGTTACATATTAGGATAGTTAGACCCTCTTGTTTCTTAGGTTCATTTGATTGGAAAATCTTTTCTCAACCCTTTATTCTGAGGTAATGCCTGTCTTTGAAGTTGAGGTGTGCTTCTTGTATATAGCAGAAGGTTGGATTCTCTATTTTTATCCAGTCTGTTAGCCTGTGCCTTTTATAGGTGATTTGAGTCCATTGATATTAAGAGATATTAATGACCAATGATTGTTAATTCTTGTTATTTTTTGGTGGTAGTGTTTGTGTGTCTCCCTTCTTTGGGGTTTGTTGGCGGGAGGTTATCTGTTGCCTGTGTTTTTGTGGGTGTAGGTAACTTTCTTGGGTTGGCATTTCCCTTTTAGTACTTTCTGTAGGGCTGGATTTGTGGCTAGGTAATGTTTAAATGGGTGCAATAATCTGCGCTTGCATCCATGGTCTTTGGGTGTCTTCAACATAATTGTTCTTCTCTTCAATTCAAACTTTTGTAAATGGTTATTCTTGTGTCAGGCCCATTACTAAATGTTGGGTCCAGGGGGGTCACTCAAAGACAAGGACAGACCACCAAAGTCCAATAAACCAGAAGCAAACTTTATTCCAGAAACCAGAATCCAGGACAAAATAAAAAAATAAAATAAAAAAATCTCCTCGGGGCATAAAAAGCTTATCAGCTAGCTGAGACCACAGCCAGAGGTGTATTTTGTTGGACTTGTGGCAAAAGGCTGGTTTCTGAACCCACCTTTTTATAATAAGGGCACCAAGCATTAGGTCTAAACAAAGGAATTTGTACAATCTCGAGGTAAAACTTAGATACAGATTGCCTTATTTTACAATCTCCATTAACAGAGGGTTTTTTTTTTAAGTTAAATTGGTATTTGCACTTAATCTATTGTCTTCCCTGGTACTTTTAGGTGATGTTTACTGAAGCCCTGTGCTCTCCCCTTTGACGCTGCCAGTTTCACAGAGCAGGGATAATGTATAACCCAGAGGTCATATATCCATCTCCTAAAAGTTGACTCAGCTCATACCCGTAGGCCAGCTCTCAGTTTGCAGAGAGATGCTTTGGCCTTGTAAATAGAGCTATGGGTTGTAAAGCAAAATAACCCACTGTTAATAGTTAATCCTGAAGCTGCTGAGAAAGCTGCTGACAGCCTGTTCTCATTCTCCCAGGCTTACAACTTTATATTTCTTTCTTTCTACTTCCTATTTCTGGAACCTACACTTTTATTTTCTTATTCTTGGACTCTTCACTAAAAGCAGAAGAAAAGAAAGTACTAGAAGTATTTTGTCATAACTTTTCTTTTTTAGGAATACAATAATGTATTAATAAAAACCGTACTACGTTCCTAAAGAAACTCAATTCCTTAAGTAGAAAGTATACGTGGTACAGATAAAAGGCATGGGGCAGTAGGTGAATGTTTATTATTAAAAAAATTAGATATTACTAAAATAGTACCTGTGACACAAACCAGAAAATGGACACTTAGATCCCTGAGAACAGAAGCAAGGAACACATGATTAAAGGTTGCTGACATAAAATTCATACCCCGTAATTTTTTAAGCTGTTTAGATCGCTGCCTCACATAGAAAAACATTATAGTTCATGCCGTCTTGTCTTCATCCTTGCTTCCCTTCATTGTGGATCTCGGTGAGCACCCCACATCCAGTCAGTCTTTGGTGGGTAGTGTCAAGGTCAGGCGTGGCTGGCCGTGAGATCATTTAATGTTTACAGATTCCAGAAGTGGCGTTCAGTTGTCTGGTGCTGTTAACAGATGTCAAACCCAGCTGCCGTTGGGTTTGCTCTTTGAGAATTTCCCCGGCTTGGCAGCCTGACGGTGGGAACCTAGAGTCCAGGTGAAAACTAGTTAGAGGCAGTCAGGAGGAAGCTGTCCACACACTCCTTCTGGCCCACGCGCTGAGGGAGCGAGCTTTCTTTGCCTCCCTGTCCTGCAACCATACACGTGGAGCAATTGCTGGGCCGGTGGCTTTCTGTCTAGGGCCAGTGGCTTAGTTTTATGAAAAGGCCCTCTCCCCTTGCCGAGATCTTCTGTGTTTTCCCAGCAGCAGAGCAGGTAAGCTTTTACATTGCTTTAGTTTGTGCTCCAAAAAAGTCTAGTGGGGGGGGGGTTGGGGGGACGTATGCGTCTGTAGGGATTCTACAAGTCATTGTCACAGTGAGTCACGGTGGGGGGGGGAGCATTTTTTAAAGAACTAACAAAGGGGAAAAATGTGTAAAAGACATCTTATTGGTGCCTCAGGGGATCAAAATTTTGTATGCTTTTTCTCATCTCTTCAGCAAATCTGTTAGGTTGATTACTGCCATTTGGAAGACAAGAAAACTGAGCCATAGAGCAGTCAAGTCCTTGGCCCAAAGCCACGGGGCTAAGACCGTGATTCAAACCTAGGTCTGCTACCAAATCCTTCAGTCTTTCCATCGGGCTGGAGTTCTGCTGAAAGGGGTCAGGGAGAGTGGAATCTAAGTTTGGAAGAGTCCTTCCTGTGCTCCTGTCTGCATATGAAACATTACTTCCCTTTTTATTTTGCACCGTGTCTCTCGGCAAGCAGAAGATTTATTATTGCAGGGTGTTTCCTGCCAGCGCAGTCTATGAGCTGACTTGCAAACATTGCCTTGCCTTCTGTCGCTGTTCATATTTACCCAGGGGTGGCTGAGTCCTTGTTAGCATCCTCTCCTAGCAATGAACTGCTCCTTCAAGACCTTGGGAGGATACTGAGGGACGGTAGGGAAAGGTCATTTATAGGAGACTTTAGTTGGGAGCAAATAGTTACTACATAAGAAATACGAGTCTTGTTCCTGGTGGTTTAAGAAATAGAAGCCAAAGGTAAGCTGAGAAAATAAATGAACTGGCCAATAAACCATGAAAAACTCTAAGTTTTTCTGATCCCCAAAATCGGAAATAATATTCGATAATATGAGTGTAGGAGATACATATTCATATCACTGTCTTCAAACACATACGCCGAATCTTAATTCTAATCCTCACTGAGAATTTATGTGAGATGGGACCTTTGGCTCGAATGGCCTTCTTTTTTTTTTCAATTTATTTATTTTATATGTATTGGTGTGAAGGTATCAGATCCTGGAACTGGAGTTACAGACAGTTGTTAGCTATCACGGGGGTGCTGGGAATTGAACCTGGGTCCTGTGGGAGAACAGCCAGTGTTCTTAACTACTGAGCTATCTCTCCAGCTTATTATTAAACAGACCTGAGAGAGCTGTGTGTCCCTTTCTAGCATGTGAGAAACCCACGAGGAAGAGGCAGTCTGTGGTCCAGAAGAAACCACTCATCAGAACCCAACCACACCGACGCCAGAGTTTTAATTCTCATCCCCACACCCGCAGAAACACGTTTCTGTTGCTTACGAGCTAACCGTATCTAACATACTTTCCTATAGAGGCCAAGTGAGTTAGAGATTGATGCAAATGTGATAGGAAGTCAATCAAAAGTCAATCAGAGAGGGGTGGAGAGGGCCCATCAGTAAGTGTTCGCGCTTAGGAAAAACCCGAGTTCAGTTCCCAGTAACAATGTCTGAGAGCTCACCACCACTTCTGACTCCACCTTCTGGGCACCCAACCCCTGTTCTGGCTTCCACGGGCACCCCCACAGCATGGTCACGCACACATGACATGATCAGCGTGTATGCATGCTATCTCCATGTCTTGGGGATAGCAGACAGTTGTGAAGGGAAGCAGGGAAAAGAAAATTTTAAGAAGCTTAAATCAGAGAGGCATAGGGCATACATGCACTGTCCGGTATCTTATTTTATTATCTGTGTATACTAAATATGCATATATCCATATATATGCTAGTATGTAGAAGGGATTCATTGCATGGGTTTGCTCTTCTGTAATGTGGTCTAGTAAGCCACGGAAGCAGTCAGCGCAAGACTGAGTTATTTGCTTATCTGATCGTGGTGCCCGAAGAAGGGAAGCCTGGGCGTGAAAGACAAGCTTCCTCTAGAATCCCACGTGCACCTGTTCTTCCTTTCTTCATCGTCTCGTTAGAGTTGCCATCTCCCTATCCAAGGCCAGTTCTTGCTCCTCTACCTGCAACCCTTGGAAGTACTGGCCATCAATAAATAACCTTGAATCTCTACCATAGCTTCAGTTTGGCATCCTGTCCATCCATTGGTAACAGATCCTCAGGGAGAGGGTGTCACCCTTCTTCCAGCACCCCCTCCAGCTGCTTTTATTGTAGTTCTCTTGGCTGGATGTTACTTCTCCCCAGCCATTGGCTGATGGGACTCCTCAAAGTGAGCCCCAGGTTCTTCTCTTTCTGTTCTAACTTCATTCTTTGGAAGACTCTGTTCTTCTCCTTTACCGTCTGAGGCTCTAATCCAAATAGCCTCCTGCTGTCTTCTTGTCTCCGCTTGGATGTCTCCCCAAAGCCCTAAGCTCAACATGTTCCAAACTAAAGGCAAGACATTTGTCATTAAACTTTCTCCCTCCCCCACCCCCCATTCTGTCTTGTTAAAGGCCTTAGCAACTGCTCAGACAAGCCTTCCAAATATCAGAGTACAAACTCTGACTCAGCGATAGTCCTTTCCCAAGTCAATTCCTAGGCAGGGGGTCATTAAATATTTCTTAAATCCATTCATTTTTACCCATTCCCACCGGCATCACTTTGTTTCAAGTCCCCAACATAACCCCATACTGCTGTCCCCTTCTTCCCATGTCCACCCTCTTTGTGATCCAGTGTGCTCTCCAGCCTACATTTTAAAAATGGGATTTGCCTTTAAAATATTTCAGTCCTCTGCTCTGAACATGAACTTAGATTCCTAATAGGACATGCACAACTCTTCATACACCAGCCTTGGCACAATCTCGCTTCGCTTTCCCTTGACCCCTTGTCTGTCCTCTCAGTGTCTAGAAATCATAAGAATACTATAAATGGTGTTTTGATGAGTGGTTTTATTTTTTTTTTTTTTTTTTTTTTTTTGGTTTTTCGAGACAGGGTTTCTCTGTGGTTTTGGAGCCTGTCCTGGAACTAGCTCTTGTAGACCAGGCTGGTCTCGAACTCACAGAGATCCGCCTGCCTCTGCCTCCCGAGTGCTGGGATTAAAGGCGTGCGCCACCACCGCCCGGCTGATGAGTGGTTTTAAATAGATGTTCATGTTTATCACAATAAATCGTAAAATTATAAGAAACAGGCCTAGATTCTTTCGTCATAAACACAGAATAACACGATGACAACTAGAACATATAAATAACATGAGATCAGGGAAGCGTCCCGGAAGTATCAGAACTACTGAGGTGAGTGAAAGCGGATGGGTATGTAATCAGTAGGCTTGTTTCTTCCAGATAGAGGTCTCGATCCTGCAAGGAGATCCTGGGCCCTAGAAGGGGAGTCCAGGCCCTGGAAGGGGAGTCCATACCCAGAAAAAGGAGTCTGGACCCTGGAAGAAGAGTCTGGGTCCTGGAAGGGGAATCAGGGTCCTGGAAGGAAAGCTTGGACAGAATGTATTTAGGTAAATCTAGGAGTCAAAAACGATTGTGATGACTTTGAAACTGAAACTAAGGGAATTCTGCCCATAGTCTCAGGTAAACAATAAGAAAGTTGGTTATTGTACCAGATCCTGAATGAGTAAGCTGACCTGCGGGAAATCAAAACCCGCATCTACACCTGCACGGAGGAAAATCTGACGACATGTTGCCTGGGTGGAGGGAGACTCCTGAAGATGGGGAATCAGTCTGGAAAAGGACCGATTCTTCTTCTTAAGTTGAGACAAGAGAAAAGTACCGTGTGGGTTCCTTCCTCACAGAGAATGCTCTTTTACTGAGGAGATGACTCTCAGAATTGAAAATCAGACCATAAAGCAACCACATGTGGAAGCCGGCAGATGAACGCAGTGGGACCCATGGTTTGGAAGAACAGAATCGCACGAAACAGATGTTTACAAATTCTGTACAGATTGTTCAAAGAAACGAGAGAAGGAACGCCGATCACAGATTTAAAAAACAAAACAAAACAAAACAATGGAGTGGAGATAGTGGGGGGGGGGGGAATCTAGTGAAACATTTAGAGACCCAAGTTCTGTCCGAATCTGTCCACCTGCCCCTTGCCGCTTCTGTGTACCACCCTCGCCATCCGTCCAGCCTCGACCTGAAGTCACTTCCTATGCATCCCTAGGCCAACCTCTGAGAGGACACCGGTTTCCTCTGTTAGAAACTCCCACGGCTACTTCTCCCTCCCCACCCCACAAACGCTCAGCACAAGTCTACTTTCTTGGTCAGTGTGCGTCGGTGCCGAAGTGGAGGGTACCGGGTCTGCCTTGATTCCCACCTCCTTCTCAGTGCCCGGCTGAAAGCACAGCACGGGCAATCCTGCTGGGGCAACTATTTCCCTTGTCGTTCTAGTTTACTCCTGATGGCTCTGGTAATTATTACACAGCACTTCCACCTTTTTGCACACAATTAGAGCAATAAATTGTACCAATGCTCTCAACGCTGGCTGATAAATTTCCTGAAATAAAACGCCGAATTTGCTATCTCCCTCCAGTTCTTTTCTTCAGATCTCATGCAGACCGTGGTTTTCTCTGATTCTTCTTTCTTCCTTCTAATTTACCCATTTCCTCCAGCCCTCATTCGGCCTTATCTTCTATCTAGCTAGTTTAGAAGGAACTATTTCTTTAAAAATACTTTATTATACTGTTGGTACATTTCCTTGCTGCTTAGCCATTCATGAAATAATCCTCATGGTTTCTTAGCTTCTTTCAGTCTATTCTGTGATGTCTTTGTCCCAGCAAGACACCTTGACACAGTTTCAAGTCATTGCTCCCTGGTTCAGACAGGCCCTCCGGGTGCCCCGTGATGCTCTGGTGCCGATCCTAACCTCGTAGTTCCTCATGGCTCAGCCCGGGCATGGACCGCACTGCACCACAGTTGTGCGCATAAATGGTTCTGCCTCGTGGGTTCTAGCTCTTAATCCCACTAGCGTTTTGCCCAAATCCATATTGTGTAGCAACCTTAGCACCTGACTTAAAAAAACTTTTACAAATATAGCCAGGTGGTGGTGCTGCGTGCCTTTAATCCCGGCACTCAGGAGGCAGACGCAGGAGGATCTCTGTGAGTTCGAGGCCGGCCTGCTCTATAAGAGCTACCTTCCAACTTATTGATATTTCTATATATTCGTACCTAAGTAGCCTCGGGTGTCTTTATGGTACCTGTACTGAGGAGTCGCAGTGGCACATGCCTGTGATCCCACCACTCGGTAGGCAGGGGCATGAGGATCGTGCCGAAGGCCAGCATGACCTTGGTGATAGTTTTGCCAATTTAGGTTGCCAGGTTACACATCCCCACCTTTGCTCTCGGCCATAGCAAGTTCATTTTGGCCGGGTTTCCCTAACTCTGTCTTCCTTACCCACTTCACCTTTGTTTACTTCTTTCCTCTTAATCCTCAGCGAGCTCTTGGCCACTGACGCTTTTAGCTCTTTCTCCTCTTAGCTAGTTTCCTAGCTGGCTCTGAATCTGGCAGCCTGGGACCTCTATCTCTTTGATGCAGGTTTTAATTCTTGTCTGTGTAAATCCACTCACGACCCATGGGAGGTGTTGCCCGGGAGCAATAATCACCCAGGAAGAGAAAGAAAGAGATTCCACTGAATTTGCTAAGCAGTTGTATCGTTTGTCTCCGGCCCAAGAATCTGAAAGGCGCTACGAAAACCTGACAACTTCCCAAAGACTCTCTCCCTCAGTGTCGAGAGAACGGTTACCAGCAAAGGAAGGAGCGCGGTGGCAATGTCAAGTGGCGACATCGCTGAGGAACGGCTTAAATTCACCCAACGGAGGAGATTCTATTCCTAGATCCCACAGTGCTGCCAATAAGAAACACAAGCTGGAGAGAAGAGTTGAAACGAGAGACTGCCAAACCGTCTTTGGCAACCGTGTGGGCTCCATCTAGGTACACCCAAAGAGGAGCCATGTTTCTGGGCAATGGAGTCCTTCTTCCTCAACAGTCCAGGCCACACGGCTTCTGCACTTCACCAATCCATGTTTCCTGCTCCGTCTAAACCGTGAGGGCCAGGTGATGCAGTGAGAGACGCATTGGAGTGGGCAGGCTTGTGGTTGACTCTGATAGCTGCCCAGTTAACCTGCTTCTGCATCTTCATCTGTGAAGGAAGAATGCACGCCTCCCTGAGCTAAGGCGAAGACTAACACAGCGGCAGTACCTAACAGGACATCTGATATAAAATCAGTGTCGCGGAGAGCCAGTTTCCTGAAAGCTGTCGCTGGGAGATTTGTTTCTTTCCTCCTTGATTTTGTCTTCCTGTTTCTTCACACATAGGTGTCAGCATTTCTCATCGGAACTGAAGAAAAACCGATTTTAGCTTTTAGTTTAAAAATGCTGAGAAGGTGCTGGTTTGCCAATAGAAGTAGGCGGTTCCATGCGTCTATTTGACTTCAGGAAGGTATCCAGCCTTGTCCGTCAGCAACCTGAGTACCGCTTGTTCCCAAAGGGTCCTGCTGGAAGAGTGGAGTCGGGCAAAGTCAGGGTCCTGCATCAGGACATCACTGCCATGACACGGTGGTGGGAACATGCTCATCCAGGAATATACGTTCCTCTCTAGAGCGAAGAAACATAGCTCTACATGTGAGGTGGGCAAAGAGCAGATATTTATGATTTAATAGAGATATTTATTATTTAATAGAGCAGATATTTAATAGAGCCCCAACTCTGCCTGGAATATGCATGACCGCAGTGCCAGCTTTATTGAATATGGCCCAACATCAGACTTCTAAGGCCTTTGTTTCATGGATAAAGGAACTGGGCTCTGAGGAAGGGAGGGACTTGCAGAAGTTAGCACAGCCAGGTCTTTCTACTGGGGCCCAGCGCACTTGCCCTGAACAAGTCTAAAGACAGAATTTCTGCTTCCTGTAGCAATGCAGGGGACGGGGGGAGGGGGCACTTGGCCTAGGCACACAAAAGCCGTCGGTCATAAAGAATGTTGAATTCTTTATTGCTAACCTTTTCTTATTAAAAAAAAATTGAGAAGACCACAGGGGGTGTGCAGGACTACCTTCCTAGCCAAACAGCCTCCATCTTCTGGGGAACCCTGGGAAAGAATTTTAGCAATACTTGCTATTCTCTGTAATTTGGCTTCTAATGGCAAAACTTCCTTGTAATATGTGTGTTAGCGAATGCTGCTCTGAATCTTGGCAGCTCATACATAAAACCCTCAAGGCATAAAAGAGTGGCCTAAAAGGGTCCTAAAAAGAGCAAGAAGCTGAAACACAGGGCAGGAGATATGCTCTCCAGCCCCCACGTGATGACATTTTCAAAGAAATCGGAGAGGCGTCTGAAGTCTTAGCCTCGGAGAGGATGAGGCAGTAGGATCATAGGTTCGAGGCTAGCTAAGACGCTGTCGCGAAAACCTAGCAAATAAGAAAAACAGAGGAGAGGGAAATGTTTCCATCTAAAATTTTAAACATCGTGTGAAAACTTGCGGAGGAAAAGCCAATGAAGTCTAATGGTTGAAAAAAAAATTTGTAATTTCTCAGTTTCTTCCTGGAGAGACTCAGCTGCAAGCTCTCAAGAGTCTTACATGGAATTTCTGAGAGTTTTACTTTCTGATTGCTTCATAGGTGCTGCTTTGTAATTTTGTAGGAAATAACGAAGAGAAAAACTATATTAATAAAATGTATTTGTATAATAGCCTTACTGGGAAATGATGTTTTCTGCCATTTAAGTTTTGTAGATTTTTATATATGTTATCATAGGGTAAAGACATTTATACTGTGAGGCACAGGAAACTGGCAGTCAAGAGAATTATAGGTCAGTAAACTGTGGGTAACACACTTGGGGAACAAGGTCCCTTGGCAGGTGCAGATGATCTATGTAGATTATGGGAATGTTTATCAGTAATGTCAATATTAGCAGTGCCCTCTGCGCCAGCCTTCTGCGGTGTGGGTACTGTTTCTTCAGGGTGTTTCTGAGATCATCGTAAAGTGTGCTAGACTCCTCTTCATCAGATCCCCGTGTCTCTACTCACAGTGACCTCAAAAGATCCTCTCTGGTCACACGTTGCCCCCCTACCAAACCAGCCTCTTGGGAGTGTCCAGATTTACATGGCAATTTTATCTACCCCACGTACAGCTTTTTCTGTGATTCCCCAAGATCTGAGTAGTCTCCAGAGAGAGAGATGGGAGAAAATATTCTCTAGTGACTTGAAGGCACAACATTTTCTTAAGACCCAATTGCTTCCTTCAGGCTATTATTATTATTACTACTATTATTACAAAATTTCACCTCCTCCCCTCCTCCCATATCCCTCCTCCTCCCCCATCCCCTTTCCCCCTTCCTTTCCAGCACAAAGAGCAGTCAGGGTTCCCTGCCCTGTGGGAAGTCCAAGGTCCTCCCCCCTCCATCCAGGTCTAGGAAGGTGAGCATCCAAACAGACTAGGTTCCCACAAAGCCAGTATATGGAGTAGAATAGGCATTTTTTTTTAAAGGAAATATCCATTTACTTCCAAAGAACTCTGTGGTTTCAATATATGGACTTGCCCCAACTTCTCAAGGAAAACAGGGCATGCATAATGAAGAGAAGCCATCCAGTACCAGAAAACCCTGGTTCACTTTGCCAGCTGGGGAGGTTCACTGGTGGCAGCTGGGGAGGGTGTGGCTGGCTTGGGGCAGTGGCTTTCTGGCCTTAGCCCTTGAAGTATTAAAAGGAACCATGCTGGGCCCCGTTTCAGAGAAACTAGCATGGTAGTTTGGGTTAGGAAAGTAAAAAAGCGTGCTGTTTTTAAGGGACACCAGGCAATTCTGGTCTGCTAGCCCAAGGACCACACTGAGGAGTATTAAGATCTAGAGAAAACCTGACAGACGTCCAGCACCTGACCCCACAGGCGCCACAGGGTGAGGGCATACCGGGCCAGGAAGGGAATGCTGCCCTGCAGTAAGTGGAAAATTGCTTTTGTCTTAAAAATCTAGCAGTGTTTCGGATAAAGTATCACGGTATGAAATGATGCTCAATTTGCCAAGAATCCCCACAGCGTCGACTGAATTCAGATTTTTTTTCACAGAGAACAAAGAGTATAGTCTGCCAGACCCCTCTTAGAAAGAGAGGCCTTTGCAACCTGCTTTCACCGCAGCAGCTCTTGGGACAGCAGGGAGGAATCGAGCTTTTTCCTTTGCCGCCCTCCTCTGCTGACTAGCTCTGTGTTTAGTTCAGGGTCTACTAAGACGAAGCAATGAGAGCTACACAAAGATAATAGGCAGGAACAACGGAGAAAAAGCTGAATGACCATAGCAGGTAAAAGATCAGGAAAGAAAATTATCAAAACAAACACCTTCTTACCTTGATAGAACCATTATTACATGTAGACTGTATCACGATCGCCAAAACTCTGCTCCCCCAAATTATGAAGTTGTAAACAATGGTCCATAGGAAGATGACATTTGGAGCATGGACGCTCCTGCCCCTCACCCAATTGCTGGCAGTGGGTGCTGGCCCTTTCTGCTGCCCTGAAGGGCAAGCCTACCAAGAAAGAGTGTAAGCCCCACCCCAGGAGGCAGAGAATTGTCAGTGTGTCCCGTTTACTCCCACAGCCCTTCAACATGCACGGGCAGGTGCAAGCTCATACAATTTCTCCATGGTTAAAGTCTTGAATTGTATAATTTTTGCTTGTCTGTTTACTTCTTTACATGTGTGTGCTGGTTTGTATGCTGGTGGTGTGTGTGTGCGTGCGTGTGTGTGTGTGTGTGTGTGTGTGTGTGTTAGGTCCTCACATTTCTGCAGCAAATGCTCTCTCATCAAGCCATGTCTTCAGCCCTTCTATGCCTTTCTAAGGGGCATTGGTAGACATCAGTGCGAGGAACACCACAGAAGCCTCTAGAAAAGCAAAGAGCTACTCAGGGAACAAAGGCAGTTCTTGTTATACATAGGCACATGACAGTTGGTAAGGCCAAGGAGTTTATAAAGAGACACATGGTTCCTGCCCTGTGAGTCCGAGATCTCATGGAAAGGCCCGTTTTCAAATCAAAACTTGAGGTTGAGTTTATCTATTTGCCTTTCTGTTTTCCACTTCAGAAACGAAACCAGATTCCTCCTCGTAGCTGAGTCCCAATCCTCGTCATCAAATTACTGAATAGTACATCATCTCCAACACAGGACTGAGCCTCAGAGTTCCCGGTGTCCATTAGCCACCAAGTGATACTGCATTCATAAACTCAAGCGGAGGTATGATATTACGCCGTAAACGCATCTGAAGGAGCGGTGTTACCCTGCTAACTTAGCCAATGTGCCAACATCCTCTCTTTTAACTCTAGGTAAACTTAGCTGAGTATTTACACATGAAGCCTTGCAGGACCCCTAGGTTACCATGTAAGGCGCTTGAGAAGTTATTAATAAACCTCCCTAGGCCTTTAATGTTTGTATTTAAAAATGAAACAGACAGATAAATAGATAATAGAGAAACCGCCCCCATGTGTGCGCGTAAACAAACATAAATTCTAACAGCCCACAATTCTTGGGTTTATTTATTATTTATTTATGTTCTACATAAAATAACTTTTGCTTAATCGGCATGCTTAAAATTTTCTTCTTTTTGCTCTATTTATGATAATATTTCCTCCCCACTTCAACTTATTAAGACATAGCATATTCCTCGAGGCCTTCCGAAAACTGTAGTAGGCTTTTACATTTTTCTTGCGTATTCATCTAGGTAGGAGGTTATTAATATTCAGAGCTGAGTATAAGGAAAGGTGGTTTATCTAGTTCCCAGTTTAGGAGGTTCAAGAACTTGGTACCAACATCTAGTCGGCCCGAGTGCTGGTCATTTTGACTACACCACAAGGTAGACTTCACTGAACATGCAAGAGGAAGAGATCACACTTTAAAACACGAACCCAGAGAGACTGGGAGGGAGCCAGTCTTAATATTTGCAACAGTTGTCTCTTGAGAACTCATCAAAGTCTCATAAAGCTAATTATTTCTTTCCAGGCCATCACCCCACCCCCACCCCGGTGATCTAACAACCTCCCAGGTGGTCCTGCCCCTTACAGCTTCCATTGCCCCTCTGGGTACCCCTACGGGCCATCACTTCCAACACAGGAACCCTCAGGGATGCTCTTCGCTGTATTCAAACCATGACATTGCTGGTGTAATGATCATAGCTTCCAGCCATGACAGAGAAGGGACACCATAGATGTTTGTGGGGCTCTCAAGCTTACTTCTCAAACCCAGGAAGACAAACGAGGTATGTACTATAAGATTAACTGATAGTCATCTATCATAGCCAAACTTTTAATTATGTTTAGTTAGGTTTTCTAGAGATATAGAGATATACTTCAGCTAGATAAATAATCTTCAATACTTCAAAGACCTACAGAATATGGCAATTAAAAGGTTTTAAGAAATTAGACTTTTTTCAACAATGAGACATGTCTGCTTCAGACGACACCAGTCTACTTCAAGAGGTTGATGGGCATTGGAGTAACTTGTTATGGAATTTGACTTCAGTGTGACAAGGCTAGGCATTTGGGCAAGAAATTGCTCCTGCCTGGACTGCTTGATGGTATGCTATATAAACTGGACATGCAGGACCCACAGAAAAGTGACTGCAGAACTCTCCAAAAGACAGAATGGTCCTTCAGGGTTACTGCTTCACAGAAGAAACTGCCGGACATTCTGCAAGACATAAAAGAAAGTGGTTGACAAACTGCCAATATAGGCAAAAACAGTCTTTCAAATTTCCTGCATCATGGAAAAGTCTGCCAGATCCTGTGGGTCTGTAGGCTGAAAATGGATGCCCCAATGTTACAGAAGAACTTTGGGTGACTGTCCGGGCAGCCAGATGTCTCTGTCAATTCTAGTTCTGGAAGTTGCTTACAATGTACTTCCTGTTTACTTAGGTAATGTTATATGCTTCTGGAGTCTTTGATGGAGTTGAAAATAGATAGCTATAGTTACAGTTTTCCTCAGTTATGATAAAGGATAAATTAGATATAAAACTTTAGGCTCACAAAGACAGGATAGATGATAGAGTATTTTCCTTAATTTGCCAAATGTAAATGGATTAAATATTGTAACTATAATTCTTGCTTGATAATTGTTTTGTATTTGCAATTTTACTATGTTAAAGTTAAAACCTTCCTTCTTATTTAGACAGAAAATGGAAGAATCTGTATGCTATGACTATGTTTTATTACCACTGGTTAATAAAGAAGCTACTTTGACATATAGCAAGTCAGAATATAGCCAGGCTGGAAGAGATATAGAGAGAAAGAAAGTGGAGTCAGGGAGACACCACATAACTGCCAAAGGAGAAAGATGCCAGGAACCCCAAATAAAGTTCTCTAAAACTCCCATGCAAATTGGCATGTGACTTCTCTTCTGAAAGAGGCATCAGCCCCATTGGAGGAGAAAGCCACAGCTTTGTCACTCTGACAAATTGCCTGAGATAATCGACTTATAACGAAATGAATTTGCTTAGCTTACAGCCCTGGAGGGTTTAGACCATGATTGATTGGCCTTGGCAGGGCCATCCGCTGAGAGGCCAAGAAAGAACCAATTAGTCTACAAAGCATAACGTGCTTAGAATTTACAGAAAATATTTTTACAGTGAAATGAAACACGGTAATAGCCAAAATGTGGTTAGTCAGTTATAGATGAATTAATGATAAGTTTATTCCCAAGAAATAGACTCTGCCCAGCTTCTGCCCAGCTGACCTACTCTCAAGAGGGGAATGAGGAGCTAAGATGTGGAGGGTGTCATTAAGTGGCCTGAGTTCCCCTGTGCTGGCTCTGCCAGGACTGGCTATGTGACCTAGCAACCTGTGGGAGTTAGGATGAGTAATACATGCTTAAGATTACATATGTAATATGTCTTCAGAATACCTCAGGTGTTCTGCTGTCCCCACCACACCGATTGCTTGTCATATAGTTTGTTTACATATATGCTATGGATATATACACATATGTTCATAACACATATACACATATATGCACACATGTGAATATACCATGCACATAGCTTTGGATACCAGCACTGCAGAAGAAGCCAGACAACCCAAAACCTCAGTAGAAACTCACACAGCAAAGAAAGTTTCCTAAAAACATAACCCTTGACGTGTAGCAAGCTCTCTCTAAGACTGTCTGTGTCTTTGCAAGATTTACGCTCACATCTCATGGGGACGCCATCACGTAGATGTCATGGCCTGTGTGTGGCACCTCCTGGAGCTGTGCAGAAAACAGCTGGCGAGTATGCAGTTCTGATTCTGGATGTGGGTGGTCATCTTTGAACCTCAGGACACAAGGACATTGGTGTCCTTCTTCCCAGCTGCAGTCAGGGGTCACATAACGTTCTGCGGCTGGCCTGTGTTACCAAAATGAGTTTTGCTTCTGTAGAAGTCAGTGCGCATCTGCCTCGCTCTGTGAGAGCTACAGAGTGTCTGTCTTACACACCTTGTAATTTAATTATCCCTTATGTACAAATTTCCCAGTTACAGCTAACTTTCTGTAGAGTGTGTGGCGGCCCAGTGAAAACCTATAGTTTCCCTCTTTTATGCTGATTCTCATTAGAAATTGCATCCATAAATGATTTTTGGAATTAAAATATGTGGACAAAATAAAAATTATTCTTTGACTATCTTTATAAGCTGTTTGACAGACACACTCACACCCAGGCCTCGATGTGTTTCTTTGGAAGTCAGTAAAGACTCTCCATCTGCCGGGATTATGTTGTAGCCTCTAAGAGCCTGTTTCAGACGGTTAGACCTTCTTCTTTAAAGCAACCGGTCAAAACTGGTTCTCAGAATGAAAGGCAAAAGGCTGTTCTGAGGTGATGAGAGAGGAAGTCATTTGTATATGCACTTATTCTAATTTTAGGAATTGGTAGGATGCAACCTCAGTTAGAATACAGGGCTGCCCATTCAGCAAGAAACCGAAGTAATGAGGAGGCCAGGAGACATGTGTTGTGCAAGTCCCTTTTTTCTATAGAGTCTGGAGGCTACCAAGGTTGAGAGAGCACCTCCACAAATTGTCTTAGTAGGCCAGGCTCACCCCCGGAGATAGGACTGGGACCCTGGGGCTGGGGACCTGGGGTCTCTCCCTCTCCCTCTTCCTCACTGCCCTGCCTACAGGCAGGACAGCTTCCCATCCAGCTTGGGAGATGCATTTTTTCTGGCCTTTGGTGTCCTTAATAAACATAGCAGAGTGATGTGGGAGTGTCATATCAATCTGTTGCTTTCATTGGTTAATTAATAAAGAAAGTGCTTGGCCTGATAGGTTAGAACATATGTGGGTGGAGTAAACAGAAAAGAATGCTGGGAGGAAGAGGAAGTGAGCCAGACGCCATGCCTCTCCTCTCCTCTGCATGTCTGACCTGGCGGCTGGCTGTATCTTTCCCGGTAAGCCACACAGATTATTAGAGATGGGTTAATCAAGGTATGAGAGTTAGCCGAGAAGAGGCTAGATATAATGGACCAGGCAGTGTTTAAAAGAATACAATTTGTGTGTTGTTATTTTGGGGGGTTAAGCTAGCCAGGCAGCCAGGAGCTGGGCAGGAATGCAGCCCGCAGCTCTCACTGCAGCAGAGTGACAGACAGCTGGGTTTGCTGACTGACTTGGGGAGCTGATTCCGGCTGGGATTAGAAGACTGTGTGTCTCTTGAGAGGCTTGACTTTAAAGCAGGAAAAACGCTCTTGCTTGAGAGTTCTAATACTGGAGTTTAGACACCTGTGACATGAACACCGGAGGTGAGAACCACCAGGTCTTTGTGCTTTCTTCTTCAGCATAGTCGTTCTCAAATACGTCTTGGTTGGATCAAAGATTCGAATGGGTTTCTAGCATCTTAGCTTGTGATCGTGGAGCTGGCTTCAGAACTGACTTATCAGCCCTAACTTACAGAGACAGGTAAAACCCTAGTGACATCACACCAAAGAGAAGAATCTACCTCCTGGAGCAAGCCAAGAGCAAACCAGACTCCATAGAGCTCGCCACCCCTCTCTGTGGCCTCCGGCTGCTTCTGTGACAGAGGCCACGCCCATGATTGAAGGGCATTAAAACACAAAACACGGTAGGGAGAAGGAATGAGGACCTTTTTCTACAGGACTCTTGGATGGTAGTCACAAGGGAAGAAGTTACTTTACTGAACCTACCGACCCAGCATTGCACCCAAAACCACAAACAAATGTTATCCACCCCTACCCACACATTGCTTCATGGTATTTACAGTGGCTGATTGATTGCAAGGCTGCTCTCAGTGCCCTGGGTGCTTTCCGTGAGATGAGCTAGACTTGGTTATCACACCCCTCCCCCCAACCACAGCATTCTGGCCCGGGGGCACGGGCACAATGCTCATAGTTTAAGATTAAACCTGTGCATTGGGCTTAGCTTGTAGAAGCTGATCACCTGGGGAGTCCAGAGCCCAGTCGGTCAGGCTTGTTGTGGACTATTATTTTAACTAGGCAAACATGTGCTGCGTTTGTTTATGCTGTGGAATGTTCCTTTAACCATGCAACGGTGGCTTACATTTACGTATTCTGCATTTGTTTAACGACGTGAGGACGTGTGTTTAATTAGGTAAAGATGTGTTGCGTCTGTTTCACCTTGCCTGCTTATGGCAGCTTATTGGTCTAATGAAGAGCTGACCGGCTAGGAATGGCTAGATGAAAGCTGGGAAGGAGAGGGATAGGTAGGCGGGGCTGGCGTGCAGAGAGAATAAATAGGAGAATTCTAGGCTAAAAAAAAAAAAATGGGAGAAGAAGAGAACAGAATGAGGAGAAAGAGGGCCAGAAGTCAGGCAGCCACCAGACAGACAGACATGGGAAGCAGTCAAAGTAAGATTTACAGGCGGAAAGAAAAGCAAACAGCCCCAAGGCAAAAGGTAACTAAGAAGCTAGCCAGAAACAAGCCTAATCCTGGAGGAGTATTCAAAACTAATGTCTCCACGTCATGATTTGGGGGCTGGTTTTGCCCCAGAGCAGAAGCCTGGTACGGAGATTGGTTCCAGTTGTCGTGAAGCCAGCTTGAGTTTACACAAGCTGAGCACACAGCAGGGAAACAGATGGTGCCCATTGTTTTCCATGAATTCAAACACGTGGCTAAGTTGTTGCAAGGTTGAGCAAAAGTTCCGTTTCTGTGGGGAAGAGGATTTCCCAGAAAAGGTAATTACCACAGGAATGTTTGGTGTCTTTAAATGCACTAATTCTATGTACCATCCGTCCCCCAAAAGATTCATCAAACATCCGTGGTTCTGTTTCTTTCTGCTGGTTTGGTATGGTCTAATTGTGGCTCCAGAAGATTCGTGTATTTAAAGCTTAATCTGAGGACAGCACTGTTAGGGGTAGCGGGACCCTAAAGGGGTGGAACCTGGTGGGCGGTCCCTAGGTCAGACAGTACAGGCCCTTAAGGTCTGAGAGCCCAGACTCTCTCCACTTCCTGGTACATAAAGGGCTCCCACACATCGCTACCCAACATTTGCTCAAGGTATGCCGGGAAATACAAGGGGGTGGATGGGACAGACGTCATCTGGTAAGGACTCTAGATCTTAGCTGGTAAGAAGGAAAGCCACGGTGTGGGCGTGTCTATGTAGATCCACGGTTGAAAGGCCTAAGAGAGTTTATTCAATGATAAACTATTTCCGAGCTTGTAGGAACATTAAGAATCTCAGTATCAAGAGTTACCCGTGGATGTTAAACTTATCACTGCTCATTTTGCCTTAATCATACATATACCTAAGCCATTTAAGTGTATAGATTTTAAAATGTCACGTGTTTTATTAATATAAATAGAATAAATTTGTATCTCAATCTTGCAAAGCCATGTGCCCTTAAGCTTTTGGTATTAGTCATTCATCCAATATTTTTTCTTAAGTCCAGTTTTTTTTTCTTAGTGGTTTATATCCGGTTGTTTTAATCGGAAAGTTATAAACCAGGAAAAAGAGAAGCCATTGCTTTTGCTCTCTTATTTAAGATGTGAACGTCTTTGCCCTATTCTTATAAAACTGTGTTCTTATTCAGGTGGCGATTTAGCCTTACCTCGGAGGAAAAGAGTTTGTAATTTGGTATCTCAGAATATAAAAGCATAAACTTTAGAAATAAAGAAAATATATTTGATAGAATGATCGAAATTTCCCCCCGGATATGGTCTTTCAAATGGCTGAAGTTGCCAGATACCCCCAGCATCGTTCATGTGTCTGTCTGTCTTCAGGCATTTCTATCAAACGGACCTCTACTATTCTGCGGGAAAATGTTTGACACTATCGGCTTCTATTTTCAGACATTGCTCTTTGCTTTGTGTTTTCCCAGAATTCCCGAGCTCGGTATTCACTTTTGTTCTTTTACAGTTTCTTAGCTCTTCCGCCTGACAATTGAGGGTTTTTTCCCAGTTATTTTTTTAGACTTAGAATTCATCATTTCTTTCTGCTTTATATCAATTTAGTGTCCTCTCTTACTGCTCTTGAATAATGCACTTTAAAAATGAGGTCTTGTTGCCAGGACCCAAAGTATGTTTTCTTCTGCCTTGTGACTTTCATTTTGCGGCAGGGAGTTCTCTGTAGTCATTCCTAAAATGACGTCATCTCAATAACTGCCAATAACACAGTTGCCATTGGCTTTGTGTCCCCGCCCATGGGTGGGCTGGCGAGTGCCCCCGCCCATTTATCCAGAACACAGCCAGGTACCTATGTCAACTGTCACCTCTTCTAGGGTCCTAGCCACCTGAAGAAACACTGCTATTACAGCCGGTTAATTCTAAAGCATCTTTGATGTGACCGTTGCTATTGTCTTTTTGCTAGTCGATTCTGAAAGGCCTTTGCTTTGCCCCAGACAGCATCCATGGCCACCCTTTGTCAGGGTCCGCTACGGATTTCTCCCCGGTCCTTTGCTCATCAAGGTATCTTTGTTGGTATGAGAGAATACATCATCTGCCTTGTTAAGAACGCTCAATCCATCACAAACTTCATTTGAAAAGTTTAAAAAGAAAGTATGAAACATTCCCTCCAGCTGTACCATGTGTTAGGGCACAAAACGTCTCTACAAACTTAGGAAGGCTGAAATCATATCAAATAGTTGTCACCACGACAGAACTATGAGATTAGGAAGCAGTTTGAACTGGCCTGCGGGCATGGAAGCTGGACACTGTGGACATAGAAAGCAGTTGGAGGGCAGTCGGAGTATATTTCAGGGGGAAGGCGCTTGCCTACATAAGGAATACCCTGAAAAATACTTACCCTCTCCCTGACAGAGGAGAAGAGAGATGATAACAGAACAAAAGACAGAGGGGACGGGAGGGAGAAGGGAGAAAAGGAAAGACGGAACAATAAACGAGTACATTTTCAGAAGTGACTGATTCCTGAACAGCCAGGGGCTCAGAAACTAAAAAAGGAAATGAAAAGGTATCTCGAGAGAAATGGCACTTGAAATAGGAGGATATCAAAACTGTGGCAGTTCCAAGGAGTGACTGGACAACTAGAAATGCTTTCATCAAAAAGAAATGCCCCCTTGCATGGCACAAGCTTCAGACTGCCTACTAGTGTTGCTCAGAGTCCATGGAAATGAAATGAAGTTGATTTTTGTTTTTCTCTCTGTGAATCAACAGAGATCTTAAAGAAGAATTTATCTCCATTCCATTATTTCAGTCTGGTCCCTGGGCAACGTTTACACTCAGTCTGAAAACAGGGAAGAGTGGATGACGCACGGAGCTCTCCTTTGATAAAGCGCTTCAGAACCTAGATGACGGAGATTGTCATCTTTGTGTCCAGGAAACAGCCTAGCGCAAGGCAGCTTCCGTGGGGCTCTTAATCACGCCGGGCAGTTTTTTCCCGGTGACTTTTATTGAACTGGGAGCAAAAAGAGAGATTGAGAGGCAGCCTGTGTGTTATCATAATACTGCCCACTGGGTGAAAAATGCATTTGTGAGCAAATCTGGCCCTGCCTAGCAACTGTCTCCAGGCAGAAAGGGCTGGGACCCAGATGCTGCTGCCTTCCAGGAGCCAACAGCCTGTCTGAGCGCACCGACAGGATATCTGGTTTGGGTAGCCGAAATTCCAGTGTTAAGGTACAGTTCTCAGCAACCCTTAATTCTAAATATTTTGCTATTGACCGACACGTTGAGCCTGTATTACTACATTCTATCCATCTCTGCATAGATATTCAGATTTTTGAAATGTAATGGAATGTAATATCTGAGAGTAAGGTCATAGTATTCTTTTAAAAACGAGGTAAATCTGTCACTTTCTTAAGCAGTCCAGGACCCTACCCCCATTCCCACATCCTTCCGCCAGCATAGAGTGTGATGTTAAACATGACACGGGAACCTCTCCGGTGCTCCCAAGTAACTGACCCCTGGCCTTCCTGCGTGACCACAACTTCCACTCCTGGGGGTGACTTTCCCTTCTGCTTTACCCGTGCTTCAGGACAGAGCAAAGATGACAGCGAAGATGCAGAAGTTAAAACGTCGAGGGTGGGGTGAGGAGTAGGAAACTCTGGGGAGAACAGGACTTCGAAATTTTGGAGGAATGTGGCCGATACTGTGGCCTTCAGCTGGTTGTATACGTGGCAGCAGCCGGCCTCTCTGGTGCTTTCAAAACATTGCTTATTCTTTGAGCCTTTCGTACACGTCGTCAGTGTGTGTCTGTTGTGTCGCGCTCCAGTCCCCTGACAACTCCTCTCAGACTCTCTCCCTCCGTATCTCCTTCCCAACTTTATGTTCTCCCTCTCTCCCCTCCCTCACCCTCTCTTAAGAAGTCGCTTTAAGTAAACTCCAATAGACAACCTACCAGGCTTGTCCCTGAAGAACCCAACTCTGCATGCATCCCCAGCTGTCATCAATCACTGAGAGCTACTGCGCTGGGGGTGGAGCCAGGGGTAGAGCGGGGTGGAGTCAGGCAAGCCCCTCCTCTATTCACACTGGAGTTTTGACTGGCTCCAACTTACGCAGATCTTGAACCACACTTACTTGCTTAGTAAATTAAGTTATAGTTCATGTGACCTTGCTCTTCAGTATTTGAATACGTGACACCTAATTCACACTCCTCCACCCCCAACTCTGGCCACCACCTTTTGATGAGCTCAGTCAATGCTCCTAGGCCAGACATCTCTGGTGTGATATCCCTGATTCCAGAACCTACTCTTTTTAGTTCCTCTTGACTGGCTCCAAGATTTCCTCTCTGTTTGTCATTTTTAAAAACCTTCACTAAACTGGGTCGCCTCAGCTTGTACACAGCATGTTTTATGGTGGAAGCCTAGGTGGTGTCATGTACGTAAAAACTAAAACTCTCCCTATGGTTGAAAGGCACGTGCCTCATCTACAGAAATATTCCCCAGAACCTTTTCTCTACTAACATGTATCATGAGTTTCTACTGAGTACCGTGCAGTTATCTAGGAATTTAGAATACCTAACGGCGTCATTCTTCCATTTGCGTGAGGGAACATAAATAAATGCAAAATATTCATTACGATATGTATTATGGGCACATATATGAAATGTAAAGGAGGAATGAGAACAAATCTCCTAAATCAACCAGTTAGAGCATAAGATCTTTGGGCAACAACTGAGTGACTCATATCTGCATGTTTTTTTTTCAGAAAGAATTTTCAAGATTAAAATAACAATTTGCATAAATCCAGTAATAACATTACACTCAACATAGCCTTACATTTTGTGATTATATAACTTTCATGCCGGTACATTTTAGGATTAGCATCGCAGCTACTAAATCTTTTGCCAAATATTTTAATATATTTTAATTAAATACAGTTCTATCACTTCCCCCTTCCCTTTCTTATCTTCAGCCTCCCTTATGCCCCCACTCAAACCCTTGGAAGCTGACGGCCTCTTTTTCACGTACATGCGACCTTCTGAGTCCATTTTTTTGGTCATGTGTCCCTCGTCTCAGGACTGAGCACCTGTGCTGGACAACCGTTTAAGGGGCTTATCCCTGGTAGAGGCTAATTCTCCCTCCTTCAGCAGTCATTAGTTGCCAGTAGCTCTTTGTCTAGGTGTGGACCCCTTGAGATTTTTTTCTCCAATCCCCATTAGCATGACTCTTGACATTGGCATTGTTTAGGTCTTGTCTTAGCAGCTATTTCTAGCAGACGATCTCGCAGCATGTTCTCTGGTCCTCCGGCTCTTCCCATCTTCCCACTAATCTCACAGCAGACTTTCTGGTCCTCCAACTCTTCCCATCTTCCCAATCTCACGGCGGACTTTCTGGTCCTTCGGCTCTTCCCATCTTCCCAATCTCACAGCGGACTTTCTGGTCCTTCGGCTCTTCCCATCTTCCCAATCTCACGGCAGACTTTCTGGTCCTTCGGCTCTTCCATCTTCCCATCAGTCTTACAATGGACTTTCTGGTCCTCTGGCTCTTCCCATCTCCTCATCCATGGTGTTCTGGAAACTTACATGCAGGGGATGTGTTAGAGATGTATCTTCTGAGGCTGGGCTCCCCATGGCCTGTTGATCTCTGCATTGTGTCCAGAGGTGGGGCAGTCATGAGGTCATTCAGAAGAAAGCATGGGCACTACTGACGTCCACACAGGACCTTATGCCTGCTCTGTCTTCCCAGGAGAGGCTGGTGGCAATGCTTCAAGTTGTTTTCTGTTACAGTGTAGAATGTGTTACTTGCTGATGTGTAGGGGATTCACTCTTATATTATTGATATTAAACATATATCCATTTGAGACGTTTAGTGTCTCAACTCAGTAGGAATGTATATACATTTGAACTAAAAAGTCCAATTTCTGTTGTCTTAAAATATTGGTAGTTAAGTAAAATAACGTTTTAGTCATGAACTCTAGCAGGAATTTTTAACAATGGTTGAAGTAAAAGTCTTTATTATTCATTATTTTAAGACGGGGTCTCATTATACACCCAAACTAGCCAGGCACTCACAGAGCCCCTGGCTTTTTAACCTTTCCAGGTTAGCCCCTGAACTGCACGGTGCACACACAGAGTAGTGCCTGTCTATAATCCAAGCCTCTGAAGGTATGGGAGGACGATCAGAACTTAAGGCCAGCCTCAGCCATACAGAGATTCTGAGCCCAACCTGGGAGATAGGACACTGTCTCAAAAAAAAAAAAGCAAGAAAGAAAGAAGGAAGGAAAATATTATACAAAAACAATCCCTTTCACATTAGGAAGAAGAAGAATGTCCCTATTGCTACTTCTGTTCAGTTACAGCCAACAAGAAGAGACAGCAGATACCAAGTCATGAATAAGTTGTACACTGTCTAAAGCCCTTGACGTGTAGGTGAGGCAGTTTGAGTGTGAGTCTTACTAGAAACACAGAACATTCTAGCAAGGGTGCAGATCAGGGTCTGACCTCCCTTCCACTGAGAACAGAGTGACTAACACTTGCTGGGATTTACAGCTCAGGGAACATTCTGAAGTTTGAACCACAGAGACACAGAACGTTAGCCTCCAATGAGGAATTAGTAGAACATCTAACTTGGATACCTTCCATTAGCTGTCCTACCCTTGATGAGAGCACATAAGTGTACGGAATGTGGTCTGCTACTCCCTCTGTGAGGTAATACCCATTGCCTCTTGGGGCTGCCATTAACATGGCGACCCCCGGCAACGCTTGTGACACCTGAGCTTGTTTGAGCCAAGACACAACATACTAACTGGGTGCCCCTGAAAGGGGAGCGTTTCTCTCCTCCTCTGTGGTAGGCTGTTACCACATGAGGCTCTGTGGAAGAAACAGTGACAACCTTAACATTGTGTCGTTCGCTTTGAGCTAAATCAAGGCTGTCATGATACAACGTTTCTTTGAAGATGAGAATACAAGGCAGGAACCATAAGGAAATCCCCAAAGTAAGTCTTTGTCTTAGCTAAGGGGACTGTCACAACAAAAATAAGACACCATAGAATCATGGATTAAATCACAAAGCAATTCCTCTTCCTTCTAGAGGTGTCTAATATTAGGGTGGCAGCGTGATCAGGCTCTGGCGGGGACACTTTTTTGAGTTGTGGGTTGTTATCTTCTCATGTCCTCTAAAAGTAGTGGGGGAGAAAGGCTGAACAAGCTTCCTAGTGTTGTTATAAGGACACCGTCTGAGCTCTTGCTTCCTGCACTGTGATAATATATCATGACAAAACTCAACCTGAGAGAGAGAGGGATTGTCTAGTTCCCAGTTCCAGAAGACAGTCTGTCATGGGGTGGAAGCCATGGTAGCTGGGGCTGGAAGCAACTGGTCACAGTCCATCCACAGATGGAAAAGAGTCTGCTTCCTCTGTTATACAGTCCAGGATCTCTGATGGAGGAAGGTCATTGGTTAATTAAATAAAGAAACTGCTTGCCCTGATAGGTTAGAACATAGGTGGGTGGAGTAAACAGAACAGAATGCTGGGAGGAAGAGGAAGTGAGCTCAGAGACGCCATGCTCCTCTCTCCCAGGCAGACGCGATAGCTCTGCTCTCTTAGGCAGACGCACGTGATGAAGTAAGCCGGCTGCCAGGTCAGACATGCTGAATCTTTCCCGGTAAGACCGGTGCTACACAGTTTATTAGAGATGGGTTGATCAGGATATCAGAATTAGCCAGTAAGGGCTAGAGCTAATAGGCCAAGCAGTGTTTAAATGAATACAGTTTGTGTGTTGTTATTTCGGGGCATAAGCTAGCCAGGCGGCAGGGGTGCTGGGTATGCAGCCCCGCTGCTCATATTACTACAGATCTCCTTAGGAATGATTCACCCACAGCAAGCAGGCCTTCCCACCTCCACAATTAAGACAATCCCTAACAGATTGTCAAAGGCAATCTCTAAATAATCCCTCACAGGTGTGGCTAGCGGCCTGCCTCCTAGGTATCTAACCCCCACAACTCTACCCCTATCAACTCCAATGTCACTTTTTGTTTGTTTTTAGAGACAGCTTTCTCCATGCAACAGCGCTGGCTGTCCTGGAACTCGTTCTGTAGACCAGGCTGCCTCTGCCTCCCAAATCCTGGGATTAAAGGCGTGTGCTACCACCACCCACCCAAACACATCACTTTCAGGCCAAAACCTCTTTGCCCCATAAGCTTATGACTGCTTTATACTTTACAAACATACACATGACAACTTAAAAATTTCCATAGCTCGACTTTCAATATTCCCATAGTCATCAATAGTTCCAAAATCTTTAAAAGTCCAAGGTCTCTTAACTGTGAATGAACAAGTTGTGTACCTTCCAACACAGTGAGCATTCTTATTCCAAAATGGAAGGCTCAGAGCATAAACAGAATTTAAAAACTCCAAAGCAAAACTAAACTCCAACAGACCAACATGCAAGGCAGCAGCTCTTTGCCCAACATCTGCCAGCTTGTGATGGTACCACCGCTGGATTCCAAGAAGAACTGGGAGCCTCCCTCTTGCAGCCTGGCCACCCCCAGCACACGCAGCTTCTGTCTTAGGTTTCCGTCCCCTCGGCTTCAAACTTGCAGCTCTCCTTGGCAGATGTGCAGTGGACCTTGCATCTCCAATATTTTGGGGTTTCCATGGCTGCTTAGGCTTCATCTTCACGCAGTGGCATCTCGGGGCCTCTCCTCAGGGTTTGTAACTCTGGCACACAGTGCCCAGCCTAAATTTTTGGATCTTTCGTGCCTTCAAAACCAACACCACATGGTAACAGTTTTTGCTGCCAGCTTGAGATCAGCCCAGCCCCGTAGGTGGCAGCTGTATTAGCTGTTGTGTTCTCCTCGGGGAAATGCTTTCCTATTGTCCCAGGGCCATGCACCAGGAGCCTCTCAATACTCTTTAAGGTTACAGATGTTTCTAGAGTCTTTGGTTTTTACACTCTCCTTGTCTATAACTTTAACCTTTCCCACACACCTTTTTTTCCCACCAAATACACTGGTTCATCATCTTTAAATTTAACTTCATTTATGTTCTTGGGACCCAAACAGAATGAAGGCAGATTCCTGAGCAAAATGTCACACAAACAGGCCACTAGCCAAGTCCTGGTAGAGTCCTCGGTTGCCCCTTTGAAGCTTCATGAGACAGACTTCCACTGCCCACATTTCTCTCGGCACTGCCGTCTTCCTAGATGCTGCAAGAACATCCCATTGAACCCTGTTTACGATATTCAGTGGTTTTTCTATCCCAGAGTTCCAAACTTCTCCACATCCCTTCCCCAAACAGTCATGAAGACCTAAAAGCCACACGGTCAGGTGTATCAACACCAGCAATCCACTCTCACTACCAGTTCCTTTCTGTCTCAGCTTCTTCTCCTGTTTCTTGGATAAAAGACCCTGTCAGAACCAACTTATAAGAGAGAGGATGTATTTATCTCATGGTTGCAGGTCACATTGACATTCCACCATGACATGGAAGTCACGTGTGGAAGGAGCTTGAAGCAGCCGTTCACATTACATATGCAGTCACGGGAGAGTAACAAATGCATGTCCGCATGCTCAGCTTGTTTCTCCATTCGTACAGTGCAGAATCCTGCGCCTAGGGAATGGTCCCACCCATGGTGGGCAGTCTTCCCTCCTCAACATGATAAAGGCAATCCTTTGCAGACACCCTCAGCGATGAGCCTTAGTTAGATAATCCCTCACAGATATGCTGAGAGATTTGCCAAGTTAACAACATCAACCCTCAAACTATTAATTCTAACACTGAGGGTTCATTCTCATGACCTAATTTACTCCACAAAGTTATTGTGTCATACGCTGTGAGCTATTTCAAAGTATGAGCTTGTAGGGTGGGTACAATCATTTAGGGCACTCTGTCCTACGAAGCTAAATCCTAGCTGAGTAATTGATTAGGGATCACTTTTCATGACTTTTCCTCCACAATGATGCGCCTGCCAAGAACTTTGGAACTAACAAAGACATACTTAGACCCTGTTCTCCAGGGTGTGTGTGTGTGTGTACACGCATGTGTGCATGCATGTATGTATATGATGCCAATAATGTTTCCAGTCTTTTCTGTTCTCTCTGCTGCCATCCAGAGTACATACTTGGGCAGACTGGTGGGTCTCATTTTTCTCCTAGAACAGGTCATTAATATCGACCGTAGGACAGATCCAAGTGTATTTTATAAAAGCACAATTGGTTCCTCAGCCCAGCATGGTAGTAGGGGTGGTGAGGTCACCATGGAGATGTTCCATTGAACCTTATCTAATGAGTCACCGCTTCCTGATGGCTGGACTTAAATTAGATGTCTGGTAGACAGTCACAATCCAGGGATCAGGCTGGGTGAGAACCTGATACATCGATAAGAAACCAAACTGACGAGGCTGGAGAGATGGCTCAGTGGTTAAGAGCATTGCCTGCTCTTCCAAAGGTCTTGAGTTCAATTCCCGGCAACCACATGGTGGCTCACAACCATCTGTAATGAGGTCTGGTGCCCTCTTCCGGCCTGCAGACGTACACACAGACAGAATATTAAATAAATAAATACTTAAAAAAAAAAAAGAAACCAAACCGAATTTGTTGTTCACAAAGCGTGGTGGACCCACATCAGATAGAGCCGATGGTGACCAAACTCTCTTTGGAATCAAGCCATTTTCTAAGGACAGAATTTTAATCTACATATCCATGCTTATCTGTAACTGTTCTTAATTCAAAGCTAGTCCCTAAATTGAGAAGATGATTTAGTTCAAAACTGAAAATGTTTTACAGAGCTTTTAGGACCTCAGGTTCTTAAGGGAGCTTCCAGGGAGCCAGACCACAGAGGTGACGTACTGGGTCCCCTCGTTTAACCCACAGATCACACGAGTCACCTCGTACAGCAATTGGTCCAGTGAGAACGCTGTAAAGTTTCAAATAAAATTTAAAAGGAAAGAGTAGAAAAACCAGACGAGGAAAGGAGGATGAGAAGCAGCAGCAGGGAAAACTCCCTTCCAAACCTTTCTTAGCATGGCCCTGGTGTCTCAGGGGCAGTCCAAGAAAAAACATCTCTATTTTATTCTGATTGAAAGTAGAACTAATGGCCATTGTAACAGGTTTTTATTTTGATTAGTGTGCACGCGTGTTGTTGTATGTGTGAAAATACATGGATGTACAAATGTGTCCTTGTGGGTATGGAGGCTAAAGGTCATATCCGGTATCTTTTTTATTTTTTATTATTTTTTTAAATATTTATTTATTTATTATGTATACAATATTCTGTCTGCAGGCCAGAAGAGGGTACCAGACCTCATTACAGATGGTTGTGAGCCACCATGTGGTTGCTGGGATTTGAACTCAGGACCTTTGGAAAAAACAAGCAATGCTCTTAACCGCTGAGCCATCTCTCCAGCACCTCATTTTTATTTTTTTAAGCGTTCTCCACCTTAGTGTTTTGAGACAGGATCTCTCACTGGATGAGGAGCTCGCAATTTTGCAAGACGAGTTGGCTAGTGAGGTCCCCAGCTCTGGGGGTACAGACGTGAGCTCAAACCAAACTCAGATCAGGTCAGTGGGTACTCTCCTGACTGAGCCAGGTCTCTGGCCCCAGTGTAGAAAGGTTTCCAGCTCCAAGAATGTGCAACTTCCTCCTGCGTTTCCACTTTCTTCTTCCTCCGTTCCCTGACTTCACTCAACAGACACAGGTCCTTTCTCCTTTGTCTTCAGCTCCATTATATACATTGATAATTAGGGCGTGTGTGTGTGTGTGTGTGTGTGTGTGTGTGTGTTTGTGTTTCTTATTTTCTCTTTTATTCTTCTTCCTTGAAGTATAAGAACTCAAACTTAATAAACAATGTTGCCCTAAACCTAAGGATCTTGGAAGACTGAGGTAAAAACAACTCCAGACTAGTGAGTTATGTGGGGCGCAGCTTGTGAGGCACGGGAAGCCTCCCCGTGCTTCTCCCAGGCCACTGTCCTTCGGGTGGGATTTCCACAACATGATTGGTTTGGGCCACTAACTATACACTCATGCTAAGCATTGCACCATGAATTGTAAATCTGTGGATTCAAGAACAACTTTTATTACACTGTTTGTTGATCTAGGGTCTTTCTGAGAGTGTCTGCTATTTATCTTAACAAATCATTTGTTATGGTGGGCATGGGCCCCATGCCTTGTAACTTAGATTCATCTTCCTCCCGTTCCGTCTCATGCCCCTCTCCTTCTCTTCAGCACAGGATAGCAACACTTATTCCCTTCTTCAACATCTGAGATATTTGTTCCATGGTTTGATCAGCATTTTCTCACTTCTCACTGGGCATGCGTGATTGTTGTTTTTCCTGTTAGACATTTGACCATTAATTTCGGACAGTTATTCTTTAGTATCTCATAAACGTGTCTGTCATAGTTCAGAGGTTAGCTCCCCATCACTGCTGTCATTTCAAATAGAAGACCCATAGACTAAAGCCTTGCTTGGAGATACAGAAAACTCCCAGAAGCTTTCTGTTCTGTTCTCTCCTGTTTGGTTGAGACAGGGCTTCAGTATCAATGGGACTCACTCCTGATCCTCCTCCCTCAGCCTCCCAAGTCCTGGGTTTGTAGGTATGTGCTATTATTGCACCTGACTTAGAATTCTCTATTGAATTGTGCAAACCGACTGTCCAGCCACTAGAGATTCCATAGCGTTGGGGGCAGTTCACCTTCTTCTCAGATCCTGGTAAACTGGCCAGGAGCGATTGCCCATGTGAGTAGAGGATGTAGGAGCTGGATGGGAGAGATTGCTGCTTGGAACCAAGGCTAGATTTAACAGGCTACCGAAAAAGGATGGCTGAGGCCTTGGAAAGCAGCACAAAGCAACCAAAGATTAAAAGCAATTGGCTTTGTTAATCCCAAAGATGGGAGGAGAAAGACCACTAACCCAAATCATCATGGTCAAATTAATAAACGCAAGCTTTTTTTTTTTTTGATTCTTGTATATGGGCTGCCTCCCCCTAAGGAGGTATTTGACAGGTCCTCATTGGATGTGAGGAAGACAAGGCTTTCATAGCTTAAGGGTAGGAGTCCAGATGGGAGATTTGATGGGAAAATAGACAGCGTTACAGGAGCAGAAAATAAGCAGAACAAAGTAGCCCCTCCTGAAACAAAGACATAGTCGCAAGGTAGGCAATAGCAAAGTAGTCATAAGAACAGGTAGTTATAAAAAGGTCGTTATAGGTGGTCATATAACCTTCTGAAACCAAGGTAGGGTTGCAAGGTAGTGATAAACACCTTTTGAAACAAAGACATAATTACCATTCCTGGGACATGCAACACAGAACCATTTGCGGTTAAGGTTACAAGTGGGACATAGCCTAATCCTTGAGAAGCAGAGGTCTAATCCTAAGTGGAGTGAACTTACTTTGTCTTTCCTGGTGGCTTTCAAGTCTGGGATGGAGGCAGGCTGGCTCTTCGGCTTTGGGCTCAGGCCTGGGTTCATATTTAAGTTCGACTGCACGTCGGAAGTGACCTTCTATTTCCCATTCTCTCCTATTTGAAACTGGAATGATACACACATCACAGGACTATTATAAGGGGGCTGGGATGGATGCCAGGGGCTGGGGTTATGCTCCCAACTCACAGAGATAGCATGTAGAAGGCCATTGTGGTTCCCAGTTCATAGGTGATCAATGACTAAGAACTATCATCAGCAATGAACTGCAAAAAGGATCCCTGGTAGTCTTGCCTAGTAACTGTCATCATCACCTCTGTTAAAGTGGCTCGTGGTCCATCAGGGGTTAGCAGCTACACAGTACATCCTAAACCATAGAACGTTTCGAGACAGGCAAACCATTTCTTACGCTGAATGATCTGAAACCCGAGGGTCAATTTATTAAATATTTGGCAGTTGATTTGATTTTGGAGGAGAAATCTTGAATAGAATTTAAAACTGTTTTCTTAGATTCTCCCTGGGCAAGGGCACAGACAAGGGAACGGAATGCCAAGGAGAGACTCAATTATGTTGATAACATCAGACAAATCGTTTTTTAATACTGCAAGGAATGAGATAATGGAAATTGAAACACATAGGCCACAAGAAAAACACAAGACACATAAAACAATGACACCTAGATAATATATTTGGCAGCAATGACTATTTTAATATCTCTTTGGTGTTAGCAATGTCTCATATTCCATAGCGCACGCGCGCGCGCGCGCGCACACACACACACATCTGGGTCCTTGTGAAGTATCAGGTAAAGTGATGTTTTGGCCTTTGACTCTGTGAACGTGTTAGACAAGACTCTCTCAGCCGTGTGACTCAGGCTGGCCTTGAGATTTGAAGCCTCTTTGGGCACAGGGTCGACAGGGAGGGGTGGAAAGAGTTAAAGTCTGCAGGAAGGAAGGACGGACGGCATTTTTACACTCAGACAGTTTCTTAGGCTGCAGAAAACATCAAAGAGTCAACCTGGAGAGGACGCTGCTGAGAGCACAGGCTGCTGTTCCAGAGATTCGGGCTCCATGGCAGCTCAGAACTGTCTGGAACTCCCGTCTCAGGAGATCTGACATCCTCTTCTAAGCACTAGGCATAGCTGGGATGCCCAGACACACATGCAGGCAAAAAAATCCATATTCATAAAAAATAAATATTTTTGAAGTATCAACACACCATTTCTCCTCCTGAATTGTAAAGCTTTGCATCACGGAACTCTAGCCTAGTGCTCGACAGTGTGTCAGTCACCCAGTCACAGCGGTATCTGGGGATCTCCAAATCTGAATAAAATCATGGCAAGTAAGAAAAGTTCACAATGGAATAGTCTCAAGCTTCAGCAGCAGAGGGCGCCACCTTCTCTGCAGCCACCTTTATCTGGATTCATCATATTGACCAAAACCAATCCAGTCCAGAGATAGGACTAGGCTCCCTCTGTCAGGACCTCCTTGGAACTGGGCTCCTGGATGTGAAGAAGGCAAAAAAAGAAGCGGGCTGTGCCAAGAGGCCTGGCTGTGTTGAACTCCGGGGAGCCTCAGAACTGGCTTCCAGGCGTTGGCACAGGCTCAAAGACAAACTCTTGGCCATCCCTACCAGACCTAAGGTTCTTGACAGCTTGAAGTAGAGGGGAGGGAGGGTCTCTTCTGGACCCCGTAGTCACAGTGTGGTGACAGACCTTGCTCCTCCACGGTCAGCCTCACTCGTAGGCCGGAGGTTAAGTGTGGATAACTCTTAGTAAAGACGGAAGATCAATAACATGTATGTGGGACTGGTAACACACTCATGGGTGAAGCGTTACTGTGTGAACATGCATTCCGATTTGGGACCCTGTGCACCCATGTAAAAACCCAGGTGTGACAATGTGCTTGTATCCTCCCGTGCTGGGGGCGGGGGGTGCTGAAGAGAGGAGGAGCCCGGGGCTTGCTGACCAGTCAGTCTAACCAAATCCACCAGCCCCAGATTCAGGGAAACAGAAGGTGGAGAGGAGCAGAGGTAGACTTCTGAGCTTGGTTACATTGTTACACACAGCCATGGGCACACACACCCACACAGGTGCACACACACACAATCTCCAACTTTGTACACACACATAGACAAAGAAAGCCTTATGCCCGCGTCCGGGGTGCCCTTCTGATGGAGGCCGAGACATCCTCACCCACTTTCTTCTTCTGCCCTAGTAGCTAGGATGCGCAACCGCAGTTTTCTTTCTCTTCTCTCAAGGACCGACACCCATCACTCAGAGTGTGGCCTAGCAATCTCTTAGAATCATAGCAACACAGACTGACTGAACCTTAAAGCTGAGAAAGGCAAGGGCCAGCAAATATTACAGGAATTGAGCCTCAAGGTAGAGCCTTGCATTGGATCCTAATTATTCAGCGGAAATGTATGGGAATACATGCACAATCTAGACACAATCAATTTTGTATATTAAAATAATTGCTTATCAAACAAATCAATTTAATGATGTTCACACTCTGATGCCATTGGTCACACTAAATGACAAAATTTACATGTTTGAGCTACAGTATTTTTTCAGGTAAAAGTTACCTTAACTGATTTACACAGAACAGAAACTAAAGGCACCCGACTTTCTTCAGGCTGACCTAGGTCTGACGGCTTCCCAACCCCTCTCTTCTCAGGGTCGATTCTTTACTGAACTGAACCTTCAGAGAACCTGCTGGTGCAAGCCTATAGGCTTCAGGGTTTCCGTGTGTGTGTGTGTAGGGGTGCATGCAGGTGCATGGGGTGCGGGAGTGTGTGCATGCAGGTGCATGGGGTGCGGGCATGTGTGCATGCAATTGTGTGGGGCTGCAGGAGTATGCATGCAGATATGGAGGAGTGTTGCATTCAGGTGTGGGTTGTGCATGCAGGTAGGAGATGCAAGAGTGTATGCATACTGGTGTGTGAGAAGTGTGTGATGGCAGGTGTGTGGGAGTGGGAGTGTGTGCATGCAGATGGGGGTTGCATGGGTGTGGGAGTGTGTGCATACAGGTGTGTGTAGGGGGAATATGTGCATGCAGATGGGGAGTGTGTGGGAGTGTGTGCATGCAGGTGTGTGTGGGGGGAATATGTGCATGCAGATGGGGAGTGTGTGGGAGTGTGTGCATGCAGGTGTACGTGGAGGTGTGGGAGTGTGTGCATGCAGGTGTATATGGAGGTGTGGGAGTGTGTGCATGCAGGTGTATATGGAGGTGTGGGAGTGTGTGCATGCAGGTGTATGTGGAGGTGTGGGAGTGTGTGCATGCAGGTGTATATGGAGGTGTGGGAGTGTGTGCATGCAGGTGTATATGGAGGTGTGGGAGTGTGTGCATGCAGGTGTATGTGGAGGTGTGGGAGTGTGTGCATGCAGGTGTATGTGGAGGTGTGGGAGTGTGTGCATGCAGGTGTATGTGGAGGTGTGGGAGTGTGTGCATGCAGGTGTATGTGGAGGTGTGGGAGTATGTGCATGCAGGTGTATGTGGAGGTGTGGGAGTGTGTGCATGCAGGTGTATGTGGAGGTGTGGGAGTGTGTGCATGCAGGTGTATGTGGAGGTGTGGGAGTGTGTGCATGCAGGTGTATGTGGAGGTGTGGGAGTGTGTGCATGCAGGTGTATGTGGAGGTGTGGGAGTGTGTGCATGCAGGTGTGTGTGGGAGAGTGTGTGCACGCAGGTGTGGGGGTGTGGGAATGTGCATGCAGATGGGGGTGTGCAGGAGTGTGCAGGAGTGTGTGCATGCAGGTGTGTAGGGAGTGTGCGTGCAGGTGAGGGGGTGCAAGCGTGTGTGCATGCAGTTGTGGGGGGTGCAGGAGTGTGCGGGAGTGTGTGCATGCAGGTGTGTAGGGAGTGTGCGTGCAGGTGAGGGTGCAAGCGTGTGTGCATGCAGTTGTAGGGGGTGCAGGAGTGTGCTCATGCAGAGGCCAGAGGAGGCCCTCCGGTGGTGTCTTCAACTGCTCTTGAACTTATTCCCTTGAGACAGAGTCCCTTGTGGGACCTGAAGACTACCCTTTGGATTGGCTGGCTTGTGGGCTCCCAGGAATCCACCTAGTTCTGCGTCCCCCACATTCCTAAGGCAGGTCTCAACATCAGCATGTTCATCTGTAATGCGAAGGAGCCAAAAGAGTTGTCAGTGAGGTCCCTCGAGGCATGAATTTTGCATTGACAATCCATTGTGGAACAGGCTAAAATAATGGTTCTTTTGTCATTCTCTTGGGGCTGTTGCTCTCGCTGGAAATCTCGGAGACAGATGCAGGCATCACATGAAGCAAGCGACAGCAAGGTCTAACTGAATAATGGCCATGTTTGGAGGTCCCTGCATCGTTAGAGAGTAAGAAAATGGTCTTTCAGGATACTTTGTTTTGAGAAACAAGCGTGTCGATCGTTGTGGATGGGAGGATAGAAAAGTGCAAGACCGGATGCATTTTCAAATCTGTAAATACTCCGGAACACTTTTGCTTCGCTCTCTCACGGCGCCAAGTCCTTGGTCGGGCGGAGTCTGCTGGGTAGAGCTGCGAGGTGTGAGTCTTGGGGTCAAAACAGTTTGCCTGCTAAGCCGGCACCAGGGCTGCGGAGCCTTCTCGGGGAAGGCCAGGGCCGGGGCCAGGGTGCAGGAGGTCACCTGCGGAGCCGGCGCCAAGCTGCAGCACCCGGCGTGCCGCGCCTGCTCCCACGCGGGCGGAGATCAGGTGATGTCGCAGCCCAGGTGGCTCCGGGGAGGTGGGGCGGGAGAGTGAAGCGGCCTGCTCACTTAGCTCTCGTACTCGGCTATGATGATCTAGATCCCTCTGGCGAGGTGGCGCCGCGTGGATATATCGCGTGCCGGGGACCGGCGTGCGAGCGGTGGCCCAGCCCTTTGGATCTCTCTGGCTGTGCCTGGGACTCGGCGCTGGGTGGAGTAGCCCCTGGCGGTGCCAACGCGGAGGGCGTGCTCAGTAGCCGCCGCTTCCCTTGGCTCCACCTGCTGGATACCACCCGGTGAGGGCCGCGAACTCGCGAGTAGAGCGGGGAGGGCGGGCTTCAGGAGGAGGAGCCGGGGGCACGGCCGCAGGACGCCCGCCCTCCGGGAGTGGCCACTAACTTGACCCAGCTGGCGTTCACGAGACGGCGGAGTCGCTGTCCCTGCAGCCCCGCCACGCTGCGCCCTTTCAGGCTGCAGCTCCCACCCTGACGCCACGCTGCGCCCTTTCAGGCTGCAGCTCCCACCCTGACGCCAGCGCCTTCCCCGGAGCAGCTCCTGACCCGGGAGCCCCGGCTGCGGCCAGGGGCATGAGGCTCGCCGAGCACCCACGCCGAGGCCGTGCAGACCCGCGATGGCTGCACAGCTACGCCGCCCCTGTGTAGGGTAAGTGAACATCTGGGAGGTGGGGGTCCTGCTCCGTTGCTGTGACCCTTTCCCATTCCAAGCCAGGAAAGCTGGAGTTGAGGGAGTTAATTGCATGGAACATTTCACAGCTGTCCCGGATACATCCTCACAACCCAGGTCCTTAATTGAGCCGCTAGCTCCGCCCTCCCGATCTTGTTCTCAGCCCTCAAATTCAAGTATTTCTTTGTGGGGTGCAGATTCCCTTCCCACCTGAAAAGTGAATGAAGGGTTTCAGGTCAAGGCCGCTACAGGCGCACGCCAACCTGTCAGGCTGTGCTGAGTGGCACATGACGAGCGAAGTATTGATGCCTTGTACTCTTGGAAGCCGGGGGAGGCTGAATCTTGAGGGGAAATCATGCAAATGAGAAAGAAGTGGAAGAGTAGACCCTTAGGTTCCTCAGCCGCCAGAGAAGGCTCTGAGAAGCAGGGAGTTTCTGTCTCCGGTCTGACCCCTCCCCGTCCTTTATTGGCGGTAATACCACACTGTAAACTAGTGACTAGCCACATAAACTGCTACATCTAAATAGCAGATGGAGATTTTGAGGTACAATTTCAGGGAATTAAAGCGTCTATTTTTACTGTGGCAACATCAGCAGGCAAATAATCTGGTTTTCCTTCGAATGAAGGTTGTTTATGGTTCCTGAGATAGCTCTCGTGCCCGTATAGATGGGGACTAACGTTATTTAAGCAGAATGGTTCTGGACAAAGTGTAACTTCAGATTTGACCCTTTTCTTCTTTCTAATAACTTTCTAGTACTTTCGTCTAGTGGTCTGCCTGCCCTGTCAATTTCAATAGACTGTCCCAACCTCACTTCTGGTAGAAGCTAGGTTTTGATTGGCCACTTCCATGCCAGAAAACTCCCTGTGTGTTTGGAGGTAACTTCCCGTTTGTGTCAGCAAGGCCACGCTGACAAGGGCTTCTGGGGACCTGTGTCTCCTCAGTCCTGCCCTAGCCAAGAACCTCCCGGCTTCTGAAATTACATGCAAGAATTCTTCTTTTTGCAAAGGAAATCTAAAACTTCCATCTGCAGTCCGTCCTATTCACCCCCCTCCCCCAAAAAAAGAAAATACAGAAAGAAAGGAGAAAAGAGACAGGAAAGGCTTGAAGCGACAGTTGTGTCTGTTTGGCTGGCAGCTGTGAGGAGGGAAACGTTAACTCACATGGTACATATAGGTGCTCAGAAGCCACGGCAGGCTTGTCTTTAATGAATAAACCAAAATTGATTAAACAGCGGTTTTATTGTGAACAGTCAGAACACGACTTTCTACCAAAAGTCAACTTGACCAAAACACCACAGATGTAATTTATTTGATGCCAGGTAGATTTTATTAATGTTTAAATTGTGCAGCTTCGTGCTTCCTAAGTGGACCGCTTTCTCTTTAAACCTTTAATCTCCACTTTAACAGAAACATTTCAACTTTGATTCTGACAGCCATTGTGTTAATTCTCCACATTTGAGAACGCCCAGCACGGGTCCTTTTGTGCTGAAGGTTGCGCAGTTAGGAGCCCAAGGCTTGGTGGAAAAGCTGCACAGTGAGGAGCCTGGGCCACGCTAGAAATGGCTTTGGAGGTTTGAACTTTGAAGCCTGGTACGCACTCTTCTACAGATCGTAAAATGAGGCTGATGCCATCCACTTTCAGGCTGAACTCCAAAGAACTGAGGAAGGCAGAAGAGAGATTGCCAATCTAGTTGGTCCCTACAGATATTAGTGAGTCAGGGAGTTCGGCGCTTAAACTGTTCTAGTCTGTCCGTGTTTTCTCTAAGGATTTCAGGAAAGGAAAGTTTAATCAAGTGCCTTGCGGGGGAAATAGCCTCCGGGTTTGACTCCGAGGGAACCAGTCAGCTTCCGACTGGTAGAAATACAGACCTCTGCCCCACCCCAGCCTTGCCTGCTCATGCCTTTAATTTTACTGGAGATTTATGTCAAATTAGTCTATAGGGCTTGGGAATTCTAATTCATTTTCTCCTGTATTTAGTATTAGATGCTAACATTGGGACCAAGTTGTGTGAGTGGTTTCTTGAGAACTTCCCACAGGTTTTCGGGAGATTCCCAGACGTTCATGTGTTCACGACTCGGGGTTCTCTCGGTTGTTAGCGTCTGAGTGATCGGAACGGGAAGGCATGGGCCGTTCACCGCTTCCGCTTGTCCTGTACTTCTCCCCATCCTTGCCAGCTTGATGCTCAGAAGGCAGAGGACAGCCGCTTTCCTTCTCTAATTAATTAAAGCACCATCTGCCTTGGGATTCTAGGGTTCTGCTAACTAGGGCCCATGTTCCATAGCAAATGCACAATGCAGAATATGCACCAGATTGGAGGCATCAGCATATTGGTAAGTTCCGAGTTTTGGCAATAGTAAATAACTCCAGATAGCTTGTGGTATGGAAAACACTATATTTTAAGAACTCATTTCTTAAAATGAAGAGTAGAGAAATCACACATTTTTCACAAGGGGCGGAAGGTAAACAGAGCCAAGAATCTAGATGGCAGAGACACAGGGATGCCAGGGAGTCCTTTGGAGTAGAGGTGTGTCTTCTGTGTGCCATCAGAACGTTGTAAACATTAACCCGAGTCCGCCTCTCCAACTCTGCAGAAGCTTTTGTATATGAACAGTCTGAACAAAGCGAATAGCATCAAATCCACTGCTTATGCCCAGCATGCAACACACTGAAGACACACAGGTTTCTGGAGAGCGGACATACTTTAGAAACATCCTTCCTCATGTGCTTTGAAACAGGGAAACATTCTGTGTCAAAGAAAAGAAAGGGAAAGGGGAAAAAAATGTTCTCCATGAGGAATGTTCTCACCAGGAGAGAGCACTTACAAGCTCAATAGTCTAGACACCTGGACATGAGAATTTTAGAGGCTCAGGGGAATTCTGGAGTTTGTAGAGAGGAGATAGGGCTTCCCCATCCTTGAAGACAGTCTTTGGTATAAGCAGGGAAGTGGGGAGAGGGTGCAGGGTGCAGATAAGGAGTGTGTGTGTGTGTGTGTGTGTGTGTGTGTGTGTGTGTGTGTGTGTGTGTGTGTGTTTCAAGTTAAGGAAGGGCCAGAAGCCAGAGGTGGACATGGATGCTGAGAACAGCCCAGCACTGAGGAGGAGGAGGTGCCGTTGTGTGAGTGCGAAGTCCGGAGCTTTTAAATGTGTTTCTGTGAGCCCGCCCTCCCCCGGACCACTGTCCCATCCGCCACAGGCAGCAGATGCGATAACTCCTTAGCTAAGACGTACAGAGTACGGCATCATGAAAGAATCCGTAAGCTCGAAATAGCCAACTTTTCCGAGTTCTTGTCTCTGTCCTAGCGTCAAGTGCATTTGAACTCCGAGTTCTCTTGCGTCTCCGCGCAAGAGCGGTGCTGCTTCTCAAGGCTCCGAATTAGACACACTGCTGCCTGGAGGTTAATTTAGTGCTCAGCACTTAATTCCCTCCTGCTGTTTGCACTCCCTACTCATTCTGATGGAGCTGAATTGGTTTCACTGTGTAGCATAATGCCTGAATTGAATGTAGAGGGAAGGAAAGAAACTCTTTCGCTGTCCTATGTCAGGGGCTAGTGCTTGAGAGTCCAGCTGCTAAAAGGCTTAATCACGTGAACTTAATCACGTGAACATGCAACACGCGACACCATGTGCCTTGAGAATTGGGTCTGAGGTTCTAGATCATTCTTTCTCCACTAATTGGCGAGAAGCTACGTCTCATTTTGCTCCAGGACGTATTTTTAGTACTGGAGGAACTAAGACTCAGTTCAGTATCTGCCCTCATCAGGGAGCGGCCAGGGAAAGCCTGCGAGGGCCACGGGAGACAATCGGCTTGGACAACATGACACGCGAGAGAGGCTTTCACAGCCAAAGAAAGGCGCACGTCACAGTTCTAACTTCCAGCTTCCAAATGACGGCTGCCAACCTTGAATTTATACGTCTTTTCATTACTACAGTCTTAAGACATAACTCACTTAAAATAATCTGATAATCCTAGGTTAAGGAGACACTCCAGAGAAAAAGGGAAGGAGAGCGACTCAGAGCAGCTCTGGTTCCAGGCGGTTGAGGATCCCCACCTGTTTTTTTTTTTTTTTTTTTTTAGCATGTCCGTGGTGGAGCCTTGTTTTTTAGCACGTAAAACTAAACCACCTGGTTACCGAGGACCTGCCTTGCAGAATCTCACACATCATCCTTGCACTTAGCCCTGCTGTTTTCTTGACCTAGCACTGAGAACCCGGCCCCAGGCATGAACGCATAAGAACTGTCTTAGTGAGCTGTCTCTTGGTGGGCAGCCACACGCTGTACGCGTCCCTTGAGCCAGATGTTCTGTTGGTGACCTTCAGATACGTCAGATTGTATTTATGCAAGTTCTAGCTTTTGCTTTTTTGACGCAGAGGAACATTAAGTGGAGTCTGTTTGTTTGACCATGTCGTTGAATCCTGTAAATTTATTATATTCCAAGTGAGTGATTCTCAATGTTACCAGAACAAAGACCCCCATTTAAGACTCAGTTTTCGTGGATCCTTAGAAAAAAAAAAAAGATCACGGAATTGTTGGATGAATTATTAGAGGACAAATAATGACAAATATGCTGTCATAAACTCAGTGACATATTTTAAAAAAAATAACTTGGGTATTTTGCATGCCTCTGCGGGGAGTGTAGTGTGTTTGGGCACACGCGTGTGTAAATGTGCCAGAGAAAGACACTGGTTCTCTTCTCCAGTCCCTTCCCATCTTGGTTTTTGAGACATGTTCTCACTGAGTCTGGAGCTCATGAGTTCAACTAGACTGGCCAGCAAGTCCTAGGACTCACCTTGTCTCTGCAACCCCAGTGCCAGGATGCTGGATGCATCTTCATGTCTCCTCTCTTCTCTGTTAAGTACATGGTCCTGTGGATTGAACTGGGATTCTTGTGGTTGCATGGCAAGCGCTTTACTGAGCCATCTCCATCGTTCCTTCAAGGAGGTTTTTTTTTTAATGAATTAGCATTTTGATTAAGTATATTTACATGGAAACTGATACCGCATAAATATACATACATGTTTGAGATGTGTGTGTATGTGCGTGCATGCATGTGTGTGTGTGTGTGTGTGTGTGTGTGTGTGTGTAGGCTTGCATTAATTCTAGGCAAAGCCCATTTAAAAGCCACAAGGTGAAGCAGATAGCTTCACAGAACCCTGTGAGAGGTTTAGAATGTGACGTAAAATGAGCCAACCATAAACCCAACCTAGAGTTTAAAGTGAGCTTTTAGCTGTTCTCTGCCTGTTCATCTATCTGACAGATTTGAGTTGTGGTTTTGCTTGGTTTGTTTGTTTGTTTGTTTGTTTGTTTTTGAGGCAGGGTTTCTTGGTGCAACTGTCCTCACTGTTCTGGAACTTGCTTTGTAGACCAGGCTGGTCTCGGATTAGAGATTTGATTACCTCTGCCACCCAGGTACCGGGGTTAAAGGCATGCGCCACCACCCCCGGCTGAGTTATTTTCTTATTATTTTTTAGATAATTTTTCCTTGTGTGTTGTCTGTGACAGCTTCAAACTCTGGGTCTCCTGAGCTGTATAATTTCAGGCACCTGTCACTATGCTCAGTTTTATTAGGTCATTTTAAACTGCACTGCTTGCTTTGGTTTATTGATTTATGCCCTTTTCTGTATCATTTATGTCCGTCTTACCTGGGATTAATTTTTCCTTTTTAGTTTAAGGTGAAATTGGGTGACCAATTTAAGCTTTGTTTTTGCTACAAGGATTCAAGTCTATATAATTTATTTTACATTGAAAGATTCATTTAAGGATTTTAATATACTGTAGCATTTATTGAGCTGGAAATAAATTTAATTCCTTTTCAATCTCCTCTCCACCCCATGGGTGACTTAACAATGATGCGTTTCCAAATACGTGGGACTTTTCCCACAATTTTATTTTATTTATTTAACAACTTTATTGTTTAAAAAAAGTAATACTAGGGCAACTGGGATATATATCTGTAGAATTTCAAGCCTCGACCTCTGTTCGACTCTCCTATACTCAGTCTGCCCTGGTGAATGTCCCATAAGCACGTGACAGGAATGCCCTCATTTCTGAGTCTCTGTTCAGTGGACCATGCTAAAACGTAGATTCATTTTGTCTCCGCATAATCCATTCCTGCTAAGCAATATAAATCTCCCAGCTGTGTTGTGGCTTATTTCTCCTTTTAGTTCTGCCAAGTTATGGTTCTTCATGTATTTCCAAACTATCAGTCACATACATATGTATATTTAAACTGCGCCTCTTACAGACAGAGTGTAGTTCGTATTTCCAAAAGACATTTCGGGATGAGTTCTGGGTTCACAGCGTAATTGAGTGGGAGGTGTAGAGTCCTCAGACATCCTGACTGCAATCTCTCAGCTTCCCAGACTGCTGGCATCCCATGGAATGACACCCGTGTTTCACAAGAAGCAACTGCTTTGCTACGCCATGACCACCTAAGGTCCACACTTTATATTAGGGTTCCCTCTTGGTTTTATAAAATTCATGGGTTTTGACAAGTTTAATACCCAGCATTATAGCAATATAAAATACTTTCCCTGCCCCCAGAATCGTCTGTTCACCTGTCTCCTACCAACCTCCATCCATCATCCTGTACCCGTCTTTCATTGTCTCCAGAGCTTTGCCTTCTCCAAAATGTCAGAGTCGGAGCGACACAGCACGCAGTCCTTTCAGACGGGCTGAATACCTCACTTCTGTCTAGTGCTGAACACTGTCCTGTTATCTAGATGTACCTCAGTGTATCCACTCAGTGTATCCACTCAGCAACTGAGGGCAAACTGGTTGTTCCTAAGTCTTAGCAGTTGCAAAAAAGACACCGGAGTGTGGACTTCTGGGTGGGCCTTCATTTTCACTTGGGTGGTGGCCAAGCAGTGACGTTGTTGGATTGTGGAGAAAGAGTGTGTTCACTGGGTAAGAAGATGCTAATCTGTCTCCAACGTGACTACATCACCCGTGTTCTCACCTCCAACGTCACACTCAACTCCGTCTGGGGCTTTGGACTGTCCACTACTCTATTAGGTTATGCTGTATCTGAGCGCTGGTCTAACCTGTAATTCCCTAATGCCATATGATGATTTTCTTAACTGCTTAGTCGCCTTCTGAGTCTTCCACAGTGAGGGGAAAGTCTGCATGTTTTGATCAAATACTTCAGTTTTATTTTTGAGTTTTTGGAGTTCTTTGTACACTTGGATTTTAGTTTAGTTTAGGGTTTTTTTTTTACTTTTTATTTATTTATATTTTAGGTATGAGTTCCCTGTATATACACCTGCATTCCAGCAGAGGGCACCAGATCCTATTATAGATGGTTGTGAGCCATCATGTGGGTGCTAGGAATTGAACTCAGGACCTTTGGGAGAACAGCCAGTGCTCCTAACCACTAAGCCATCCCTCCAGCCCATGGGTTATAGCTCTTATCTAAGCCATTACAGTGTTTTCTCCACGCCAGTGCCTGATCTCATTTTATTTAAGTGTCTCATAAAGAGCGGAGCTTTTAATTCTCGTGAGAACAAGCAGTCTTTTACTTAGCACGCCTTTGGTGTTGGACCTAAAAAGGTCACCAACAAACCTGAAGTCATATATAGGCTTTTTTGTTGGTGGTGGTTTGTTTGGTGTGTGTGTGTGCTGTGCTGTGCTGTGCTATGGACATGTTAGGTTTTAAGTCCACAAACTATTGTGAGTTCATCTTATTTTCTTTGCAAGTGTACACTCACTTCTCAGACCACTTGCTGAAGACTGTGCCCTCCACTTCTCAGCTTGGACCCCAAATCAGTTGGCGATATTTGTATTTCATTTCGCTACTATTTTTTTAATCTATCTACCTATTTTTATTTATTTGGAGAGCACTAATTTCTCATTTGTGAGTGGTTATCAGTTGGAGATAGCTTTGGGGTTAGGGACGGGGGCTTGTGTCCACTTCTCTCAGCGCTGGGATCCTGTCTGACACAGATCTGGGCAGGTCCTGTGTCTGCTGCCATAGTCTCTGTGAGTTCATCTGTGCGTCATTCAGTCACGCTGTGTTCAGAAGACCTTGTTTCCTTGGATTTTATTTTTTGACTAAATAATTTGTTTGTAATTGGGGATTTTAGTCTATTTTCTTCTGAGTGGTTTTTACATGGAAGGGGGATATCTGTCTTCTCTTTGTGTTTTGACTGTCCTTTTGAATTTGTGCTTCTGGAGGTTGAACTGCTCATACGTTAGTCAAGGCTAGCCCAGAGCGGTACCCCCAGGCCTTTTATTTTTATATGACCTTTTAAAGTCATGGTGTAAGTTTCCTAAGCAGGATGAAAACTCATCACCATCTTGCCCCTGCCTCCTGAGTAGCTGAGAGGACAAGAATCACCAGGCCTGGCCACGTTCATTTGTAGCATTCTTTTTTTTTTTTTTTTGGTCTGTCGAGACAAGGTTTCCCTGTAACTTTTCCAGCCTGTCCTGGAACTAGCTCTTGTAGACCAGGCTGGCCTCAAACTCACAGAGATCCGCCTTTTTTTCCCCCATCTTTTTCTTCTGCGCTTCCCCTTTCCCGTCTTCTGAGTTTAAGGCATGCAATTCTTCACAGCTTGGATACTGAATGATACTGAATTATCTTCTTTGTGGCTGCTTTGTTTTGATTTTTAAATATTTCCCTCTCATTTTCCACGGCTCACTTATTTCAGATAATATACCTCTTTCTTCTTGCGTTTGTATTTTCTCTTAATTGTACAATGCCAATTTTGCCAATGAGATTCTGATTAATTTTCATGATCATATTTTTCCTTCATGTCCTTGGATATATTTATTTGAAAGTTTGAGTAAGTTCTATTAAATTCTGTTAACTATTGAATGTTGGGCAACATGGGGGTCTGTCTAGCAGTATGCTGGCTAGTTTTACGTCAACTTGACACAAGCTAAAGACATCTTCGAGAAAGGAACCTCAGCTGAGAAAATGCCTCCATATGGTTTGGTTGTAGGTAATTCCATAGGGCATTTTCTTAATTGGGGATCCAGGGAGGAGGGCCCTGTCATTTTGGGTGGAACCATCCCTGGGCTGATGGTCCTGGGTGCTGTAAGAAAGCAGACTGAGCAAGCCACGAGGAGCAGACCAGTAAGCAGCACCCTCCATGGCCTCTGCATCAGCTTCCACCTCCAGGTTCCTACCTGGGGTGAGCCCCTGTCCTGACTTCAATGGTGGACTGCAGTGTTGAAGTGTGAGCTAAATCAACCCTTTCCTTCCCAGGTTGCTTTTGACCATGGTGTTTCATCACAGCAACAGAAACCCTGACCAGGACAAGTAGCCATCTCTTTTCTTGACTGTAGGTCATTTTCTCATTTCTCTTCGTGACTTGTAGTCTTTTTTAGGGGATGTTGTGTATTGCTAACATTTTGAATAGAGTCTGGATTGTGTCATCTTTGTTTAAATGACGATTTTACGCTTAAAGTGAGACTACTTCTGTTCAGCCCACGCGCATGCCTGGCTGCCTCTGTTTAGAACTGAAGTCTTCCTGGAATATGACTTTCTCACTTATTCATGTGTCGTCCGTGACTGTTTCTGTGCTATGAGTATATTAGCGGGTACTTGCGTCATATGCTGAGTGCGTGTTTGTCTGTTCAGACTGCTTCAACCAAATACCATAGACTGTTTACAAACAGCAGGGACACACTTCTGACTGTCATGTGCAAGATTAGTCCAGTTCTGCCCAGACACCAGCAGATCCAGAGTCGGCCCTGGAATCAAAGGTGCCGCACCCTCTCATGGCAGTGAAGGGCGGGAGTTTGGGGTTCCTTTACAAGGTCGGCATTACTGTGATCCTATTTCCCAGAGTTCCCAGTTTCACACTGCCATGTGAGGGATGAAATGTCAGTACGGCATTGGGGGAGCTGTCACAAGCACTGTCTACAGTGATGGCTGAGCCGTCTAAGCCACATACTGCCTAGTTCCTTAAGACCTTTGCCAGAGCCTTGTTCTTGTTATTTCTTCTTTTGGGAACTGTATGTATGTATGTATGTATATATATATATATATATATATATACATACACACACACACATAGTTATCTATATATTATTTTTTCTTGATATACACACACACACACACACACACACACACACACACACTTTTTTCTATGCTCTCCTATTAGGTCCATCCGATGTGCAGCTGGCAGATTCTCCCCCACCCAATGACCTTCCTCTTCCCTCGACTGTTCCTCAGCTGTGCACAAGTTCTTTAGCTTTATGAAGTCTGCTTGTCCACTGTTGGCCTCAACTCCTGGGCCAACAGAGCCCTACTCGTAAAATCCTTTCCTGCACTTATCTTACATGAAAGTGCCTATGTCCTCCGACAGTGTTAGTGTTTCAGGGTTCAAACTCTATGGTATTTGATTCACGTGAAGCTATTTTTTATGCAAGTGACAGATACTGGTCTGATGTCATTCTCCTCTATGTGGACGTCCAGTTTGCTAAGCAGCATTTGTTGATGCTGCTGCCTTCTCTCCACTGTGTTTCTGGCCTCTTCATCAAATTTCAGGTGGCTGTCAGTATATGTACCCATTTTTGGGTCTTTCTCTTTTTGTATGTTGCTAGTACCACACTGTTTTTATTACTATAGCTCTATAATATATCTTGAAATGTGGAATGATAAATCTCTCTACTACTGTTTTGTCAGAATTGCTTTGGCTGTCTTAGGTCTCCACTGTGTATGAATTTTTGGGTGCTGTTTATTTCTGTAAAGACTGATATATGTATTTTGATTGGGATTGCATTGAATCTATATCACTTTGGGCAGGATGGTCATTTTCACAATATTAATTCTAACAACCCACGAATATGAGAGGTCTTTATATTTCTTAATGTCTTCAGAGATTTGGAGTTTTCATTGTAGAGATCCTTTTACCTCCTGGGTTAGGTTTATTCCAAGATATTTTATTATCTGAGGCTATTGTAAGTGGGAGTGTTGCCATGATCTCTTTCTCAAGAGTATTTGTTGGAGATGTAAATAAAGATGCTGTAGGGTTTTGTAAAGTTGATGTTGTATCCACCACTTTGCTGAAATTGTTCTTTCTAGAAGTTCTCCAGAAGACTATATGTTTGGCCTCTTATGCATAATATATCATCTACAAATAGAGATAATTTGACTCCTTTTCCTATTTGTATCCCTTGCTGTACTGTCCCAGTTAGTACTTTAAGCACTAGATTGAGGAGGAATGGACAACCATGTCTTCTTAATTTTACTGGGCTTGAGTATTCCTCTACTTAGGAAAATGTCGGCTGTGGGTTTTCATATGTATCCTTTATTGTGCTGAGGTTTATTTCCTCCAGTCCTGTTCTAGGATTTTTATCATGTATGTTGGATTTTTCTCTAATACTTGTTTTTCCTGTGTCTATTGAGATTATATGATGTTAAGCCCACTTATATGATTTATTTATTGACTTATGTACATTCAACCATTGCATCTCTGGGATAAAGTCAACTTGCTCCTGCATGGTGGGTTAATCTTTTGACATGTGCCTGTATTCTATTCACAATTACTTTGAGAACTTTTTTTTAATTTGTGCCCATCAGACACATTGGCCTACAGTGTTTTTTTTTTTTCATGTGTGTTCCTGTTTCGTTACCTGTATTTGAGTAATACTGGCTCCACAGATGGTGTTTCGGAGTGTTCCTTATGTTATTCTTTTTTTTTTCTTAAAATTTAAGTATTGGCTGAAGATATTTGAAAGTCAAAGTTGAATAGATATATGCTTTTAATTCATTTGGGCTGGGCTTTTTTTTTGGTCAGAGGTTTATTATTATTATGTTTATTATTACTGTTTCAGTCAATTCATTTGTTATGTTCAGGTCCTTGACCTCTCTTGGTATAACTTTGGTGTTTCTATGTACCTAGAATTCACGTTTCTTTTAGATTTTCCAACTTGATGAAGTGCTGGTTTTCTGAGTATTCCCTTATAATATTCTGAATGTTTTTAGTGTCTGCTGTAAATGTCTCACCATTCACTTCCATTAATTTGGAGCCTCTTTCTTTTCGTTAGTTGGCCCAAGAATATATCAATCTTGTTTATTGTTTCAGAGAACCAGCTCTTTAGACTCATTGATCCTTTATATTAATTTTTTATTTCATTAATTTCTACTTTGGTTTTTATTTCTTGCTGTCTACTGGATTTGGGCTTGTCTTCTGTCTTTCTAAATTCTTGAGTTGTATCATTATGTCATTTATTTATGCTCCTTCTGGTTTTGTTTTGAATATAGGCATATTCAATATGGAGCTATAAGGGGTACTTGAAGAACTTTTTAAAAAGTGCCTCAAAGGTATTATTGTTTTCATTTTCATTTAGTTCCATAAACTTTTAAAAATTTGACTTCTGTTTTGGCCGGTTCATTGTCCACTAATGAGTGGTTTAATCTCCATGAGTTTAACACTTAATAGAAATTTGTTTGCGATCATTTTTAAGTTTTATTGCATCATGGCTGAAAAGGGCAGTTGGAATTATTTTTTTCTGAATTTAAGATTGTTTTTTGCAACCTAGAATGTGGTCTATTTTAGAGATGCTTCCGTTAGCTGCTGAATAGAATGTATGTTCTTTGGTGTTTGAATGGAATATTCAGCTATTAAGTCCATTTGATGTAAAATGTCTAAGGTTTCCCCTATTCTTTTTCCAGATGAGTTATCTATTTATCTATCTATAAAGTGCATTATCGAAATTACCTACTAGTACTGGGCTGGTATTAACCTACCTTTAATTTCAGCCCTATGCTTTTTTGTGAAATCGGGTGCCCCAGAGTTGCTCCATGTGTGTTTAGTATTGTAATATTATCTTGGTTAATTGTTGCCTTGATCAGGAATGAAGTGCCCTCCTTTTCCTCCTGTGTAGCTTTAGATTGAAGTTGAATTTTGTCAGATATGTGAATGGCAACTGCTGCTTCCTTTGGTCCCATTTGCTTGGAGCACTCTCTCCATCCTTTCAATTTAAAGTGGTGCCTACAGCCAAGTCTCTGTCGATAACAGGAAGATGATATTGTTTTAGTTTACTCACCTAGCCTATGTCTTTTGATTGGAGAATCCATACATTTTTAAAGTTATTATTCAAGGGTGTGTATACTGAAGTAATTTTCTTGACTTTTTTGCTGTTTTCGTTGTGCTTTGCATTTCATTAATTATAGCTTAATTTTTTTAAGAGTCTCTTGGACATGCGTATTCCTCTCTTCAGTCTAAAGTACTGCTTCCAATATTCTATAGGATCATTTTGGTAGACACGCAGTTTTTAGGCTGTTTATATGAGGAGAACTTTTTTCTCCTACCGTTTCTGTTAAATAGTTTTCCTAGATACAGTGGTTAAGGCTGCCATCATGTCTTTTAGAACTTTAGAAAGCATTCCTTCAAGCTCCTTTGGCTTACAAAGTTTCCACTAAGAAATCCACAAAGAATACTTTGGTGAATTTGCCTTTCTATGTAACGTTTTTTCTCTTGCAGCTTTAAACACTCCTTCTGTATGCATAATTAGAGTTTTAAGTGTGGTAGCTCATAAGTAGCTTCTTTTCTGGTCTTGTCTCTTTGGTGTTCTGTATGCTTCTTGTATCTATAAGGGTTGTCTTTCCTTAGTTTGAGGAAGTCTATTTTTATATTTTTAAGCTCTGGTCTATGCCATTGACTTGGGATTCTTCTTTCTCATCTATGCCTTTAATTAGAAGATGCAGTCTTATCTTGGCATCCCACAGTTCCTGCATGTTCTTTTCCTGTGTTTAATTTTTTCATATTCTTTGCTTATGTGATCTAATTCCTTCATCTTCAATATTCTATCTTCCACTTAAACCATTCCATGTGTATGACCTTCCTCCACGTTTTTTCTAACTGGGATACTACATTTTCCAATTCTATCTTCATTTCAGTTTGACTCTCCTCAATATTTGTCTCTTTATCAAATTTGTTTTTCAAATTCTCGATTGCCTTTGTCATTTCATTCAGCCTTATTTTTGTGGGATTTGTTTGGGGGGGGAAGCATCACACAACACATTTTTTCTCTTTATGTTCTTTCTAAGTTCGCTGAGCTGTTTTTGTCTTAAGCTCCTTGAATTCTTTGATGAAGTCTGTGACTGTTCTTTTAAGATCTGTGCCCTGCGCCTCAGTAAGGTGATTCTTACTAGAGAACATTTCTAAGTGACTGCTTTTTAGAGGAGACGGTTTTGTTCTTTTCTATTCTGTTTTCCGATGAGGTTTGTGCATGTGGATATTTTTCTTGTTGGTTGTATGTTCGATGCGGACCCTGCAGATGGGGAAGCACACTGGCTGTGTGTTCTGACCCAGGTCTGGAGGTTGGAAGGGTTTGGGAAGAGCCCCTCAGTCTGAGCTGGAGCACTGGATGTGGGACTGGGCTCTATCCACAGATTGAGGTGAATGCAGGTAGTTTGTGGAGCCGCTAGGCTAGACTAGAGCCCAAAGTGCGCTGGCCAGGCTAGACCTGGAAGGTAGCTTTAGGATGGGGAGATAGGATAAGGTCTAGGATAGAGGGCTGAGCAGGTGTATCCTGGTCCAAACCTGGAGCTTGGGAGAGTGCAGATGGGATTCCTCAGGATGGGCCACAGCACTGAGTATGGACCCAGAAGAGTGGTGTTGAGTGCAGGAGGCATAGAGATGAGAGAGCAGGCTTACCAGGCAAGGTCAGAGTGCAAGGTGCTCTGCCGTGGCTGGAAATGGAAGACAGGTAGAGGATGGGGCCACCGGATAAACTTACTTCTGCCCCTTTGTTTATGACAGGGTACTCTAATCATTTCCATGTTAATTCTGTCCAGTGACGATATCACTTCTCAGTCCAAAATAGATTCTGTGGTAAGTAATTGCATGCTCTGTGTTAGAGATCTGTAGCCAAGGTAGACCCAGTGTCAATGAGCTGAACAGAGCAAACAAGACACTCAACACATTCTATACCCCCTTTGAAAAACCTCCCTAAAAACCAGAACATGAAGTGTGACATACAAAACCAATTTAAAAGCAGAAGCCTGGAATTCCTTTGTCCCCCTTTTCTTTTTTTTATATATCTTATTTTTTAAAAAATTATTTTTATTGAACTACATATATTCCCCCCTTTTTATCCTTACTTAGTGGTGGGGACTGAGTATATTAAGAGAAAAACCATATATTTAAAGAAAAATGTAAAGCAGTAATTTCCAAAGGGTTAATTTTTCTAGGCTTTGAGTACAAACTATTAAAAGTGAGTTGACATATATAGTAGCTTTTACTTTCTAGGGACTAGAGGTCTCAAAAATAACAACTTTCATTTTATGACATTTTGGTGTTCTGTTTGAAATCTATTCAGGTACTGTGGGCAGGAATTGGTGGCTGCATGTCCTTAACGTGGCCACCTATAGAAGTCAATTCGTTCCGTGACAACACCACTTAAGAAGCAAAGGCATGCCTCAGAGTGTAGCCTGCTCACTGTTTAAACACCGACAGGGGTAGCATGAGGGTACTCTGGTATAAGAAACCTTTGTTTTAAAATAACTCCATAGGATGGTATTTCATTCAGAAAGAAAAAGTAAAAACCCAGGTGGCTCCTCAATGTCTGTGTTATCCAGTGCACACACAGATGTTAAGACCATTATCCTCATCTGGCCAGGGGACAAAGTCAGACCTGAACAGCAGCCTCAGATGGGTGAGCTCACAGGGATGGCGACAGGAGCACGCTTCGCTTTATTCTTCCTAAGAGTAAGGATCAGAGATCAGCAAACACTTCCTGCCAAGGACCTGTGGGTTCCATCTGTCCTAACTATCCAGTGCCACCATGGTTAGCAAGACCCAACCATACACCATACATAAACAAAGGAGCCACGTCCTGGTGAACTTTCTTTGTAGACAATGTTTTGTTTTGGTTTTGAACGTTCTGGAAGCAGCAGTGGTTGCCACAGCTTGCGCAGCTGTGGGTGTGTGGTCACGGGAGATGAAGAAATGGCAGACATACACAGAAAAGCTGGGAAGAGGCGGGATACTTACAGTGCACACTGCCAACATCCATACTCCAACCAGGGGAAGGCTTTGCTGTTTCCCTGAGCCTGGAGCCCTGGGACCCTAGAGAGTAATGTTCATGACATGAACGCTCGCTCATTCCTGCAGGGGGACGTCTGCTGCCAAAGGGGACACCGTCAAATCAGACGCTGAATAAAAGGACCCAGATTTCAAATGGTTATTTTGAAGGATTGATTTTAAAACTGCCTAATTACATCCTGTGGGACACCCCCACCCATGGGGGCAGCAGAGAGAGGGTGGGAAGAAGAGACAAACAACAGAAAACACAAAGGAGGATGACTTGGGAGGGGTTTGGTGGTTTGATGATATGACTAAGGAGTAGAAGGTCGTAGGGAGACTATGCTCAAAGTACATTATATATGTGTGAAATTGTGAAAGAATAAAAAAAGCAAAACAAAAATTTGTGGGTAGAATTCAGTCCAAGAACGATCACTTGTCAGTGTAAAATTTTACTTCATTTACTTTGATATGATTTTCAAAATGTCTGGCGAGTGTCCTGTCGTTCCCACTGAGTGACTTCTCCAGCTTTGGCTCCTGGGGTTGGTTGCTGAGAACCCCGTTTTTCTCACAAGGAACTAAGGACTTCCGGGTCACCACACCATGCAGAACCTTGCGGTGACAACTCCCTTCTCTCGGCAGGTGAACACGAGACCCGAGGAGTGCTGAAAGGGGCCGGTGGTTGTCAGAGCGGCCCGAGAGGAAGCCTGGTCACCGCTGCCGTCAACAACCCTGCGCTGTTTCCCGAAGATGCTGTTGACGTTGTCTTAATTAACACCGCTCGCCTTCAGTCCGCCAAAGCTTTTCATCATGGGCTGCATGAAGTCAAAGGAAACGTTCCCCTTTCCAACCACATTAGACATCCACAAGCTACATGAGAGCGAAATAGCTTTCATGCCCGATGACAGGACCCCTTCTCCAGTTAGACCCCAAGGCCACGAGGAAGTGAAGACACTCCCGGAGCCCAGTCCCGTGATCCTCGAGTTCGCAGAGCGTCTGGCCAATGAGATCGTGCAGGATGCGTTGCAGCAGTGGGCGTGCGAGAACATCAAGTACTACAACATCCCCTACATCGAGAGCGAGGGCTCGGACACTGCCATCGCCACCGGGTGACGGCGTTCCGCTAGGCTCTGGATGCGGTTGGTGCTAGTTTAAATACACGAGAGAAGTTTCAAAACCCCACCTGGATGTACAGCCGTGTCTATGATATTAGGGTAGCGACGCTTACGATGACATACAGTTTTAGGCAGTTCTATGTTAACATCGATGTATATCTGCTCCATCTTGAATTTGGGTCACAGGAAGGAGGGGCAGAGGCCTTGCGGCACCCAGCAACCAGCTGAGCTGTCTGCCCAAGCATGTTCTCCCTGAGGCAGTGATGGCATATCACCAAAGAAAACACTGAATAAAAAGTGCCCAAGTTTCAAATGGTTATTTTAAGGGATTGACTTTAAAATGACTATTTCTGTTTATACCAAAAAAATTAAAGAAAAAAAAAAGCCCAGACCAGGAAAAGGGGTTTCCTTAAAATGTCTTGACAAAGAACTGAACTCCAGCCATAGCGGCCCACAGCCTGTCTGCAGGTCAGGGACTGCCCACTTCCTGACACCGTAACTTAAAACCAGAGAGCCGGCAGGAAACGGGGCTGCCTCGGATGCTCTTACTAGGAAGTTCATTTATAGGTGAGGATAACTGCCGCCCTGGGCCTCAGGGCCAGCCCACTGCTTTGCCTGGATGATTTAAACATTGCCCATTACAGCCATCTTTAAAGGATAATTTATAGGAGCCATGACATTAGTTTACGGGATTGAATTAAGAAGCCCTTTGACACCTTTTATCCAATATGTCTTAATGACAGAAGCCCAGTCTGCAAGGTGACAAGCCAAGCCCAGTGTCATGGCTAAGCATGGGTAAAGCCTCCTGCAGTGCTGGGGCGGGTGCAGAGCCAGCATACAGGGGGTTGTAATTCTCCTCCACTAGACAGCAGAACAGAACACTCCTCCCCAAGGGAGCACCTATGTGGGATTTAGCAGTCACAGGGTGCTCTTAGCCACAGATTATAGAAATGTTATAAATTAAGCATTTATAGTATATACATTAGTGTGTACTGTTTTATTTATTTAAAGAACTATATAAAGCTCAATAGCAACAGAAGACATTGGGCAAAGCCAGTGGAAGAACGGAGCCGACTGTCCAGGATTGTCACCAAGCTGTGCTAGACACCAGGTCTAACTAGAGAGAGAAACGGCCCACCCACACCAGCCCTTCAGCTATGTGTTTTATCAGTGTCCTTGAAACCCAAAACCACTGGAGAAAGGCTTTTGGTATCACTAATGAGATAAATAGGTACTTTGCTTTGCCAATAACAAGAAACGTTGCCTCTAGTTTTCATAATGTGCTGAAACCAAGCCAAATAGAGTGAATTCTCCAAGTTTTAGGAGCAGAGAGGCTGTTAAAGTGAGCTGTTTTTCAGTTTGCTTTCAGATACCTGGCCACTCCGCTAATTTTACTAAGCCATGGGAAGCATAGTACCCCGCTACACCTGCAATCCAGTAGCTCACAGAACTAAAGCAACCCCTCCTGTTCCTGGCTCTGCACAGACGTCCCTCCCAGAGTGGAGCCCTTTCCCGAAGTACAGTCTCTAGTTTGCAGAGCAGCACAGCTTCCAGCAGCTGTGCTGATGACTCGGGTCACCAGTTTCTCACTCATCTAGTTTCTCACATGAGGTCACCTGGTGCAAGGTTTCCTGTTATTCAAAATATACAATTAAGTATATAGAGTATGTATGCTGGTCATAACAGAAGACATGTACACAGAGATAACAGCAAGTGGGTTGGGGTTACACATATTTCAACTTCTCGTTTCTTCCTTGTTGACCCCCACCCCCCAGGGTGGAGCAAAGGTGTCTGCCAGGTCTGCATCTAGCTAGAGGTCTGCTCCCAGCTGCCACCCCCTTTCAGCAAGTATGAACGGTTTTAGCGTGAAGTAAGCACTGTGCCCTCACCTAGTCAGGCTTTAACGATATAGAATCTTCTAAGAGACCTGTCTTTGGAATATATGAGAATTGCACATCCGCCCATGAACAAGGAACCACAAGGCTTACCTAGTAGGTGGATAAACCATGTGTGACGAAGGAGTCGAGCAAACTTTATACCACACTGGATAGTTGTCAGGACAGAGTTTGCACTTAGCGAGACACCATTGATAAGAAATCAGCCTCCTTTCACGCCTTCGCATTAAACATCTGATCCTCATTTGAAATCTTTCATTAAGGAGAGAGGAGAGAGAAGGGAGGCCCATAAGCAGAAAGACGGCGGACTCCTTCGGTACTGGACTCATAGCCCGGTGCTCATAGCATCCGTGTAGGGGCGGAGGGATGCTATCAGCACAGAGGCGACCGCGGAGGGAGATCAGTGGAGGAAATCAACGTGCCAATCCTTATGTGCTAAGACTCTAAATGCCACAATGCGCTTCGCTGTAGTCTCTGGTACCGTAACCTTTTGGTCACGGGCCTTCGATCTAGAACTCTCCCATCTTAGCTGCCTTATCAGTTCTTTGCAAACTACCTAGACCTGTTATCACTTAAAGCACAATTTTCAAGGGGACGCAAAGGACTTTGTATCAAATGTCCCCTAGGCATTAAAATAAATGCACAGAAACGGGAAGCTATGCACGTCCTGCTCCGTCCCCACTGGCCCTGTGGGAGGGGACAGAGTACACGTCTACACTTTATTACTTTAGAAATCAGAAGCTATACATGGACACATGATGTCAAGAAACAGTAATGTGTGTGTCGGTCTATACACATGTAGTATCTATGTGAAATGACGCAGCCAGCCATGGGTTTCCCCGCGGAGCCGGAAGTGCTAGCTCTAAAGAATTCTCTGTCACTTTATCTACGAAACTCATTTTGTTAGCAAAGTCCCTTCTGTAGGAGTTAACTCCGAAGTGCTATATTTTCCCAAAAAATTTTGTGAAAATGTTTTTTTTTTTGCAAGTATAATAAAAGTCCAATTAAATGAGCTATCAGTACTTACTTGATTGAAGCAAACACTTGTGGTGTGGTCCACCGATGTCTCACATAAAGACTTCTAGGATGTCTTGCTAACATGGACACAGACAAGCCCTTGGGTTAAGGTCTCATTTTGGAGCTTTAAGAATATAGCTATAACACGTGGTCAATATCGTGGTATTATTTCTGAACTTTCTGGAGAAAAAGGCCGTCACGATAAAAATTGAGAGCTGAGGAAAAGTAGCCTCCACCTGTGTGGGGAGGTGCAGGCATGAGCCCAATGTTCCTTTCATTTCTGTTGGTTTTGTTCTTACCTCAATTCTCTTAGTTTTTCCAGGAGCCTGGGATGAAGGAGAAATTATACCAAGTTACAAAACAAATGATTAGCTGACTCTAATATAAAATTATCCTGACATAAATCTGCCAGGGGCTGGGGAGATGGCTCAGTAATTCAGAGCACTGACTGCTCTTCCAGAAGGCCCAGGTTTAATTCCAGTGCCCACATGGTTACCCATAATCATCCAGGGACCTAAGGCCCTCTTATGGCTCTGCAGGCAAAATATGCACACACATAAAATATTTGAAAACTGTCAACCTCCAGTTACTAAAGACATTTCTATTTTAAATTGCTTTTGACTTTTCCTACAAAAGTTTGATATAACTTATAAAAAGCAAGGGTGTGTCTGTCTTAGAGACTGGAGTTCCATTTTTTTCAGGGTAGCAAATACTGCAAATAATAGGCATAACTTGCATTTCTACCGGGAAGGTATGTTCCGATGACCCGGAAAAGCTGAGGCCGAGACAGCAGTCTGGAGATGGAGCTTCTTTTCCAGTGAGACTCTTCCTCTTCCTGTTTACAGAGTAACTCTTTTCCAGTGAGACTCTTCCTCTTCCTGTTTACAGAGTAACTCTTCTTTTCCAGTGAGACTCTTCCTCTTCCTGTTTACAGAGTAACTCTTCTGTTAAGTATTGTTCCAAATTCATTCACGTTTTCTTACATGAACATTTGTAAGGCATTAATTAACATACCCCCTCCAAATTTCAGGGTCTTTATTTTTGATAATCTATACATAATTTGATTAATTAACATATAAACTACCACTGGAAGCCAATGTTACCATTTTAATGAGAGAATGTAACTAAAGACTCTCTGGAGTACTTGAGAGTGTCCCATCTTTTAAACCAGGGCCCAGCAAGTCACTTCTGATGAAGATCGCAGGAGACACTTGAGACGTTGCGGGCCATACAGTATATGTCATGGCGTCTTAGGGTTTCTACTGTTGTGAAGAGACACCATGAGCATGGCAACTCTTAAAGGGAAAATATTTAATTGGGGCTGGCTTACAGTTTAGTCCATCATCATCATGGGGGACAAGGCAGCTATGGTGCTGGAGAAGGAGCCGAGAGTTCTACATCTTCATCCACAGGCAGCAGATGCGAATGAGCACAGGAGACCTCAGAGCCCACCCCCACAGTGACATGCTTCCTCCAACAAGGCCATACCTCCTAATAGTGCCATTTTCTTTCAAACCACCACACATGGCCACTTCCAGTAGCCTAGATACAAGGATGGTTTTGCTGCAGTAAAGTTCTAGAAACATTGGCCTTTGACATCAGCTAACTGTTGTATCATGAATCACTATAAACACTGGTGCTTCGACTTCAGATGACCATCGTATCATAGAACATTAGTCTTTTCATTTCTTTTCCGACAATTTAAAAGTGAGGAAGCCATTTCCAGTTTGCAGGCTGGAAACGGGCAAGCTGAGAGACCGAGCTAGCCTCTGTGATATGTTAACTGACCCTTGCTCCAAAAATAAACCTTAGGAGGTCTGGCCACCTCAGAATTTCAGATCACTGCTCCCCAGAGATTTAAAATAGCCATTCACGTCTTCATTGGTAACTTCCTTTAGACTGGCCGGGTTCCATTTGGGACTCTGGTCTTTGTCAATGAGAACTGTGAAAAGAAGGTGGAGACATTAGCACAGCCTGTTGTGCTACTATCAGATGGACCACCGAACTGATACCTCTGCCTTACTAGGCATTCTCTTCTACAGCACATTTTTCTGCAACGTTTATGCTTTCAGTAAAACCCAGTGAACTAATCTGGCAGTTTAAATATTCCTCTTCCAGCCTCAGACAGAACTATAAATGAAATCTCTGTATTGCAGACAGCTAAATCACATATTGGTGCAAGGGGGAGGGGAGGCAATGGAGGGCAGAGGGCCCAGGCTTCTAACTAGGCTTTGAGAGGAAAATTAATTACTTGAGGTAAAGAAAGGAGACTGTATACATAATTAAATGTAGATGTTACCATTTTACCAAATCCTCTAGTATTAAAAAAAAAAATAAGACCACCATCAGGTAATCACAAAATCTTCTATTCCTATTTCATTACAGATACCACTCTGGGTAGCCACATTATATCTCCATGGGATTCTAAGTGTAAACACTTAAGAAAATAAAGAGAATCCTGTTTTCTGGGGTTAGTGGACTCAGGATGTATGGATGTGTGGAGGGAGGGGATTCGGAAGCTCAACCTATAATTGCAAACAGCTTAAAAAACGCGTGATAACGGTAGCAAATCTGAGACATGCTTAACATACATAACTTTAGTAAAGAGTGGAAGTGTGTGTGTATTTGAGAGAGAGCACACGTGTGTGTCTGTGTGTGTTTCCATGTCTGCTTTGTTGTTGCTTGCTTGTGACAGCACAGGAATTGAACCTTAGACCTCTTGCACCCTGGGTGAGCATTCTGTCATTCTCTACTCCCAGTCTTAATATACAGGCTCTGGATACTCAGAAAAAAAAAACGCCAAATTAAGTACAGTTGGAGCAGCAGTCTGGGAACCAAGGAAGGATGCCTTGTTGTATAGGTACAGCTTTCGGCACAATCAAATGCAGATGCTGGAGAGGTACATGTGTTTACTTTGTTCTGAGATGAAGTCTCAGGTCCCTGGGGGCTGTCGGTATGCAGTCACCTTTATACTGGACTGAAAGCTTCTATTTCCTAGCCAGTGTCAACAGAGGACTGGTCCTAAGGTCTGCTTCCCACACGACTTTTCCCCTTCAGTTATGGCTGACACCAGCTACCTCCTTGGGGTTCTACTGAAGGGCACAGGAGTGAGCCCTGAGCACATCTGTGCAAGACAGAAAATGCTGCCCGTGCAGGAAGCTCGGCCCGCAGGAGGGAGAGCTTCTGACCCTCAGCTCTGCTGGCAGGGTTCACTTTCATCTTCTGTAACCAGAAAGGAGCTCATCCTAGATGTCAACACTGAATGTGCTGACACAGCGTTATAGTTGTAAAATCACAGCAAGAATACTAGACAGTCTTCCCCCAGCAGATGCTCCTGTCTGAGCAGAGTCTGTGCTGAGCCAGGAGGCAGCAGTGTTGTCTCACTGTGAGCTAGGCCTGGTGGCGCACACCTGATCCCAGCACTCAGCAAGCTGAGGCAGCGAGACAGCAGGTATGGGACCAGCCTGGCCCACATAGTAAACCTTGTCTCATAATAAAAAACCTCCCCCGCCCCAATTTTAGAAAAGTAGCTTGACAAGCAGTTACTTTGGGTTTTTGGTTATCGTTGGTGGTGGGTTTTGTTTTTGTTTTTGAGACGTGATCTCTCTGTTATGTGGCTCTGGCTGGCCTGGGCCGCACAGAGATCCGCCTGTCTCTGCCTCTGCGCTGTCCCACAGCTGCCAAGCTCTTGCTGTGTGAGTCTGATGGTGACTAAGTTATTCACGTCACACTGCAAATGAAGAGAATTTTACAACAGCAGAAATTTACCAAATCTCAGGGTGCAGAAAACACAGCTTTTTACTCAGAAAAATATTTCTGGGGTTGTAGAGTATAGGCCAATGGTAGAGCAGTAGTCCCCCCCCCCAACCCCACCACGCACACATGCACACACACACACACACAAACAGTGCCTGTACTGTATCAAAATGACTAATAAAAAGCAAGAAAACTGGCCAGTTATGGCATGTTTGGGAGGCAGAGGCAGGAAGAGACATGCAAAATTTATGCAGAAGAAAACAGCTCATTTTATATATGGAAAACAGCTCTTCATAAACACAAGAAAAGGAATGGCTACAAGTTTGCTAGAGAAAAACGACATAAGCTTTTTGTAAATTTGCTGCCTTGAGCAAGGCAAAAGTGTTACCTATAACGCCGGCTGTGCTCTCCCAGTGATGCCAACTACCTAAGCATGAGGAGGAGGGTGCTGGAGAATAGCACAAACGGAGAAGGAACAAGAGGCAGCTGAAGGCTTCTAGGCAACGATTAATGCACCTTTCAAATGCAGCGCAGCATGTTTACAAGTTCACAGGGCAGGTTCCGTGGGGGGGACGGCTGACCACTCAAGAGGGGACAGGGTCTGACACGCACAGGGTGTGAATGTGAAACATTAGTTTTGGAGACACCTTTCCATATGTTGTACACACGTGCATGCGCACACACACGCACAGCAACCATTCTAAAAGTTTAATTTCCACTAAAACAGCCACTGAACTTAACTGAGAATGCTCACAAACCCCCTTTGTCACTTACCAGCTCGAACGCCTTCATCAAAGTCATGACCTTCCTGAAAGAGTGAAGAGCAGAGCCAATGGAGTAATTCCAGCACCCTTGCTCCTACGCTGCTCCTCTTCCACCCACCCCAGCCCTATGACTACAGCTGTGGCCATGGCGCCCTCCAGACAGCTCCCCTCAGACCACCGCCCAACTTCACTGGCTCGGGCAAGCCCACTGAGGCACGTCTCTACTCCTCCTCAGGTTGGTGTCTCCACCCTGCCCCACCATGCTGCCTTCACCTTGTTCTTTCTCCAGACCAGGCTCTCGAAGTCACTGATATGGCTTTGGAAGACATCCTCAGCCCTCAAACCTTTATACTATTCCAGCAAATTCCTTACACTAGCTGCCTCCCTAAAGAAAACCATAGCAATGCCACTCCCTGTAAGTCCATGATGTGCGCTGTAAGTCTCAAGCAGGCACAGAAGGCTGCCAGGATCCATGATCTCTCCCCAGTCTCGAGGCCACGCCTTCAACTCTGCTTCCTTAATGTCTGTCCTTCTCTCTTCTCTCTCGCTCTGCCTCTCACATTCCCAACTAAGGACTCACCGTCCCCATTAACAAAAGAGAAGCTCCCAACAGACGCGCACACGCACACACATATGCACACACGCACGCACATGCATGCATGCACACACACACACACACACACACACACACACACACACACACACATTCTCTGCACCCAAATCCCTGTGGTGGATGCAGTCTCCAGGCTTTCCTCTCCATTTCAAGACTAGAAGTTGTGTGTGTGTGTGTGTGTGGGGGGGGGGTCCTGGGCAAGTCATGCCTGTGTTCCAGCCCACATCTCCTTTGTCCTCCCAGAGGTTTTCCTTGAGAAGGGGTGCCACAGCTCTCTCCTGGCACCGTCGCTAGAGGCCACAGGACTAAGTGGCTGCGGACACGCAAGTCAGAAGCCTGTCGCTACCACACAGTAACTGTGCTGCCTGGGAATGCAGCTTCCTTCATGAGGTAGCTACATCAGTTCATCACGGGGCTACTTTAATCCGGGTCCTAGCACAGTGTGGTATGCTGTAACCTTGTTTCCCTCTGGATAATTCCCAGCCCTTTATGACCGAGCTCAATTATCTTCCGTCTTACAGATAAGACGCAGTCCTGGACTCTGCTTTAAGGCGGCATACCCACATTATTCTCGCTTCCTCACAGCCCGTCTGCCGCTCATCTCCAGGGTATGGTGCTCTAACCTCTGCCTCTGCACCCCTGAAACAGCTTGCCCAAACTCACTGACTGTAAACCTTCCTTACTATTGCCTTGTTTCTCATACATTGGGGTGTGCTGTTTTCATTCTCATTCAAGTTTAGTAATTTATTTTTTTTTGAGTGACCCATTCATCATTCACGTGTGCAGTTTAATATCTAAGACCCCTGTATATTTTCCATCACTGCTGATATTTAGCTTTATTCCAATGGAGTCAGAAAAAAATACAAGGAGTTACTGCAGTTTTCCTGTACTTGTTGACACTTGCTTTGTATAATATGTGGCCTGTTTTGAGAAAATTCCCCAGGTTATGGAAAGGAAGGTGTACTCTTCAGCGTGTGGGCTCAATATTCCGCAGGTAACAGACCCCTGTGATGCTCAGCCCCACAGCCTTTCCATCTATTTTTAGATGATGTGTCCTGTGGTGAAAGCGGGGGACTGAGTCACTTACTATAATGTATTGGGGGTAATCGTTGGCTTTATCGCTAGTAGCAGTTGCTTTATGAAGTTAGATGTACCGAGTTTGTTGCACATATTTGTGGGGCTATAACGTCCTGTCAATAGACTGTCCTATCACAGAATGATGTGATGCTCTTTGTAGCTTCTTATTAGCTTTGATTTGAAGTCTCCTTTGTCAGCTATTCAGACAGCAATTCCCGCTTCCTCATTGTTGGCCGTTCTCTCACCGTGGTCCTGTCTCTCTTTGGTGGGGACACTCTTCTTGGAAGAGTGAAATGCTGGGTCCTATTTTAAGCCCAACCTGCTAACCTGTGCCTTTGACTGGGGAGCTGGAATCACCGCTATTCAGTTACTCTAGCAGGGTGTCCTGACGGCCAGATGCGTCAGATACTGACTTGTGCTGTTTGCTTTCTTAGTTCCCTTTGGTGTAACCTCTGACCTAAGGTGAATCTTTCTCCTGTGGCCTGTTATTATGCTGCTCTTTCTCTGCAGTCTGGGGCAGTCCTTCCACCGAAGTGGCTTGGTGATCACAAATTACTTCCACTTGCTTTCCTTACGGGGCTTTTTCTTTTGTCTTCAGTTTGGAAATGTGGTTTTACTGGGCAAATGGTCTGGGTTGGCATCTGTATTCTCACTGGTCTGAGCCGCTCTGACTTTTAAGGGCTACACTGCAGATTCAGCTGTGATTCCGACAGCCCACGTTTCCATGGGGCGTGGTCCTTCTCCCCTGCAGCACCCACTATCCTTTCTGGGCTCCGTACACTTAGTGTTCTGGTGGGATGTGACATGGGGATCTGTTTGGGACATATTGAGGTCTGATTGCCTCATTCACCTATATGCCACCTGCCTAGACTCGGAAACTTTTCTTCCATGATTTTATTCAAAGTTTTATAACTCAAGAACTTGCCCACAGACCCTGCACGCCCACCACCCTGCACGCTCACCACCCTGCACGCTCACCACCCTGCACGCTCACCACCTTACATGCTCACCATGAGCCCACAGACCCTGCACGCTCACCACCCTGCACGCTCACCACCCTGCACGCCCCTCACCACCCTGCACGCTCACCACCCTGCACGCTCACCACCCTGCACGCCCCTCACCACCCTGCACGCTCACCATGGTTTTCTTAAAGACTGATCATGTTCCTGGACTGTGGCCCAATTCCTTCCTTCAAGCCTTGATAATCTGTCTGCCACTTGCAAAAGTGTAAAATTCTACTCTGAATTTTACATATTCTGCAATGAATTTCCTAACTAGAAAACAACAACACTCAATATAAAATTCTTACCATACAGGCTTGACTTAGCCGATACTCCATGGTCAGCACCTCTGGCAAGGTCTTGGAAGAGCCCTCCATGAGCTGCCTCAGTGTGATCTTTAAGGATGTCGGAGACATTTTGTTAATCACCTTTAGAGAAAAAAAATATTCCTTGTTAGCCAACTGCCCGTTTGCCGTATGTAATAAGCCAGCTAAATTCCTATGTAAGCCAGACTAACACCTGTGCTTTAGAACTTCTTCCACGGGCCAGAGACTCATAAAAACACTCCTCGGCCAAAGCAGGAGACGCAAACGTGCCAGCCTGCCACAGCAGGAACACAGGCCCTTCCACAAATGGAGCGACGCAGAGCCTGGTCAAATAAACCTTACTGGAGTGTTTGTACAGATTACACATCATCTCAAGGCAGGAAAGGAGAGCTGAGCGGCCGGGAAGGGAAGAGTTGCTGACTGCTCTGTCCCGGGCTCTCAGCAAAGAGCTTAAAGAAAGTAAGCAAAGGAAAGAGCAGGGAGGTAGCAGCTGTGAGCTGGACGTGTCTCAACCTCAACGTAACCCGGGCAGAGAAAACAGCTCATGACTAACTCTCCTTTAATATTAATTAAAAAGTAAGAATGTCACACCCGATCCTTCAGCTTATCCATGGGACTTGTTCTGAATCTAAAGAGCCTATTACTAGTGTTCCAAGCCACGCAGCTGACTGTGGCCACCTGATTGACACAAGAGACTACCACATACCTGCATCCTCCTTTATATCTGCACAAACCGTTTTCAGATGGATTATTGATATTGATAGCTCAAAGGTTTAAACTGGGTTCAAAGAACTCTCACTTTGAATTCTATACTTTTTATTTTTAAACTTTTATATTTTTAGTTTTATATGTGTATTACTTCCTTATAATCTACCGGGTATCTTCTTACCCACTGAAGACACTCTTCTCTCCAACAAGCAACAAGTCCCCTTGCTACATTCCTGTCTTTCTATGTGTGTGGTCCACTGCCTTTGGTTAGGGTTGCCCACCTCCTTCTTCTGTACAAAGTAACAGCCATGAGGGTAAAGGGAAGTCCAAGGAAGATGATGGAGAGGGATTAAACAGATGTGTCTAAAATGTAATTTTGTCAGTAAAGAGAAACACAGAGGATTGTACCTTAAGAAGGCGCAAGGAAGAGGCCTTTAAAGTTCTTCTTAGTGCTTCCTACCCTGACTTATCTTTCTCTTTGACCTGCAATGCTGTTACTGGTTGAGAATGCACTAAATCCATGGACTCAGTCAGGCAATGACTTCCCTCTTTGGGGAAAAGCATTCACTACATCGAAAGCATGAACAAGACAAAGCGTGGATGATGACTGGATTGGGCCTCTGCCTGAGTGCTTGGCTCAGACACCGATGCCCTCAGGTTTTCAAACTGGTCTTGATTGATAAAGATCTCACAGCAATTTCTCCAGGACAGGAAGACAACATGAGGAGCTCTCACCATTCCCACTAAATAGTGCTGATGGTATAAGCCAACGTAGGAAGAAGGGCAGTGGGGTGTGAACAGAAAGTGGGAAGGATGCAGGTGAAGAAGTTAGAAGAAAAAAAAGAAGGGAAGATAAAGTTAAATCCCCAAATATTCAAAGTAATCTGTAAACTATAAATACTTTCATAATGAGTTTAGCCATCATGGATACAAGGTAGAAGGTATATATACAAATTTTGGGTTCAGTTTTACTTCTATATCTTAACAAACAGAAATTAACTTTTAAATGATACCATTTTCAAAGGCATCAAAACCATCACTATCTACTGATAAATCCAATAAAAAACATACAAATGCAATTCTCTATAAAAAAAATTGCAACGTCACCGAAATGAACGTGGGCCTAAATAAATGAGAGAGCACAGCACGTGTGCAGAGAAGAGGTGTGGGCGTTCCTCTAAGGACACCGGAATTCCAGTGCACTAGGTGGAGAGTGAGCCCGTGACCAGTCCCCAGTGGCCATCTTGACACCGAATATGGACATGTGCTGAGGAATAGGCAGACGCCTGGTGACTCCACCTGGAAGTCTGGTTCTCTCCAATCTCACTCCACGTGCCTTCCCTTTGGCTTTTCTGAGTGTGTGTCACTACATGCAGAGTCTTGTGAGTCCTGCCGGGGGATCAACAAACCCACAGGAAGGCTTGGAGATTCTAAACGTAAAACAAATATTGACTTTTCTCTTTGGAAGGTATCAAAGGTCCTAATGCCTTTGTATATGATGTATTTTATTATATGAAAGTTTTCGAAGGTAGACCAATACATTAAAGGTCTAAAAGAACAAATAAAAAAGGGGAAAGACAAGCTGGGTTACTATGAATCAGGAAGAGAAAGAGAAGGAAAGGGCTAAAGGAGAAAGTGCATGCAATCCAGATGCCAACTGAAGGATTCATATCCAGAACGGATAAATTTTACAAAATATGATGAATATTTACAAGGTACTTCATGTGAAAAGATACTCATATGGTCAATAAATATATATAATGGCATTTGACCTCATTAGTTATCATGGAAATGCACATCGAGACCACAACACAATGTTATTTTATGTGCTCTTGAATGACCAAAATGAAGAAGAAATGGTAACACATAGTGGTAAGAGTGTGGAACCAACCAGGGCTCACAGAAACCACCTTATAGGAAGAGTATTTAGGATAATAAATATGTGTACATACAAGGCAGGGCTTTGTAATACTACTGTGGCTATATACCTAACAGAAATATGAATCGTACAATAATAAGGCATATGTGAAAATGTTCAGGGCCACAACAATTCTTACAGTAAAAATCTGCTAGGAACCCCAGATACATTGTGCAATGGAGTGTCTTGCCATTCTGGAAATGAACATCCAAGCCACTGCTGTGCAGCGCAATGTGGGTTCATCTGCAGATGAAGACAGGCTAGGACACATTTCAAGTGTGGAGAAGCAGACCTTCTCTTTCTCTGTCTAGGATCCTGAGATGCTTCAGTCCTATGACAGGCCCAAGGGTATCAAGCCCATGCATATAACACATAGCCCAAATGGTTTTTCTCCGCTGTTAACCAGGTATGTGTAGAAAGTCTAACTCTGAGGAACACTGCTTAATACTCAGCGGTGACAGGAAATGGCGGCTTGCCAGCTTACACTGTATCACTTCTTTATTTAATCCCTCGGTTAAAGAAGGCCATCTTTTATATTAAACATTATTAATAGGCTAAATCGCCACTGTAATGTCACCAGGTGTCTACTCTGCAGTGACGCAGTCCTTCTAAAAAAATGTTTTTATTGGCTTCTCCCAGAAGACAAAGGGACATTTGGAAATGCATACGGCCACCAAAGTCCTCTGTTACATGCAAAGGACACAAAACCAGCTTCACTTGGTTTCTCAAAAGCCAAAAGATAGACATGACATTTGGGCACAGTCACGGTTTAGGAGAAAAGCTTTCAGAGGCTTTGTAAACAATATCATGGAATATTGACACCCCCCAGGCAGGCTTCCCTGTCCCAAGATGTCCAGACTCAGCTGGGACAGAAAGGATTCATGCGTTACCTTCAACTGTTGTATGGCAAAAGGTGAACCATCCTGCCGTAAGTTCTCAATAATCTGTTCCACAGAATTGGCTGAAAAACAACTGTAAAAAGAGAAGCACAATTTCACCAGCACACAAGAAATTCCCAAATCCAAGACACCAATGCGCCTGAGCACTGGCTTTCCCCAAGCCCCGTTTCAATAGGAAGACTTTCAAGGTGTTTTGCGAGGGAAGAAATGCTCACCACTTCCCTGGTAAGAACAATTGTTGTCTTCCACTGCCAGTGACTGTGAAGCCACTCCTGCCTTCTCAATTGCTTCTGTGCATTCCTGGGACTTACACTTAAATACTGCCTAAACTACAAAACCCGAGCTTCAGAACAGAGAGGACAGCACTACCTCCCAGCCACCTTCCTCCTGCTCTTCCCTTGGGCCAGCTGGCTAGTCCCAGATCACAGAGCCTCTGGCTGACCGGTTTAATAATACCTTCTTGGAAGATGATGTTGTGAAGACAAAAGGTAAGATAATTCAATTACTCTCTGGCCTTTCTCCCCAACTTTAAAGAGAGATATTTGTATTAAAATGAGCAAGCACAGGAGAGGCCAGCAACGAATAACTCCTCTTGCAAGAGTGGGTGAGAGGTTACTTTCAAAGGTAAAAGAAAAGCAGGATACTATCCGTCTCAAAATGTGGAGCTTTCTCAAACAATGCCAGCGGGAGCAGATCTGACTTGACTCAGCCTCCCAAAGGACAGCGTGATCAGTACCTTGAGTTAAGTACCTGTTTATTTTGTCCATGTGTTCCTCAAATATGGCAGATTTGTCTTGATCCATCTTGGACTGTTTGAAAAGAAGGAATCTGAAGTGACTCAAATCTTTTTAAAAATCCTTTAGAAGTTCATCACGTTTAATGACACATTTGTGACAGATCATCGCTTTCATTCAAATGACATTCAACACTTCCATAAATAGCTGCTACCGTATGTTCAAACATCAGAGAATCGCAGAGCTCCACATAAGCGCTTCAAAGTGCCAAAGGCACCCTTATTTCTTTATTCTTGTCATCTTAATGTTTCTGTGCATCTAAAGATAAGCGCCTAGGACCCAAGACCTTAGAACACCATGTCAAGTACCCCCACTGCCTGCCTGGCATCCCTGCAGTTTGACCTTGTGGAGCCAGGCAACCACAGTATTCAGTGCTCATCCTTTACGGGCTCTCGACCTGAGCTCTCTCCTGTTTATATTTCAGTTAATCTCTCTTTTACCACCCGTACCTCACACGACACAGCAGGCACCTTCTTATAAACGCGTGCCGCTTTACCAAGATCATTCTTACCAAGGTCACTCTTATGGTACGGAACGCATACTGTATCGGAAGGTGAGGCTGCATTGCAGCAATGGGCTGAGTTTTGGTCTACAAGGCAGCCCTGTTACACAGCTTTTAGACACTGAACTCCAATCAAGCTATCGCTTTGAAGCCTGCGTATCATGTGTTTCTCCATTCCAGTACTTAGGAATCCAGCCCTCTGGAGGGTCCTGTTTATCTTCAGTAAGTTATATGGCGTGCCCACCACAGCTGCCAACTGAATGGCGCATTCCCAGGACCAGGCGAGGACCTCCACGTGTCAGGAGGAGCTCCCCAAGTGCCAGCGCATGGAGGAGGACGGCAGACCCTGGATCTGCAAGCCCGCTCACTGCTCAAAGCGGCTACAGGTCCTCCCACTTGCCATGCGCCTCTCCCTCCTGTACAGCACCCGCCCATCCCTGGCCCTTAGCCGGCCTTTCTAGACTTTTGGAGATCTAGCTGCACACACTAAAACTTGCAAGACACACCAGTATCCCTGCCTCCAGGTCTCTCCGTTCTTCCTCCCCTACTCTCTCCCTTCCTCTTTGTGGCACTGAAGAAACAGCCTTACGGATGCACGTGCCGAGCAAACACCCCACCACCGCGCTACACCCCTGCCCACAGCGTGGGTCGCGCAGGTCTTCAGAGGCTCCTGGCTCCTTAAAGGGCTCGCCACAGGACTCAGCTGCTCTGGCTGATACCCCGCCCCCCGCCCCCCAAGGATGATGTCACAATCTCGCTTGTAGTTAGAGCCCTCTTCTCTAAAGCTGCCATTGTATTGATACATCATTCCCACCTTTGTTTTCTCTCATTTCATCTGACTTCATCAATCTCTGCCTTTTCTTCCTCTACTACAATTTCAGTGAAATTTTAGACGATCATGTATTTGATTGTGATTTGTAAGGATTCTTGGCTCTAGTGTGTGTGTGTGTGTGTGTGTGTACGTGCACGCACACACACATGCATGTACACGCACGTACAAATGTATAGTGTGGGTATGTAATTGTGGAGACCAGGCATCAACCTTATGTGTTATTACTCCTCTTTCAGTGTCAGTTCATCGGCACTTGGAGCTCACCTTTTAACCTAAGCTAGGCCGGCTGCTCAACAGGTCTCAGGGGACTTCCTGTCTCTACCTTCCCAGAGTTGGGGTTACAAATGTACCATATCTCGATTTATAAAAAGCTCCCGTAAGTGGGTGCTGGGGATCAAATTCAAGTCCTGAGATGCTTGTGCAGCAAACACGTTACTGACTGGGTTGCTGCCGCCCCAGCTTCTATTTTTGGCCTTTATAAGAAAACTCAGGTGACATAAGAATGAAACATCGCAGCACATTGTATTATTAGCGGTTCGTTTTAGCAGCGCCACAAATAGTCTGAACGTTGAACCTCTGTCACAGAAATGGCACAGAGCACAGCAAAAGCTTCTGCAGAAGCTCCTTCCAAAGCCAAGCACTTATGTTCGAAAGACAAGCTATGCAGTTTCACAGGAAGAGGGCAGGTATCAGGTGGCTACCCCAACACTGAAGCTCTGGTCCTCTCACCAAGCCTTGAAATAAATGACCCTCAATACTCTTCCTTCCTCCCTCTCTCCCTCTCCTCCCCCCTTCCTCTTTTTTTATTTTTGGTCTTTTGAGACAGGGTTTCTCTGCAGCTTTGGTGCCTGTCCTGGAACTAGCTCTTTTGTACACCAGGCTGGCCTTGAACTCAGAGATCCGCCTGCCTCTGCCTCCCGAATTCTGGGATTAAAGGCCTGTGCCACCACCACCCGGCTCCTCAATGCTTTCTATTGAAGAGAACCAATGCTTACTGACCGCTCGCTGTGTGAGCACCGTCTGTTCCCTGTGATTGGGAACCACTTACCTGTGCCTGGTAGCTTTCTAAGACACCCGCAATATCTTCTGCCGAGGGTGACTTCAAGGCCAGCAGATCTTCCTCTAACTTGGGCAGCTAAAAGGAAAGAAAACAAGACGTGCAACTTGACAGAGGCGGAAAGCTTTTAACCCCTTGGGGTCCTTATCTTAAGATCTATGCTCCCTTCACATCAGCCCTGACAGAAACGTGGACTGCAGCTCCGTGCACATGCACAGCAAATGCTGCCTCCAAAGGGAGGACGAGACAGGAAATGGAGCAGCCCTTGTGCTGTGGGATAGTGTGGAGGAGGAGAGGGACGGTGAGGAGGGGATGTGGGGCTGGGCTCAAGTACTTTGTCCGAGGTCGTACAGCTCTAACGAATAAATTCAACCTTCATACTCATATTCCCAAGGACCCACGATCTCAACCCAAAAATTACCTTCTCTGAATCTACAAAATGGGTGGCGATTCCTGCTCTGTGCACGTCTCTTCCTTTCAGTCTGAACCCAGTCAGGGCAAGGAAGTAGCCCAGTTTGCCTGGAAGTCGTGGCAAGAAATAACCGCCGCCCACATCAGGAAAGAGCCCTGTAAGTAAGGACAGCAAAAAGAATAATTCGAATGGAGGGTGGAGTGAGTCTCTTAGATTGTCTATACAGACGGAACCTGTACTAAAAATATTATATGCTATACATTGAACTCAAATCACAAACATGTTATAAAACTGTTAACATATTTTGTACATTTTCCAAATTCTCTGCATCTCACTGCTAGAGAGGTCACTAAAGTATGTGACATACGAAGTCAAATATTCGACAGTACCTTGTATATTAGGAGCATGCGGTACTGGGGACAGACGGCTCAGTGGGGACCTGCCTTTGACTCCTAGACCTCACACTTCAAACTTCAGGGGTGGCAGCGTCTGATTTCAGGCCCAGAACTGGACAAGCCAGAGCCAGAGAGGTACCGGGTCACATGACTAGCCTGACCAAGCTCCCGGAGAAAGAGACCCTGTCTCAAAGACAAAAGGTGGGCGGTACCTAAAGAGTGAGAGTCAGTGCAGCTAACAAAATATCTCCTTTCCAAACAGAAAGCACGGAGCGTCTTTTCCCATTGACCCGGGAGAGGGCCTTTCGGAGTAGCCCAGCGTGGACATGGACTTGTGGTCTCTTCCCTCAGCCCGCCGCCCCCTCAGCACTGGGATTACAGGCATGAGTGATGCCCAGAAAGTACGGTATTTTAAACATGAGTCTTACTTCACATTTCTGAAACTTTCCAGAGGCTGTGTTTTCTCTGAGAACACCCTAACACAGCTGTAAGTGTCCACCCATGTTTTCAGTTGTATCTCTTAGATCACACACTGGCCCAGTCTCTTGAGAGTCTTCTCATCTGCCCGGCACTCACCTCCTGACCAGAATCTCAGGGACATTCTGAACACAGGAGACCCTACGGTCCTGACATGTGCACTTGTCCTACACACAATGAGCGCTTCTTTTCCCCGTCACAGTCTCTAGTGGCTTGACCTCTGAGTGCTGCAGAGACCACACCTGCTATTAGGATGCCCACCTGGGGTTAGCTGCCTTGACTCCTGTGGATTTAGTAAAATCTATATGCTGATTACTCTGTTATTAACAAAATTGTTCCCCAAATCTGGATGTTGAAGCCTCAGCCCACAATGTAACTGTATTATTTAGAGGTGTAGCTTCAGGTGCTGTGGAATAATCCTTTTGTACACTGTAAAGACCTTAATTTAATAAACAGCTAAATGACCATTAACTAGGCAGGAGGTGCAGGCCAACACCCAGGCACAGAGGACTCTGGTGGGAGGAGAAAGGCGGGTCACCAGGAGATGCAGAGCGAGCAAGACAAGCTGGAGGGCAGGTAAAGCCAAAAAGCCACATAGATGAATAGAAACAGGTTAATTAAAGTTGTAAGAGCTAGTTAGGACAAGCCTAAGCTATGGGCAAGCGTTTATAATGAATAAGTTTCTGTGTTATTACTGGGGAGCCGGTTTTGCCCAATGAAAAGGTCCAAGACATTCGGGTATGTGGGAGTGCAAGGGATGCCATAAACCAACAGAACTATCTTTATAAAAGAGATCTACACATGGAGGAAAGGCCACATGAAGACAGGGCAGCTTGACCTTGACTCTCAGCCCCCAGAGATGTGAGAACCAATGCACTGCTTTAAGCCAAGCAGTTTGCGGTCCTGTCGAATAGGCTCAAGCTGATGAACAGCCTCAAACCTAGCTGTGCCTTCTCCCTCAAACACCAAACTCAGCGCTGTCTTCTCTGCAGTCACATGGTGAGCCAGCATCTCCACAGGTAAAACAGCTCTGGGCTCGCATCCCTTCAACTACAGTGCTCTTTCCTGACCTGCCTCCTCTGCCCAGAAGCACAAACCAAATGGCCTGGTGCTGTCCCTAGTCACACTTCAGGGTCACCCCATCCAGGGCTCCCCTTAGAGCTCCTCAGTACAGTATGTGAAGAAGGGACCTGAGCCTCGGGAAGGGATAGGCATAGGAACAAAACTCTGACAAAATCCAATGCCCGTTCTTCAGCAATATGGAAGGAATAATCCTCAAGCTGACAAAGATGTAGTGGATTCTCGTATTAGTAACTTAACCACACGCCTAAAAGCTCTAGAGCAACAAGAAGACATACTACCCCAAACAGTAGATGGGAGGAAATAAACTCAGGGCTGCCGTCAATGACATAAAAATGATAACAAAATCAATACAAAGAATCAATGAAACAGAGATGGTTCTTTGAGACTAGTCAACAAGTCTGACAAACACATCCCCAAACCAACTAATAGGCAGAAGCTCCAACTGAAGACAATTCGAGAAGAAAAGGAAGACACAACAGACACAACGGCAATTCAGAAAATCATAAGGATAGTTTTAAAAATCTATACTTCACCAAAGTGGAGAATCTAGAAGAAACAGATGAATTCCTTGATAAAAATGACCTACCAGAATTAAGTCAAGATAAGCAATGTATAATGGCCCATAACCCCTCATGAAATAAAAGCAATTAAATCTCCCAACAACAACAAAAAAGTTCAGGGAGCCAGAAGGATTCATCGCAGAATTATACCAGTCCCTCAAATAAGAATTAAGACCAATATTCTTCAAAATATTCCACAAAATAGAAACTGAAGGTTCACTTTCTAGTTGCTTTTAAGAAGCCACTAATACTCCAATATCTAAGTGACACAAAAACCTAACAAAAAAGCTTTTAGACAAATACCCTTTATGAATATAAATGCAAAAATTCTCAGTAAATTACTCCCAAACCAAATCCAAGCAAACATCTATCAACTTGATCCCAGAGATGCAGGATTGAGAGACTAGTGATACGTGGGTCATACCTATTAATAAAGGTAACTTACAGCAAGCCTACAGTCAACACCAACTTAGATGGGGATAAAGAGTAAGATGAGGTAGTGCACTCTCTCCATCCCTACTCAACATAGAACTGGAGGTCTCGGCTAGAGCAACCAAACAACTGAAGGAGATCAAGGAGATGCAATTTGGAAAAGTCAAAGTATCTTAATTTGCAGACGATATGATTGGATACACAAATGATGCTTTAAAACCCCACCAGGACAACTTCTGCAGCTGTTTAAACACTTTTAGCAAAGTAGAGGGACATAAAATCAACACACGCAAATGAGTAGACTTCCCATATCCAAATGACAAACTGGGAAAGAAGAAATGCAGGAAATAGTAACTTTACAAGAGCCTCAACACAAAAATATCTCAGGATAGCTCTAACTGAGCAAGCAGAAGACTTGCACAATAGAAACTCTAAGACACTGAAGAAGACATCAGGAGATGGAAAGATCTCCTAGTGCTCACGGATCAGTAGGATTAGCACAGAAAACATGGAAATCGATCTAACTCAAGATCCAGCTACCCACTCCCGGGCATATACCCAGAGGACTCTCGATCCTGTCACAAGGACACTTGCTTAACCACGCTCATTACTGCTCTATTCTTAATAGCCCCAAACTGGAAATACCTAAATGTACATCAGCTCATGAACACATTGTGAAAATGTGGTACAATTTACACAATGCAGCTAGGCAAAAACTCATTCTGAGTGAGGTAACTCAGAGCAAAAAGACCAATACTGTGTGCAAATGTCAGCTTCTAAGCTTTCGCTATCTGGACTGCAATCTGAATCACCAGAGGTTAGGTACCTGAAAAAGGGCTAGGGAGGAGGAGACACGAGGAAGACAGTGTGCAGCGTGAGAGAGACTGGTGATCCGGCCCTACACGGGATGTCTTTGTCAAACACTCATGGCTCAGGGGTCTGTCAGGAAGAGCAGGCAGGAAGACTGTTAAGGGCCAGAGGTGGTGGGTGAGTACAGGGAAAGACTGTCTTCCAGTCACCACAGGATTGACACTCACACGAACTCAGAGAGACCACAGCAGCACGGAGAAGGCTGGCGCGGGACCACGCTATATGGGGTCTCAAGTGAACACAACCCGAACCAAAAGCTATCTGCAACGGAGAGCAGCAGGCACCTCCACAGAGAGCACACACATCTGGCGGGGACCACAGTGATTGAGTGAAGACACGGGGCCTTTCAACAAACCTTGCTAGGGTGACTCACTTTTAACACAAAATAGTAATGTTGACCAATGAATGGAAATGGGAGGGTATTTTTTTTATTTTTTTTTAACCTTACCTGAGATTAACAACAGGGAACTAGTATTATGGGCTTAGCTGTGCTATAATTACTGAGCTAATATAGAGTATCATTTTTGTAAGTTCTTTCATTGTGGTATCTCATATGGCGTCTTCTGGCTACATATGTATATGTATAAAATAATCTGAGAAGTAGTAAAGAAATGTGATACAAAAGGAATTACAAAAGCTTTTTTGGTGTTTTACCTATTCCCGTTTCTGGCATTGCAAAGAGGGTTCTTTCAGTAGCCACTCGGAATCGCCCATGAATGGAAACACCAACTCCCTAGGAAAAAAGGGGGAAGAAATGCCTTAACGTGTGGTAAAAGTGGAAAGATTAACACACAAGTATTACTAAGCAAGCAGGTGTTACCTTACATTCCACAGCAATCTGCTTCAGCATGTGGGCTGAAGGAAACCCCAAGCCTCACCATGAACTTTCCACACAAAGCTACACAGGCATCAATGCCAGGCGAGCCTGGCCTGCTCTAAGTGGGCAGTTTCCAGCAGCGGTCTGTGTTGTGTGCTGGGTCTTCCCAGCACTACCAGATACCCGCCCTCTGCAGAAGCTCAGTACTGCTTATTACTTGTATTAATAACCATAAAAGCTTGATCAACTTACAGAAAATTTCAATAATTTTGAAGAGAATATTTAACACATATCTTAACCTATTTTATCAAATAAAATTAGCCATATCATTATTCTAACATGCAGCATTTAGTGAGACCAGTTATAAAACTTCTCCAAGTTGGCTACTAAAAGATTTGGTTAGCCAACACCCAGTGGTTAGCCTTGAAAACACGCACAAAAATAACATACAGACTGAGCAGGTTGTATTTAGGCACGCGTGTGTATGTGTGTGCACGCGCGTGTACTTATGTAGTAAGAAAAGGCCATGAATTTGAAGGAGAGAAGGGAGGAGTAGATAGGAGGGCTGAATGGGAGGTCTGCAGAAAGTCCTGGGTACAATCTCAAGCACTGCAGAAAATCAAGTAGAAACTTGTAATTTTAGCACTAGGGAGGCAAAGGCAGAGGTTCAGAAATTCAAAGTCATCCTCAGCTCCACAGAGCTTGAGGCCTCCATGGAATACCAAGATCCTGACTCAAAATAAATAAATAAATAAATAAATAGTTTTCAAAAAAATTCTAAAGCTTAATGTTGTATTTTATTTAACTATTAATTTTGGAGATGCTTCTCTGCTATACAAGGAAGGTCTTAAAGCCTTCCGTCTTTACTGCATTAACTAGTCAATCTTTAACACCTGTATCTAAACCCTGCACCTTGTCAAAGGAGCTGCCAGACCTCTGCTCATCTGAGAACACTCCCTGCCTGTGACAGAGGACTCCCTCTGCTCCCTGGGAGTGGCCTTGGGACATTATCTTCTGAGGTTTTCCCTCTCTCCTGGTGGGTTTTTCCTCTTCCCTTTACAGGAAAGCGTTGACCTGAGCCATCCCTCTATTTCCCTCCCCTACAGTTGGCCTACACTCATCCCCTGGGCTCTCTGCAGCTCCAGGGCATCCATCTCCTCTCTAACAGTGGCCTGCTATTTTCCCATCCCCAATCTCTCTGGACTCTACTAGGCTCAGAGATTCCTCCATGGGTAAAAGTGGTCACCAAAGTCTGAGGAGCTGACCTCAGTGCCTAAGCCGCGTGGAGGAAGGAGAAAGTGACTCCCGTGCGCTGCCCTCTGACCTCCCAGGTGCACCACGGCACTCATCCTCTCCCCACAGAGAAAGATGGGTTTTCTCAGGAATTTGTGACAGTCGGCACCAGACAAGACAATTTGCCATCTGGTCTGTAATCACTTCATGTCTCCTCCAACTTCAAAGCACATCTGAGTCTTTTTTGTGATGGCACAGGCACCAAGTAACGCATGTGTCAACCGAAAGGAACACATTTTTAAGAACACCGGCTTGGGTCTAGTGGCATACACCTGCAGCCCCCCGCACCTGGGAGAAGCCAAAGGACTGAGAAACCAAGACTACCTAAGCTCAGGGGACGACCCTGTCTCAGAGGAGACGACTGTGGAATGTTATAGGGCGGGAACAATTCAGTGAGCCACCTCCCGCTACTGCAGGTCTAATGGAGCTTTCTCCCAGCACTAGGGAAGCACTCTGGTTATGTGTCAGCAGGAGAGTGGCTACAGCGATGTAGACTGGGGATGCAGAGGCAGGAACGTCTTCAGCTCAAGGTTGCCCGCTACAAGTTCGTAGCTGGCCTGGGCTATATACTAAAGCCCTGCCTCAAAAGGCAAGGGCTAAGGATGAATTCAGGGGTAGAACATTTGCATAGTGTGCACGGAGCCCCGAGTAAAGAGACCAGTGCGGGCAGAGCTGGGCAAAGGGTTCATGGGCAAAGCACTTGGTGCATAGGCCAGAGAATCTGTGTGTGGATCCCCAAAACCTACATACGGCCAGGTGTCTACAACCCAGGGCTCTTCAAAGGAGATGGGAATAAAATCAGGAGAACCGCTCAAGTTTGCATACGTAGCAGAAAAGTAACAAGAGGCCTGGCTCAAGGATGGCAGAAGGTGAAGCTGATAGACAAGCTATCTTCTGACGGCCACCCATGCAGCACGGCACATGCATGCCTGCAGAGTCTCGATTTTATCCCCCTACACCACAAACATTCATGCACGCGCACGCACGCACACACACACACACACACGCACACAAGTAAGTTTTTAAAAATACAATCAGCTTCTGTGGCCTAAGAGAGTCTGATAATTATAGAGGTTAATTAAAAACATGAAATATTCTTTTGGCTCCAATACATTTTATACACCAAATCTTCCAGGATCTGAAACTGAAATAATCATGTTTCACTGAGCTGTACTGTATTGCATTCAGTGTCTCACTTATACGAAATAATCATTACCTTATTTTAATACAGCTCATACAAAGAAAATGATGAAAAGTCCACTTACCCCACCTATTGTGATCCCGTCAATGAGGGCGACATATGGTTTCTGACAAGTAGCTAAACGAGAGAGAGCTTAAGTTAGAATATATAAACTACACATCTACTTTCCAAACAGTCACATCACGTATACTCTAGTTTCCCTGGCCAATGCTTAAAGGAATATCAAGGAAGACTTGTACGTGATTTGTAATGTGTATTTAAATGTCAATTCACTCACACTCATGATAAAATAATCATTGCTGCTTAATAACTGTCTTAAGTCAGAAGCAAATGAATGTTTTGTACTATGTGACAATTAAGAAAAATTATCAACATCTCTATTATAAACCACGCTTCCAGCTGTGCTTTAGGAACATACTTGCTTTCTATACAGTGAAAGCATCGGATACATGCAGAGAAGTACACCATGCAAGAACAATCCCAGAGGGGCTGGAGAGATGGCTCAGCAGTTAAGAGCATTGTCTGCTCTTCCAAAGGTCCTGAGTTCAATTCCCAGCAACCACATGGTGGCTCACAACCATCTGTAATGCAGTCTGGTGCCCTCTTCTGGCCTGCGGGCATACACGCAGAAAGAATATTGTATACATAATAAATAAATAAATATTTTTTTAAAAAAGAGAACAATCCCAGAGTGGGGTGACAAAACCCAGATTCCAGTCTCGGCTTGATTATGAAATAATGAGATAAACGCATGTGTTACATATGACATACACATGTCAGATAAGGGTGCTTCATGTACATCATCTGTGAATATGTGTCCTCATCTATAAAATAAGATTTAACACACATCTGATAAGGGTGCCTCATGAACATCATCTGGGAAATTGTGTCCTCGTCTATAAAATAAGATTTAACACACATCCTCAAACACTCCACCCTGCTTGAAAACCCCACTAGTCACCCACACTTTTACTATCTCTGTTTCCCTTCTCAGAGAGTTGGCAGAGAGAGCAGAGTAACATAAATTCCGGGGCTTCTGCCACAGCTTACTGTCAGCACTATCCCCGATGAAAGCCAGGATAAACCCACGTTCTGATACATCTGGGAATTCCTGAAGTATTCACAAACAAAGCACAACTCAGACTTCACACTCACAAGCTCTCTCTCTGCAGCTCTTTAGAAACCATAGAAGTTATTGGTTGTGGTGGAGGTAAATACACTGACTCCCTGCCAACTACTATAGAAGTGAGGTATTTCAAATATAAACTATTAGACAACAATTAATGTAGGACATGAAGCCATATCTTTTACTGACTATAATATCACTACATGCAGAAATTTTACCTTATGTTTTTTTTTGATACTATTAATATACTTTACACTGCCTAAACACCTTCTATTTCCTTTTTATCCCATGAAAAAGATGAGTGGTCATTATCCACATGGAATCACTTATATTCAAATTGTAATTAAACAACATTTAAAACTGAGTTTCTTGATTCCATCAGCCACATCTCACGTGTTCGGTGGTTCTCAAAATGGACAGCACACATGCAGCTTCACTCCTGGTTGATTTCCTAAAAACCATAGACTGTTGATGGTACTATGCTGTGAACCATAACTCCCCAAACATTCACAAAGATGACTCCTGTCAAAGAGCTCATTTCTCCCCAGGCTGGGTGGAACAAGTCACCGTCTTTCCAGTCCAAGCCTCCACAGGTCCTGACTGGCTGGACTCACTCTGTTCTCATAGCCACTCATTCTCATTCTCATATATTTTCTCTCTCTCTCTCTCTCTCTCTCTCTCTCTCTCTCTCTCTCTCTCTCTCTCTCTCTCTCTCTCTCTCTCTCTCTCTTCCCTCTCCTCCCTCCCTCTGTGTGTGTGTGTGTCTGTCTGTCTGTTTGTCTCAAGGCTAGGGAATAAACCTCAGGCCTTTGGGTTACATATTCCCAGACTTCTAAAAAAAATTTTTAGAACTAGACAAAACAATTATTAAGTTAAAAGAGAAGACTTTAAAAAATCCAAGAGTAATCAAAACAAAAGATGTGTACAAAAGTCTTCTATTTCTGGGAAATTTCAGAAACAGTGTGAAGCTATAGAGCATATCCATTCCATATATTGTTTAAAAATAAACTTAGCATTCGGTCACTAGAGTAGCAATAAACCATCTCTATCAGTAAAAACCAAATGACCTCGTATGTAAAAATGTAGGCTAGACAGTATTAGGTATACTGACAATGCTGGGCAGTCGAGAAGTAAAGGGTCAGCGACCAGCACTGAGCTTTGGATTTTACAGGTTGGATATACTGAATGTCTTGCAGTGTCTTCAACTTAGTTGCAGCTTATTTGGACACACTCCCATCCTAAGTCAGGGGATGTCTGCACACTGTTCGGTAAGTTGGTTTAACCACAACGTGTTGTTAATGTTCTAAAATCCCCTGAACACTAATGGTATTCCGCTATAAGCTCTAACTCCACAGATTCATGAGAGAAAGACTCGTATCAAAAAGGTCAGGAGGCCCCAGGTTAGTGAAGAACAAGCCCTGCGGTCTATAAAGACGGTGAGGCTCTGGTTGAAAAAAGGAATTACACTAAAGAAAACCACAAGAGGGCTGAACTGTAGCTTTACGATGCATTGTTCTTACAACAGCATGCAAAATCAGAATATTGCTACTATGTCTAGACTATAGATACAAATGCTGTATTAATTTATCTTTTCAAAATATGTTTGTCTGAGGTAAACTCTACTTCACTTACACAGAAACCTAGAATTCTGATTCTAAAGAGAATTCCCACTCCAGAGTTCCTGGAGAAACACAAAATGGTACTTCATTTTCTTTAGAAACTAGGAATACGTGTTTTCTTGTCTCCAGAGAAAGCTAGCTAAAGGATCAAGATTCCATATTTTCACATTGATTTTAGACAAACACAGAATAATTGTATCAGTATGACCAAAACATAGTAATGTCTCTTCGAGAGCACCTCCTGGCTGCAGTCTAACAAATCAGTGCTATCCCAGCTCTGGATTTCACTCTCAGAGCTCGGAGCGGATCCTACACATACCAATGGCATTGTTCAGGGTGTATTCTTCTCTGAAATAAACCCGAGTCAAATTCTGCTTTGCTCTTTTAGCTTCTGAGAGCACTAAACAAGGAAGGAAAAGAGAAAAAACAAAGAAAGAACAATTACAAATCATAAATATGGCTTCCAGTCAATACAGCCAGAGATACTAAAGTCCTGTCATCAGTAAATGCTAGAGGGAGGGGAACTTTCAGATGGCGTTAATGTTTGAAGCCACCTATGTTGGGGACATATTACCTTTTGTCAGAGACCCACAGTTCAATGTTAAAGTTTCAAAGAAAAAATTCTTCTTTTACTTATTGTGCTGTTAACATATGCATATGTACACAAGTGTTCATGCATGCACACGTGCATATACATATACACATACACAAACACAGATTTTCACCCACAGTTCCTGACTCCTTAAGTCCTTCAAGGTAGGTCACAGACACAAGAACTTATCCCTAAAGCAGGTCACAGTCTCTATATTCTTTTCTGTCAGGAGTCATGAGAGTTACAGCAGGTGACAGCTAGTGTTCAGATGTCCACCCAAGATGAGTGACTCTCTGATGGAGGTTGATCCTGTCCAGGCAAGGCCTGCAGGACCATCGACTCTGGAAACTGTTACATTTGCTAAGGCGGCTTGGTGTCTCCTCAATACCTGCACTGTAGTGTGCAATCTCCTGTGACGGGTATATGTAGTTCTTCCCGATACCTGCACTGTAGTGTGCAATCTCCTGTGATGTGTATATGTAGTTCTTCCCGATACCTGCACTGTAGTGTGCAATCTCCTGTGATGTGTATATGTAGTTCTTCCTGATACCTGCACTGTAGTGTGCAATCTCCTGTGATGTGAATATGTAGTCTTCCCAATACCTGCACTGTAGTGTGCAATCTCCTGTGATGTGTATATGTAGTTCTTCCCAATACCTGCACTGTAGTGTGCAATCTCCTGTGATGTGAATATGTAGTCTTCCCAATACCTGCACTGTAGTGTGCAATCTCCTGTGATGTGTATATGTAGTTCTTCCCAATACCTGCACTGTAGTGTGCAATCTCCTGTGATGTGAATATGTAATCTCATGATTGCATCTCAATCTTATGGGTACATATACCTGTGGGTGGTCAGGAAGATGACTTTTCATTTAGTTATATAGTTTTGATATGTAGAATATATTCTGGGCCATGCTTCATAACTGGATCTATTTGTCCCACAAGGACTGTGGACACTTAAAAAGCCTGTTTTATTCTTTGGCTCAGACTAACTGCATACCAATTAGCTCACTTTCACCTCAAAACAAGTTCAAACTAGACTAAAGGACTTTTGTAAACAGACCTTAAGTTTAAAACCTTACAGCTATGCACAAGGTCAGAGCTGCAGATGTCCAACTAAGGCTACCAAAGAAAAGCATGCCAATTCTTTGCTTGCCAAGTCTGTTAACAAAAGACCTATGTCTCAAAGCTTATCTCAGCGGACACTGCCCCTGCCCTCTGGTCACAGTCTCACATCTGTGACCTTGGACCCTTGTGTTGCCATGGCAATGGCTCAATCCCTATGGCAATGGCTCAATCCCTATTGCTTGCCCCAGAAATGTGCTTTTGACCAATGAGAGACAACTGTTGTAATTTATCACTTCAAGGCTCCTGGGAAAAAGAGTTCAGAGCAGGAAGAAGTGAGGAGAAGCAGCTAGGAGAATGTAGCAGTAATGGTCTGTCCTGTCCCTTTAAGAGACAAGCCTCACCCACCCCCTCGCCCCCTTCACCCTGCCTGCAGCCTGAGCTCCTCTCTTTCTCTCTCTCTCCTCTTCCCCTTCCTCTCCTTCACTTCCATAACCCACTAAATAAATGTCCTTTGCTGAGTTAGAGCCTCACTTAGCAACTCTAAGTCACTTTTCCCCAAGCCTTCTCAGAGTTCCTTTTAATTTTATTTTAAGCTAATTTCATTCAAATCAACTAATTATTTATTGTGGTGGTTTGAATGAAAAGGGCCCAGGTAGGCTCACAGGGAGTGGCACTATCAGGAGGAGGCGTGGCCTTGTTGGAGGAAGTGTCTCACTGGGGGCGGGCTTTGTGGTTGGAGAAGCTCAAGCCCAGGCTGTTTCACTCTCTTCCTGCTGCCTGCAGAGCCAGGTTTCTCTCCTTCTCCAGCACCCAATCTGCCTGCACACCATCAGTCAGTCCCAGTTAAATGTTTTCCTTATAGAGTTGCTGTGGGCATAGTGTCTCTTCACAGCGACAGAAACATTAACTAAGGCATATATATATTAAAATTAAATAACATTCACCTTTAATATTTTCCCGAGTATATACTTCCTTGTAGAATTTTCTAGAACTCACACTGTTTTGTGCATATAAACTAGAATAATCCTGGAATTTAAAACTACATTTATAAACCAGAATATAAAGTTAGTTCCATGCGGCATTTATATGTGAAAGGTCCCTCCACAGCCTCAGATACCTGAACACTTGGTCTAAGGCTGGTGGTTCTGTTTTGAGCGACTCTGGGAGGTACAGTCTTGCTGAAGAAACTGTCATTAGGGCAAGCTTTGAGGGGTCACGGTCTCACCCCACTTCTAGTTTATTTTCTGGGCTTCTGCCTGCACTGCTCTGGCTGCCATTCCTCCCGTCATGGACTGCCCGGGAACCATGTGCCAAAATAAACCCTTCCCCTGTGAGCTGCCAATGCTGCGTCACAGCCACAGAGACTCAAACGAGGACAACTCACAATGAGCAGCAGCCTCATCCACCCACGGGGCTTCCCTGTGTGGAGATGGTAACCGTGGCCACCACGCACTGGGCTTCCCTGTGTGGAGATGGTAACTGTGGCCCCCACACACTGGGCTTCCCTGTGTGAGAACAGACAGAACCGTGGCCCCCACACACTGGGCTTCCCTGTGTGGAGATGGTAACCGTGGCCACCACGCACTGGGCTTCCCTGTGTGGGAACAGACAGAACCATGGCCCCACTCTAAAGAACAGGCCCTCCCCAGGGGTGTGAACACTGTCTGAAAATATTCATGCTATGGTTCTTAAGGGCTAGAGCACAGGCATGCATGAGATCCTAGGTGTGCACACACACACAGTCACACAACACACAGACACAGGCACACACAGGCAAGCAAGCACACAGACACAGGTACACAGACATATAGGTACACGTACTCACACACATAGTCATACACATGGGATATCATAGACATGCAGACACAGGCATACCGGCACTCACATACATAGTCATAAGCACAAAGGCACACACATATGCATGCACACACATAGGCATGCACATGTGCATATTCAATTTATGTTGTGGGCAAAACCACAGTTCAGTTAACACAATATTTCAGTTATTTAAAACTGAGTGGGCATCTGAACTTGGTCCTGAATCTAGACTTTTTTTTTCCTGCCTACTCATAATGCAACGGCTTATAGAAACTTGCAAATTTGGTGAACAAATCAACCCAAAGTTTGTTGTTTTTTAATAATAAAACAAACATGCAAAATCAGAACACAGGGGAAAAAAAATCCCTGAACCCTACCAAATCCATAAGAAATGACATATAAACTGTAAAAACCTTTCTCAGCAGGGACAGCCATCAGTGATAGCAATGATTTCATAACTCTCATCACAAGAACAAACATTATCTTGAATAGTTAAATACATATGGACTAATTGAATATAAAAAGCAACTTTTTATCTATGTGTCTTTAAATACATAGAAGCATTAGCAATCGGCTCAAGGAGCACTTGCTCTGGACGGTGAGTGGTGGGGATGGGAAGTCCTCCACATGCACTGATGGGGATGTCATGGGGGACACGTGCCGTAAGAGGAAAACAAAGTACCTACATTTCAGCCCTGCACATGGGCAGGAAATAAAATCTCCATTCAAATGGTAACAATTTAACAATTGTAAAGAATTATTAACATACAGCAAATAATTCTAAAATGCAAATCCAATGAGAATCGCCTGACGCATCTAAAGAGCTTACTGGCTCCAGCAGGGTAAGGGCGCACAGTGGGCACTTTACCTCGGATGTCTCCTCCAGCACAGAAGGCCTTCCCTCCAGTTCCCTTTATGATGATCAGGAACGTCTCAGGGTCTTGTTCCCACTTCTACACAAACATAAAAGATGATGGTGGCTTAAGTTCATGTAAGACACATTCACATCCATATGTGTGTGCACGTGGCCTTTCCTAAGAGACATCCAGAGGAATGGATTCTACCCACTTAATTTTCTTTCTAAGTGCAATCTGTGTTCCAGAAAGAGCTGTCAAAGCTTTAATACTAAGATGAATAAACAGGTGCCTAATGACACTGTGTTATATACATTTATATACATTTGTCTAGTGAACACAGCCACCCAAAGAGTGGGGGCATGAGGTGCAGGAATAACTTTTCCCCATAGCAAGATAGCACTGTTATACCAGAAAAATAACTATTACACAGTTAAGTTATTTACCAAGTTTTTAAATATGTGGTGGATGGGGGTTTGGTGAGGTCAGGCAATAAACTGATCACGATGGGATTGTGGGGAGCCGGTCAGTGACGCAGTGTTCGCTTTATAACCACACTACGACAGATCACCGTTCTCATTTCCTCACAGCTGAGGAGAGTGGGGTGCAGAGACTGACGTGCCTCGTCAGTTACAGGGTTTAATACTCAGAAATCCAGGTGGGGTGCAGAGACTGACGTGCCTAGTCAGTTACAGGGTTTAATACTCAGAAATCCAGGTGGGGTGCAGAGACTGACGTGCCTCGTCAGTTACAGGGTTTAATACTCAGAAATCCAAGTTTCAAATACAAGCCTGACTTTCAGCCCTACACTTTCTAATGTCGTGATGTGGGAGGTAATATATGCTGTGAATATGTCTTACTGACATTGGTTAATAAAGAAGCTGCTTTCGGCCAATGGTTTAACAGAATATAGCCAGGCTGTAAAAGATATATATTGAGAGAGCAGGCAGAGTTGGGGAGACACCATGCAGCTGCCGCCAGAGACAGATCCTAGAACCTTGCCAGTAGGCTACAACCTTGTGGTGACGCACAGACTAATAGAGATGGGTTGATTTAAGATGTAAGAGCTAGCTAGAAATACGCATAAGCTATGGGCCAAACAGTACTGGAATTAATACAGATTTCTGTGTGATTACTTTGAGAGTCTGGGCAGTCGGGAAACAAACAAGTACCCTCTCTCAACAAATTTGCACCCAATGTGGGGCCACCAGAGGAGAAAGATGTGAGTTGCCAGTTGGAACCTTGACAGTAGGCCACAGACCTCATGGTATCTTGGTGCTGCCAGGAGCAGATGTGTCTCAATGTCATGAAAAATCCTAAGTTCTTAAACATTTTAAATGTCATATTCTGTAGTCTTTGAAAGATCTGAAGAATACCTATCCTTCTGAAATACATCTCTGTACATCCAGAAAACTTAACTACAAGTTAATATGACTACAAGCTTGACTATTATAGATGACTCTCTATTAACCTATATTTCTTAATTATACATTACATTTTTAAATGAGCTACATAAACACAATACCTTAATCAAGACCAGAAATATACATATAACAGAATTAATCTAAAATCCAACCATTTTGGTTACCTGGCCCTTTTTTGTCTATTTTTTAGTCTCTTTGCCCATGTAGTAGGGCCCCAGAGGGTCTAACAGGGAGATACCATATGGTGGGCAGACCAAAGAGCACGCCAGGAATATGCCTATGTGGCATGGCATGCTCCAGGAGCCAGAGAGGTACCCCTGTTCTCTCTCCTCACATGGCCGGATGCAGGACCATGTTCACTCTGGACTCTCCTGGATGTCCCTGTCTCTGTCTATGCCCTCTCTTCTATCTACGCAAACCTTCTCCATCCAGATGCAGGACCATGTTCACTCTGGACTCTCCTGGATGTCCCTGTCTCTGTCTATGCCCTCTCTTCTATCTACGCAAACCTTCTCCATCCGGATGCAGGACCATGTTCACTCTGGACTCTCCTGGATGTCCCTGTCTCTGTCTATGCCCTCTCTTCTATCTACAGCAAACCTTCTCCATCCGGATGCAGGACCATGTTCACTCTGGACTCTCCTGGATGTCCCTGTCTCTGTCTATGCCCTCTCTTCTATCTACGCAAACCTTCTCCATCATGCTGAGGAGCAGTCATGTCCTTCCTTGGTACTTCCTTTTTTCATTCATCTGGTGCCAAAACCCGGGACTGGCATATGTGAGTTCCCTTCCAAGGGACACAACCTCTCCAAACCAAGCTGATTTGACTCTCCTAAAAGGTGAATAGATCATTTGTTTCTGGTGGCTTCTGCCACCCACCATATTAGGCTTCAAATCTTAGAGTCTAAATTTTCAGTCATGTCTTCCCTCCATATACCTGTGGAGCCATCTCCTGCCTATGGTAAGTATACTCTCTCTAGATCCTAGAGCATGCAACACCCTACGGGATGCCTATCACATGGACATTTTCCTGCTATGTCCTCTGGGGCCTCACCACATGGGCTTTTCCTGATATGACCTCTAGGGGCCCCATCACATGGACAACCCCCTACTTACTAAGATGCTTACTCCTCTCCCTCTACTGGAATCCTCTCAGAGCTGAAGGTAACCCTCCCTATGGCAGAATTCCTTTTGCAACCCTTCCTCTTTTCCTTCTCAAACTCAGAAAATCTATAAAACCTTTCTGTCTCACTGCAAAGGGCTTGGCCTCAGTACAGCTCCCTGGCTAAATACAGCACACTTGAGTTCCAAATTCTCACAATTTTTAGCAGCTTCTGCCAGCACAGGCAATGGTCCCAAAGTACCTCTTCTAAGGCTTTTAAACTTTCCATTCTTAAACCTTTTATTTCTACAATTTCTCTGTGCTCTGCTCTCCAGAAACCTTTCAAGACTATTGTGTAAACAGTCCTCATCTCAGGACTTATAACTTCAATGGGTCTGGTTAAAGAATCTGAAAAATCTGTATCAAAAGTCAGCTTAAAGCTTGTAGCAAAAAGTAGTTAAAAAAATCTATACATAGATAATCTTAATTTGATACAACACATTATTCAACTCTTGGGATACAACTCTTGTTTAGAAGAATAGATGTTTTTTAAATAGCAACCATGTGGCTCTCTTCCATCTTAGCTGATGACCTCATCGAGATTTGAAAGTTACCACGTGACTGGCAGCCATCTTTAATAAGGTTAAAGAGGGTAAGACATGTAACTTCACTATCTCAATATGGCCATACGGCATAAAGCAGCGATTATGAAACTTCTTGTGCCTAAGGAGCTCTCTGGTCATCATTATGTCTCCTTTTTGGACTAAGGAGACACAGCAGGTTCCGTAAATAATTTGGATTGGTACGGATTTTTGTATGATGATAAAATGTTAAGGTTATAAAGGTTTACTCAGATTAACAAAAGCTGACTTAGAGAGATATATCTAACTACTTATGTCTTTGCTAACTGTTCAACACAAGGTTTCTAGAAAATTTAAATAAGCAACAATATAAGTTTAATGAATGCTTGAGCTAAGGCTTCACCTCAGCTCCTGGCATCCATGCATCCAAAAAGTCTGGAATGTTTGAATGGAACTTTCCATCCCACGCCCCCTCCTCTGGGAGTTGCCTCAGTCCAGACTCCACCTTCCATAAAGTCTGCCAAAAGATGACCTCTCCCTGAAGAGGCTCACGACCACTCCCACAGGGTATTTAAACTGCCCCACTGGGGAATGAACATGTGGTTTTCCAGTCTTCCTTCCCATCTCCTCTCTGAGGACTGGAAGGCTACTCAGGGGCGCTGGCATCCATTAAATCTGGGCTTTTTCTAATTCAGTTTGATTTGGATTATTGCTTTGGCGGAGAGGTCTATTGGAACATAAAAACTTTTCAGTAAATAAGCAGAAAAGTTCCCAGTGTCCCCATGGACTGATTTATGGTTTAAAGTTTTATTTTGATTACTGTAATTTAGACAAAGCAGCGCACAAGAGCTCAGGTGGAAAGGGTTTTTAATTGCAGGAAAGTGATGAGAAGAAGGGGGAGTGGGAGGGGAGAAGGGAGACCATCTTCTGGGAAAAGGAGTGGCAGAAGAGAGGAGAATGAGACAGACAGACAGACAGGCAGGCAGAGACAGAGAGAAAGAGATGGGAAGTGAGCAGGGTCTTTTTAAAAGGGAACACAGTGCATGTGTACAGTGCTCTTGGTGGCTACAAGTGAATACACAGTGCATGTGTACAGTGTTCTTACTGCTACAAGTGAATACACAGTGCATGTGTACAGTGTTCTTACTGCTACAAGTGAATACACAGTGCATGTGTACAGTGTTCTTACTGCTACAAGTGAATACACAGTGCATGTGTACAGTGCTCTTACTGCTACAAGTGAATACACAGTGCATGTGTACAGTGTTCTTACTGCTACAAGTGAATACACAGTGCATGTGTACAGTGCTCTTACTGCTACAAGAGAATACATAGTGCATGTGTACAGTGCTCTTGGTGGCTACAAGTGAACACACAGTGCATGTGTACAGTGTTCTTAGTGCTACAAGTGAATACACAGTGCATGTGTACAGTGTTCTTACTGCTACAAGTGAATACACAGTGCATGTGTACAGTGTTCTTGGTGGCTACAAGTGAATACACAGTGCATGTGTACAGTGTTCTTGGTGGCTACAAGTGAACACACAGTGCATGTGTACAGTGCTCTTGGTGGCTACAAGTGAACACACAGTGCATGTGTACAGTGTTCTTAGTGCTACAAGTGAATACACAGTGCATGTGTACAGTGTTCTTAGTGGCTACAAGTGAATACACAGTGCATGTGTACAGTGCTCTTGGTGGCTACAAGTGAACACACAGTGCATGTGTACAGTGTTCTTAGTGCTACAAGTGAATACACAGTGCATGTGTACAGTGTTCTTAGTGGCTACAAGTGAATACACAGTGCATGTGTACAGTGCTCTTACTGCTACAAGTGAATACACAGTGCATGTGTACAGTGTTCTTAGTGCTACAAGTGAATACACAGTGCATGTGTACAGTGTTCTTAGTGGCTACAAGTGAATACACAGTGCATGTGTACAGTGCTCTTACTGCTACAAGTGAATACACAGTGCATGTGTACAGTGTTCTTACTGCTACAAGTGAATACACAGTGCATGTGTACAGTGTTCTTACTGCTACAAGTGAATACACAGTGCATGTGTACAGTGTTCTTGGTGGCTACAAGTGAATACACAGTGCATGTGTACAGTGTTCTTGGTGGCTACAAGTGAATACACAGTGCATGTGTACAGTGTTCTTAGTGCTACAAGTGAACACACAGTGCATGTGTACAGTGCTCTTACTGCTACAAGTGAATACACAGTGCATGTGTACAGTGCTCTTACTGCTACAAGTGAACACACAGTGCATGTGTACAGTGTTCTTACTGCTACAAGTGAATACACAGTGCATGTGTACAGTGTTCTTGGTGCTACAAGTGAATACACAGTGCACGTGTACAGTGTTCTTACTGCTACAAGTGAATACACAGTGCATGTGTACAGTGCTCTTGGTGGCTACAAGTGAACACACAGTGCATGTGTACAGTGTTCTTACTGCTACAAGTGAATAGACAGTGCATGTGTACAGTGCTCTTACTCTACAACTGAATACATAGTGCATGTGTACAGTGTTCTTACTGCTACAAGTGAATACACAGTGCATGTGTACAGTGTTCTTACTGCTACAAGTGAATACACAGTGCATGTGTACAGTGTTCTTACTGCTACAAGTGAATACACAGTGCATGTGTACAGTGCTCTTACTGCTACAAGTGAATACACAGTGCATGTGTACAGTGTTCTTAGTGCTACAAGTGAATACATAGTGCATGTGTACAGTGCTCTTACTCTACAAGTGAACACACAGTGCATGTGTACAGTGTTCTTAGTGCTACAAGTGAATACACAGTGCATGTGTACAGTGTTCTTAGTGCTACAAGTGAATACACAGTGCATGTGTACAGTGTTCTTACTGCTACAAGTGAATACACAGTGCATGTGTACAGTGTTCTTGGTGGCTACAAGTGAATACACAGTGCATGTGTACAGTGTTCTTGGTGGCTACAAGTGAACACACAGTGCATGTGTACAGTGCTCTTGGTGGCTACAAGTGAACACACAGTGCATGTGTACAGTGTTCTTAGTGCTACAAGTGAATACACAGTGCATGTGTACAGTGTTCTTAGTGGCTACAAGTGAATACACAGTGCATGTGTACAGTGCTCTTGGTGGCTACAAGTGAACACACAGTGCATGTGTACAGTGTTCTTAGTGCTACAAGTGAATACACAGTGCATGTGTACAGTGTTCTTAGTGGCTACAAGTGAATACACAGTGCATGTGTACAGTGCTCTTACTGCTACAAGTGAATACACAGTGCATGTGTACAGTGTTCTTAGTGCTACAAGTGAACACACAGTGCATGTGTACAGTGCTCTTACTACTACAAGTGAATACACAGTGCATGTGTACAGTGCTCTTACTGCTACAAGTGAACACACAGTGCATGTGTACAGTGTTCTTACTGCTACAAGTGAATACACAGTGCATGTGTACAGTGTTCTTGGTGCTACAAGTGAATACACAGTGCATGTGTACAGTGTTCTTACTGCTACAAGTGAATACACAGTGCATGTGTACAGTGCTCTTGGTGGCTACAAGTGAACACACAGTGCATGTGTACAGTGTTCTTACTGCTACAAGTGAAGAGACAGTGCATGTGTACAGTGCTCTTACTCTACAAGTGAATACATAGTGCATGTGTACAGTGTTCTTACTGCTACAAGTGAATACACAGTGCATGTGTACAGTGTTCTTACTGCTACAAGTGAATACACAGTGCATGTGTACAGTGTTCTTACTGCTACAAGTGAATACACAGTGCATGTGTACAGTGCTCTTACTGCTACAAGTGAATACACAGTGCATGTGTACAGTGTTCTTAGTGCTACAAGTGAATACATAGTGCATGTGTACAGTGCTCTTACTCTACAAGTGAACACACAGTGCATGTGTACAGTGCTCTTGGTGGCTACAAGTGAATACATAGTGCATGTGTACAGTGCTCTTACTCTACAAGTGAATACACAGTGCATGTGTACAGTGCTCTTACTCTACAAGTGAATACACAGTGCATGTGTACAGTGCTCTTGGTGGCTACAAGTGAATACATAGTGCATTTGTACAGTGCTCTTACTCTACAAGTGAATACACAGTGCATGTGTACAGTGTTCTTACTGCTACAAGTGAATACACAGTGCAGTGTACAGTGTTCTTACTGCTACAAGTGAATACACAGTGCATGTGTACAGTGCTCTTACTCTACAAGTGAATACACAGTGCATGTGTACAGTGTTCTTACTGCTACAAGTGAATACACAGTGCAGTGTACAGTGTTCTTACTGCTACAAGTGAATAAACAGTGCATGTGTACAGTGCTCTTACTCTACAAGTGAATACACAGTGCATGTGTACAGTGTTCTTACTGCTACAAGTGAATACACAGTGCAGTGTACAGTGTTCTTACTGCTACAAGTGAATACACAGTGCATGTGTACAGTGCTCTTACTGCTACAAGTGAATACACAGTGCATGTGTACAGTGTTCTTACTCTACAAGTGAATACACAGTGCATGTGTACAGTGCTCTTGGTGGCTACAAGTGAATACATAGTGCATGTGTACAGTGCTCTTACTCTACAAGTGAATACACAGTGCATGTGTACAGTGCTCTTACTCTACAAGTGAATACACAGTGCATGTGTACAGTGCTCTTGGTGGCTACAAGTGAATACATAGTGCATGTGTACAGTGCTCTTACTCTACAAGTGAATACACAGTGCATGTGTACAGTGTTCTTACTGCTACAAGTGAATACACAGTGCATGTGTACAGTGTTCTTACTGCTACAAGTGAATACACAGTGCATGTGTACAGTGTTCTTACTGCTACAAGTGAATACATAGTGCATGTGTACAGTGCTCTTACTCTACAAGTGAACACACAGTGCATGTGTACAGTGCTCTTACTCTACAAGTGAACACACAGTGCATGTGTACAGTGTTCTTACTGCTACAAGTGAATACACAGTGCATGTGTACAGTGTTCTTACTGCTACAAGTGAATACATAGTGCATGTGTACAGTGCTCTTACTCTACAAGTGAACACACAGTGCATGTGTACAGTGCTCTTACTCTACAAGTGAACACACAGTGCATGTGTACAGTGTTCTTGGTGCTACAAGTGAATACACAGTGCATGTGTACAGTGTTCTTGGTGGCTACAAGTGAACACACAGTGCATGTGTACAGTGTTCTTGGTGGCTACAAGTGAACACACAGTGCATGTGTACAGTGCTCTTGGTGGCTACAAGTGAATACACAGTGCATGTGTACAGTGTTTTAGTGCTACAAGTGAATACACAGTGCATGTGTACAGTGTTCTTAGTGCTACAAGTGAATACACAGTGCATGTGTACAGTGTTCTTACTGCTACAAGTGAATACACAGTGCATGTGTACAGTGTTCTTACTGCTACAAGTGAATACACAGTGCATGTGTACAGTGTTCTTACTGCTACAAGTGAATACATAGTGCATGTGTACAGTGCTCTTACTGCTACAAGTGAATACACAGTGCATGTGTACAGTGTTCTTACTGCTACAAGTGAATACACAGTGCATGTGTACAGTGTTCTTACTGCTACAAGTGAATACACAGTGCATGTGTACAGTGTTCTTACTGCTACAAGTGAATACACAGTGCATGTGTACAGTGTTCTTACTGCTACAAGTGAATACATAGTGCATGTGTACAGTGCTCTTACTGCTACAAGTGAATACACAGTGCATGTGTACAGTGTTCTTGGTGGCTACAAGTGAATACACAGTGCATGTGTACAGTGTTCTTGGTGCTACAAGTGAATACACAGTGCATGTGTACAGTGTTCTTACTGCTACAAGTGAATACACAGTGCATGTGTACAGTGCTCTTGGTGGCTACAAGTGAATACACAGTGCATGTGTACAGTGTTCTTACTGCTACAAGTGAATACATAGTGCATGTGTACAGTGTTCTTAGTGCTACAAGTGAATACACAGTGCATGTGTACAGTGTTCTTGGTGGCTACAAGTGAATACACAGTGCATGTGTACAGTGTTCTTGGTGCTACAAGTGAACACACAGTGCATGTGTACAGTGCTCTTAGTGCTACAAGTGAATACACAGTGCATGTGTACAGTGTTCTTGGTGGCTACAAGTGAACACACAGTGCATGTGTACAGTGTTCTTAGTGCTACAAGTGAACACACAGTGCATGTGTACAGTGTTCTTGGTGGCTACAAGTGAATACACAGTGCATGTGTACAGTGTTTTAGTGCTACAAGTGAATACACAGTGCATGTGTACAGTGCTCTTACTGCTACAAGTGAATACACAGTGCATGTGTACAGTGTTCTTGGTGGCTACAAGTGAATACACAGTGCATGTGTACAGTGTTCTTGGTGCTACAAGTGAATACACAGTGCATGTGTACAGTGTTCTTGGTGCTACAAGTGAATACACAGTGCATGTGTACAGTGTTCTTAGTGCTACAAGTGAATACATAGTGCATGTGTACAGTGTTCTTACTGCTACAAGTGAATACATAGTGCATGTGTACAGTGTTCTTGGTGCTACAAGTGAATACACAGTGCATGTGTACAGTGTTCTTAGTGCTACAAGTGAATACACAGTGCATGTGTACAGTGTTCTTACTGCTACAAGTGAATACACAGTGCATGTGTACAGTGTTCTTAGTGCTACAAGTGAACACACAGTGCATGTGTACAGTGCTCTTACTGCTACAAGTGAATACACAGTGCATGTGTACAGTGTTCTTACTGCTACAAGTGAATACATAGTGCATGTGTACAGTGTTCTTAGTGCTACAAGTGAACACACAGTGCATGTGTACAGTGCTCTTACTGCTACAAGTGAATACACAGTGCATGTGTACAGTGCTCTTACTGCTACAAGTGAACACACAGTGCATGTGTACAGTGCTCTTACTGCTACAAGTGAATACACAGTGCATGTGTACAGTGTTCTTACTGCTACAAGTGAATACACAGTGCATGTGTACAGTGTTCTTACTGCTACAAGTGAATACACAGTGCATGTGTACAGTGTTCTTACTGCTACAAGTGAATACACAGTGCATGTGTACAGTGTTCTTAGTGGCTACAAGTGAATACACAGTGCATGTGTACAGTGTTCTTACTGCTACAAGTGAATACACAGTGCATGTGTACAGTGTTCTTAGTGGCTACAAGTGAACACACAGTGCATGTGTACAGTGCTCTTACTGCTACAAGTGAATACACAGTGCATGTGTACAGTGCTCTTACTGCTACAAGTGAACACACAGTGCATGTGTACAGTGCTCTTACTGCTACAAGTGAATACACAGTGCATGTGTACAGCGTTCTTACTGCTACAAGTGAATACACAGTGCATGTGTACAGTGTTCTTACTGCTACAAGTGAATACACAGTGCATGTGTACAGTGTTCTTACTGCTACAAGTGAACACACAGTGCATGTGTACAGTGTTCTTGGTGGCTACAAGTGAATACACAGTGCATGTGTACAGTGTTCTTACTGCTACAAGTGAATACACAGTGCATGTGTACAGTGTTCTTGGTGGCTACAAGTGAACACACAGTGCATGTGTACAGTGCTCTTACTGCTACAAGTGAAGAGACAGTGCATGTGTACAGTGCTCTTGGTGGCTACAAGTCAGGTCAGTACAGATTATAAACAATGGGAATGCTAGTGTGTCTTTAAAAAAACGCTGTTTTCGCAAACTCAAAGAATTCTTGCAAGTTCCAGGTAGTCAACTTGGAGGATTCACCTCAAACAGACAAGATCAGATGCACCCCTCCCTCATTTACCAGGCCCTAAGCAGCTCAAGCCTCCCCGCTTCCTCTGGTCTTGACACCCTCCTTCCTCAAATACTAAGACCTAAAGAAAAAACAATTTTCCCCCCTAAACTTAACCTTGTCCTCTGCTCTGCCGACATCTCCCCAGGTTCAAGAAGCATCAGAGTTCCACAGAGCCTGCATATTTTCTTGGATGGTAACTTCAGTTAAATCTTCAATTTTTCAAGTTCAAACTTAACAGGATAAAAATATAAAATCCTAGTCTTATAAAAGCTACCAATTTAAACTGCTAAAGATAATTAAGACATACAGGTTAATGCATTTCCAAAGTAAAATCTAAACTCAGGTATGCTTGATGGATACATAGTCTTCAAACTCTTCAGAGATAGGTTGAATATGGCATTTAAAACATTTAATGAAAAGGTTTCCCAGAGAAGACAGAAACGCCCCTCTTCTAGCAGGAACCTAAGGTCTCCAAAGAACAGAGATGGGCAGAGACGCCACCTGAATTATGGTAGCCCTAAACAGTTGGCAACACTGCCCCGTGCCTCGCCTGCTGTCCAGGCTCTGCCCAAGCTGTAGCCCTGTGGGCTGACTGCGCTACTCTGCCTGTAAGGCCTGGTCACGGTAAGGCCAGTCCCCGGAGTTTCTCCACAGGACCACCACAGACCTGAGTCTGGTAGTCCAAGGCCAAGGCTGCTCTGTGTGGCAGCAGACGATTAAATGCTGTCCTATACAACAGTCAAATACATATAACCACTGACTGTCCCCAGTGAAGCCACTGAGACCACGGGAGCCTAGGGGCAACTGTCTGGGGAGTGGGTCTCTATCACTTTCATTGACAGATAAGCAATTGGGGTTATACCTCTGCTATAACTTACCCTTTCCAGATCTCTGATAATATTGGCTGTTGCTTTAACAGCAACAAGCACCCCAGCTCTCCCCAAGACTTCAGCTACCTTCTCATTTCTTTGGCCTTTTCAGTCCTGGCCAACATTCCAGCTTTCCTGAGTTCCCAAAAAGGATGCTCCAGTGTCAGGAAGCAGTCATGAAAAAGATCACACTGTCCCTTACCATAATCTATTATCAGCAAAAGGGCTGGGATGTTAGGTCTCAAACCCAGGCCTATTTACTGTATCAAAGTGGACCTGGCACCAGGTTCACCTAGCATCCCTCAGTCTCTTCCTATTAAGGGGTATGGTTGGCGCATCCCACTCTCTAAACTTGTGCAGACCAGAAGCCAGGCTGCCCTCGCCCCAGCTTCTGCACGTAGTCCAGTCATTTTGGTTGCCTGGGTCTTTTCTGTCTACCCTCTACTCTCCTGGTTCTCCCCTCCCCGTGTCCCTCACATGGCCCAACTCAGGGTCATGTTCACTCTGGGCTCTCCGAGATGTCCCTGACTCTGGCTATGGTCTCTCTTTTATTTACAGTAACCCTTCTCCTGCACCACACCGTGGAGCTAATGCCCTGAGCAGTCAGCATCACTGCTTAAGTGAAGAGTGGACCATGAGAAACAAGACCTGCGGGAAGCAGAAAGCATGTGTCCTAAGACAGCGAGTGGGGTGGGCAGGCTCCACAGGAAAGCATCAGTGTGCTGCTGAGTCCTAGGACAAAATACCAGGCGTGTCCCCTACCGGATACTTCAGAAGGATCTCCACGGGGCTTTCCGTTATTACAGACCTTCAGCTGTGGGTAGATCTGCTGGATCATGTTCATAGACAGGGCGTTGAGGACCTTGGGTCTGTTCAGTGTTATGACTCCTGCACAGCCCCTCCTCTCCAGCAGCACTTCCGGGGCTTCTGTGTGCACGGACATCCTCTGAGTGAACAAAGAACACCGTCAGGAAGTTTTATCAATGCCCACAGCAAAACACACACCACGTGCACACCTTTCAAATGATAACCAAAGAAGTGGCGACCAGGGACACCTAGCGTCCCCAGCCTACACAGACGGAGCAGTCCCAAAGCAAGCCATGCACACCTCCCAGATGTTCAGTTCTGCATGTCTATGTGGACTGGATCAACTCATCTAAAGCACGGCCTCTTCCTAGAGCCCCTCGGACTAGGAAGTACCCCAAAACCTTGTAGCTTGTTACCACATTTCAAATTCTACACCAGGCGCTTAGAAAATGTGGACGGTACATGACTCTCATTATAGTAGCTGTGAGCAACTTGGAAAAGGCAGCATCTGGGCAGGGCTGTGGTGTCCACGAGGCAAATGGAGGTGAGAACTCCAGGTACAACGATGGCCTGGACCAGCCATAAACAACGAACATCTGGACATGCCACGATGCTAGCCCTGAGTGCAACTGCGTGTCCTGCGTTGGAAAGACGCCGTGCAAGCATCGGCAGGGTCTCCTGCAGGACTACTAGGTCACTCCCTGTGTGACTACAGCCCCGACACGGCTGTCTTCTGTCCAAAGGCTGTCAGTCAGAATCAGAGTAGGCTAGCACGCTGCTTCTCTGGGTGCAGTCAGCACCACGTTTAGAGAGGGCAGCGCCACTAAAAGTGGCGGGGTACGGTAAGAAACATGGAAATAGAGTCACGCGAAGAGAATGAGAAAGGAATAAGAAGGAAAGGCCGTGATTCCTCCTAGGTATGATGGAGGGCGACTGAAGATGCAGGGGTGAACTTAGTCGGAGACAGGGATACCTGGGAGAGTCCAGAGTGGACGTGACCAGACTGAACTGGGCCATGTGGGGAGACAGGGACGGGAAGGGAGGGGAGAACCAGGTACAAGAACCAAGAGACCAAAGGTTCAAAAGGGGCTGGAAACCAAAATGCTCTGGGGGAAGGACAGCTTAGGCCGTGGCCTGGAGAGTTTGGGGTAGAGGCTGGGAATGCCACCACACCCTGTAACAGGGCAGACTCAGGGGTGCTGGGAGAAACTCGTGTAAAATTATGTTACATATTTAATTCTCATGAAAATTCATTACCACATAATAACCAAGAAATGATATGTACTTAGAAGTGCCTTAGGACAACCTATTGAGGGGCTGGAGAGATGGCTCAGTGGTTAAGAACACTGGCTGTTCTTCCAGAGGTCCTGAGTTCAAATCCCAGCAACCATAGGGTGGTTGTGATGAGATATGGTGCCCTCTTCTGGCCTGCAGACAGAACAACACTGTACATATAATCTTTTTGGAAAAAAAAAAAAGAAAGCTTATTGAATGAAGCTGGATGGTGGTGTTGCACACCTTTAATCCCAGCACTGCAGAGGTAGGTAGATCTCTGAGTCCTATGCCAGTCTGGTCTGCAAAGCAAGTTCTAGGACAGCCAGGGCTATGCTGTCCAGAGCCAAAGAAAACAACCAGACACTTTTCTACAGGTTCTTAGCATCCACGTTCAGATCAGACTGCATCCAGAAGAGTTTTTACCACAAGCTAACAACAAAAGCTCTTACTGCAGAAGCTCTAGAACTGCACCTGAGGGCTCCAGGCTCCCATCTTAGGCTGCAGTGAGGATTAGTTGAGCTAGTACATGTATGACGTACTTAGCGCAGCTCCTGCACATGGAGCTATAGGGGGTGCTCATTCCTACTAAGGCATTCATCAGATTCTACAGGAGATACAAAACTGAATAAAAAAGATTTTTCTGTAATCTGATAAACAACAAATGTTTACCTTTGCAAGGTACAATTAGCATAATTGCTAAGGCATTAACATTTATTATTAGCAATAACTGCTAAAGTATGAAGTTATTATTTATACATTATATACCGTATTGGTGGTCTCTAAGATTTTTAAATTTTAAATTTTATTCTATGTCTATGGGTGCTTTGACAGCATGTATGTCTATGTCCCAAATGCTCACAGTGCCTATAGATGCCAGAAGAGGGAACTGGAGTTACATGGAGCCACCATGGAACTGAGCCCCAGTCCTCTAAAAGAATAGTCAGTATCTTAAGCATTGCTGAGCTATTTCTCCAGCCTGCATGCTAAGTCTTAAAATGTAATACTTTTTTTTTAACATTTTTGAATCACTGTATGGTAAAGACTATCCTCATTATATATATATATATATATATATATATGTGTGTGTGTGTGTGTGTGTGTGTGTGTGTGTGTGTGTGTGTAAGCAACAATCAACTAAGCATTTGTCTAAGATTAACTTGAAGACAGTCAGATTTAACCATACCCATTAAAACAGCCTTACAACACAAATGCAGGAGGTGGCATGTTTCATCATGGGAACTTGAGGGCAGAGGTTCGGAAGCCAAGGAAACTGGCCATCCCAGGCATGTCTACTTCCCTAACAGAGACACTTTTAAGTTCTATCATGAACAGCAAAGCAAAGCCCAAACTTACCAGATGTTGCAGAACAACCCTGGCTCTTCTGAGGGAGCTGAACCTGAAAGAGACGCAGACTGCAATGAGTCCAGTAACACAGGCAACTGTGTCTTGATGCACAAACACCGGAAGGCCTTAACTATGTTGGGACAGAACCTTGAAAACAGACTGAACAGCCATGAAATGACGCCCATCTCAAAGGACTTCGGCAGCACCCTCTTCCCAGGTGTTTGGTGAACTTCATATGTGTGTATATACATATATACAGATATATGATGTATATATCATATATAGCCACCTACTTACAGAACACCAAAGATAAACCTAAGTAGCTCCACTAACGTGTAACCTGGGGAACCCATGATTTTACTGGGGTCACTTACAGAACACGTATGAGGAGGGGTGCGGGTGAATGTAGAGCAGCCGCACCACTAGACTGTCCTGTCCCAACATGGATGTTAGCTAGCTCACAGCTACATAGATGGAGTCCCTGCTTCCATTAACCGTCCATGATCTGTACCCTCTGCCTTCCAAGACCACAAGGGCATGCGCAAACAGGACAGTTACACACAGAAGGAAATCTGGAATTCCAGTGAGGGTCTACTAAGTCTCCCCAAACTCTAAGGAAAACTAACCGCGTCAACAAGCCTGAGCTCAGCTTGTGTGTGTGTGTGTGGTGTGTTGTGTGTGTGCATATGCAGTGTGCATGTATGTATGTGTGTATATGTTGTGTATGTGTGTTGTGTGTGTACACATGTGTGTGTTGTGTGTATATGCGGTGTGCATGTGTGTTGTGTGTGTATATGTGGTGTATGTGTGTTGTGTGTATATGCGGTGTGCATGTGTGTTGTGTGTATATGTGGTGTGCATGTGTGTTGTGTGTGTATATGCGGTGTGCACATGTGTGTTGTGTGTATATGTGGTGTATGTGTGTTGTGTGTGTATATGCGGTGTGCACATGTGTGTGGTGTGTGTATATGCGGTGTGCATGTGTGTTGTGTGTGTATATGTGGTGTATGTGTGTGTTGTGTGTATATGCGGTGTGCACATGTGTGTGGTGTGTGTGTATATATGTGGTGTCTGTGTGGTGTGTCTGTGTGGCGTCTGTGTGTATGTGCGCGCATGTGTCTTTTGTAAGCAGTCCCAGCTGTGATGAAGATGGCTGTTATGCTTGAGAACGGCTCTCTACAACACCGTATGATAGAGCAATCCTACTCTTTTGACTAAATGAGCCAGAAGCTTACATCTACAAGAAAACCTACAAACCTGAATGTGTATTTTATATTAGCTGCATCTACAGATGCAAAATACAGGCATAACCAAGATATCCTTAAGTAAATCCATACAGGAATGGAAGCCATAAAAAGAAATGAGCTACCAACTCTAAGCATCCCACACACAGAAGAATGGAACTTAAATAATGTGTGCTCCTAAGAGGTAAATCTGAGAAAATACCGCGAGCTTTCAAGTGTAGGACATTTTGGGAATGGCAGTTCTGAAACACACAGAACAATAAACAGCTGTCAGAGATTTGGGGGGGGGGGAAGAGAAATGGAGAGCGGAGACACGTTCAATCTAATCTGTAAACACTGTACACGCCATCAGATTAAACCAATCTGTAAACACTGCACACGTCATCAGATTAAACCAATCTGTAAACACTGCACACGTCATCAGATTAAACTAATCTGTAAACACTGCACACGTCATCAGATTAAACTAATCTGTAAACACTGCACACGTCATCAGATTAAACCAATCTGTAAACACTGCACACGCCATCAGATTAAACTAATCTGTAAACACTGCACACGTCATCAGATTAAACCAATCTGTAAACACTGCACACACCATCAGATTAAACTAATCTGTAAACACTGCACACGCCATCAGATTAATCTGTAAACACTGCGCACGTCATCAGATTAAACTAATCTGTAAACACTGCACACGTCATCAGATTAAACTAATCTGTAAACACTGCACACGTCATCAGATTAATCTGTAAACACTGCGCACGTCATCAGATTAAACTAATCTGTAAACACTGCACACGTCATCAGATTAAACTAATCTGTAAACACTGCACACGCCATCAGATTAAACTAATCTGTAAACACTGCACACGTCATCAGATTAAACTAATCTGTAAACACTGCACACGTCATCAGATTAATCTGTAAACACTGCGCACGTCATCAGATTAAACTAATCTGTAAACACTGCACACGTCATCAGATTAAACTAATCTGTAAACACTGCACACGTCATCAGATTAAACCAATCTGTAAACACTGCACACGCCATCAGATTAAACTAATCTGTAAACACTGCACACGTCATCAGATTAATCTGTAAACACTGCGCACGTCATCAGATTAAACTAATCTGTAAACACTGCACACGTCATCAGATTAAACTAATCTGTAAACACTGCACACGCCATCAGATTAAACTAATCTGTAAACACTGCACACGTCATCAGATTAAACTAATCTGTAAACACTGCGCACGTCATCAGATTAATCTGTAAACACTGCGCACGTCATCAGATTAAACTAATCTGTAAACACTGCACACGTCATCAGATTAAACTAATCTGTAAACACTGCACACGCCATCAGATTAAACCAATCTGTAAACACTGCACACGCCATCAGATTAAACTAATCTGTAAACACTGCACACGTCATCAGATTAAACTAATCTGTAAACACTGCACACGCCATCAGATTAAACTAATCTGTAAACACTGCACATGCCTTTAGATTAAAAATTTTGAATGAAACTTCAGTTTAACTTTTGGAAAATCTCAAAACATTCCACAAACAAAAATCTGTAAAATTTTAAATTACATTTTGTTAATTGTGTAAAGAATGTGGAATCTGTCACTATTTTAATTTGGTAAGGATGAAACACAATACGCAGTCTGAGAGAGCCCTGGGAGAGGCCTACGTTGCTCTGGCCTCCTAAACAAGCAATCAGAATGGACAGACCTGTATCCTGCAGCAGTTTAGGGAGACAAGGGTTACCTAGCTCACAGGTCACACGACATCCTGAGGTCACCAGAGCAGGGACTGGAGCAGAGGGCACAGGGGAACACTCATTCTCGGCTGGCTGCTCCTGGCTTGCTCAGTTTGCTTTCTTCTACACCCCAGAACTACATGCCAGGGGTGACGCTGCTCACACAGACTGGCGCTCATACACAAGCAAGAAAACGCCCTACAGGCTTGGCTACAGGCCAATCTAACAGAGGCGTCTCCTCAGCTGAGGCTCCCTCTTCTCAGCTGACTGTGGGTTCGACGATGGTGGCACATGCATATGGTTCCTAGGAAGAGGAGGCAGGAGACCATTGAGCATCTCTTGCTCTTGGGAAACTCACAAGGTGGTGACCGAACATCAGAAAAGGGCATCGCTAGAATACCCTGGGATGGGTGCTTCTTCTCGAAGACATCAAACTTAAGATACAGAGAAAAACCAAAGCAGGAATCAGCAGGCACAGCCTTAACAAGGCCCAGGCCATCTGCAGATGTGCACGCTGTCTGGTGGAACTAAGAGCTGCCAGGGGTTAATGCTTTTCAGTGACAGCACGCCAAACGAATAACTGAGACAAAAAAGGAAATAAAGAAAATCTAGGACCATCACTGCTACCACTTACAAATATGTGAAACCGCTGTATATGAATAACTGAAATCCAAGTGACTTTCTAGAAGTTATATTATTTTTCTTTTAAATTATGCTCAAATTGACAATACAACCAAAGAAATAAATCACGTATTTGTTTGAATAAGTCACGATTTACATTTCTGACCTAGCATATTTTAAATTTGCTTCACTACAGCGAAGCCTTCTGCTCCCAGCCCAGTGTCCCGCCATGTGTCTGTACATCAGAGTCTTCTGAAGACCCCTGTGGATCACTATCCTAAAACTCTGGCGGCAACTGCCCAGTTCAGTACTGACTAGAGGTGAGGCACAGGCGTGGGTACTTTGTTCGACAAAATGACCACTACAAAGTGCAAGCAAGTTGTCCTTCAAATAAAACACTATAAAAAATAGCCAGAAGTGACAGTGACAGGTAATTCAGGAGGATTTTCCAGAAAGGGTTTTCATGCAGGCTTTGTGCCCATGCTGAGGCCAGAGGTCAAGGCTGAGTGTCAACTGCTTCAAGGCCTGATTTCAAGTTCAAGTTTATCTTTTTAGGACTCTCTCTCACTGAACCTGCTAGACCAGACTTTCCAGCAAGCCCAGGGCTCCTGCCTCCGCCTCCCAGCACTGACATTTGAGTGTGGCATGCTTGCACAAGTACTTCACCCAGCTAATCTGTCCCCCAACCCCTCACACAGTCTCTTAAATCTGTAACACCCGATTTAAACACTCAAACAGCCGATTTCTAAAAAACAATTTAAAAATTCTACTTGACTCAATTTTGTCTTTTCAGTATTGAAAAGCTCACAAGGGACAAACACGCATACTCAGAACCGTTGGCTTATTTCCCAGCACATCGAATTGGGGAGAGAAGAGTTCTTTCGGTCAAACCACAGAGGCTCTGAAGTCCTTAATAAGGCCAGCGCCCAGCTCAAGGCTGCAGAGGGTGCCGCCAGTCTGGCAGATCTAAGTAATGGTTTAAGTACTGCCTGAGCAGAAAAGGACATGAGAAAAGAAACGCAGGCTTAACTTCAAGTCCCCGTTTAATCTATGAAACAGTTCTGCCAGAATCAAGAAGCTGACCCACAGTGACCACACCCACATGCAAAGCACTGCGCAAGACACCTGCAGTCACAAAGACCCGGTACCAGTGGCAAAGAGAGTAAAGAAGAGTTAAGTGTAACTAAATTCTCCACCATTTCTATACATTCACATTGTTTCCATTTAGGGCCAACTAACCTAAGACTTAAAATCCCATACTGGGGCTGGAGATGTAGTCTGTGATACAGCATTTAGTTCAATCTCTAGTACTACAAAAATATAAAACATGGTACTTGAGAATTCAGTATCCAAATTTATCCCAAGCCTTTTTTTCTTTGGGGGGGGGGGGTGTTCAACACAGGGTTCTCTGTGTAATAGTCCTAGCTCTTGTAGACCTTGCTGGCCTCGAATTTACAGCTATTTTGCCTGCCTCTGTCTCAGGAGTGCTGGAATGAAAGGTGTGCACCACCACCTGGCATCTTAGCTTTCTTTTTTTAATGACTCCAAGACTGCCATCTAGTGGATAGGAGGGGTACACACATCTCTCTAGCAAAGCAGCCCTGGTTCAGTTACCACCAACACTATTTAATCCTTGCAGAGGATGTGAAATGCTGGAAACCTGGCTCAAAGGGTAAAGTATTTGCTTCATCAAAGACCACAGAAGAAACTGAAGGACACAGAAATCTCCCTGGTGATTACAAGAAGGTGGAAAAACAACTATGGTAGCCGTAACCCACGTCTTTAGGCCCAGCACCGGGAAGGCAAAGCAGCTGGATCTCTGTGAGTTCCAGGCAAGCCTGGTGACAGCGAGTTATAGACCAGCGGTGGATACACAGTGAGACACTGTCTCAAAACAAATACATGAACAAACAAGCAAACAACAATGGGACACCATCATCTTAGGATGATACAAGCTTCAGAAACATTGTTGCAATCATCCAGTCAAGCAAATAATACAAGCTTACGAAATCACACAACTCTACAAGGAACTGCTCAAGCAAGAAAATGTGACTAGAAAAAAAAAAAGGCTCAGAGACTCAGATTGCACTGGCAGCTGCCAGAGTTAAGTAGAGCCGAAAAGTCAAGCGAGTAACTCAGGGGTGATTAACTCAGGGGTGAAGCGACAGAAAACAGGGACACGGTGCACTGAGCGGATGTCTGGAAAAGGGGATGGCTGCAAGCAAGAACAGGAAGGGAAATACTGGTCCTGAGACACTTAAAGGGCACTAACTGCTTTACAGGATGAAATACGATTTTGGTTTTTAGGTTGCGTTTGCTGTGACGGAAAGTAGAAACTTTCAACAACAAATGAAGAAACGACTCTGAAGCCTATGAGAAAAGCCAGGACTGAAGACACATGGGGGGGGGGAGGTTCCCAGAGCAACCACAGAGGCTCTAGAACCTCCACCTGTCTGCAAGAAATAAATACAAACACTGCAGCGCACAGGTTAGTCTGCAAGTGTGTTTTGTTATTCTGTTCCTGGTTAGTCAACAGCTATTTTAAAATCACAAACATTTTTTAAAAATGTTCTTTCACTTTTTCCAGAAAAATAAAACACAAATTTTAAAAGGCAGCCTGCTCATGGGAATAGCAGGCCTACACTCTATTAACCCTATCAGTGCCAGAGGTGAGAAGCTGCCCGTGAACCCGAGAGCCTTCTCCCTCGCCCAATAGCGCCCTGCTGGTCCTACCGCTGTCATAGGTGACCGTTGCTGAGTGCTTATGCTCGGTCTCTGACTGGGTTTGTGTCTCCTGGCACAGAGAACAAAAGGATAATAGACCTCAAAGACTGCACACCTTGGTCCATCTAGCAGTGAAGAAAGGAGGGGCCAGCAAACAGGAGCCAAAGGAAGCAGTTAAGCAGAGGACAGCAGCGGTCTCCTGACGGTTACTCTCCTCTAGTTGAAGGTGGCCTTACGCTATCCCACTTTTTTCTTGAAAACACTTAGCAAGGTCAGTAAATAAATACACTTTGTCTTAAGTATTTACTTAAGGGCTGGTAAGAATACCTGGTCCACGCTGCCCACCGGATAACCAGTGCCCAGAACAATGACTTCGAGCAGCCACAAAAGACTATTTTCGTCAGAAAGTAAACTGAGATCCAAATCCTGGAGATCCAAGCTAGTAAAGTTTTCTTTTATTTAATCCCACGTTCAGGAAGGTACTCCTGAGAGCTTCGAAGCAGACAAAAGGCAGGCTCTGGAGTAAAATCCAATAGTCTGCATCTAGCCGTCACACAAAGAACTTTCTCTAGCTGGAAGTCATAAGCCCACCAAGTTTCTGCAAAAGGAACAAGTGCTAAACCCAGGGTGTTGTATAAACTGGAGTCTGCAAGAAGAAATAAGGTTGGTGGGAAAATAGCGAACTCCGCCTTACCAAAGAGATGCCTGGATGTTAAAGTCCTTCTTACAGCTGCGTCCTTCACAAAAGCAAAAACAAACAACAAATGGAACTAGGGAGCCAGCAACAGCTCAGTAAAGGAAAATGTGGCGCTGTGGCACGCGGACACAAGAGACTTGTACAGCAGGACAGAGAACCCACTCCGTGACACTTGCAGGACCTGGAAGTCACTGTGTCTTAGGGTTTCTACTGCTGTGATGAAGCGCCATGACCGAAAGCAACTTGGGGAACGGGAGGTTTATTCGGCTTACACTTCCGTATGCCTGTTCATCACTGAAGGATGTCCGGGTAGGAACTCAAACTGGACAGGAATCTAATGGCAAAGCAAGAGCTGATGCAGGGGCATGGAGGAGTGCTGGTGCCATCTATGCTTGTTCCTCATGGCTTATTCAGCCTGCTTTTTTGTCACACCCAGGGCCACCAGACCAGGGCCACCAGACCAGGAAGGGCACCACCCACATGGGCTGGACCCCGCCCCATACATCACTAATTAAGAAAATGCCCTCCAGGATTACCAACTGCCCCATCTTACGGAGGCATTTTCTCAACTGAGGCTCTGCCCTCTTCTGGGGTGAGGACAGCTAGTGTCAACTGACATAAAAACTAGCCAGCACATTGTGTCAGGCAAAGTGTCCCAGACTCAGCAAATACTAAATGTTTTCTCTCATATATGGATATATATATATATATATATATATATATATATATATATAGTAGGTTATAAAACTAAAATCAGGGCCATGGGGACAGACAGGTGGCAATGAAAGAACAAAATGGCATGAAAGCAGGAGAGCTGGAGGGAGTGAAGTAGGGAGACAGGCGGCCAGGGGAGGAGGGCAGGGAGAGGAGCAACAAAAGCAGTGTTCCGGACGGTCCCATGAATGTCGTACTCATCACTTAGCCTGCTGATGCCCACAAACAAACAAAAAAACTAGCGACAAAGACCCTTCGGAAATCCAGTGCACACACACAATTGCATACATGCGCAGTGCAATCGAGGCATGCAGCCTAGGGCTCAGAGTGAATCGGGTTATACAATATGTTGGAGACTTGTCTTCAAAGAAGTGATGTGGGGGCAAAGAACACCGCCCAAGAGCCAAATTGGCCCGCGCGGTGGGAAAGCGGTGGCAGGAACAGTCAATAGACCGCAGGAGCAAAGTGAGGCCGAAGTCCAAAGGCATCAGCCAATCGCATCAACCAAACCACACAAGCCCTTTTTCCTTCCAGACAGACAGGCTCTCAGAGCCCCGCACCCAGTCAGTTGAGCGAGCGCGTGCGTGCGTGCGTGCGTGTGTGTGTGTGTGTAGCAGGCAAGCTCACCTAGGTAATGACTGAATCTTTCAAGCTAACTTTGAAGCTAACTTTGTTAATACACGTGTCCTTGCAACATGGTTCCCAAGCAATTTAGAATTTGCTGTCATCAAGAAAGCACCAATAACAAATACAGGCTCAGGTGTTAGTATTTATCACACAAGACAGAAAAAAAAAGAGAAGCAAGGCAACTCTTTGGTGTGTAACAGATAACTTGAGAATCGCATCACTGGATACAATTTTAGGCGCTTTCCCTGAAACAGCACTAGTCTTAAGATTTATTTTTAATTACATGTATATTTGTGTGTGCCCATGTGATAACAGGTGTCCCATGAGAAGAGACTGTCAGATTCCTTGGCGCTGGCGTTACAGGTAGTTAGGAGCCACACAGGGGACAGAACCCCAATCCTCTGAGCCTGTTCGTCAAGGGCAGAGCAGGCTCTTAAACCGCTGAGTTGTCTCTCTAGTGGAACCGGTAACTATTCATTTAGACCAAAGAAACATTCCCATCCCTCTGCAGGAACGTGACAAAACATGAGGCATGAGGGACTTGCAGCGGAACAAAGGTGAGTTCCACTGTCCAGGCGCTCCTAGACCTCACAGACAGCTAACAGTAAACATCTCGGCCACCCGCCCCCCAAAAGGACTTCTGCGAAGGAGTTCACGGGGACAGTTAAAGCTTTTGGGTATGTACCGGGGGCAAAGCATTGCACACGGCAGAACTCCTAGGATGAGAGCTGGGGTTGCGGTGAGAGGCACCTTTACAAAGTTAATATTTGGCCGAGCAGTGGTGGTGCACCTTTAATCTGGGGGCTGGAGGAGCAGAGGCAGGCAATCTCTGTGAGTTCGAGTCCAGCCTGGTCTACAGAGCGAGTTCCAGGGCAGGCCTCCAAGCTACAGAGAAACCCTCTCTCGGAAGGCAAAACAAAACGAAAAGTTAATGTTTGGACGCGTGCTCCGGCCAAACGCATTATAGGGCGACGACGCTCTTCTGCTGATTCCCAACACCCGCGCTGCCGCTGCAGCTGGCTGCACAGCTGCTAATCAAGCTCCTCTATCTATCGGAATCCCAGGCACTCAACAGTCACACCTGTGTGACTCCGTAAATTAGGTGGCAAGTCCCCAAACTGCGCCCGGCTCCAAGAAAGAAAATAAGTAGGAGTCAAGGGGGGGGGGGGGCGGAGTCGTGCGAGGTCACGGCTGACGGAAAATGAAGGTGTTTTTGCAAAGAAGGCGCTAGAAAGAGCAAAGTCGGGGGGCACCTGCGGCGGCGGACGGCGCGGGCCGGCGGGAAGGGCGCCCGGTCGGCGAGGCCTGCCGTGGACACCGGCGAGGCGAGCCGCCCCTCAGCCGGTGCTTGCTCACTGACTCACCTCGACAGGAGCCGCCACACATCCTGCTGCCCCATGGCCTAAAAACGCAGCGCCAAAGCAGACGGCGGCGGCGACAGCGGACTGCACGGCGGACCCGCCCACCGCCGACCGGAACCCACGAGAGCCGCGGGCACCGACGACGAGTCCTCCGGACGGGCCAGAGCGGCTCACGGCTCGCGTTTCCGCCGCGCTACGCTGGTGGGCGGAGCAAAACAGGAGCGGGAGGAAATGAGGGAGCGCGAAGGGCGGGGCCGGGGCGGGGCCCCGGGCGCGGATGGGGCGGGGTCTGGCTAGGGGGCGGGGACTAGAGTGGAAGGGGGTGCAGGGGAGGAGCCAAAGCGTAGGCGGAGAAAGCTGAGCTACTCAGTAGTCGGAGCAGGGAGAAAAAGCACGTGTTGGAGTCTGAAAGGGTAAACGACTTGGCTCCCTAGAGGCCGTCTTGGGAAATGCCCAGTCCGTCACCCAAGTTTGGCCAAGCAGCAGAGATTGATCTGAAGGAGTTTTGTGGGATTTTAATAATTTGAAAATGAAAAGGTAAATTCAAACCGGATCTGATGGTGCCCTCCTGTCATCCCAGCACTCAGAAAGCTGAGTCAGGGGAACGGTCGCAAGTTGCAAGCCACCCTGGACTATGTAGCCAGACCCTAGTTCAGAAAAAAAAAAGTAACTTTAGTGTTCTTTGAGAATCAAACGGATGAAATGCATTTGATGTCAAGGAGAGAACTTGGTGTCCTTTTAGAGCTCGCTCTGTGTTGATGAACTTGCTTTCAAATATATTTCTCATTATCTTCGGAAAAGTTCGATACCTCGCTCTTCCCTTGGCGGACGAAAATATCCAATTAAGAGACTGTGCTCACCAACTAAACTAGAAATCGCCTTTATCAGAGAAAGCATAACTGCACCAGAACGCAGCTCATAAAATAAAACGCATATTTAACTGCCCATCACTGTTGAGTCGCCTCTAGAACCACCCACACACCCAGATGTCTAGCTGTAAGCATTTCATCGAGTACTGACATATTAATAAGATCTGAGGAAATCAGAGAAGAGTTCAGAGAGCAGGAAGTTAAAGGTGTGTGCGTGTGTGTGCACGCGCATGTACGTGCGCTTGTATGTTGGAGATGGACACCGAGGCATTCCACAAGTACTCATCCACTGTACCTTTGCCTTAAAGACGTCATTCTTCATCTTTGGCACTTAGGAGACATACAATATGATATTTGATCAGAAATTATCTTTCTGGCCTGGGTCGATAATACCCAGAGTACGCAGAAAGCCAACAGGCACCATAAAAGCAGAAGACATCAGACTCCGGGAATTCCTGACCTGTGATTAGTCCTCAAAGGTACAAATAGTCACCATTTGACTTCGCCATCAATCGGCATCATGACCCTTTCATTGCGGGAAAGAATGAATGTGTTAGCCTATCCAGGGGGCATTACTGGAAGGGGGCGCTTGTCTGCTCTGGCCAGAGCCAAACCGTCCTTCCTGGCTCCCTGCAAACAGGCCTGTGCGTAACAGTCTCCATGTTTAGAAGGCCCTATTTTGATTTAATGCTCTGCCTAAGCGTTAAACTTCTATTTCCTTCATTATTTGTTCTGTGTACCTATACACATCCAAGTTCAATAGCGTCTATCGAGAAGCCAGAGGACAACTTGCAGGAATTGGTTCTCTCCTTCCACTGTGTGGATCTCAGGGATGGAACTCGTGTTCTCAGAACACATTTTGAACAAATGACCCTCCGTTTTCACTTTGTACATTGAGAAATCAGTCCTACCCTCTCTATCCGCTTTATAATATTTTCACGGTTTCGCCGGGCAGTGGTGGCGCATGCCTTTAATCCCAGCACTCGGGAGGCAGAGGCAGGCCGATCTCTGTGAGTTCGAGACCAGCCTGGTCTACAGAGCTAGTTCCAGGACAGGCTCCAAAGCCACAGAGAAACCCTGTCTCGAAAAACCATATATATATATATATATATATATATATGGAGATCATATCTATCCTAGCTTGCTTTCTATTGATAGACCATGACCAAAAGGAACTTGGGGAGGAAAAAGTTTATCTCAGCTTACAGTTTATATATAGTTCCTGCCCTGACTTCGGGGGAAGCAGAAGCCACAGGGGAACTCTGCTTGGTGGCACAAATGCCTACAAGGGGCACATAGTGTAATCATTAATAAGTGGACATTTGCAATTAGTTTCTTTCGTTGCCCCCTCTCCCCCATGGTATTTTTTCAAGGTCCATTCACATTGTAGCATGTGTTAGTATTTCTCTCCCTCTTACTGAATAACACTTTTACTTTGGGGGGGGGGGATTGTCTGTGAGAGGGAGGAGGGAGGGGCAGAAAATGAGGGAGGGGCAGAGAATGAGAGAGGGAGACGTTTCCAACTTGCTGGGTAGTTTAGGAGAACCTTGAACTCCCGTTCTTCCCGTTTTACTTTCCTAGTTCAGGAGATTACAAATACGGCCATGCCTGGGCTAAGAAATGCTGGACACTCCACCAAGGGTCTCATGAATGCCAGGCAGACATTCAACCAACTGAGCTTCGCCCCCGAGTTCTCTACGTGAAGCTTTTCTGTTCTGTTTTGTTTTGAATTCTTCATCAGTTGACGGATATTGTCTCCACTTTGGGCTGGTAAGAACGGTGATGCCATGAACTCTGGTGTGTGGCAGCGGCTGCGGCAGCGAGGAATGAACCACAGAGCTCAACAAACCCACGTGGAAGTTTATTAGGCAACCGGGGGGCGGGCACTGTGCCGGTCGACTGAGAGGAGGAAGTGATGAGAAGGAACGGGAGGGTGGAGCTTACTTAAAAGGGAAAGCTTATGCATGTGTACAGAGCCTTATACAGCCACTCAACGCATGACATGGCCATGCAACGCATGAAGTAGTGACATAGGGTCGAAAGGCCCCTGGGCTGGCTAGGTGTTTGCCTGACGGTGGGCTGCCAGGGAGTGGGGTCAGTATAATGCTGGAATCCTAACATTTCCCACCTTCTTTTTATTTTTTAAAGATGAGGAATTAAAGAGGGTGCCAGGTAGGGCAGGGAAACGGGGCACTGACTTCTCAAGACTGCTTCTAGCTGACTTGGAGGGGGCGGCAGCGATCATCTTTGGGGAACCTGAGAAAGCTGGGGTGTGGTAGCTGGTCCTTTCACTACTGTCCCAGGCTATGTGGCGCCGTCCCATGTTTCTTAGATCTGGCGAGACGCTGTCAGAACAGAAGATAAAGTTAAATTTAGGAAGAAAAAAAATTCTTAGGTTCTAGCAATCGAGGGAGGTGGGTAACTGACCTGTCTGAAGTGAGTCCAAGTCGACTTTTAGCTTCTTTCAAATCTTAAAGCACCTCTTCCATCCCCATCTTCACGATGTCACCTTAACACTCAGGAGAGACGGGTGGTTGATTCCTGAGGGTACCCGGGCGTGCTTGATGGTCTTTGCGCGACCAGTTCCGTGGCTAACGGCTGGCAGTCCTGTAACCACAGCTAATGGGTTTGATTAGGAGTTTGGGATAAGTCATTGGTGATACATAGAGGAGGGTGTAATTAGTAGAAACAGGAGAACGTGGATCAGCCTGGGGGGTGGGGGGAGGAAGAGGTGTCAGGAAGAAAAGCCTATGGGGCTCCAATCCAGCAGAGGAGGTTGTGGGGTGAAGCCTCATTCTTCTGATATTGGAGACACCAATTTCAGTTGCTCTCAGTGTCCTCTGAAGCTGAAAGGAACAGGGTCCTGTTGGAGTCGCTGTGTACGAAGGAGGATTACCTTGAGGTGGAGGGGTAAAGAGCTTGAGACCAGATAAGTGTATCCAATGAGGAAGGCCCTCAAATTTAGCAGCTGTTGAGTTACAAGAATTACTTGGAAGCGGCTCTGCCACTTAGAAACGGGTGAAGGGTGTTAGTCTCGTGGAGAGAGAAGGGCCTGGTCTCCGATGTTGACTGGAGATGGACAAGGGTTGGTACACAGTCAAGGTAGGATGTAGTCAGAAAAATTCCATAGGAGGGAGCAAAGGGGGTAAAGTAAGGGTGTAAGCAGGTGATCCGGGAGAGGTGAGGGTTTAGGTGAGAGACCAGGGGATAGAACTGGCCAGCCGTACATAAGTTCAAAGGGCGAGATGGAAGGGGACATTTGGGGAGAGCCTAGAGCCTGAGAAGATCCTGAGGCAAGGGTTTTACTCAGTCAAGGTAAAGTTCCTGTGACATTTTAACGAGAATGTTTTGTTGTTGTTGTTTTTTGTTTTTAAAGGAGCAGTTAGTTCATTCTACCTTTCCTGAGGACTGGGGTTGGTATGAGATACGAAAATGCCAAGGAATGTTGAGCGCTTTCGACAGGGCTTGAGGACCTGAGAGAAGAACTCTCGGGACCATTGCCTGACTGAAGAGAGATTGGAATTCCAAATCGGGGGATAATTTTCTGGAGAAGGACCTCAGAGACTGTCTGAGCCCTCAGGTTAGAGGTCAGAGATGCTTCTATCCACCCTGCGGATGTATCCGCCATGAAATTACCAGGAGATATTGACTTGTCTAACTGGGGGCATGTGGGTAACATTAAGTTGCCAGTCAGTCCCTGGGAAAGAGCCCCTGGCCTGGTGGGTAGAAAAAGGGAGGTTTTGTTACCTGGAAATAGGGTCTGACAACTGACAGGATTTACAAGAGGCAGATGTTCGCGGGCTACTCTATGGGTGCACAGAGAGAGAGAGACAGAGAGAGAGACAGTGAGAGAGAGAGACAGACAGAGAGAGAGACAGAGAGAGACAGAGAGAGAGACAGAGAGAGCAGAGAGAGGGGCTTATTCTTAGTTATGAATGCCTGGCCTTACCTTGGCTTGTTTCTTGCCTGCTTTTCTTAAATTATCCCATCTACTTTTTCCCTCTGGGCTTTTATCATTTTTACTTCTGTATCTCTTCTTACCCCGTGGCTGACTGAGTGACTGGGTGTCTGGGTGTCTGGGTGGCTGGCCCTGATGTCCTCTTCTCCCTGTTCTCTTGCTCCTCGTTCTCTCTCCTCCCAGATTTCTCCTTCTGTTTATACTCTGCCTGCTGGCCCTGCCTGTCCTTGCTCCTGCCTTGCTTTTGGCCGCTCATCACTTTATTAGGACCTTTGGGGGTTTTAGACAGGCACAATAACACCGCTTCAGAGAGTTACACACATGCAGCGTAAACAAAAGTCACACACCTGAAAATAATCTTCCCCAACAGGCCAGTGCTAAGACTTCTGTCTGTAGGCTTAGGGACCCTCTCTCCGGACACCTAATCTTAGCCCTAATGTTGGGGCAGCTCTGGGAAAAGAATAGGTCATAAGGAATTGTCTGCCCTCTGGGTTTTTCAGGGTCTAGGTTAGTATACTATAAGAGGGCTTTTGGGAGGTGTTCTAGGAACTCAGATGGATTTTCCTGTCTGTCCTGAATTATTTCCTGAAGTTTCTCATAGTTTACTGGCGTGAGGGCAGCCTTACAGAGACTTCTAGGAGGCGGGTTGTAAACTGACCTCTAGCTAGAGTGGGGTATTATAGTCTCAATGGGGGTCAGCGATCTGGGACAGTCTCTGCCCTGATTGGATAAGCAATGCTAGTCTGATGACCCTCATCTCCATAAGCTCTAGCCTGCTTTCAAACTTGCCTGTGTTCCTCAAGTAGTAGATTGTTAGCCAAAATCACTCACACACACATACACACACACATATCGAATGTGTGTGTATGTATGTGTGCATATATATATATATGTATGTATGTATGTATGTATGTATAAAATGAAAGGTGAGACTATGAGGTTGAATGGTATATTGTAAATTAGAATTCTTTTATGAAAGCCGTAGAGTTAGAGGTTTAAGATCCCAGGTGTTTTTTTTCTCTTTGACAGAGTTCTCCTAGTGAGAAGGGGACATGAACTTCAGCCAGCCCGTCCACACCAGCTACCTCTCGCCAAGGGAGAACTGTAGCTACTGTAGCTGGCTTGGCTTGGCTAGGGTGGGGACCCAGAGTGGTGCGAGGGTGGGTAACAGGGAGGGTGGAAGCAGATGCGAGGGTCGGGCTGCTGGAGAGGAAGAAAAGGCGGCATGGGCGGGCGGGGGGTGGGGGCAGAAGGAGCAGTTGGATGCTGAGGACAAAACGGTGGGGGTTTCATTAGCAGCGTCTAAAGTAGTGGACGTTTCCTCAGGCTCAGGTTTCATATCTAGAAGGATATGAGATGAAGACGACAAAGAACAGAAAGGATGTTTATTGGGAGCTATAGATCCCTGGCCCCTTGACTTTCTTTGCCTGCAGCTGCTCTGAGCACAAGACCTTGATGGCAAGCTGAGGAGACGTGAAGCTAAAAGAAAGATCACGAGAGCTGGGCGTGGCTAAGGAGTCCAAAATAAGCTGCCCCTGAGCTCAATAAAGGGGCATTTGGCATTCTTGTATCAAGGATGACCTCTCTCTCTCTCTCTCTCTCTCTCTCTCTCTCTCTCTCTCTCTCTCTCTCTCTCTCTCTCTCTCTCGTCTGTGTGTGCGTGTGATTTTAAGTCTCCAGGCCAGTTCCCGGGTCGTGTATGGTCCATCGGGATTTTACAGGACCATTCCGGGTTTTTACAGATGTTTACAATTGACATAGAAGAATGTTTGAATGTATTATAACTCTTTCCATGTATCTGTTCGCTGGCAGTAGTTGAAAAGGTCCCATAGAATTTCAGGATCTAACGAGTCGTTGAACTCTTATCTAGGGATATTTGGGCCATTTCTTAGTACAGAAGTGAATGAGTCTAGGGGCCTTCTACATGGCAGGAGGTGGAAAGGTTTAGGTTTCCTAAAAGGCATCCCAGAGCCGTGGATGAGCTTATACGTTTTCCCGGTTTGTTTCCCATGAGTGACGCAGAAAGCTACTGTGTCAGGCCTCTTCACGGTTCATCAACCAAAAGAAGACCTAGGACACTAAGACCAAAGGATGCAGAGTCCAAACTCATGAAGCCAAAGGAGGGCCATGGCCTGAAAGGCCTGTAGGGTCAAGAAACGACGGCACTAACCACTCGGTTAAAGGGGAGGCTGAGGACACGAGATCCAAAGGTCTTGCTCATGGGAAAATGCCGGAGGTGATCGTCAGCAAAAGGGGCCCCATTCCCAAGAACCCCAGAAGGGTGCCTGACACTCAGCAATCACTTCCAAGGGTTCAAGGAAATGTTTATTCTGACTGGGAGGAGGGGATCTTGCCAATCATAGCTAGTGCTGTGTGAAGTATCACAGCAGACAGGTAACTGGAAAGTGGGCTGTTGGCTTGGGGTCAGGGTCCACACAAGCCTAGAGCCAGCCACCTGTGGGCTAGAGGGATGATGAATGAGAGCCTGGCCAAGTCTCACGGCGCCAAATGTTGTTGCTTGGCAGTTTGGCCGTGGCTGCGGCCATGAAGAATGAACCACAAAGATCAGCAAACCAGTTTATTAGGAAAGGGCAGGATAAGAGGGGGCTGTGTCAGTCAACTGAGAGGAGGAAGTGAAGAGAGCGAACAGGTGAGATGTGGGATTCCCCTCTGTATGTAGTGAGTATGTTTTATTACCATTGGTTAATAAAGAAGCTGCGGTGGCCTTTGGAAGGGCAGAATATAGCAAGATGGGAAATCCAAGCAGAGATAGAGAAGGAAAGAAGTCAGAGTCAGCCAGATGCCATACAGCTGCTGAAGGAGAAAGAGGCCAGAACCTTACCAGTAAGCCATAACCTTGTGGCGATACACAGGCTAAGAAATGGGTTAATTTAAGAGACAAGAGCTAGCTAGAAATACGCCTGAGCCATCAGCCAAACAGTATTGCAATTAATATAGTTTCCGTGGGATTATCTGGGTCTGGTCGGTCGGGAAACTGAAGCAGAGTCTTTGATTACACAGGCAGGTGGTGCTTACTCAAAAAGGAAAGCTTATGCATTTATACAGAGCCCTACGCAGCCACGCAATGCTATGCATGACATAGCCATGCAACACATGACATAGTGGCGTTCAGTCACAGGATCCCTGTGCTAGCTAGGTGTTTGTCTGAATGCTGGTGAGCTGATGGGGGTGGGGGAAGGCAGGGTCAGTATAATGCTGGAATCCTAACAAACTCACTTATCTCGGGCATACATATATGATTGGAATTACTGAGCCATGGAATAATTGTTTAATCACTTAAGAAAGTGGCTGGCTGAAAAGAAAATGATCTGATCGTTCCAAATCCTCAAGAAACTAGACATCAAAAGACAGAATAATCCAACTGAAAAAAAAATGGGGTACAGATCTAAACAGAGAATTCTCAGCAGAACTATCATCAAGCGACCAGAAGACATTTAATGAATAGCTCAACATCCTTAATCATCAAAATGACGCTGAGATACCATCTTACACCTGTCAGAATGGCTAAGATCAAAAGTACCGGGGACAGCGAATGTTGGAGAGGATGTGGAGTCAGGGGACCACTCCTCCACTGCCGTTGGGAGTGCAAACTTGTACAGCCATTTTCTTATTCTACATGTGTAGAAGAGCAACCTGATGAAGCCAAGGGTTTAGAGATGCGTGTGGCTGAGTAATGAAGTCTTCTGGCTCTTTCTGTTTCTTGCTTAGTACCAACAAGTAAGTTAAATGAGCCCTTCTACAATAAAAAATGGTTTGTTAGCATGTTGAAACACTTTTTTAATTGAAAATATATTTTTCATACAATATATTTGATGATTTCCCCTCATTTAATTTTTCCCAGCTCCTCTCCACCTCCTTACCCCCCAACTCTATGCCTTCTTTCTCTCTCTTCTTTAAAAACAAACAAATCAGAATAAAGAAAGAAAAAAGACAATATACATACAAACAAAAAAACGATTAAAACACAAAATTAAAACCCATAATACATAAGCCAAAGACATGAGATAAGTTTCCCAAACAAAGCAATTTGAGGCAAAAAAGTCTATAAAAATACCATTGAGTCCATTTTGTGTTGGCCTTAGGGATAGGGCCTGCTCTTATTTATGATTTACATACTCAGTGAGGCTCCACTGAGGAAAACAAAGTTTTCATTTTGTTGGAGACAGCTTCTCCGTTAGGGGTGTGAGCTCATGTCCGTGTCCTCTTCTCTACTTAGGACTGGGACTCTGTGCAGACCTTGTGCAAGCTGCCACCATCACTATGAGTTCATTTGTACATCAGCCCTGCTGTGTTTGGAAGACACTGTTTCCTTGGTGGCATCTATAGCAAGGAGGCCGCTTGTTTGTTTCCCCAACTGCTCAGCCCTGAAATCATCACACAGAAACTGCATTATTTAAATCACTGCTTGGCCCATTAGCTTTAGCTTCTTATTGGCTAACTCTTACATCTTAATTTAACCCATCTCCATTCATCTGTGCATCACCATGAGGTCGTGGCCTACCAGCAAAGTTTCAGCACTATCTCTGAGTTTCAGTTTCTATCTCTGGAGGAGGCGCCATGGCTTTTCCTTGACTCCGTCCTTCTTTCTCCCAGCATTCACTTTAGTTTTCCCCACCTAGCTCTTTCTGCCCTGCTCTGCTATAGGCTCAAAGCAGTCCTTTAATAACCAATGATTTAAAAACACACAGACAAAGACAGACAGACAGACGAGGCCATGGGACATCCTTGCAACAAGAATGCCCAAAATGCTCCAGCTCTCAAGATCTTTCAGCTGCAGACCCATCAGGCTTTCATGCTCAGAGCAGCTGCAGGCTGCTGAGAGCAGAGGAAAACAAGTTGTTTACAAGAAATTCAGGGTCTGGTGGTCCGCAGTCCCCAACAATGGCAGACTGAGAGACCACTGGCAGTGGCACCAGGATTTATCCCTACTGCTTGTACTGACTTTTTGGGAACCCATTCTCTTTGGATAGATACCTTAGTAGGGAGGGATATGAACCTTCCCCAAAGCAATGTGCCTTACCCTCTCTAAGGAGTGGATGGAGCAGTGTGTGGTAGAGAGAACGGGAAGAGGGGAGTGGAAACTGGGATTGGTATGTAAAATGAAAAAAAAAGATAATTTGTTTTCTTTTTTAAAAAAAATAAAAAGAAACTGCATTGAAATGGTATTACAAATTAAGACGCACCACCAGAGGGAACCCCACATAAGCTCCTGTTAGAGTCCTCCGTGGAACCCTAAATTAAACATGAAAATGACCAGGAAGTTTAACAATGGAAGGAAATGACTCATTGGTAATATTCTTGCTGCAAAAGAAAACCTCTGTGCTGGGCAGGAGGAAAGGTGGCCCCTCCTCTCCTCATCAGAAGCCGGGCCAGACATTGCAAAGGGGACGTTCAGATGGCACACAGGGAAAGGCATCCCAGGCGACTTCCCAGGATTTCCACTCTCGGGTTCCAGCCTGCAGTTCCTTTGAGTCAGGGCAGAGCTGGAATCCTAGGGTGCATAGATTTCGAAGTCTATGTAGTTGGTTGTTTACTCTTTTCACACGTTGACTCTTTTGGCTTTTAGGCGGCTGTCCCCCAGCTCCCAAATAAGTCACACAGAGGTTTATTACTACTTATGCGTGCCTAGCCCTAGCTTGGCTTGTGGCTAGGAAGCTTTTCTTAAATTACCCCATCTACCTTTTGCCTCTGGGCTTTTCCGTTTTCTTATTTCTGTAATCTGACTTTTCACTCTTACTCTGTGGGCTGGCTGTGTGGCTGGGGGGACTGGCCCCTGCAGTCCTCTCCTTCTGTTCTTTTTCTCCTTCTGTTTATTCTCTCGGTCTGCCAGCCCCTCTCTCCTGTCTCGCTATTGGCCATTCAGCTCTTTATTAGACCAATCAGGAGGCTTCACAGCTTCACAGAGTTCAACAAATGCAGCTAAAAGAATGCAATACATCTTTGCATCATTAAACAAATATTCCACAGCACAAACAAGTGAGACCCATCTTAAAATATATCCCATAACGTTCGGTCTTTGCTGTACTGACGTGAGGGAACTCAGTGAACACCCGTGCTGTGGACAGGCATGTGGAAGACTGTAATTCCCACACCACCAGGTCGATACATGTACCAAAGGCCTGGGAAAGAAAAAGACATATTTCCAAGTATAAGAATGTGACCCTAAGCACATCTATCATGACTTGTCCATCCTCTGCTTTGACCTCTTAACTCGTAGCTGAAATACCTCATTTGATCCCCTCTAGTCTGTACAGCTGAATGGCACTGCCTTTTAAGACTTCAGTTTAGGGCTGGAGAGATGGCTCAGCGGTTAAGAGCACTGCCTGTTCTTCCAAAGGTCCTGAGTTCAATTCCCAGCAACCACATGGTGGCTCACAACCATCTGTAATGAGGTCTGGTGCCCTCTTCTGGCCTGCAGGCATACAAGCAGACAGAATACTGTATAAATAATAAATAAATAAATACTTAAAAAAAAAAGACTTTAGTTTAACAGAGTTGACCACACATGTTAAGGGGTGCTCGCTAAACGTTGCTCTATTAATAGCGCAGATGAATTTGACTTTCATGACAGTCATTCTTTTGGAAGACTGATTTACGTTCATTAGCAGTTCAAAGGTAGCACAAGAGGGACATCGTACCACACGGCGTGTGGGCTCTTGTGATGATGTCAACTTAAACTCGATCCAGGCTGTGAGTGTCATGCAATCGTTCACTACCAAGCCTCCTATGACAGAGTTGCCTTTACATCTGCCCAGCAGAAGACGCACAGGTGTCAAAGCCTGCAACATGGACCGGGCAAACCACAGCCCACATCACTTCCGGTTGTCCAGGGACAGGCACACTATGTTGGCCTGCGTGACAACTGGCCAGTTTGATGCTAGTTTGCAGTGACAGATAATTTTTCCCCCAAAATATTTGTCTACATGAGGGGTGTACGTACGTGAGTGTCTGTGCTATGGAGGTCAGGGTACCTTCCATCCCTTGGAGCTGGAGCTGCAGGCGGTGGTGGGGCAACCATGAGTGTGGTGGGCAAACCCAAGTCGCTTGCAAGAGCAGCGTAAGCTCTCAACTGCAGCGCCAGCCTGAGCCCATATTGTTGTATACCGTTCAAAAGCTGAAAGCCCACAGTCTAAGACTGCAGGCAATCTCTATGAGCATAAAAACAAACAAACAAACAAACAAATAAATCAAGTTACCCACTTTCAAAATACAATGACATAGAACAAAAATTTCTGTCCTGAAAAGGGTGATGGACCATAGCAAGGAAGGACTGAACCAAGGCAAAATCAAGCCCTTCTCCGCAAACCTTGTGTTTGGTGACACTGTCTAGGCTCCAATGGACTTGGCTAGCCCTTCCCTATAACGCTGTTGCCTGAACCACATGTGATCTTTCTTGGGCCAACTCCGGTCTCTGGCTGTGATATTCCTTGGCAAATATCTCAAGTTCTAGCTCTGTAGCATCCTTAAACCCATTGCAACTTAGGCTTCACCTTCAAAGCTTGCTGAATTACCCACTGAGATATTGTTCCATGCATGGGGCCTGGTCCCACTCCGGAGTAATCCAGTCCTCCGGTGGCTATCTAGAACCTTGGTATGAGCTTCCGTGGTACTCTTAACTCTGGAATTTTGCACGCTTGCAAAATCAATGGTAAATTCTGCTGCCAATTCAAGGTGCAGCCTGGCTCCCTTTCGTCTCTGCTGGGGCAGGCTCTGAGTACCAATACGGCTGAACTTAATCAAACAGCTCCCTAGCTGGCTGAGTTGGCGTAGGCTGCCTAGGAGCCTTCAGAGTGGGCCGTCTTGTACCGAAGGAACCCTCCTATTGAACAGAAAGCTGGAAGGGTCGGGCTGTTCTCTTTACCAGCCAACAGCATTGCCAGCAGTGACTTTGTCCACTACTCTATAGTTACTCCCCCTCCTTTCCTGGCCCCAATGCGTGTTTTCCACACCATTCCGCTCTGCTTTCTGCTCCGGGTTCTCACTGCAAATCTAGACAGAAGCAGCGAGAGCAGATCCTAGGCTGCTTGGCTGCTTGAGATTGCCTCCACAGCATCAATCATGCTATATATATATATATATATATATATATATATATATATATATATATTTTTTTTTTATTTATTTATTTTGGTTTTTCGAGACAGGGTTTCTCTGTGGCTTTGGTGCCTGTCCTGGAACTAGCTCTGTAGACCAGGCTGGCCTCGAACTCACGGAGATCCACCTGCCTCTGCCTCCCGAGTGCTGGGATTAAAGGCGTGCGCCACCATCGCCCGGCCATGCCTTATATTTGAATTAAGCTCTGTGTAGGCTTGCAGGAAAGATGGTCAAGAATCTTCGTGAGAGAATCTAACACAACTGGCCTGGCCAGTTCCCTCACCTAGAGTCCTCTTCCCCTCCCCGCTCTGAAACCTCCGGAGAAGTTTCTGGTCCATCTTTCTAGTGAAACGGTGGCCTCTTAAGCTCTGCGCACAGCACTTAAAGGCTCCTCTGGGCTACAACTTCAGCTTCTTCCACAGAGAGCGAGACAGACAGACAGACAGACAGACAGGACCAACGAAAAGAAAAACAAACAAATCAACCACAAAAACAAATCCCCAGAGAGGCAGAGAGACTGGAAACTGGCCAGGCTGTAACATCGGGCCCTCACTCCGTGGTCACTGGCTTCTTCTAGAGAGACCTCTCCCCACAGTGGTTCTGTGATGAGTCAAAAGAGCCGCCACAAGCTGGGGATGAAAGGTCCAGATGTGTGAACTTGTGGGCAACGCTTTTCATTGACATCGTAACAGTCTGAGAGAGGGATTAAAATGATAAGTGGGTACCACAGTGAGTACTGGAGCTAGGCTCCCGGCTTCAAATAGCCTCACTGAAGACTACATACTCGAGCGAAATTAACCCCTGTACGGCTTAATTGCTACAACCATGAACATTCGTCGTCCTGGTATCTTTCTCAGACAGTTATGGCTTACCTGGAATTATAAATGTTTATGGACTGACATCTAGACCGGGTTTGGTGAAAGGGTCAATAAATGTGAGTGGCAAAGCTGACAGATAAGAGGGGACAATGGACCTTGGTCACCGGGAACTTACACCTAGCATTGCCAGAGATCAGAAGCTAATGAAGGCTTCTAAGCAAGCAATAGGCTCACTGGGATATTGTTGCATGGTGGTCCCCGCAATAGCAGTAGAAGTGGGCTAGATGCATGGCTCCTACTCTACCCCCTCCCCAATATAAAATTTACATATATATATATATATATATATATATTGGTTTTGCTGTCATAGATCTGATTTCATAATTAATAGCAGTAGTAACAGCAAGGAGGGACTTAGGAGAATAGATCTAAAGGACACCCCGAGAATCTAGGCCGGGCGGCACACATCTGGGTACTCCCAACACCTAGAAGGCAGAAGCAGGAGGATCACAAATTTGAGGCCGGCAGGGGTTATAAAGTGAGACTCTATGTGAGAAAGTAAAAATAAAATAAAAAGATGATCTGAGAGAGAATGCTGAATCCACCGAGCCTGGGAAGGAATGAAAGCTGGGAATGGGTGCGCCCTACAGGAGCCAGCTGAGTTAGTTACCCTGGAGAGATGACCATTTTAAACCACAGGCTGTGTTTTTCACAGTGCTGCCCCAGGCTCCCGTTCTAGCCGCTCCTAGTTGTTGGAGATTTGCCGTCTGAGTGATACAGATGAATGGCGGTGTCGGGGAAGGTCCACGAGAAAACCTGCTCCCTAGAACTGTGGAAGATGGTCCAGCTCCAGCTGCCTCCTAGGAGGGCTGCCTCTTCCCCAGGCCAGCTAATAGAAGGCATATGCCCAGAAGACACTGCTTTGACTAAAGGAACATGCAGCAAACTTAGACATCTCTATTAGAACAGGGGACTCGAACATCGCTAGCAGGAAGTCCAGCGCCACAGCTTCCAACCCGTCTGTCAAACCCACAATACCAGAGTCCTCATGAATGAAGGAGGAAGAATATTCTCCGGAGTCTGTGGGTGGGTTCGGAAGAAACCACGCACGCCTTGAACGGTGGATGAGACGACCCTGAGCTTCCTGGCCCACCCATGTAATTCACTGTGCTTGTGACGTCGGGGACGCCAGACTCCAGCAGGCGTGGGATGCCCTTACCCGCCCCAGAAGTCACAGGCGTCACCGCGCCTTTCCACGCCACCAGCCCGGGGAAAGAGAAGGGGCGGGGACCTGGCAGCAACTGGGCTGCACGACTCGCAGCCAAGAGAGGCAGGGCACCTCCCCGGCTTCGCAGCGGTGACCTCCGCGGTCCTCCAGGCCGCTCGCCCTCCGGCTGCGCCCGCCCCAGGACGCCGGCGCCGGGTCCCTGCGCGACTACCTCCTGGCGTTGGCACTCCCCTCCTCCTCCTCGCTCGCCCCTCCTCCGCCTCTTCCGTTTCAGAGGGAAAGTCTGCAGCCTCCTTCTGGGCTCCGCATCCCCGCTTAGGTAATCCTCTTTCCTGCTTACGCCACCCCTCCCCGGTGTCCCCGCGCGCCAGCGTCTCCTCCTCCGCGCATCTGGGTCCCCGCGAGCGGCGCGCGCTCCATCGCCTCCGCGGAGAGCAGGTGAGTCGGTCTCCGGCCGAAGGCTGCTGGCCTCCGAGGCTGGGCCTGCGAGGTCCCGGGCCACTGAAGCGAGGCCGCCCCGGCCTGGCCGTGCCCACGGGGACAGAGCCCGAGTCGCCAGCCGGGACGGTCCCGCGGCCCCCTTAGCTCTGCAGGAGCAGCCTGCAAGAGATCGGCGCGGGAAGATGAGTAGCAAGCAACTTTCTTCCCCTGCTTGGTTCCTTTCGGTTCTGCTACTAGGCTCTAGGTTGAATGGACTGACCTGAGGATGGTCGAAAGCAGAGGCCCAGGTCCCACGGGTTGATGGCGTAGCTGTCAAGAAGCCAGTGAGCAGTTTGAGAGATGCTCGTTGGCAGGGCTCTGTGTTGACTGCCTCTAGAAACCCCTTCTTGAATGTAAAGTAAACAGACCGGGACTATATTTAGACAAATCTCCGTCCCTTCCTTGTAATTCTTTCTACACTTTGAAGTCTGGTTGAGTGAGACGTGCCTAAGGCAGCGGGTGTGGACTGCATGGGCGGGTGTCACCTAAACCTGTAACCTGGCTTTGGTGAAAGCACACGGACCGTCAGACGTGAGAAAGAAAATCCAGGGGAAACGCGTGAGCGAGCACAACGTGTCCTTTGGAGATTTCCATCCTCAAAACTAGCACTGAACGCGTGGAAGTTTGCCCACTGTGTGAGGGTTTTCGCTTCAAAAGCACGGCGGCTTGAGGCCCTGCGGACAGGCCACTTGAGGGGAATGGAACGTTTTTTGGCTCTTTGCCCTTAATTTCCAATTTCGATAAGTTGGTAAGGCTTGGGTCCACTCCTAACAATCTAAGGCAGAAAACAGACCCCCTACTCTTGGCTGATGAACTAACTGAATGACCTCAGCCAGGCCTATGAAAGTATAAGGGAAAATGCAGGCAACAGGAAAGCCCATTTTAACCCCTGCTCAACCGGTTTTCTGTTTGTTTGTTTTGGTTTTTCGAGACAGGGTTTCTCTGTGGTTTTGGAGCCTGTCCTGGAACTAGCTCTTGTAGACCAGGCTGGTCTCGAACTCACAGAGATCCGCCTGCCTCTGCCTCCTGCCCGTTTTCTGCTTTATTAACTTAATTTTTAAGGGCTTTCATGCTACTTTTGAAGTTAATTCCTAGTCATGACGTAAGTCATACGAGACGAATAAAGCTACCTGTTTTGAATAGAATAAATACCTCCTCTTGGCAAGTTTTGTGTGGTAACCGTAGCCTAGATTCAAGCTCTGTAGTGTGAAATTCATTATCACTGATTTAAGTTATAGCTATACTTGGAGTAAAACCACACTGGGAGAGAAAAATGCTTATTTCTTTTTAGAAACAAAAAAGCCAACAAAATACAAGCAATCGGGGTGAATCATTATAAAGACATTTCCTCTTTTATTTCGACCCTGAGTAATAATTAGAAAAAAAAAAGTCTTATTCTATTTCAAGTCACCCCCGAAACTGCTCAAAAGTTAAACGTGTAATCAATTAAAAACAAACACCTTCGGCTTTAAAGGCAAGAAGGGCACACACGAGAACTTTCTCCAGGTAGGAGCCCTTGTAAATATCCTTGTTAAAATGCAGCCTGTGACCTAACGAGGTCAGCAGGACTCAGTGTTCATGCTTTTTGCCCGGGGTAATTTGGAAATAAAAGTTTTGCTTTCTGTTTCTCACAATTAGCGTGGAGTCATGTTCACTACGCATGCCTTTTAGTTAGCATGACCCGAGCTAGAAGGCAGGTAAGGGAATGGCAATAATAGCAGAAGGGGTGTGTGTGTGTGTGTGTGTGTGTGTGTGTGTGTGTGTGTGTGTAGGGGGAAAGGTTTATCGCATAAAGCCCTGCATAACCCCGGGACTCATACAAAAGGCAGGCATAGCTGTCTTCCAGTACTTCCAGCATTGGGGGGTAGAGGTGAATTCTCAGGACAGTCTGGCTAGCTAGAGCAGCTAGAGCAAGCTTCAGGTTCAGTGAGAGACACTGCTACAGCGAACTGGAGAGATCTAAGGGGACCTCCAGCTCCAACTGTGGGCTTCCACAGTCACACACACACCTGCATCTACAAATATTGGATCATGCTATGCATACGTGCGCATAAACATATACCACATGCACAAAATGATACTCGGATGCAACTTGGTAACTCCATTCTAATGCTTAGTTAGTAAGGTAGACAGGGTCTTATGTATCTCAGCCTGGTCTCAATCCCTCTGAGGTAGAGGAGAGCCTTGATTTCCTGTTTCCACTCCGCAGTGCTGGTGTTATAGGAATATGCCGCCACACCAGGTTATTAATACTGGAAATGGATCCTAGGGCCCCAGGCATGTCTGGCGAGCACTTCACCCACTGAGCTGCATCCTCAGTTCACAACATAGTACTTCTAAGTCATCATTTCAAAAATAAATTTAAAGTAGAAAACAACAGCAAATTTTTGAAAGGATGAACAATACCAAAAAATACTCAGTCTTGAAATCCGCAGGTGAGAATGAATTCACCGTTGCGAAGGTGGGTAGCTGTGTGGTCGTTCAGAAGTCTTCCATGTAAAATGTTCTTTAATAAAAGTTGAGGTTTTATTTACGTAATGATGATACTCATTTAAGAAATCAGTGCATCTAATTCTTCTGCTGACTGAATACATATTGTTGCAAGTGTATGCTCTTAAACATATTTTTTGCAATTCCATATCCATTATAATGTATGTAATGCTAATCAAGTCTTATCATATTAAAAAAGTTTTTCCTATTGAAAACCTGAATAGGGATCAGGGGTGTACATGGTCTAGTTTTCCAAATTCTACAAAATGGAACACGTCCATCTGCAAGATTTCATTCCTTTGAGTACCCTTTGAGTTACTTCCTGCAGGTAGTGGTGTTTGATTACATAAAGAACAAGTAGGACATTTTCTTATAATTTCCTTAGTTTGTTGCCACGGGATGGAAAAGTCTATTTTTAAACTTCTGCTGTTGACATGGTGTATTGTTGCAAGGGAGAGGGGCTGCTTGTTTGTCCCAGCCACCCAGCTAGCTTACACCTGAAATAACCACACAGAAACTGTATTAATTAAAACACTGCTTGGCCATTTGCTCTAACTTTTTTTTTTTGACTTTCAACAAGTGGTCTAGTCAACCACCTATTTTTCTTTTTCTTTTTGTAAAGATTTATTAATTATACAGCATCTACCTGCATGTATCCCTGCGGGCCAGAAGAGGGCGCCAGATCTCATTACAGATGGCTGTGAGCCACCATGTGGTTGCTGGGAATTGAACTCAGGTCCTCTGGAAGAACAATCAGTGCTCTTAACCTCTGAGCCATCTCTCAGCCCTAGCTCTAACTTCTTATTGGCTAACTCTTACATATTAGTTTAACCCATCTCCATTAATCTGTGCATCGCCACATACCAGTGGTTTACCGGAGATTCTAACCGGTGTCCATCTCTGGCAGAGGATCCATGGCTTCTCTGACTCTGCCCTTCTTCCTCCCAACATTCAGTTCTGTTTTCCCCACCTACCTAATTTCCACCCTATCAACTAGGCCAAGGTAATTTCTTTAGTCATTAACCAATGAAAGCAACACACAAACAGAAGGAACTCCGATACCAGTGTGGTTTTTTTTTTAACTGAAATTCTGAGACCTTCAGCATATTTCCAACCAATGATTGATTTCTGCACTGTCTTGTGCTACAAGAACTGGCAGACCCATGATGTGTGTTATATATATGGAGTGATTCATATTTCTGATTATTTCTCGTAACTGAATAAATAATAGTTAATTCTGTATCATCTGGTATAAATTCAGTGGTTACAACTCTTTCTGCATATTGTGAATCAGTAACTCTGTTGAGAGGTTCTTTAACATACCATAGCATATAATTGTGACTTTTGGACAGAACCATAAGGGCTTTGATTCACTTAAGTTTTCTGATTTTTTAATCTGTCTTTCCTAATTTATTTGTATCAGTTATTGGTGTGTCCCCTATAATGTGGGGAAGGATCCAACTAGTTCTCTTTATAAGTTGAATTCTCTTGCTTTTTGGGATAGTTGTTGTTAATCTCTCCCAAAAAATTACTACAAGCTCTTTACCAAGGTTCGCTTTCTCTCCATAATGTGTCATTCTTAAAAGGTACTATACTCTCTGCCGGGTTTATTCCTGCTAATTGATGAAATCTCAATTTTCCTTTTAGAATTAACTCAGAGATCTTTTGCACATAAATTTTTAATTTTTTACTTGGTTTATGCAATAAAAGATCAATTCAAAGATAATATCTTCCCTCTGCATTAAAATCCTGTAGGAGAATGCTGTAGGAGAATGTGACCACAATGCAATTAAACATTGGATCCACGTGTGCCTTCTGCAATTTCTCTTCTATCAAAGCCAATTCTCTCTCAGCTTTGGCTGATAATTTTCTGGAACTATTTAAGTCCTTGTCACCATCTAAGATTTTGTTTAAACTAATTGGTTCATCAAGTTTTATCCCAATAGTGGGCCATAGATTGGAAATATCTCCTAGCAATCTTTGGAAGCCATTAAGACTCTACAACCTCCTATTTTGCACCTTTTGGGGCCTCATGTTTTATAAACCTATTTTATAGCCTAAATAATTAATAGAATCTCCTCTTTATATTTCAGGAGCAATTTGTATTCCCCAATAAGGCAAAATTTTCTTTACTTCTTCAAATATTCTTTCTAAAGTATCTACATTAGAATCAGATAATAAACTGTCATCCGGGAAATGGTAAATTATAGATTCAGGAAATTGCTTATGCATAATTTCCGATGACTGCCATACAAACTATTGGCACAGGGTGGGGCTATTTAACATTTCCTGTGAGAGGACCTCCTATTGATATCTTTCAGCAGGCTGAGAATTGTTATAAGTTGGTATTGTGAAGGCAAAATTTTCTCTGCATTTTTTGTAAAGATATAGTGAAGAATCAATTTTTAAAATCAATAACTATAAGAGGTCATCCTTTAGGTAATAGGGAAGGCAAAGAATTCCAGCCTGTAGAGAATTCATTGGCTGAGTTACCTTATAAGCAGCTCTTAAATCTCCATTTTCCAGAGTTCTTTTTAATAACAAATATGAGAGAATTCCAAGGGCTGGTTGAGTCTTCAATATGCTGAGCATTTAATTGCTCCTGTACCAGCTGTTCTAAAGCCTTCATTTTCTCTGTTGTTAAAGGCCATTGTGCAACCCATACAGGGTTGTCTGTCAACCATTTTAAAGGTAGAACTGTTGGTGCCTTTGGAAGATTAGCAACTGTTGCGTTCTCTTCCTGTTCAACCTGTTCTTTAAAATATATTGTAATATTTTCCCCAGAAGCATATGTTAATCTATAGGTTGTTTCTAAGATTGGAGAAATGTTAATGTGAGCATTGCATTGCTATAACAAATCATATTCCCACAAATTCATTGCTATGCTAGCAATCTATGGCTCTAATTTTCCTCTCTGTCCTTCCAGCCCTGTACGTTCAACTGATCTTGCACTCTGCTTTACCTGAGATAAAGTTCCAATCCCTAAAAACTGAACATTTACCTCCTGAAGAGGCCAATTTGGATGCCAAGATTCTGGTGAGATTATTGTTACATCTGCACCTGGGTCTACCAGACCTTCAATGATAACGTAATTTTTTCCTATTTTTAATTTTGGTCTTTGTTTATTCATGGAAGCTTGCCAAAGTACTTGCTTTATGGTGTCTCCTGATTTTTTTGTTGTTGTTGTTCTGTCTTCTATAGCTATTCTATCATCCAAAGCAGTACAATTTCTTATAATAGGTATTGGTTTCTTTAATTGTTCTGGGAAGGAATTTCCTCTATGATGGCAAGAAATGATTGACCCGGATTTGGCATAGGGGTCTGTGAGAGGTCTGGAGTTACCCAAATGGCAAAGGATTGCCTTGAATGTCTCTGGTTGATCTACATTCATTAGTCCAATGCCTGTGTTTTCCACACCTTCTGCCTAATCCATAATGGGGTGGCGTTTTGTTTGAATTATTCTTAGAATAAACATTGTTTCTAGGAATGTTTACAAACCTTTTAAAGTGTCCTTGTTTGCCACAATTATAATACTTGACATTTCAATTTTTTTCTCAAACCTCTGGAAATCACCTCTCCTATTCGTACTTCATGATGGTTATGAAGTTCAGTGTTAATTGTATCTCAGATCCAATCTTCCAAGGGTGCTGATCTTGTCTCTAATGGCCTAATTACCCTTTTGCATTGAGAAGTAGCATTTTCAAAATCCAGAAGTTTGTTAGCCTTTGTAAGAAATCCATGAAGGTTTCTTTTGGACCCTGTATGACTTTAATAAATGATTCGATCTTCTCTCCTTCTTCACTTCTGTCCCAACCATTCAAAGCTGCTGCACAGCATAAAGCCAGGATGTGACCATCATATAGGAATTACATTTGTACATTAGCATAATCTCCTTCTCCAAAAGTTGATCCTGGGAGATTTCCATACCTCTAATTTTACTTTGTTGTTCAATCATCTTAGTGTCTTCTCTGAACCAGGTTCTTCATTGTAATCGTGGACCAGGCTTTAAAACAGCTTTAACCAACTCTATCTAGTCGTTTGGGATAATACTATTACAAACTGACCACGAGTTTAACATTTTCTTCACAAAAAGTGAATGCATGCCATATGAGACTATTGCTTCATTGAATCTCCTTAAATCTGACAGTGGCACGAGAGTCCAGTTATCTGTGACAGAGCCTCTGCCGTTTGATAATTTCTGTTTGAAAACCTTAGGCTGTTCCTCTCCAACCTTTTAACGAAGTGTTGAAATTGATACTCCATTAAATTCCTCTGCCTGAATTTGAATATCTCTGTGATCTGTTTTATTACGTTTTTCTAAGGCCTGTATCTTAGCACTCAGAGTAACCAACTTTCTTAGTGATCAAAATGATAATGTTGATAATGTTTACAACTGACATTGTATAAATCCTATCTAAATTAGTTATCTTCTCATTTAACTGTTCCATTTTCAAATTGTCCAGTGTATTTTCCTACAGAGATCTAACACTCCTTCCACTGTAATAATGTTTCCCATTTTTGAATGTGAGAAAAAAAAAACTCTTTTAACTAATTCTTCCCTTAAGGTTTCCAATTTTCTCGGCAAATTTCCCACTATGTTGTTGAAGATGTGAGATTTATTGCTGCTGCGTAGAACAACAAAAGCTTTACTACTGGATTTCAAGGCAGCTATGTGGTTTGGCAACAGCCCAAGAAGGGGGCTCAGGGAGAGCCGACCAGGAGAGAAGAAAGAAAAACCTAGCCGGTAGGGTGGTGACTCCAGCCATGTGTACCTCTGACCTGTACCAGTGGCTGTAAAGCCACAGGCAAATGGTTTTTCTTTCATGAATTTATATTCCAAATGTTGGGCTCCAGATATAGTACAAATGATTAAAACCCGGAGACAGATATTGGGGTTCAAGCTGAAGACCAGAAAACAAAGTGGCCACCCATTGACTCTTACCTCTAACTGAAACTGGAATGGCAATCCTGCCTCCAGGCATCCTCAGACTGAGACCGAGCTTGAGACCCGTGTCCTCCTGTCTTATATTCCTCTCTAGTGCTGGGATCAAAGGCGTGTACCACCACCTGGCCTCTGTGGCTAACTAGTGTGGCTGCTGGGATAAAAGGCCTCTATGTCTGACTAGTGTGGCTGCTTTGCGCTCTGACCTTCAGGCCAACTTTATGTATTAAAACACAAGTAATAGATCACTACAGAACATACCTGTGGCTGGTAGATTCCCAGCATGACCAGACCAAATGGCAGGAGAACCTAGTGAGTAAAAAGACAAAGTGGGTTTTAACCTTAAACGACTAAATATTTTAGATCTCCTCAATTAATTATCTATATTTAAATTAATTCACGTAACTTTATCAGTTGGTATTTAAATGTGTGCATTTACACTGTAACAGTGGTAGGCTTCCCGTTGGCGTAAAGGAGGATGACACAAACATCAAAGGAGGAAATTAAAATGACCAAATTTTAATTTTGCTTAAGGAAAACGTAACTTGGTTTAAAAAAAAAAGTGATGCCCTGGTTTTTCGTTATTAGCAGCTTACATGTTTTTAAATTTTTGTATGTGTATGAATATTTGCCTTCATGCGTATATATGTACCAGTGCGTGTCTGGTGCCCAGGGAGGCCACGTGAGAATGTCAGAGCCCATGGAACTGGTGTTACAGACATTTGTGAGCCAAGTGGGGGCTGCGAATTAAAACCGGGTTCTCTAGAAGAGCAGCCACTGCTCTTACCTGCCAAGCCATCTCTCCCGACCATCTCCCCAGCCCTGTTAGCAGCCTTTCCAATGAGCGTTTGAACTGCCCGATTTCAGAGCTCACCCCTACTCAGCTTCCTCCTCAGAATTTACAGGACTTGTGCACAACCCCGGTTTGTTCTGGGAATGATTACGAGCCTCTTTTAAAAACATGAGCGATTATAAGCTTCATTAACAGAAAAATGGGGAAATAAAAATAAGAATGAGACCAGGAAGATAAATATTAACCAGTTTATGGTTTAAAGATCACCAGAAATGCAAGAGTACTCTGTTTAGATCTTTCTTTATTTTTATTTATTTTATTTTTTTTTTTTTGAGACAGGGTTTCTCTGTGGTTTTGGAGCCTGTCCTGGAACTAGCTCTTGTAGACCAGGCTGGTCTCGAACTCATAGAGATCCGCCTGCCTCTGCCTCCCGAGTGCTGGGAATAAAGGCGTGCGCCACCACTGCCCGGCTGTTTAGATATTTCTATGACTTTAACGAGCTGCACATATGGTTTAGTGCTTTGAGCTTTTTAGATCAATCATATTATACATATTCTCTTTTCAGTCTTTTTGCTTTTAAGGGTAAATGTTACATTTGGAATTCTGTATTGCTCTCTTCCGTATCTTGAAACATCTGTTAAACATAAGTATCAAGACAAGGGTGGAGTCTATGCTTATGATGCCAAGGGGAAATTTATCCGTCAGCGTGTGTTGAACCCCTCTGAGTATGCTCCAAGAGTTATAAGAAATCAGATATGTTTTCAATCTCTTGCCAAACAGAACACAGATTAATTAACAAATGCTTAGTGTGTTAGGGACCCAGGTTAGCCATATAGCTCTCTCCTGTTCTCCCTCAGCCCAGGAACCGGAGCTGAAGGATCCAGAAATGGCTCTGCTGGAGGCTTTTTGCTTTCCATCCATGTGTTAAATACACACATACACACACGCGCACGCACACACAGGCACACACAAACACACTGGCACACATCTGCACACATGCATGCGTGCACACACGCACACACACAGGCACATATGCATGCATGCACGTGCACGCACACACAGTCACCTACACGCACACACTGGCACAATCTGCACACATGCATGCATGCACGCACACACACACTCACACACATGCAGGCACATACTTGGGTGTTGGAATGAATTAAATCCATATACAATTTACTGCCTTCTTTGATGACAGAATGTTTTCGTGAGCTATTTCTGTATTGTGTCCTCTTGCAATTATTCATCTCCACTGTTGTGCAAATGTGCTAGAGTTGACTTCATTTTACTATGGATAGTTACTTGCGTTCCTGCCAGCGTTAGCTCACTGGAAGGATGATGTATGCACACACTCTTGAAGACATATTTTGATGCCTGTGTGCATACATCATTTGGGATATGTGAACAAGGGAAACTGCCCGACCACGGATCACCGTTTCTGTTGCAGAAAGTGAACATTCTACAACATTCTGAAAGTGGCTTTTCAGGCAGTGGCACCAGCTTCGTCCAGGCCTCCACTATGTAAAAGATGATTGCTCTGTGTTTCATCCAGATGCAGACATGTTGGTCTTTTTTATGGAAGCGGTTCCCTTGGGCTCGTAGTGATATCCTGTTGAGATTTGAAGTTGTATTTTCCTAACTACCTGCAAGGTAAACTTTCTCACCTGTTTATTGACCATTTGTGGTCAGGAGTTTGGATATCTTTTATGAGGTACTTACTCAAGTTTATTGCCCTTGAAAAAGAGTGGTAGAAACCCAGAGGGAAGCAGGTGAGCCAGGACGAACAGCTCACGGAAATGTGTCGTGTTCCCAGAGCACAGAGACAGTGGGCAAGAAGTCAGAACTCAGTGACTGAAAGGTAAGACTTAGGGCCTGTAACAGAGGGACAATGGTCACCCAGGTCCTAGTGCAGGCAATCCCATTCCGTAATGCTGGCTCCTGAGACATCTTGGATGGCTAGATGGCAGGAAGTTCAACCAGGAAGACATTTTAGCTTCCAGTAAACGTAAAGGCAGGATCGCAAGTCTCTGGTAAAGCTGCCTGCTCAGATTCCTCTGGGTCAGGTGACCAGGAGGGCATCTGCACATCTCAGAAAAACGGGCCTGGGCCTTAGAAGCCTGAGTCTCCTGACAAAACACCCCCTTCGTAGAAAAGTGTCTCTCCGAGCCACCTTCAGACGGTCTGACATGAGGCCAGAGTCATGGCACAGCTTCCAGGAGCCAGAGTTTCCACCCATACGCCCAGAAACTGAAGCAATCAGATCTGGCCTACATAAAGGGACTTTTTCTGGGTTGTTCACAGCGTTACAAATAGTTCCCAGGCTTTGGGATTTAATGAACTGCTAAATTTTCAGCAAAGGTTTCAGTGACCCACATAACTTGCTGGCCTCAGACTTTCTCAGAGAAGGACGGATGACTGGGGTGTCTTTGAGGTCCTATTCTGTAGTCAGAGCTGCTGTTTATTAGCTCCTGTGTGCAGACTCGGTGCTGGAGCCTTTCGGGACACCTCATTTGAACTTCAGACATCAAGGGAAGGTAAGCTTTAGCCCCCAGTTGCAGATGAGGAGAGGCTCAGAGAGGCTGAGCAGGTTTCCTGAGTCGTTCAGCACGCAGCTGAACTACGGGTAGAATCTAGGTCAGTTTGATTGCAAGGTCTGTGCCTTTCATATTATACTGCTCGTTGCCTCTTAAAATACCTGTAAACCGTTCGGAATGTATTGTTTTTCTTTTCATCCTGGGAGTCAAACTCAGAGCTCACGCGTGCTAGGCAAGGGCGCTCCATCTGAACTATAGCCCTAGCCCCAGAGCTGATTTAGATTTCTGTTTGGGTTTTCTTTTCAGACAGGGTTTTACATAGCCGAGGCCTTGAACTCACCTTGAACACTGTCCCCTCCCCATTCTATTCCTTCCTCCTGACTGCTGGGATCAGAGGCCCGTCTACTGCTAGATCTGTCTTGCCCTCCATCATAGACAAGAGAATAGGTAGAAATTTAATGAGTCCTGTTGTAATGAGGTTTTTTTTTGTTTGGGGGTTTTCAGGTTGCATGTGTGTGTGTATGTGTGTGTGTTACGTGTGTGTGCAGGTGGATGTATGTGTGCACATATGAGAAAACCGAAGGTCAACTTTGGGTGTGTTTGGTTGCTCTCTACCTCGCTCTTTAAGCAGGGTCTCTCACTGAATCTTAAGCTCTGTTGCAGTGACCTTGAGTTCCAGGAATTCGCTGTCCCTGCTGCCCACCCCAACCCCCAAGCTAGGGTTACAGGTGTGCGCCATCACCACGCTCAGCTTTCTGAGTCCTGAGAATCAAAACTCAGGTCCTTGCAGTGGTGTGGTAAGCACTTCAAAGAATGAACCATGGCCTCCCCCTCACATCCCCTGCGTGATTTTTTTTTGTTGGTTTGCTGTGTTATTTTTTCATTGTCCTACTTCATTTTTTTTTTTTTTTTAGTATTTTTCCAATTAGATTTGAAAAGCTTCCCAAAGCCAGAGACTCTAGTCTCTGATATCAGGACACAGTTTTATGTCTGTCTGTCTTTATATGTATGTATAGATAGATAGGATAATAAGATAGATGGATATATATATATATATATACACATATAGAAGGATGGATACATAGATAGATAGATAGATAGATAGATAGATAGACAGACAGACAGACAGATAGATAGACATGTGTATATTATATATGCATGGTTTAGTCTGAGATGATGAGGAACGAAGTCTGTTTTGCTGAAAAGTGGCTTGGTGGCTCATTATAAACCAAGGCTGCCAAGAAGCTGCTTCCACGCTCACTGTGTCCCCACCAGGCTGGCTGCTAGAGTATCAGCTACCTGGAAAATCAATCTCACAGAAGTAAATTTCTTGACCACACAAGAAGGACAACCTATCCCACTTTTACTATTTGGCCAGAAGACAGAGGACAAGGGGGGGGGGGTTGTGTTGGCCTCTCTCTGGAGAGGAGGTAAGGATTGCATTCCTCTGGCATGACGGCATTGAAGCCTTGACCCCCGTACCTCAGACCATGACTGTGACGTCCTATACATTGACCCACCCTCCTGCGTGGGTTCAACCAAACATGAGTGGGAAATAGTTGACAAAATGTGTGTATGGATTGAACACACACAACCATTTCCCTATTGTGTCCTAAATGCAGAAACGAAAGAAAAGATGTGCTGCATTTGTTTAACTCTGTGAAGCTGTGTTGCTGTGCCTGTCTAAAACACCTGATTGGTCTAATAAAGAGCTGAACGGCCAATAGCTAGGCAGGAGAAAGGAGAGGTAGGGTTGGCAGGCAGAGAGAATAAATCTCAAAGGAGGAGGAAGCGAGAGAAGATCTGGGAATGAGAGAAGAAGGGCGACTTCAGGGGTCAACCACCTAGCCACCCAGTGCAGCATGAATAATAAAAACCCAGAGACAGATATTGGGGTTCAATCTGAAGATCAGAAAAGCAAAGCAGCCAAGCCACTAGAGAGCTCTTACCTCTATGAAATCTCCAGACTGAAAGAGTGAGTTCCTGCCTTGTCACACCTTATATTCCTCTCTAGTGCTGGGATTAAAGGTGTGCACCACCAGCACCTGGGCCTCTATGGCTAACTAGTATGGCTTCTGGGATTAAAGATGTGTGCACTCACTACCTGGCCTGGATGGCCGACTAGGTGGCTATTTTGTATTCTGATCTTCAGGCAAGCTTTATTTATTAAAATACAAATGAAATATCACCACACCACAGCAAGCCATGGAATAAGAAGAAAGAAATACAGAAATGTAGAAAGGTAAAAGCCCAGAGGCAAAAGAGAGACAAGATAATTTAAGAAAAAACTTGGCTAGAGACAAGCCAAGCTCAGGTCAGGCATCCATAAGTAAGAATAAGCCTCCATGTGATTTATTTCAGAGCTGGTTGGCAGGCCCTCCAAAAGAGCCAAAAAAGTAAAAACACAGCCAAAACCATGGGTGTGTCTTAATCCAGCCTGACTGAGTCCTTAAGAAGAGGGAGACATGCCTGAGTTACATGGGCACCACAGAGAGGCCAGGTGAGGACAGACAGACAGACAACATGCCTGAGTTACATGGGCACCACAAAGAGGTCAGGTGAGGACAGACAGACAGACAACATGCCTGAGTTACATGGGCACCAAAAGAGGCCAGGTGAGGACACACGGACAAGTTGCCAGTCTCTGACCAGGAGGCTGTCCAGTCTTAAAGAGCAAATCAATACAAGAAGAACTGGGTACCCGTCACGATCAAGGCCCCTGTCTAGCCCCATCGCCAGCGTCATGCATTTGGTTAAGAGGGACATCGCTGGACAGTGAACAAGTACCTAGGGCGTTCCTTACAATGCGTGTGAGCACAGGCTTTGCTCACTTGCTTATGAGAAAAGGGTTTTTCTGAGAGTGGAGGGAAAACAGCTGTCACTTAAATAGTGACATATGACCAAACTGAGTTCAAGGAGCACCGCGCGTGTGTGTGCGAGCGAGCTAGCGTGCACACACACACGCACACACAGACCTACAAATAAAAACAATCGCTACTTAGAACAAGCTCTGTCTAGCCCTGTGCATGAATCATCTTTCCTATAAGGCTTCATTAAGATTCTCACCGTCCACCGTCAGGTGCCAACCATCCCCAAAGAGAGCAGTGAGGCAATTAATGGTTGTATAAATTCAATTAGCTTTCTAAGGTAATTTGAAAGATAATTCCCATAGAAAACTGGAGAAATTGTTTGCTGCTGTTACCCCTATTCTTTTCAGAAATGACTTGCGTCAAGGGTTCCAATTAAGGGTGATATGCCCTCGGCTGTTTTCTTACCTGCCTGAATGAGCTAAGATAAATGGGCAGAGATAAGGGTGGAGCGAGATAAGGGTGGAGCTTATAAAGGCAGACAGTTTGAGTTTGGGGGAAGAAATGAGATTTCCCACCAGAAAGTATAGTAGGTCCGCCAGCCAAATATAAAGTTGTTCGTTGAGACAAAGGGCTTTCTGTGTTGTCCCAGATGGCCTCAACACCCTGGGCTTCGCTGCCTCTGTCTCCCAGAAACAAGGCGTACAAACTTGCAAAGCTGCCAGAAACGTAGACAGTTCAGGACCCATGCTGTAGGAGGTGGTTTGTTTGCGACCAGGGACTCCAGAGAGAGGGAATGAGCTGGAGAAGTACTGTGATGGTTGGGCTGGCTGGGGAAAGTCTCCACTGACCCTGGCCAAGGAACCCCAGAACCATGTGGAGCCTGACAAAATGGGACAAGCGAGCGGTGTATTGGGTCAGAAGAAAAAGAGGCTGAGATTGACGTAGGACGCCTCAGGACCTGAAAAACCAGATGCAGCGCTGTGAGTTTCTAGAGCCCGTACCCCGGTCATCACCGGCCACAAGTCAGAGCTGAAAGTTTTCTCCTTTTGGCCAAGTTCCTGTACCTGCTAAGAAACATCTGCTCAGGTAGGGAAAAGGGCTGCTACTAGAATAAGCCAGGAGTAGAACGGAGGAATTCCAGGTTTCCAGAGGCAATGGTGCAGAGGCTAAGCCAGCGGTGGAACCGGTATAGTCTTTTCTTTTCAGATAAAACATTGATTTTTGAAGCCACTGAATGTGATAAACAGTTGATACGTATCTTGCTCAAGTTCAAAGTGAGCTTTACATCCCCCCATGTTGCTTCTAAATAAGAAAGAACCCAGATACTGTTGCTTTGTTGACTCCTTGGTCTTAGAGTAATGCAGAATATTTGCTAATAATAGTGGGGTCCCTGGATTTGTACTCTGGTGGCTCATGAGTTATAGTAACGATATGTATGCATCTCTCTGCTTGTACTGTTTTATAAAATCACTTGTGGCGAGTATTTTTTATATTACATGCTATAAATTATTTCTGAGTTCAAGTAGGGTTGCTATATGAATGCTACTTCTATTGATGTACTCGGCCACATCAAAGTAAAGTGAACCTTCTAGCAGGATTGAGTCTCAGAATATAGGACTTCTACAAAGTTGTGGTTGCTTGCCTTCTAACTGTGTTATCCCATAGATCTTGAAAGTTTTGTTAGTACCACATTTTGCTTGAACCATTCCAAGGAGCCCTAGAATTCTTATTGATTCAATTTTAGTTGTTTTTTTTTTAAATGCCATTTATTAGCTGGGCTTGTAACCCCAGCTACTTGGAAGTCTGAGGCGAGAAGAGATCGGAAGAAGTTCAAGGTTAGGCTGAACTATATATCCAGTTGAAGGTCAGCATGGTCAGGTTCGCAAGACCCGTCTCAAATATCGGAAAGTCACACAACCGCAAGGACCTGCGTTTTGATTCTCAGGACCCAGAAAGCTGAGCGTGGTGACGGCAGTGCACACCTGTAACCCTAGCTGGGGTGGGGAGTTGGGGTGAGCAGCAGGGACAGGCGAATTCCTGGAACTCAGGGTCAGCCAGACACACACGGCAACAGAGCTCACGATTCAGTGGGAGACCCTACTCAAAGAGCAAGGTACAGAGCAATTGAACACACCCAAAGTTGACCTTTGATTTTTCTCATGTGTGCACACATACATGCAACTGCACACACATGTACCACAGACACATACACATGCAACACACACCCCCCACTTAAAAATCTAAAACCAAAAACTTCATTACAATGACAAGACTCGTTAAATTTTAAGACTTGAGTTTGCTCCTCAGCCCGCATATGAAACAGATGACCACATACCTCCTGATCTCAGCACTTGGAAACAGAAGCAGGTAAATCCCTGGGGCTTGCTGGCTGGCCAATCAGTCTCATCAACCTGTAGATTTCAGGTTAAATGAGATACCCTGTCTCAGATATGACGTGGGGAAGTGTTTAAGAAAGACACAAGATAGCAAGCCCGGATCTACACACGCATGCAAACCCATGTGTTCACGACCCTCCAGGCACTTGTACCTTCATGCACACCCATGGGCATACACACTCACCCATATACCCAAGATTATCTTGCCGGGCAGTGGTGGCGCACACCTTTAATCCCAGCACTCGGGAGGCAGAGGCAGGCGGATCTCTGTGAGTTCAAGGCCAGCCTGGTCTACAAGAGCTAGTTCCAGGACAGGCACCAAAAACTACAGAGAAACCCTGTCTCAAAATTTTTTAAAAAATTTAATTAATTAATTAAAAAAAGATTATCTTTAGGCCAGATGTGGTGGCCCTGGTTAGTTTTTATTGTCCGTTTGGTGTGTCTAGAAAGAGGGAACCTCAGCTGAAGAGCTGCCTCTGTCAAACTGGACTATGGGCATGTCTGTGGGGCATTTTCTCCATTGCTAATTGACCTAGGGCATAGCCTGTCATGGGTGGTGCTGTCATTAGGCGGGCTGCCCTAGGTTTTATGAAAAACTTAGCTGGGCAGAAGCCAGGGAACAGGTTGTGAAACACCACTCATCGATAGGTCCAGCTTCAGTTACTGCCTTGAATGTCCCCAAGGGATGAATTATGACCGGAAGTATAATCCAAATACGCCCTTTCCTCTCCAAGTTGGTTTAGCCATGGCAATTATTCCAGCAATAGAAAGTAGACTAGAAACTAGTGCATACCTGCCATCACAGATGGGAAGGGGAGGCTGGAGCATCAACACTCAGGTACAGAGCGAGTGTAACCCAGCCTGGACAGCATGAGAACCGAACCTGCCTCAGAAAAAAATGTCGTCCCAAAGTCTTCCTTACTTCAAATAATTTTAGTCTACCTTGTACGAAAATATTTTAATTCTTAACTTTCTTACCACAGATTAAGCTAAGCTTTAGAGTACCGACTGATGAGATAGGTGGAGGAGGAACTGGTACAATTATGCCAGCGGGTCCTTGGGAACCTGTGTGTTTCCGGGCCCAGTGTCAGAGTTAGCATCTGTCCCCTTGCTGACCTCCAGAGATGACGACCAGGGATAAAGAAGAACGAGGGGGATATCTCCTTGTTCTACCCACTTTTCCTTCCTTTCTGTTGAGGAAGTATTTCCTCAGGCAGTGGGCCTTAAGGAAAACAGATTTAGACAACGTAGCTATAACAGGTCGCCACGCCCCTGCGTCAGCATCTCACGGCTGAGTGGGTTCCCAGTCTCAAGAAACAGTTGAGATGATGAAGAAACCTAGTGTTGTGTGCAAGGGATCCTGAGCCCCGCCTCTCAGCCTTGTGCAACCCTTTAGAAGTTACTCAACCCCCTACGCTTCATTCCGGAACGGCAGCGCAGGGCAGATAATCCTCACGGCTGGCTGTTCTCTCTGAAGGGAAACAGAACGGTTCACACTTAGAACAAGAATCCCATTGCTAATTGGAAGCCTGTCCAGGAAGGCCCAGTAGAAAGACTTCCGCCGCTGGGTGTGGCGGTGCACGCTTCTAATCCCAGCCCTTGGGAGGCAGAGGCAGAGCGAGTTCAAGTCTAGCCTGGGCTACAGAGAAGAGTTACAGGGCAGTCAAGGCTTCAGAGAGGGAGCAGGGAGGGGAGGAGGGAAGAGAAGGGGAGGAGAGGGGAGGAGAGGGGAGGGAAGGGGAGGGGAGGGGAGGGGAGGGGAGGGAAGGGGAGGAGAGGAGAGGAGAGGAGAGGAGAGGAGAGGAGAGGAGAGGAGAGGAGAGGAGAGGAGAGGAGAGGAGAGGAGAGGAGAGGAGAGGAGAGGAGAGGAGAGGAGAGGAGAGGAAGAAAAAGATTTATGCATGCCACATGAATCTGAGAATCCAGAGCTCTCTGGTCCTGGCAAGGTGCAATTTGCCCCTCACGTCGTGGTGTAGGCTGCTACTTGGTGAAGAATGGCATTTGCCTCTGGAACATTTTTTACCCTAGTTGCCCGTGAGATGCTTCATACCCAAGAGTGGCCTCAGGGCACAGTGCTTGCAGCTCTGCGGGCTCTGCCGCTTACCATGTGGAGGTGGCAGTGTGACTGTCTGTCACCCTCGTCCTTGTCACAGAGAGTGCTGTGTTAATCTTCATGATACGACTGTGTTATGATTAGGGTCCTTAGAAGAATCCGGCTTTCCTCCGACGCCCTGGTACTTCCGTCTTGCTAGGGCTTTGCAATATAGATTCTTATTCAAAGGGTTTTTTTTTTCTTTCCCTGAAAATCCAGTTCTTTGGGTAATAGTTTTTGTTTTGTTTTTGAGAGTGTAATTGTTTTTTACAAGATTTGAGAACTAAGTTTCAATAGTCAGCCCACTGAAAATGTGGTGTCCCCTGGCAGCTCAACCCTGCTGACAGGTGGCTGCCAAGTGGGGCGTTAGTGGGAGAGGCACCCTGATTCTGACCGCTTTCTCTTTCACATTCTTGCGCTTTTCCAGCCGAGAGCCAGAGGAGCCAGAGGGCAGGGGAACCTTTAGAAATGTCAGACATTCTCCGGGAGCTGCTCCGTGTCTCCGAGAAGGCTGCTAACATCGCCCGGGCGTGCCGGCAGCAGGAGGCCCTCTTCCAGCTGCTCGTGCAGGAGAAGAAAGATGCGGAGAAGAACAAGAAGTTCGCGGCGGACTTCAAGACCCTGGCCGACGTGCTGGTGCAGGAAGTCGTAAAGCAGAACATGGAGAATAAGGTGAGAGGTCAGGGCCAAGGTGGCTGCGAGCCGCTTGCCTCTGCCACTCTGCTTGCTTCTCTCTGAGTAAAACAGCGGGTCTTTTACTGATCCTCAGGATATCCCCGAGCCAAACGAGCATCTTCTGGTCTTCCCTTATTTTTCATTACACTATTACGAAAATGGTCTTTGCGGGAAATCAATGAAGGATCGAAAAGCGAACAAATGGAGGGGACTCAGAATTCTAACATGAGTTCATAGAGTCGACTCTTTGGTTTATTGATGAGCTCCTTGTTAATAAATAATTCCTGTTCTCTGCGACAGGACACAATTAAGGTCCCTCCAAAGCCCAGTGTTAGACTCTCCTTGCCGCTGGGGATTGCTGGCGTCTCTCTGCGGGTTTGCAAGGACTAGCTCACTTGCTTTGACTCCTTAGTCCCAGTATATCCACTTCACTATTTGCCTAACGTTCACCTTGGTTACGGGCTTGGGATTGGGTAAAAAAATCTCCCTTGATCCTCCTATAAAAATATGACCAGTGACTGTGGTTCTCAGTGTGGAAGTGACCAGAAGAAGCTAATGTATTAGTATCCTAACAGTGATGCCAGCAGACGCATGTACATGTGTCTCTGGCTTCGCGAATTGTCGCTGGTGAACCCCAGCGACAGTTTTGTACAAAGAACTATTATTCCACTGTGATCCGGGTGCCACAGGGAGCTTGGATAAGTGACCCGAAATTACACAGCACAGCCTGACAGCTCTTGAACGTAGGAAATGGTTCTGAGTGTGTGGCCACTAGGGTTCCGGTTGGCTTTCATATCATCCCTTCCCCACCTCTTTTTTTTTTCTAATTTAAAAGAATGGAGCTTTATGATAGAAAATTATTTTTTTAAAAAAAACACTTTCATATTTTTAATGAATTTTTTTAAATTTGAGGATCATTTTAGAATGAAGTAAAATCTTGACCACGGGCGTGAGAAGAGAGTACCTAAGTTACGTAAAATCCCCACAGACTGTTTCTTCTTCATGCCCTTTTCTACCTGGCTTTGGCAAGCTCAATGAAGGAAGTTTTTTGTTGTTGTTGTTGTTGTTACTGATGGAGACAGTTATACACAAGGGCCGGTTGAGCAACCGGATTGGATACGTATCAACATTACTTTTATGGGTTAATATGTGACCCCCCTCCCTCCAGCATTAGAGCAAGTCCAGGCAATTATTCATGAACGGCTGCCGGAATTTATGAAACAAATACTTTCCACCTGAGCTGCTTTAGATATTTTTATTTCAGATCCCTTCCGCCTGCATTCCTCTAGACAGCTCTGGAAACAGGTGTGGGGGAACTGGCAGAGGGCCAGCCCGGTTGTAGGCCCGGTTCTGTTTTGCAAAAGCCAAAGAATAGCAGGTGGTGTGGCCCTTGTGTTTTGCGCATCCGGGAATGTTAGAGTATGTGAGGCAGTCCCTTCCCTGAAGATAGCAGGAATATGGGAGTCAGCACGTATTTTGAGAAAAAGTATCTTCCGAGGGCCAGGAGTGAAATGTGTTCATGTGAACACTGATATGGACATTTGAGGAAAGTCTCACTCGATCCCAGTTCACGCTATACCCATGCTTACGTCATAGGTCCCTACAGTGCTGGGCTTCTTTCTTTTTCTCTTTCTTTTCCTCCTTTCTTTTTTTCCTTTGGCACACCGACGGGTGCAGAGATGTTATCTGAAAATGAAAATAAAACCTAAGATTACCTTCTAGTCTTTTTCTCCCTTTAGAAATTCTCTTAGGGACTGGAGAGACGGCTCAGTGGTTAAGAGCACTGACTGTTCTTCAGAGGACACGAGTTGGATTTCAAGAAGCCGTATGGCAGATCACAACCATTTTTGATGTATCTGATTCCCTCCTCTGATGTGTAGACATATATGAAAAGTACCCATATACCTAAAATGCAAAAATAAATTATAAAAAAAAATTTTTAATGAAATTATTTTAAGGACATTAGCCAATAACATGAGTTTTCACAGGCTGGTGTTTAGGAGCAGGGTTAATAAATGTTCCCAGTCCTGTGGCATCCCAGCCCTATAACCGGTCAGTCCTGTGGCCGTTCAGCCCTGTGGCTGTCCAGCCCTGTGGCTTCCCAGCCCTGTGGCCGTCCAGCCCTGTGGCACTCCAGCAGAAGGCTCACAGCATATAAAGAAGCCTGATCTCAGTCATGGATTACATTTTCTAGACTGGCAAAGGAATAAGAAAATATTAGACAGAACCAATATTAGCCCAGAACGAAGCTGGCTTCTTTTTCCACGCTCAGGCTGACTCCTACTAGGAAAGTTTGGAGTTTCAAATCTAACTTATGGAACTCTCTTCAGAACTGATTTGTGGGGCTGGGGGTTGTTGGTTTGTGTTTCAAACTCTGACTCGTTCAGTTTCCAGGCTTGGGGAAAAAAATTTTTGGCGAAGAATCCAATGAATTTACAAATGATTTGGGTAAGTAGAAGAACCTTCATGTGTTCTATCACTTAATCATAGTATTCTAGTTTCTAACTTGGAACATAAAATAAATGAATGCTAGAAAACTTTGGGTATAAACAGCATCACATGCTTAAATGTAAAGCTTTATATAGGCGCTACCTCAAAATAGGATGGTGTTTGAGTTAGAGAGAGGTGAGGTGGTTTCTTGGTCTTGGAATAATTTATCAGCATTTTAGCCATCGTGACCTAGCCTTTGGGAAAATTCTATAGCCTTTTGAAAACCTAATGGGATGATTGATGCCCCAGAAAGGTGTTTGTTTACACAGTTGAGCGGACAGTGCCTGAGCAGGGATTTAAACCCATTTGGGGACACCCTGGACTCTACAGCTCTGGGCTAAGTGTGTAGCAGATCCCTCAGTCCTGAAGTAATGTATGGTGTTGCTCCGGTACCCTCTGCATTTCGTCTCAGAACCTCTGTAAAGGTAGCTGAATTAACTAGAAGTTTCCATTCTGTTTCAGGGAAGAGGGCCCACTTGTTCATCTGGGCTGCCCGGCCAGCTTAACCCCGAATTAACCACACAGATCACTGCTTGGCCCATTATGTCTAGCCTCTTATTGGCTAACTCTCACATCTTGATTTAACCCATTTCTATTTATCTGTATATCGCCACGTGGCTGTGGCTTACTGGGAAAGATTCTAACCAGCGCTGTCCATCTCAGACAGAGGATCCATGGCTTCTCCTGACTCCGCCCTTCTTCCTCCCAGCATTCATTTCTGTTTTCCCCGCCTACCTAAGTTCTGCCCTATCAAAAGGCCAAGGCAGTTTCTTTATTCATCAACCAATGAAAGCAACACATAAACAGAAGGACCTCCTACCCCACCATTCCGTACCAACCTTTTAATTTTCTTTTGTTGTTGTTCTGTTGGAGATGGGACCTTGCTGGGTTATAACTGGTCTCAAATTCTTGGTTCTAGTCATTTCTCACCTCAACTCCCAGACTAGCTGAGACCACAGGCATGAACCTCTCCCCTGGCTTTTTATATACATTTCTATGTGTCTAAAAGTTTCTATACATTCCTATGACTCTAAGAAAGAAGACAGAAATCTTATTCACACTTCCAAAAGTTAAAAGTAACTATTATGAGTATCACACAGTACATCCTAATTTACAGTCCTACATTTTCATGGCTGTTTCATAAACAGTTAATTTAATGCTTCATCTGATACTCCTGAGTATAAACAATATTTTTGTTAAAAGCAGCATTACAGGAAAAAGCAGAAGCATTTCCATATGTGGATAAGACCTATGGTTTTTTCCAGTAACATTCCAACATGGACAGAGAAGAGTCAAAAGACAAAACTAAGTAACAGAATAATTATTGAAGCTGAAGAATTTCAACTTTTGTGTGGAGTTCCTTGAATGCAAACCTTTGCCCTTGCAGTTCCTTTTCTGGGGGAGCAGGCTGAGTCCTGGAGCCTAACCTCTCCATCAAGAGGATGCCACAGAGCCATTAGTGTCCACTGCTTTATAAAGAGCCGCAGGGGATCCTGGCAGGGTTTCCGAACCAGCGCTGTGGACATACCGCACCCACCTAACCCAAGAGCTCAGCTCAGCTGCCCACTCTCCTCGCTGCCCCTCTGCCTCCCGCGGTCCGGTCTTCTCCCTGAAAGTCTCAAGCGGCGTTTCTAATTTGTCTTCATTCTAGGGGAAAAGATCACTGTGGAGCTGCGGTCCACGGAGGAGGAGACAGCAGAGCTTCTCAGCAGAGTCCTGGATGGCAACGTGCCGGCGTCTGAAGCCCTGGCGAAGGTGGTGCATCAGGATGTGGACCTAAGTGACCCCACTCTGGAGTCCCTGGAGATCAGGGTCCCACAGGAAATTCTGGGGATTTGGGTGGACCCCATAGGTAAGTGCGGGACTGCTACTCATTTGTGCCCAGTGTTCTTGAGGGGTCAGGGAGGCTCCAGGAAATAGAAACCATTAGAACTAAATAGTCTAGATCTCCTGGAACATTCGTTATCATTATTTTTTAAAATATTTATTTATTTATTATGTATACAGTATTCTCAGTACTCTGCCTGCAGGCCAGAAGAGGGCACAGATCTCATTACAGGTGGTTGTGAGCCACCATGTGGTTGCTGGGAATTGAACTCAGGACCTTTGGAAGAGCAGCCAGTGCTCTTAACCGCTGAGCCATCTCTCCAGCCCCCGCTGAGCCATCTCTCCAGCCCACTAATGGATCTTTAAATGCCTGGTAAATCTGTGAGAATGTGAAGTGACCACGATGAGCACCTCTCCGAGAGAGAGTACCGTCCTAACAGATTCTTGCCGTCTGCTAGTACAGGCTGGATCTCCAGATTTTAAAACACTAAGCCCAAACCGGTGCTTTTAGGAAGAGTTGTGAGCTTTAAATCGTGGGCTACTCATTCAATTAGGCAACAGTCAAAACGGTAGTCAAGCGAAATGGCCGAATGGGGCTTAGGTGACCGGCAAGCCGGCGTCAAACCTCCCAAGCCTTAGTCCTTGTTGTGGTAGAATTGTCACTAGAGTGCATGCTTCTGAAAGAGCGCTGTCTCTACAAGGTCCCTAGACTTCACGTCTCCCGACTTTCCCATCTCCCCCGTGCATGCTTCTGAAACAGCGCTGTCTCTACAAGGTCCCTAGACTTCACGTCTCCCGACTTTCCCATCTCCCCCGTGCATGCTTCTGAAACAGCGCTGTCTCTACAAGGTCCCTAGACTTCACGTCTCCCGACTTTCCCATCTCCCCCGTGCATGCTTCTGAAACAGCGCTGTCTCTACAAGGTCCCGAAACTTCACGTCTCCCGACTTTCCCATCTCCCCCGTGCATGCTTCTGAAACAGCTCTGTCTCTACAAGGTCCCTAGACTTCACGTCTCCCGACTTTCCCATCTCCCCCGTCGATTCCTCTTGACGCAACTGGGGGCGAACATTATACTTTCTCAGCGTCCTGTGCTACATACAACACAACATGGCGGCTCGTCTTACATCAGATAGCTGCATAGCATGCAATCAGTGCATTGGATATGAACATTAAAATTTCCACCCAAGCCTCTGGTCATGTCAGGGTAAATTGATGTTTTTACAGTTCCGAGGAAAGACATCTCCTTGGTCTTAGTTCCACCCTGAATGGGTGTTTGTCTGTGTCCCTGGGTCTTTGGCTGGGCACGGTCTTCACTGTGTGCTGACTCAGGGGGACTTGGTAGGGCACCAACACCTGTTGCATGCTGATGAGGCCAGTAGCTGCTCAGTCTGCCATACTGGAAGCCTTAGCAGTGCCGGTTGGCCCTGAGGCCTGGGGAATCCCTGGAGACTACTGGTCTTCTGTCCATGTCAAAAGTTCAGAGATGCTAATGTGTTTATGTCAGTGAAGGATGCCAGCAGCAGCAGCAGCAGCAGCTGAAGAGTAGGTGCTTGCACCAGCAAGGAGGAAAGCAGGAAGGCAAAATCAGTACCACTTTGCCTCATACATCTTTACAATCGGGCTGCTGGAAGGCACTGCCCACTCTGAGAGAGGATTGTGCCCCCTCCACGGGCTGCTGGAAGGCACTGCCCACTCTGAGAGAGGATTGTGCCCCCTCCACGGGCTGCTGGAAGGCACTGCCCACTCTGAGAGAGGATTGTGCCCCCTCCACGGGCTGCTGGAAGGCACTGCCCACTCTGAGAGAGGATTGTGCCCCCTCCACGGGCTGCTGGAAGGCACTGCCCACTCTGAGAGAGGATTGTGCCCCCTCCACGGGCTGCTGGAAGGCACTGCCCACTCTGAGAGAGGATTGTGCCCCCTCCACAATGCTTCCAGATACACCTCCAGACACGCCCAGATCTGTACCTCTTAGTTGATCCCAGATCCGTTCAGGCTGACAACCGAGATCAACCCTCACAAGCACTGTGATGCCGGCCCTCTTCCCTGTTAGGCCGGCTTCATCATCTCCTTCCTTGCAGCTTGGAGAGATGAATGAAGACAATGAGAGGCCATTCTGTATCTGACAGATCCCTAGAAGCTTTTCCATCTCAGATTGTTCCAGTCCTCTGATGAGTAACAGTTCTTAAAAAACAAAAATGAAAACAAAACATCCCGCCAGCTATCAGGAGCTGTTGGCCTCTTCAGTGTGTTTTTAATGGTGTGTGCGTGCGCTCCTGTGCACACAGCACAGCACAGATTGTAGTGTGTCGTTCTCATTCCTTTTTTGCCTGATCTGAAACTCACCCATTCTGTTAGACTGGCAGTCCAGCAATCCCCAGAGAGCCTCTTGCCTCCGCCTCCTCCCCTGCACTGGGCTTTTGAAGAGGGACCTGCTTTGCCTGACATCTTGCGTGGGTGCCGGGAATCCCAACTCAAGTCCCTGTGCCTTTAATACTTTACCCACTGAGTCATCTTCCTGGCCCTAGCTGCCTTAGAGGCCTTGTTATATGCAAGGTGCTGTATTGGATTCCACAGGACTGTGGCCATGTTCTCCCCCTTAAAGAGTTCTCAGACTTACAGGGCAGAGGCGGGAAGATCTCCAACTGGAGACCTGCCTGTGCCGCACAGAGACCCTGTCTCAAGACAACATATTTTTCCCTAAAGTTCCCATACACTGAATGCAATAGAAGCAATGATATATAAGAATACAAATGATTCAGGGCAGGCAGCGCCCAATGATGAAATCTGATAGATTACTAAATTAGAAGGGGAATTTATACAGGATAAAAAAAAAATCCTCGATCGATCCACCATGATCTAATAACCCTTCTGTGCCTGTATGTTTGTTTCATTTTTCAGATTCCACCTATCAGTATATTAAAGGTTCTGCCGATGTTAAATCCAACCAGGGAGTCTTCCCCAGTGGGCTTCAGTGTGTGACGATTTTGATTGGTGTCTATGACATACAGACAGGCGTGCCCCTGATGGGAGTCATCAACCAGCCTTTTGTGTCTCAGAATCTAACTACTCTAAGGTAAAAGACATTTCCGGTTTTGGTCACCCAGCTTCAGCCTTCCGTGTTAGTATGGTCACTCCACATGGCCTTCTCACAACTGGGTTCTATGGGGTTTCCCACTGTGAGTCCACAGGGCTGAATTAAGATGCCTCCTCTCTTCAGTCCTGGATTTGGCAGGGTTTTGCTTGGGTGTAAGTGCACGTTGGTGCTTTAAAAGAAATTAATTCGGTCTTGGAGAAACCATGGCTTTGCATTTGAGATATAGCAACCCTATTCCTGTTTCTAAATGCCACTCAAAACCACACATGTAGATTAATGCTCAATGCTGTCCTCTGATTCATTGGAACACGGTAGATGCCACCACTATGTGGCCAGGTGAATTTCTGTATAATGGTGGAAGAAATGCAGAACCAAACGTGGAAAGTATTTAGGGGAGTTATTGTCCAATATGGCCAGGGTTGACTCGAACTCCTTCCAAGTACTGCCAGCATCAGTGTGGAAGCGGTCCTCCACCGCCCCCACCTTTCAACCAATCCCCTATCACAGCCTGGATAGTGGCCAGGCCTCTGTGTTGGGGGCTGACGTCTGAGCAGAGGCAGCGGACTCTTTTCCTTCTCATTGAAAAAAACAGGACTGCCTGTGTTCATTCATCTTCGGGTTGCTTTAGATAAGAATCCTTTGTTCTTTAAGAGTTAAAAGTTTAAGCTTCTGGAATTTTCCTCTACTCCATTTTTTTTCAAACTATTTTGGTAATGTTTTAAAAGGTCATTAAAACATTAGGGACAGCCGGGCGGTAGTGGCGTATGCCTTTAATCCCAGCACTCGGGAGACAGAGGTAGGTGAATCTCTGTGAGTTCAAGGCCAGCCTGGTCTACAAGAGCTAGTTCCAGGACAACTTCTAAAGCTACAGAGAAACCCTGTCTCGAAAAACCAAAAAAAATAAAAAAAAATTAGGGACCCTGTAAGCCCAGCACTCCAGAGACACAAGAGGACTCCAAAGCCAGCTTCCAGGGGGCCTCAGATTCAGGAGTGAACCAGATTTGATTTCAGGTTTCACCACTTAAGGATCCAGGCCACTTTGGCAAGTTACTTGCTTTCCTTAAAGGTAGCCTCTCATCTGTAAATAGAGCCCCTGACAGGAGGGGAGGTGGATAGACAAAGTTGTTATTACTATTATTGCCAACAATAACCACAGGAGGCCATCTTACTTGGTGTTTGATGTCAAAGTGAAGCTTAGAGACACAGAATAAAGAGGAGGAGATTTGCAAGATTTAGACCTGTCTCTTTCCCTCTGGGACTTTGAATAACAAAAGCGGGATTGAGTTTTGGCTTTGTTCCTAGAGGTCAGAGATCCTAGCAGGTTTAGTGTTATCCCAGCTGGGTTTGAGGCGAGGTAAAGAGTCCGTGTTTCTCTCACAGAAACACAGGCGCTTGCTTGCAGTCAGCTTAGAATTAATTAGTAGCTTGATGTCCATTTATAGGCTCGGGATCATTAAAACTCAATTTGCTCTGAGGCATTGTTCATTTTTTCATATCGTTATATTTGAAAGGCGCCGGCGTCAACCAGCGTGCTAATCACCAGCTAAACCTGTTTCCTGCAGGTGGACGGGGCAGTACTACTGGGGCCTCTCCTACATGGGGACCAACATCCATTCCCCGCAGATCGCCCTCTCTAAAGGGACCGGCGGTGAAACCCAGACTGAAAACTCAGACGGGGAGCTCTCCCTCCCCCTTTCCGCAGTCATCAGTACCAGCGAGAACGAGACCATAAAAGCGGCGCTGTCGCGAGTGTGCGGAGGCGGCGTCTTCCCGGCAGCGGGGGCAGGCTACAAGAGCCTCTGTGTAGTCCAAGGCCTGGTTGACATTTACATCTTCTCAGAGGACACCACGTTCAAGTGGGACTCCTGTGCCGCCCACGCCATTCTGAGGGCCATGGGTGGGGGCATTGTAGACATGAAAGAGTGCTTGGCGCGAAATCCCGAACCGGGGCTGGACTTACCACAATTGCTGTATCACACGGAAAACAAAGGTGCTTCCGGAGTGGATCTCTGGGCCAACAAGGGAGGACTGATAGCCTATAGGTCCAGGCATCGGCTGGACACTTTCCTGAGCTGCCTCATCCAAAACCTCGGACCTTTGAAGACACAGACATAGGGCCCTGACCTCAACTCACCCTAAAGCTGAACGGAACCCCTTTGTGCTGTCTGTTTAATGTTCCTTTGCCTCTTTTCAGGGACATTTTCCCGTTATGTGTTCATAATGTTAATTTCTGTAAATTAATGACATTCATGTCACAACTAAGTTGGCATATGATATTCTTACAGGGAACCTTGTTCTGTTAATGTTGCTTGGTACCCTTCAATAAAATTCCAAGGGAGGAGTGAAATTGCCCGGCTGGAGTAGAATGGCTGAATGGAGCCAGGCTGGAGCTGGGTTTCATTTCTCATCCTGGAGAAGAAATCTGTGCTTCGGGCCTGAGGCAGGAGATCCAGAACTGTGGATCTGAATAATGGAGCCAAGTGCATAGGCTTTCAATAGTTTGTGTTTCTCCTTTAAAATAAATAAGTAAAAGCTCGATGCGGAGGCAGGGAGGGAATTGGAAATCAGGAAACAAAAAGAAGAGATACACAGAGACTGGAGAAAGCATGGGGAGAGAGGAGGGGGGAGGGAAAATGTATATGCAGTCAAGTGATAGCTAACCTCCTACCATAGGCCAAGCAGAAGAGGTGTGTGTGTGTGTGTGCGCGCGCGCGCGCGTGTGTGTGTGTGCGCGCATGTGTGTGTAAATGTATATGCAGGAGTGATAGCTAACCTCCTACCATAGGCCAAGCAGAAGAGGTGGCGCAAAGAGCTCTCTCTGTTTTGCATAGCTATTTACTCTCTACTGTAACCCCAGTGCGACCCTCTGTTTTGCCACACTAACGAGTCTTAGAGCTGTGCAGTGTCCTTCCGCAGCCCAGGTCACCCTGGTGGTGTCCACTGGAGGGATCAAGCGAACCTTCAGCCGGCTGCAGTCCCTCCGTGCTCTCTGGGTACTGATGGCTGTTTCCACGTTAATACCCAAGTTACTGGGAGGAAGTCAGAACTGTTTGTTTCTTCCGTTATTCTTAAACTCGAGAAATGAGTTGACAAATAATGTATGTATATTTATGTTGTACACTTGTGATTCTTTGAAGTGCGCATGCTACATGGAACCAATAGCTCACCCTTTGTGATGAGGAGACCGACAAATATTACTAGTAATCTTCCAGGATATGCCCCACTGTTAACTACAGTCACCATGTTGGATGGTAGATCTCTTCTTGAACATTCTAACTGAAATTTCATCCCCTTTTACCAATATCTCTTCCTAACTCCCCCCCCCACTCCCCGCCTCAGCTCTAAGTCGACGACATTCTACTCCTCGCTCCTGAGTTTGTTTTTTAGACTGCAGAGAGAATTCAGCTCTATAACGGCAAAGCTCAAATCAGTCGGCCTTGCAGGACCTTTGACAAACACTGCAGAACACGCACGGTGATTCCAGAATCCTGACTGCTGTGGTCAATACTATAATAAACATGGGGCGTACTTCAAGGAGGAACGGAAGAACAGACTCCACAAAGCTGTCCTCGGATCTCCACGCGGGCATGTGTGCACCCGCATCGTGTCCACACTCTCATACGATAATAAAGTTGAGACAGACCCTGTACAGAACAGAAGCCCTGACCTCCGTTCGTTCTTCCTTTCCATTGCGATCACACACGTGAGTCCCAGAAACTCTCTGGCCTGTTGACACCTCCTCATGGGAGGGGCAGAGAAGCTCATGTGACTTCATGGGAATTTTAGAAGGTTCCACACGGAGGTTACGAAAAAAGAAAATAATGGACCAAGGCGGAAGAGGGAAGAAGATTCTTCTGTTGCGTAGCTGCTCATAGTTGCCTAGGGGGTTCTTCAGGGGTGTGGCCTAATTAAAGTCCGTCCCCTCCCCAGCCCTCAGCAAACACCATTCCACTCCCTGTCTCTATGGGCAGGGCTACTTCAAATTACCTTAGTTAATCAGAGTCAAATTTTTGTGTCTATTTTGTGAATAGCTAATTTCACTTAGCATGTTAGCTTCATTCATGTTATACGTATGTCAGCATTTCCCCCTTGTTAAGGCTGAGTGTTATTCCATGGCCTGTGTTCTGCCGTTTTTGTTTATCTTTTCATTTTCCCCCCTTATTTCTGTCTTTGGTGGCTGTACGCTGTTATGAACAACAAATTCCCAAATATTGGATAATAGCTTCGAATATGCAGTAATGTATATTTCAATTGCAGTCATGTAGAGACAAATCACTAATCACAATTGAAGGTATGGAGGATTATATAATACTTGATCACAGAAGCAAAAATTAAAATGCTATGCTGAGCTGGGGGAAGCAGAAATAACTTTCTGAAAACAAAGCTCATGATCACTGAATATTTTGCGAGCATTTCTGATAATTTATGTACATCTATTCCTAGAATTATGCTTTTATAGGTGTCAAATGATCACCACTATCAAAAATTATTCTAAATATGTCCTTAAAATAGTATAGTAAGGGCTGGGCAGATGATGGCTCAGTGGATACAGTTCTAAATATGAAAATCTGAATTTGCATCTCCGCACGACACAGGAGCCAGGTGTGGCAGGTTGCATAGCCCTGACTCCAGGGCTGGAGTGAGCGAAACAAGATAGACCATGGAGGTTGACCAGATAGCCTAGCCAAACACAGTGGAGCTTTAAGTTCAGTCTCCTAGTTAGCAGCATCTTCCAACTGACAGCCCAGAGTTATCTGGGGGCGTCTCAGCTGGGGGACTGCCTTGATCAGATTGGCCTAGGGAATATCTGTAGGGATATTTTCTTTTCTTTCTTTCTTTCTTTTTTTTGTTTTTTGTTTTGTTTTTCTAAGACAGTCTTTCTCTGTGGCTTTGGAGCCTGTCCCGGAACTAGCTCAGGCTGGCCTTGAACTCACAGAGATCCGCCTGCCTCTGCCTCCCGAGTACTGGGATTAAAGGTGTGAGCAACCACCGCCCAGTGGATATTTTCTTAATTGCTACTTGATGGAAGGTGCCCCAGTCTAGTGCAGGTGGTACCATCCCTCAACAGATAAGCCTGAGCTATATAAGCCGGGCAGATGCTAGAGAAAACAGTAGGCAGCTTTTCTTCATGGCTTTTGCTTGAGTCCCTGCCCTGACTCCCTTCAGTAATTTTTCTGTAACCTCTAAGATGAAATAAACCCATTTCCTCCTCAGATTGCTTTGAGTTGTGGGGTTTATCACAGCAACAGAAATTGTGCTAGGACATTCAGCGAGAGACCTTGCCTCAGAAATATATTATGGAGAGCGTATTAGTCAAGGCTTTCTAGAGAAACAGAGCTACTAGAATGAACAACACGTATATATAAAGGGAATTTATTAGAATGGCTGACAGGCAGAGGTCCAGCTAGTCCAACAGTGGCTGCTTCCCAGTGGAGAACCCAAGAATCCAATAGTTATCTGGTCCATGAGGCTGGAGGTTTCAATCATCTTCAGTTTATCCCAAAGGAGTAGGTTCAGTAGAGGGCAGGTGACCTTGCCAGCAAGAAGGAGGGCAAGCAGGCAAATGTTTCCTTCTTCCAAGTCCTTTTACGTAGGCTGCCAACAGAAGGCATGGCCCAGATTTGGGGTGGGTCTCCCCACCACCAACAATCCAATCAAGAAGAATTCCTCACAGGTGTGCCCAGTTGCTTGCCTTGTAGTTATTTCCAGATGGATGAGCCATCACAGAGAGCAACAACAGCAGATACTATGATGTTAGCCTCCAGTTTCCACATAAGCAAGCACCTGAACATACACAAATGTATGCACACATACACACAACCCCTACACACGAATCATCTAATAAATATTATCTGGAGTTGTAGGCAGAAGTTTCTGTCATGCCACTCTCGAGTAACCCACACAAAAGCTTAGTATTAATTATAAAGGCTTGGCCAATAGCTCAGGCTAATTACTAGCTAACTCTTACATTTAATATAATCCGTATTTCTTATCTATGTTTTGCCACGTAGCTCATGGCTTGTTACCTCATTTTGTACACACCTTGCTTTCTCTATGTCTGACCTGAGACTCCCTTTTCTGTCCTTCTTCCTCCCAGGATTCTCAGTTTAGCTCTCCTGCCTAACCTTATCCTGTTCCGCTATTGGCCAGGCAGCTTCTTAATTAAAACAACCACAGAAACACATGTTCACATAGCATAAAGGAATATTCCATAAGGAGCATCTTTTTCTCATACAAAATTTGGGCACCTCTCTGCCAGATCAAAATCAAGTCCCTATCCCCTGACCTGGGCATAAATTGCTCTTTGGCCAATTCCTCTGCAACCAACAGACATGGTTTATAGTTTTGTCTGGAGAACGTTGCTGTCTTAGACAATCACATCTGCAACAGGGCATTTAAGAATTGAATCTAACACTGAGAAACGTGCATTGCCCTTGGTGAAGGTGAATGCTAGTTCAGAAACTTTTTGGTTTGGTGAAAACCCAGCCAGGTGTTGAATGTGTAGTGGATTAACATGTGACGAGGAAGGACTGTCTTCTTTGAGATGAGTAGGGAGGAAGTGCCTCATCCTCACACAGCCTGGATTCCTGAACCCTGACTAGAGGCAATGTGGGAGTGAAAAGGGGGCGCACAGAGAGGCGGGCGGGGGTGGGGTAAGGTGTGCTGAGCTCTTGAATGGAGAAACCACAGACCACTCCGCTCCTCCGGTTCCACGTGTTTATTATATGCAACTGAACGGGGAAGGGGAGCTGTTGCATGTAGATACATAAAGAGGCAGGCTTAGCATAAAAAGCTGACCCGGGAAACAGGCTTAGTTAATCTCGGTAGGAGCAGACTCTGCAGGGACCCAATCGGCAGGATGTAAAGATGGTGGAGGGGGAAAGCTGTCGTGGGCGTTTTCTGCAAACGCTGTCAACTTTCTCACCCGGACCCAAAGAAGGCTTTGCCGTTCCGAGGGGGCTGAAACACTGGCGTCCCTAGCGTGGACGCCTCTGCACATCTACAGGAATCCTTGCTGACTACAGAGCCACAGACTGAGAAGGACCCAGTACAAGTGACAAAGGAAGGAAAGACGCACGAACGAAGCCGTCTCCTAGCAACCTGACGCTATCAGCCAATCAGCTGCTTCCTCCCAGCACTGCTTGCCGGTTTTTAGTCATCTCCGTAACTCAGTGTCTGTGGTCTCATCTGCAATGCTGACTGCTCAAACGGAAGCGCTGTCTTCACTAATAAGCACAATTAGCACGCAGGAACAACAGAGCAATGCTGTTTTGTCTACCCTGTTTCCCACATCACAGCCACCAATTCATTCATCCCTCTTACCATGCAATCATAAGTACGGAGTCACTAAGTGACTGAGACAACCCAGGTACCACCCAGGAACAGACCATCCAAACGAAGTTCCTAATGTTTCAATTATTGTAGATAGGATCATATGTTGTCCCTTAGCCCAGCACACACCCATCCCCTTTTCACAGGGAACCCTAGACAAACGTCAGCCAATTGGGGTGTTGAACCTTACAAATCCCTCTGCCATTCTAAAAAATACCACCCCAACTTTGCTCAGGGCTCCCTGATCACGCCAATATGCTGGACACACGGAGAGCCCAAGTTCAAACTTGAGTAAGAATAAAGGTGCTTTGCTTTTACATATCATACTTGGTCTCTATGTTGGTTTTGGGGGGACTCCACGGATCGGGGCGTAACAGAGCCCTGGAAGGCGGTTTGTGCTTCTTGCTTCAGTCAGAAGTCACAAAGGGAGGGACTGAACTTCATTTTGGTGGCTGTGGTCGAGCGAAGATGCCAAAGAGGATACACAATTTCTAGTTCCGTAAGTTGATGAGAGATCAATATACACTGTTTCTTTGTTTTTGGAGACAGGCTTTTTCTGGGTGACAGCTCTGGCTGTCCTGGAACTTGCTTTGTAGACCAGGCTGGCCTCGAATTCAGAGAGATTCACCTGCCTCTGCCTCATGGGACTAAAGTGCTGGGATTAAAGGCATGCGCCCCCACCGCCTGCCAATATTCACTTTTTAATACGCCTTACACCCAGACTTTTCGCTTGTCATTCTCTTTCCCAGCCATCAGCTTCCCCTTATCACACCTTTGGCTCCATGTCCATCGGTAGGAGCCTGGTGATCATTAGCATTCGAGGTGCCGTGTGTGTGTGTGTGTGTATGTGTGTGTGTGTGTGTGTGTGTGTGGTGTGTGTGTGTGTGGTGCATGCTTATGCATACTGACATCACAATTGGGTTTATTTCCCAATCACTTCTCTAGTTTTGCAAACACGGTTTCTCACTGAAACTAGAGTTCGCTCCTTTAAATAGACCGACTGGCCAAGAAGCCTCCAAGATCTCTTTCTGTGTGCCAGTCAGTCTGTGACTCCAGCACTGGGGTCACAGACGCAGACAACCACGCCAGCCTTCTTACGTGGGCTATGGGAATCTGAACACACATACTTGTTCTTGCACAAGAACATTACCACCGGGCTGGAGAGATGGCTCAGCAGTTAACAGGATTGCCTGCTCTTCCAAAGGTCCTGAGTTCAATGCCCAGCAACCACATGGTGGCTCACAACCATCTGTAATGGGGTCTGGTGCCCTCTTCTGGCCTGCAGGCATACATGTAGAAAGAATATTGTACAAATAATAAATAAATAAGTCTTTTTTTTTTTATAAAAAAGAATGTTACCACCTTCGTCCCCTTGTCCGGATTTTTCATACACTTGCATATTGTCGGTCTTCCACATGGACTTCAGACTCCGTTGTTACCGCTTGTGCGTGCGCACACCCGCTCCCTGAGAGACCTACCTGTAGGTGCCAATGGAAGGGACCGTCAGCGTTTGTCATGGCTTATACAGTCTCTGAAGCGCCATGAAGACGGGAGTATAAACACATCTCTGAACCTAAGACTGTGCAGTGGGCCTCCTGTCCAGAGGACGCCCAAGCTGAAGTCTAAGTCACGCGCTTGCGATCAGTAAGCATTAGCATTTACTGCAGGTGGTGGGAATGCCCAGACAGCTGTACAAAGGCTGAAGCAGTTTCTCACAGAAGCAGAGCAGTGTGGTTCACAGCAGAAGGGGTGGCCCTGTCCTAATGTCTTCGGGGATTCACGCCTCTTTCATCCCCCCCACCCCCACACGGATGCCCCCTTTCTCAGTGTCACGGGGTCTGCATTTCCCACAAGCAGATAAAAGGAAAGATAACGCAGCGTGATTTGTCATTGGCTATAACCAAGTCACCTGACCACAGTCAACTACAAAGATAGTTTCGTTTCTGGGCAACCAAAACCCAAGAATCTTGCCATCTAGAAGACTGGAAACAGGTATAGGAGGGTGGCTACTACTCTATCTCTCGGGAACTTGAGCTGCCCAGCTTTGGCCTCAGTCTGATACCCCATCACTGTTACCATGTATGGTAACTCCATCCGTGTTACCATGGAGATATCATGATCCTCACAGTCAGAAGCCAATCCTCAGCCACACCCACTCACTAACTTACAGGACATGTGTCCACTTTGTCCTCCAAAGAATTAAAAGTGCTACAAACACAGCCATCCATCAAGACAGTAAGTAGACAGACTTCCTCCAGCAAGAACAAAGGGAGACAGACAAATGCAAGCTCAGACATGCCTCTCCTATGACGCCAAGAAATCTCAGAGATTCTCAGCCCTGGTTATTCTCTTGGAGGCCTCTGGTCTCCTTGTGTCAAGCTATACTTCCGAGGTGTACATCCCCTACTCAGAAGGCAGACAAATTGCCATCAGTCTCTGACTAAAGAGCTTGCTGAGTCATCCCATTTAGGAAGTCTGGCTGCTTGACCCCACTCACTGCAGCTGGTTTGCATCTGCATCCTGTACCCACAGCCAGAGCAAGCTACCCTAAGCATCCTTAAATAGGGCACCTCCCACCCCACCACCTCTCCCAAGGCACTGCATGGAAGAGAGGGATAAACTCCAAACAGGCACATTTGCCTCCAACAAACATTTCCAACATGTGTTTCTTGTCCTCAGTTTTGTCTACATATGTGTTCTATGACTTCTAAATATAAGAAAGAAAAAGGGGAGAGGGAGGGAGGAGGAGGAGAAGGAGGAGGAGGAGGAAGAAGAAGAAGAGAAAGAAGAAGAAGGAGGAGGAGGAGGAAGAGGAGGAAGAGGAGGAGAAGAAGAAGAGAAAGAAGAAGAAGAAGAAGAAGAAGAAGAAGAAGAAGAAGAAGAAGAAGAAGAAGAAGAAGAAGAAGAAGAAGAAGAAGAAGAAGAAGAAGAAGAAAAAGAAGAGAAGGAAAGGAAAGGAGAGAGAGAGAGAGAGAGAGAGAGAGAGAGAGAGAGAGAGAGGAGAGTGTAGCCTTTCTCATTCATGGTTAATAGTGCCACTGAAGTCTGGATTGACAGGGTGAAAAACAAGCCCATAAAGGAAACCTAAGCTACAGTAGTCCTAGGTGGACCCAAAGCCTGGCATTAAACAAACAGCTTTGAAGACAGTCTCACAAAGTACCTTGCTCTCTCGCTCTCTCTCTTCCCCTCTCCTCTGTCTTTTCTTCTGTGTGTCCTCTCCTTCCTTCTTTCTTTTTTAAAACATCATTGTTTTTGTTAGTAACATGTGGTACTGCCCCAGCTTTGCATAGTCAAGATAGAGTCAAATAACAATGACTGTAGGCTTTTGTGCACAATCCAGGGTTCAGCCCCAGAGCTGGGTGTGGAGGCTGGCTCTTCTGTATGGGTTTGACCAAGGCAGATACACCCCGTAGATGACGATAAGATGGTGGTGGTGTGGTCCCTTCCCACAGAAAGCCTAGGTAAACAGTCCTTCAGAGCCTTTGGCTACGGCATCCTAGATCTTATCGCTCCGTTGGGTGCAACAAATTAAAAATCAACATCAAGTGATAGCTTGGTCCTAAGATGGCTGAAACAGAATGGTCATTGTTTTTACACACACACACACACACACACACACACACACACACACACACACACACACGTGCACGCATGCTCATTGGGATCTTTTGATCTTTTTGTCTTTTTCTTTGAAGCACAGGATTTGCTAGCCCACTTTCAAATTTAGTTGGTTTCCTTATTTATTTTGTTTGTTTGTTTGAGATAGGGTTTCTCTGTGTAACAGCCCTGACTGTCCTGGAACTAGTTCTGTAGATCAGGTTGGTCTCGAACTCACAGAGATCCACTTGCCTCTGCTTCCCAAGTGCTGGGATTAAAGACGTGCGCCACCATCGCCCGGCTTTCAAATTTAGTTTTAAAATGTTCCCTGTGAGATAGCATCCTGGTGGCCTGCCTCTGCGCCACCAGCACTCTAAAGATTTTGTTGGTTTGTTTCTTCCGCTCCGGCTCAGCTCGCTAGAATTCTGGTTCTACTAAAAGCCCCGTGATGCTAAATGACACCTTTTTCTAGACTGCGTTTGCAATGCCCATCCTAAATGCCCTATGCGTTAGATGCGTTTTCATCACTAAGATGGTGTAACCATGTGTTTACATCTTTACGTTTACATCATTCCTTTTTCGTGTTTTAATTTTTACCGAGAAGCCAGCGCTCTGGCCTGTCTCAGACCCGTGCAGGCTTCACGAGTTTCCTCACTCAGTTCTCAAAGCTCGGTCACTGCTCTGTGGCTGCTATGCTGAATTTCTCAGAAAATTTGCCTTCACTCACCTTACGTTAGGCTGACAAGGCCATATTCATGAAGGAGGGTTATGTACTTTTGAGATAATTTCAAACACCTTTCCTGATCCCTTCTGCTATGATGAAAAGCCAAGGCATAGCGCCCCCGCTGGTGAGAGTGTGACATTGCACCGCATCAGACCCCAGAAGTGAATTAATGGTCTCCACCACTGGGCTCTGAAACACATTCAAACCCCAAACACATCCAAATCCACTGACGGAGAGTTGTGTAAGGACGCCCTGAGGCGTGCCAGCCGGTCTCTGAAAGAGCCAGCCTGACACCTCACCGTTTGCTGCCATCTAGTGACCTTGCAAAGTGTACGAGACATTTGCCCTGTATCCAGAGATTGCCTGTGTTGTAGCAGAACTAGCAGGCTTTGGTCACTGGGTGCTCGACAAAATCAGAAGTCCCCGTGCGGTTCCTGTACCTCCCCTCTCAGGGGGCATTTTTTTTTATTCAGTGTGTTCCTGCCCTTTGAACGCGGAACTAGAGCATTCTCTTGGATTTAACTTGGGAAATTATACTTGGACTATCTCTTTTCTGTACCCGTACCAGATAGGAGATCTGTTGGGTATCTCGGTGTGTGTCATCTTTTAATTGTCAGCTGACAGTGTCACAGCGTCCCTGATCCCAGCATTCCAGGAGATGCAAAGCAAGCCCTTGACACAGGTGTATTTAGGACTAACTATTACCGCCAGTCCTCAGGAACCATAGCTTGATTGGGGTGCATGAAGAAGGCAATGGCGTTCCAGGAAAGACCCTACTACAGCTGGTATGATTTGTTTTATTTCCCTGTATCAGCGAATCACTTATAATTTTTTTGCCAGGTGGTATGGAAAGAGAGGGAGAGAGAGGGTCACCCAGGTCCTTTTCTTATCAGTGATTGCTCACGTGTAAGCCTCGATGCAGAGGAAAGGGGCAGAATGAGCGGATATGAAGAAGTGAAATCAAAACCATTGGGTTAGTATCCTGCGCCGTTTACGATGTTCTAGCAACCATGAGGTGCATAGCATGAGCCATGAAAAATGAATGAAGGCAAGCTGGGCATGGTAGTGCATATTATCTTTAATCCCAGCACTTGGGAGGCAGAAGTAGGCGGGTCTCTGTGAGTTCAAAGGCCAGCCTGGTTTATATAGAAAGACCCTGTCTCAAAAGAAAAAAAATGAGGGGTTTTGATGGTTTCACATATGAGTTAAATACTCACACCTGCATTGAAAACTGGTGTTAACCCAATATAAAGATGAGTGGTTAATAATTGCTTATTCTGCAGGGCGGTGGTGGCACACGCCTTTAATCCCAGCACTCGGGAGGCATAGGCAGGCGGATCTCTGTGAGTTCGAGACCAGCCTGGTCTACTACAAGAGCTAGTTCCAGGACAGGCTCCAAAACCACGGAGAAACCCTGTCTCGAAAAAAAAAATAATAATTGCTTATTCTTTCCCCAGAATGAGGTTAAATAGCAGCAGAAGCAGCAAACCTTGATGAGCAACAAACACGCTGTGGAAGAAAAGGAAATAGTCTTGTATTTCTACTTCAATGACACCTGCCCCTGCTTTTGAAGCTACCCCACCCCCGGTTCACCTCGTGCTGCCCCCACGGAGGTATTAATTTAGCTCTGAGAGTCATTTTCCTCTTCTGAGCTTACTGGATGTTGTCATTATGTTATACGTGCTAGTCTGGCCCGAACCCAACCAGGGGAGCTTAGGTTTACTTTCTACTGAAAGCTCTTCTCAGTTATTTGAAAACGGAGACGATGATGGTTTCAGCATTTGCTGTAAACTTCACACTGCTCACCAGGGGGCGCCAGCCTCTTTGTAGGAGCAAATGCTGCTTCAAGTCAAATCATGGCGACGTTCTTGTCTCTGCTAACGCGTTCCAGCTGGATACTTTGTAATCACTTCCCGGTGTTTTAAAGAAACACCTTTCTTAACCAACTCACACCTTTCACGGTTTTAAACCATTCAATGAATGCTCCTTTAAGAGCCGGACGCTGGGGGAAGAGAAAATGGAAACCCCAATGTAGAGATTTGACTACTGCTTCACACTGAAGTTCATTGGTAGAGTTTTTTCCTCCCCTACATAAGGGAATACGAATTTAAGTCACAGAGGGGACATTTGCAGGATATATCTGACTAAGGACGGACGGGTACATACAAGCAACAAAGACCTTCCACAATAAAATCGCTTGGCCAAATAGAAGGCCAAGTGAAAAGGGCCTCAAGGTCCTCGTAAAAGAGAATATTTAAATGGCCAATGAGTACATGAAAGGGCAAAGTACACCAACTGCACAAAGACATCATTCACCAGAGGGGCTAAAATTCAGTAACAGTGAGTACCAGGAGAACTCAGAAAAACTAAAGTCGGACATGGTAACCTGCACCTCTGTCCACAGTATAAAAGACGCAGAGACAGAGGCATTGCTGTGAGTTCCAGGAGAGCCTGGGCTATAAAGGGAGTGCTGAGCCAGCCTGGCCACACAGCGAGACCTTGTCTCACAGAACTATACATAAATCAGATTAAATCTATTTATACTGATGGTGGGAGTCTAGATTTGTGCAACTACTTTAGGAAAGTGGGGGTTAGTAGTTAATAAAGCCAAATATATGCATATTCTATGCTATTCTTCTTAATATATAGCAAAAATATATACCAAAAGATGTGTGTGCCAGAATTCCCACGGTGTCAGTCTTCCTGCCCATAATGCGGGTATTTTTTAATTGTTAGGTTAAATTGCACAGTAATCTTAGTGTTGTTAAGAGCCTAGATTGCAAAGCCAGAGCAGTGTTTGCAAATTCCTCCTTCCAGCTCGACGGCAAGGGTAAACCATTCCTTTCGTAAAAATGGCTGCATGTTTTCACACTTAATGTATTTTACGCAAATTGTTTTTTTTCAATTAAAATGTCATAATAAAGCCAGGCCGGGTGGCCTAGATCTGTCATCTCGGCTTCTCGGGAGGCAGGGTGCAGGAGAATTGCAAGTTCAAAGCTAGCTTGGGCAAGTTAATGAGACTCTGTCTTAAAATAACATGACAGAGGGGTGGAGAGAAACTGAAGCCATAACTCAGGGGCATGGTGCTTACCTGGTGTAGAGTCTACCCTCAACCCTACAAATTAAAAAAAAAAAGACATATGGTAAAAGGTATGCCTGAGGAGTATGCATGAGTATCTGAACCCTTCTCTGTAACTTCAGGTGTTTAGAAGTGGAAGTCTGGGGTGTTTATTGACAGCCGCAGAAAAGGAAGATGACGTCACTAAGAGAAGACAGGAACTGAGAGCCTCTTTTCCCACTTCCTTTATGAATCATCACACATTTACTTCCACGACAAAGAAAGGCCAGCTTGGTGTCCCGTTCGATTGCTCTTCTGACCGAGTTGCATGCTCCTGGGACTCCTTGGTATTAGTAAGTAGGGAGACCCACGTGTTCCTTGGATCGCGCTATCTTATTGGCCGGAATAGATACATGTTTTTATGGTAGACTCAGTTGCACAAAGTGATAGAGAAGTAAGTTTGAAGTCCATTCCAAAAGCTGTTGGGATATGGGAAGAACGGCACCTTCTAACCACATCAGTCCTGCAGCCATAGAGAAGGGGAGAGCCAGACGGCCCTTTCTGGGCTCAGGCCACCACCGTTAGTGTTGTGGTGAATCAGATTTTCTTTGCTGAGTTTCCTTCTTCAGCTGGCAAAGTCTCAGTTGCCTGCAGGGCATTTCTACTTGGATGCCTAAACAGGCCCTAAAGGAGACATCTTCCTTCTCCTGACCCTGCTCCACACCACCCCCATTAGCCTCCTCTCCTGTCCCTGCCTGCCCCCAGAGCCTCCTCTCCTGTCCCTGCCTGCCCCCAGAGCCTCCTCTCCTGTCCCTGCCCCCACCCTCCATTACCCTCCTTTCCTCTCCTGTCCCTGTCTCCCCCCCCCCCCCCATTACCCTCCTCTCCTGTCCCGGTCAGGCTCCGGCTCTGTGGCTGTGGAGATGTGACCGCTGGTGGGCATGGCCCCGAGCCTATGGCTGACACAGCAGCCTCGGGAGCTGCCAATCACTGCCTTACCCATTTTGGCTGCTGGATTCCGTTCTAGGTCCCTGTGCACACAGAGAACTGCAGATCACTACTCTCTCTGTGAGTTTACCCCCTGATAAATGAATCTTTTGCTATACTCCATTCTGGGCTAGTGTGGAACTCCTTTGTATGGCAACAGACCACCACAAGAATAAGTAAATTGTAATCCACATATAATGGCATATTCTATAACCAGTACAAGGGAAGAATTGGATCTAAATGCATTGGCAGGAAAAGGTTCTCATGGTACACAGTATTGCTAAGTGAAAAAAGCAAGGAACAATCCAATTTAAATTATTTTAAAAGTAAATATCTTTAAAAGTATAATTATGTCTACCGTAGTAAATATACCAACAGTTAGGATTACAAAGGTATCTTCATTGTTGTATCATTTTTGTTATCAATAATCTAAGTTGAAGAGATTACTGGCAGTTAAAGATGTAGGTATACTGCGCTTGTAATGGACCTGAGTTTGGTTCCTAGAATCTACATTGGGTGACCTTCTTCATGACTACCTGTTAGTCCATCTTCAGGGGATCTGATGCCCTCCTCTAGCCTCCAGAGACAACTGTGCAAACATCCGTGTGTGTATGTACATACATAATCAAAAGTATTAAACATTTAAAAAAGGAATTACTTTTATGGCTAGGGAATATAGTAACATGAGAGTTGATAAACATTTCATTAAATGTAATAATATTTGGGCTACAGTTATACATATCCTCTGGATATAATCAGATGAGAGTGGAGACTTTGCCTATTTGATACACAGCTGTGTTTCCTGCACCTAGACCATTGTGGTGGTTTGAATGAGAAGTGTCCCCCAACAGGTGCAGGCCTTGGAACACTTGATCTCCAGCTGGTGGTGCTGCTTGAGGAGGTTAGGGGAGGTGTAGCTTTGCTGGAGGAAGTGCATCACTGGGGGGGGGCAAGCTTTAGAGGAAGTACATCACTGGGGGAGCAGGTTTTGGAGGAAGTACATCACTGGGGAGCAGGTTTTAGAGGAAGTACATCACTGGGGGAGCAGGTTTTGGAGGAAGTACATCACTGGGGAGCAGGTTTTAGAGGAAGTGCATCACTGGAGGGCAGGTTTTGGAGAAAGTACATCACTGGGGGCAGGATTTAGAGGAAGTACATCCTTTGGGGCAGGCTTCAAGGGATCAAAGTTTCATGGTCATTTTCAGTTCTCTCTCTCTCTCTCTCCTTTGTGTTTGCAGGTTAAGATGTGAGTTCTCAGCATCTTGTTCCGCTACCATCTCTGCTGCCTGCTGCCACACTTCCAGGCCACCATGGATGCTTCTTTCCCAGAAACCATAAGCCATGAGAAATGCTTTCTTGCCTTGGTCACGGCGTTCCATCATAGCAGCAGAGACATGACTGACACATACTACGTGAGTTATAAAAACAGGTGCTTGATAAATTCTGTATGGGTTGAATGAGTGAGTGACTGAATGAGAAAATCAGTCCATGAACGAATGAGTCCTATCCCAAAGTATTTGATAGAAACATTAAGACCTAAATCTTGTTTCCATATCTAATTCTCTCCAAAGACTTATTGTGTGTGAAATTATGGCAGAATGTTTTAAAGAGGACTGTGTGAATGTGGCCAAGTACTTCTCTTCAAGTAGGTTCCTGAACTGCACCTGTAAGAGTTGAGAGTATAAGTTCCTAACTACCACAGCCAGTCCATCATGGCTGGTATTACCATGCATGAGAATGGACTACAAGATATACAACGAAGCCCATTTTAAGGGTGGGGGAAGGGAAAGGAGGGGTGCACAGGCCTGTCTGGAAGAAATGTGTCTGGAGAAAGGGATTGGGGTGGGTGTGTCCGCGTTTAAAAGTACATTCATATAGGGGCTTACACAGCCACGCCACGCATGTGTATAGATTACATGCACCTTGAACATGCACATAGTTTGCATAGGGCGTAAGGCGCTCGGGTGACTAGGCATTTTGCCTGAATGCTGTGGCGCATGCGTGGCTGTGGGACCCTGGAAATGCTAACGCCTGGGATGACTAAGCATTCTGCCTGAATGCTGGTGGTGCATGCGTGGCTGTGGGACCCTGGAAATGCTAACACCTGGGATGACTAAGCATTCTGCCTGAATACGGATGGCCAGGAGATCCCGGATGTGACGCAGATAACAACGGTCCGTTTCTTCCGTGTCCCGTGACACCACTCTTTCAAAAAGGGGTGTACCAGAACTCTCAGCACCAACAAATATTACCTAAATAATTACTCAGTTATTGCTATTTCATCATTTATTCAAAGTCAATAATGAAAAGATAGCTTGGTATTTAAGGGTGAGAGATTTGTTTCTGTTTTATTTATTTTCCTCTAAAGCCCGGCCCCCTTGTGATCCTAAATTGAGTAGAGAGCTGTTTTCCAATCCTGCTGACTGAGGACAGAATAAAGGTTTTTTTTTTCATACTTTCTATGTGCTACTCCATAGAAAAATATTAGCATCCCAGGCAGGTTTCAACAATGCCAACACAATAATCTATATTTGCTGTTGAATTATAAATGCTCTTATCATATTTTAGGTACAAGTCATAAGCTGGAACTGTGTTGAAAATCCTTTCTCCAATCTTGCCTCTTCATTTTTATATTTTGTTTTGAAATGCAAAACTTTTTACTTTTTTAATGGCTGGTTTATTATTTTTTTCTGTGTTCTATATTTTTACAATCTATTTAAGAAAATTTACCACACTGGGCATGGTGGTCCATGCCTTTGATCTCAGCATGTGGAAGGCAGGAGGCGGGTGGATCTCTGTGCACTGTAGGCTAGCCTGGTCTATATAGTGAGTTCTCGCACAGCCAGAGCTATGGAGAGGGACCATCTCAACAAACAAACAAACAGAAAGAAAATGCATCAGATTAAAATGTTTTTCTACAAGTTGCTATATTGGGACTAACTTTGAGTAAATTGTAGACAATACGAGATGGAATCAAATTTCACTTTTAAACGTGGCTGTCCAATAGGTCAGCACCTATCTTGAGAAGTTTCTCCTGGTCAGCACCTATCTTGAGAAGTTTCTCCTTTGTTTTCAGAACAGATCTGTGGATTGGACGATTGGTCCCTAGTGTGTAAATGTGGGAAGTAGCATGACCTTTAAGAGATGGGACCTAATAGGAGGTAATAGTCACTGAGGGTGTTGCCTTCTGCAGGATGAATGCACTCTTAGGGAAACCTAGTTAGCCCGCATGACTGCCGATTGCAATAGAAGACCAAGATCAGTCCCTAGCCTGTTTTACTCCCTGTCTTCCCCGGTAATCCCTCCACACCCACTCTGTCATTGTGAGGTCTTTATCAGCACCATGCTGTTTATACTCCTAGCCCTACAATGGTGAGTTCAATGGCCTTCTTTTACACAAAGAACCCAGCTTCAAGCATTTCGTTTTAGCGACAGAAATCAGGTGAAGCAATAAGCTTCATTTAGTGAATTATGTTGACTTTCTCTGTCTTTTTCTTTCTTCTCTTGCCATGTATCTTTGTCTGGCCTGGAATTCACTGTATTGTTTAGGTTGTCCTCAAACTCTCAGAGACCCATCTGCCTCTGTCTCCTTACTGCTGGGATTAAAGGCATGGGTGCCATACCCTGTTCAGACCAAACTCTTACATTTCTCTTGTTTTTGCACCCTAACTGCTCAGATTACACACACACACACACACACACACACACACACACACACACATCCATACCCAGCTGATTGTTCATGATAAACCAAATTTGCATTTGCGGCACAAATACAGTAGGTCATCGAGTGTTGTGCTTTTAAATGCATTGGCAAAGTATATTTTCTTTAAAAATGGTTTATAATTTGTATCTATGCTGTGAATATTGGCTTAAGATTTTTTTTTTTTTTTTTTGGTTTTTCGAGATAGGGTTTCTCTGTGGTTTTGGAGCCTGTCCTGGAACTAGCTTTTGTAGACCAGGCTGGTCTCGAACTCACAGACATCCACCTGCCTCTGCCTCCTGAGTGCTGGGATTAAAGGCATGCGCCACCACCGCCCGGCAAGATTTTCTTTACTTAGGATAGCTTCACTGGGGTTGGGAACTGGGGTAACAATGCTGGAAGCAAGATCTAAATTTGGAAGTGCCCCTCCTTCTCAAGTGTCAGGAAGTGGCATTATTTCATAGCTGAGTATAGTAGAACTTGGCAGGGAGAGCGTGTGGGCTCGGTGTCCTGGGGAGCAAAGGTTTATGGGAACACAACCTCATTAAGAAACACACCTGCCTTTGTGATGTTCCATGTTGTTACAGTAGCTTCCCCTTATGGTTTACATCCCTGAGAAAAATGTGCTCATTACACCTAGTTTGATAAAGTTAGTTCCGCCAAATTATCCATGTACTTCTTAATGTTCTTCTAGAGGATTGGCAGAGATATTCTCCTTTATTTCCATTGACACTTTCTCTGTTTCCTGTCTAATCTAAGTAGAAGCTTGCCATATTTATTAATCTTTTCAAAATACAGCCTGTAAGTGGATGTTTCTGTCTGTCTGGTCCTGCAGCTGTTCAGTCCCAAAGAAACACACAGAGGCTTATATTAAATATGAACTGCTTGGCCTATTAGCTCAGGCTTATTATTAACTAGCTCTTGCAATTTAAATCAACCCATAATCCTTGTCTATGTTTAGCCACATGGCTTGGTACCTTTTCTCGGTGCAGCATTTTCATCTTGCTTCCCTGTATCTGGGTGGCGACTGTAGACTGAGCCTCTCCTCTTCCCAGAATTCTCCTAGACTGATTGCCCCACCTATACTTCCTGCCTGACTACTGGCCAATAAGCATTTTATTAAATCAATATGAGTGACAAATCTTCACAGGGCACAAGAGCATTCTCCCACAGCAACAGCCTCTAATTTGATTGACTTGGCAAAAAAAATTATGTGATATCAAAAGTATAATCCATGTATTTTTAAAGTTCAGATGGATTGTATATAAATTAAATAACTTGGACTAAAGAGATGGTTCCATAGTTAAGAGCACTGGCTGCTCTTCCAGAGGACCCACATTTCATTCTGAACCCCCTCATGGCAGCTCATTAACTGTCTGTCACTCCAGTCTACTCCCTCTTCCGGTCTCTGCAGGCACCAGACCTGCATGTGGTGCATGTAGGCAAATACACAAACTAAAAACTTTAAAACTGAAACAGCTTTTCTCTGTCAAAGGGCCTCTTTAAGAGAATGAAAATGTGGGGTTCAACGTGGGAACCTGAATGACTGAGGCAGGAGAATTGTGACTCTTAGGCCAATCTGAACAGCATAGGCAACATGGAAACATGGAGGAAAGCCATGAACTTCGTGGGGCAGCTGAAACCACATGACTAGAAGAGGAATCACATCCAGAATGTCCAAACACCTCTCAGCAACAATAAAAACACAAACAACCAAGCTGGGCAGTGGCGGCATGCGCCTTTAATCCCAGCACTCAGGAGGCAGAGGCAGGCAGATCTCTGTGAGTTCGAGGCCAGCCTGGTTCTACAAGACAGGCTCCAAAGCTACAGAGAAAACCCTGTCTTGAAAAACCAGGATAGACAAACAAACAAACAAACAACCACATAAGATGAATAGATATCTTAACAGACACATTACTAAAGAAATTTGTGTCAGATAACATTTATGACAGATGCTCAGTGTTTTTAGTCCTTAGGGAAAAGCAATTAAAGCCACAAGGACAAGCCACGCTGTCCACTCAAAGTGCCAAAGTTAGAGCACAGTGTGTCACAAGCGCTGCCAAAGGTGGGAACTGGAACTGCCATAGGTTCCCGGAAGGATAAAAATACTACGGTCATTTTGCCAGGTGGTAGTGGCTCACACCTTTAAAGCCAGCATTCAGGAGGTAGAGGCAGGTGGATCTCTGTGAGTTAAAGGCTAGTGGTCTACAAAGTGAGTTCCAGGAATGTTTAGAGAAAACCCGTCTGAAAAAAAAAACCCAACACCCAAAACAAAACAAAACAAAGCAAACCAAAACAAAATCAACCATTTGAGAGCATTTCAGTGTTCCCACGAGTTAAACATAGATCACTACCTGTCCTCTTCATCAGTGCTGTCGTTAGGCGTCTACCCACGTGAATGGAAAACTTGTTTTTCCCAGTTGCAAATGTTTCCAGAAGTTTAAGTGATGGTGAAACACAGATGCCCTTCGTCAAATGAAGCCATGGAGAAATGGACTCTATTTCCACAAAAGAGTATTATTGACCAATAAAGAGGAATGAGGAATGAGGGCTAAGTCCTACAATATTATGACATGTAATGCATACAACCGTGCCCATAAACCATAAACAGATAATGGTAAGTGAAGACAGTCACACCCTTTTTGCTTGAGTCCATTTGTGTGTCTTTCTGGAAAAGGCGACCCACTGAAACCAGCAGTTGATTGCCAGGGGTGGGGGTTGGCAAGGGATGCCTCCCTCGGAGAGAGTAGTTTGGCGGCACCCTGTGAAAGGTAGCCTTTGCACAGCAGAGAGGCAGGAGGCGGGGGAGGAGCCCTCTTGTAAGATGTAATCACGCGCAGGAGGGTGGAGCCCCAGTTTGCTTAGTCACCCACTAGGACGCTTCTCTTAATGCTGTTGCCTTGAGGATTGTTTCAACATGACATTGGGGAAGGGACACAAAGCATTCAGAACGTGGTTGTGACTACAGTGGACACACTTGGGTCACAGAAGCTTCACCTGGGGATCGAGATTGAGACTGAAAACAGTAGGGTACTCGAAGTGCCTGTCCCTGATAATAACACATCCGATTTGTGACATGGCCTCCACTTACCAGTGAGAAGCGGCGTTTAACTTGAATTAAGGGTCACGCTACAAGCTGCCTGTCCAGGGTGTTTTATGAATACTAAGGCTACAAAAGTCGGGGACGACTGGGGCGCTGCTGCAGGTTGCTGACTAAGGACGCTGCAGCGCCATGTGGAAGCATGCTGGAGGACAGTCCTGTGCATCCAAATGGGTCTGTCTGAGGGTCGCATTCATTCTCCAAGACAGCTTGGAGAGTGCTTGGTACTTACTCATAATGCTGCAAGCATGCATGTCTGATAATTCAGTAAATATACTAAACATACTGATATGTATTTATAGTGTATTCTGTATATAGTATATTTATATGTAGTATATAGTGCATTTATAGTATATGTATATAGTATATAACTACAGTAAATATACTGCTAATTTAGTAAATATACTAAATATACTGACATAGTATATTTATAGTATATACTGTATATAGTATATTTATATATAGTATATAGTATACTTATAGTATATACTACCTATAATATATAGTATATTTATAGTATATGTATATAGTATATAACTACAGTAAATATACTGCTAATTTAGTAAATATACTGACATAGTATATTTATAGTATATACTGTATATAGTATACTTATATACAGTATATATATACTGTATATACTGTATATAGTATACTATATACAGTATATAGTATATTTATAGTATATGTATATAGTATATAACTATAGTAAATATACTTGCAGGTGTATGTGATACAAATTTATATACAGGTACAAAAGATACAAGGATTCACAGCAATATTATTTGTGATTGCCAAAGAATGAAAATAATCTAAGCATTCATCAACAGAAAATGATGGTGTGCAAGCGTGTGTATTGGGAACTAAAAGAAAACACACGAGAGAGAGAGAGAGAGAGAGAGAGAGAGAGAGAGAGAGAGCGCCTCAAGGACTCAAAAGTGTTCATATTCTTTGATTCCGTTTATACAGTGCTCCCACAGCAGCAGGGCAGATCCGTGAGGTTAGAAATCAGGATGATTGTTGTCTTGGAACAGCCCCAAAGGGATGGTTTTGGATGCTGATAATGTTAGCTCTTTTGCTATTGTGGCATGCATGGGATTTTATTATAGCTGCCTGAACTGTACTCTTTTGTTTGTTTGTTTGAGACAGGGTTTCCCTGCATAACAGTCCTAGCTGTCCTGGAACTAGCTCTTGTAGACCAGGCTGGCCTCGAACTCACAGAGATCCGCCTGCCTCTGCCTCCGGAGTGCCGGGATTAAAGGCGTGCGCCACCACCGCCTGGCTGAATTGTACTCTTATCTGTGCTTTCCTGAAAGTTTTCTAGAATCTAATAAAATTTTAAAGAAATCAATATAAACTACATATTAAATGACATGAATATATACTAATATATTCATATATAATAGAGATATCAAATGTAAATAAATTAAAAATGTAGCTGAAATATTTCTGGTTGTCTTTAGTTTTGTTTTGTGTGCATACCTGTGAATATACATTAGAGCATACCTGTGTATATACATCATAGTACACATGTACATACAATACACATGTGAGTACACACGTGAACATACGTGAGAGTGCACATATGTATATATGTGAGAGTACACACATACATACAATACACATGGGAGTACACATGCACTTAGAAGTCCAAGTACTTCAAGTACCTTTAATCCATTACTATACCCCAGTTTTTTTTGAGTGTTTCTCACTGAACCTGAAGCTCACTGATTTTGCTAGTCTGGCTGGCCACTATGCTTTGGGGTCCTTCTGTCTCCCTCAGTACCGGGTTACGGTTGTGTGACACCATGCCCAGCATTTAGCATGGGTTCTGGAGATTTGAATTCAGGCCCTCATTCTTGTGGCTATCAACCTACCGGGTGAATCGTCTCTTCAGCCGCTCTTCTTTTCCCTTTCTCTTTCTCTCTTTTTAAAAAAGATCTACTTTTCTTGTCTTGGTCTGCATTGGATACATGTAAGACTGGGAATAAGGTAGCCATCATGAAGAGGGTTGCATTGGGCCCGGAGCCAGATGGATGCATATTTGTGTATGTATGGATGAGCAAGAGCAAGCCCTGAACATGGTTAACGATTTTATATATCATGTTCTAGCCGCAAGGGTCTAATAGCTTTTCGTAGGAAGGAGAAGAAAGTGCTGGAAGAGCTGAGAAGTGGATGTGTGTAGCATATGCTGAGATATGTACACACATATTAGTTAGGATTGACTTAGTGATAGTCATGTTCCCGGTTGTAAGTGACAAACCTGTTTAGAGAAGTAACATGGTTTTATATTTCCTTCTGTCTTCATGGTTAACCCTCTACCCATTACAGTAGATATTATGACTTATGAAGACCACGGAGAGAAGGCAATGAGTGCCATGTGATATGGAAACGGATTAGAAGTAAATAAGAAAAATGTTCTAGAAAATATATAAAGAGAGTTACACCATCAGCCTGCTATTCATTTTAAAATCTCTCGTTAAACCCACACACAAGGTATTTTATTAGCCCAATGAAAGCTCTCTATGTCAAAGCAATCGCCAGTCTTATAGGCAGTGGTAAAGGACACACCAGCAATGACAAGGGACAAGGAGTAAGTGCTGACTGTCATGAAAGTTTACAATGGATTTTTTAATTTAATAAGACTTCCTAAAACAGATACAAGTATTGAGAAGTACCTAGTTATTTTCTGTTCCGTGATACAACCGTCTTTCTAGAGACTCAACACAACGAAGCAAAAAATAAATCGGAATAAAAGATTTAGACAAATTAGCCTTTCCCCTCCTGTTCACACCTAACAGTGTCTTTAGAATCCATCAAAGTCCCCGAAGCCAGCGGTAAGGAGGATCCAGCACACACTCTGGAGCCACAGGGAACAGCCTCAAATTACCAGTAACTGGATTTATGAATTTATTTACCCATCACTCAGATGCTTGTATATCTGCCACCATGCCCCCCAGCTCCTCCCTCCAAAAGCAACCAGTGTCCTGAGTTTGCTGTTTGTCTGTCCATACCCTTCTATGCAGCTATAGGAGCACACTCCAAGTCTTGGACGCTGAAGCCAAACACTGTGAAACCAGAGAGCCCCAGCCACACTTGCAATTCAGTGCACATGGGGTGCTCACCACACCTAGTGCCTGCTCCCTTCTCCTTCCATGATACAGGAGTCTTAGCCCTGTTCATGGCTACTCACTTAAAAGCTTTATTTTGCCATCTTCCTTGCAGATAGATGTGTAACATGAGGTCCTGCATGTTGGGGGTTTCTGTCCTGCTCAGTTCCCACAGCTGGTAAATCCTAAAGAAAATCACACAGAGGTCTACATAAGTTATAAACTGATTGGCCCATTAGCTCAGGTTTTGTATTAGCTCTTATAACTTATATTAACCCATTATTCTTATCTATGTTAGCCACATGGCTCAGTACCTTTTCCGGCGGGGCAGGTCACATCCTGCGTCTTTGGTGTCTGGACAGGACTGCGGAAAGAGCTTCCTTCTTCCCAGAATACTTCTGTTCTCATTGTCCCACCTCTACTTCCTGTCTGGTGTTCTGCCTATACTTTCTGCCTGGCTACTGGCCAATCAGCCTTTATTTAAAACAAAATTGACAGAATACGGATTTGTCCCGCGTCATAGATGTGACCATACAACAAAGCCTTGGAATTTAAACCAGCAATTACACAACGTTTGCTCATGCTCTTCCCACACTCCCTGAACATGTCAGGAACAGGCAAACAGTGGTATCAGTTGGCTCCTGGGTTTCAGGGATATGATGGTGATTTTGAGATGGAAACATTACACTAAAGATTCACCAAAGCAGCATAAATCCCTTGGTTCCCAACGCCACTGTACCATCTACTTACCTCTAATTTCATGTGAAGGAGAAGTATTCTTTTATCCTAATGAATCCCCTGTAAGCAAGCTCGACTGTGCTAACTGAAAATGTTGAACAACTTTGTAATTGCTCACAGTTCAGCATGGAAGTGAAGTGATTACAACATGACATTTGACATGAGCCACGAGACGGAGAACACAAAGCAGACGACGCCACCGAGGAACGACAAGGGGAATGAGTGTCACACTTCATCTGGGCACGGACTGAGAAGCACCAGTTCTCAAAGTACCTCTTCTCCAGGCTTCCACGGCAACATTCCCCCCAAGTGTCCTCCTGCTTCCTGACTGATTATTTTTGGTTTCTTCTTCTGTGCCAGCTGATGAATGCTGACCTTCGTCAAGCTCTCTTAATACAGTCTCTCTAAATGCTTCTCTTCACCGTTGTGAATGGCACCTCAGCACCAATGACAGCCAAGTCTAGCCCTCTCTTCTGAGCTCTGGACTCATGGTTCATTTCCTACTTCCCTGCTCCACCTGCATTTCAAACTGCTTATGTCAATTGTGAGTTCTCTCACAGTAAAGGTTATCATCATCTATGCAGTCATTCCTGCCAGAAACTTGAGTCATACCTCACACCTCCCACACCCGGTTTGTCACCAAGCCTGTCCATGGACTCCAGAGACAGCAGGTCTCAGATCCAACGTCTTCTCTCCATCCCTGTGCTGGCTCTGTAGAGCATGTGTCTATGAACCTCTCTCAAACCCTCCACTTGCTCTGTAGACCATGAGAACCCCTCTCTATTCCTCCACTACACTGCAGACCATGAGTCTATGAATCTCTTTCAAACCCTCCACTTGCTCTGTAGACCATGAGAACCCCTCTCTATTCCTCCACTACACTGTAGACCATAAGTCTATGAATCTCTCTCAAACCCTCCACTTGCTCTGTAGACCACCAGAACCCCTCTCTATTCCTCCACTACACTGTAGACCATGAGTCTATGAATCTCTTTCAAACCCTTCACTTGCTCTGTAGACCACCAGAACCCCTCTCTATTCCTCCACTACACTGTAGACCATGAGTCTATGAATCTCTTTCAAACCCTTCACTTGCTCTGTAGACCACCAGAACCCCTCTCTATTCCTCCACTACACTGTAGACCATGAGTCTATGAATCTCTCTCAAACCCTCCACTTGCTCTGTAGACCATGAGAACCCCTCTCTATTCCTCCACTACACTGTAGACCATGAGTCTATGAATCTCTTTCAAACCCTCCACTTGCTCTGTAGACCATGAGAACCCCTCTCTATTCCTCCACTACACTGTAGACCATGAGTCTATGAATCTCTCTCAAACCCTCCACTTGCTCTGTAGACCATGAGAACCCCTCTCTATTCCTCCACTACACTGTAGACCATAAGTCTATGAACCCTTTCCATCCTTCCACTAGCTCTGCAGACCACGAGTCTATGAACCCTCCCCGTCCTTCCACTAACTCTGCAGACCACGAGTCTATGAACCCTCTCCATCCTTCCACTAACTCTGTAGACCACGAGTCTATGAACCCTCTCCATCCTTCCACTAACTCTGTAGACCACGAGTCTATGAACCCTCTCCATCCTTCCACTAACTCTGTAGACCACGAGTCTATGAACCCTCTCCATCCTTCCACTAACTCTGTAGACCACGAGTCTATGAACCCTCTCCATCCTTCCACTAACTCTGTAGACCACGAGTCTATGAACCCTCTCCATCCTTCCACTAACTCTGTAGACCACGAGTCTATGAACCCTTTCCATCCTTCCACTAACTCTGTAGACCACGAGTCTATGAACCCTCTCCATCCTTCCACTCGCTCTGCAGACCACGAGTCTATGAACCCTCTCCATCCTTCCACTCGCTCTGCAGACCATGCCTCTGTGAACCTTTCTTCTTACCACTGGATACTTCCCAACTGTATCACAGTCAGCGAGCACCCTGCCTGCAGAAGCCATGTGAGCTCCTCAGAAGCACACCCCGCCTCCTAAGCATCTTTTACCAGATTGCTTTGAATTAAAAACTTTCCAATGTTTAGTGGGAGGCACTGATATCATCTGCCCATCCCACCCTCTGCCTTACTCCCCCCCCCAACTCATCTCTGCAGTCTATTTGTCATGTGACCCTGGCTCTTCTCACTTCCGATCTGTTCTTCCTATGAAGAAAGGTCTCTGCAGAACTCCCCTGGTCATCTCCGGCTTTGTTTCAGATCTCAGCCTAATGTCTCTTTTTCATGATGGCTTTCTTTTCTCTCAAATCCAGATCACATCCCTCCATTTTCTCCTGGGTAGCTCCAGCTTGTTTGTTTTTCCAGCTGTTGGTGACTTCTGCTTGATTCTCAAAATTCATCCTCCCCCTCTTGGGTCTCAGTAGCTTTCTCTTGTGTACCCAGTCACTCCAATAAAGCTGGTTTGTCTTTAGCTCCAAGATGTAGCCATGTGCCTGAATCCCAGCCAATGGGAAAATGAATGAGTACAACAGAACACATCAAGGGATGGGAATTACAGTCTTCATACCCCATGGGTATGATCCTAAAGGCCGGAGATGGAAATTTAGGTTTGTTATGGGCATTGGAGAATGGGATTGGGAGCAGCTCCTCTGTAGGAGAAAACTATTCAAACCCATTTAACTAATAGATTTTATAGCTATTTGTTACAGTAGAGAAGGTCGCTGATGGGTTTTAAGAGGACCAGAGTCTCATAGTAGCATAGCCAATGTCAAAGGTGCCCTGTTGGTGGTATGCAACCTCTAGAAGCCACAGCCCTGAAGGACAAAGGTTTTTTTTTTTTTAACTACTTTTTGCTTGCAAAATAGAATGGTCACTACCAAGAGAACACAACCAGCCTACAAAGTCTGAAGAAATAAAACACAAATGAGGTATGCAAAGGGGGCGTGACCAGAGAGAAAGAGGAAAACCTAAGACTTGTTAGTCCCCAACTGTGGAGGAGGAGAGAGGTGAAAGGGTGGGTGGGAGAGGAGCATCCACTGTTGCCAAGGTAGAGAAAGGGACACTGCTTTTGCAAGAATAAAATCCTCATCTTGTATGTATGAGCACGCATGTTTATAAGTATTTAAATAAGCAAGACAGAATGAGGGATAAAGAGCCAAGGCTGGCTAGAAGCTGGTCTATGTAGGTTCTATGCAGATTCTGTCATTTACCAGTGTGTGACCTTGGTCAAGTTGCTTCGGTTTTGTATGCACAGATCTCGTTTGTAAAGTGGGCAAATCCTCATGCTGACTGAAGATGATTGCTACAGCGATTATATGAATAAATCAAATTGAAAGCACACTGCGCACAGCACATGGGAAGTCCTGAGTGTGAGAAGTTTTTTTTTTTTTTAATTATTGCGACTCGTTACAATGTATTTAAGGAAAAAGCTTGATGAACCAAGTAGGCACAAAATATTTTGGGTGACTAAATATTCAGAAGGCAGCAATAGTCAGGAAGTCTTGAAATGATCACCCATTGGTGACACTCACGAAAGCTGCACTCTTCTGTCTGAGGAATGTAGACAAAAATCCACAGCCACTCGGGCACCATCTTGAAAGCTACAATGTAGCCAGGGACTAGGCTGCTCCTTCAGCCAGTAGAGCAAGCAGAGCCGTATCTGGGTCCCATCCACCGTCTACCATTCTTCCAGGTGTACCTCACCTCTGGTCAGCAGCACTATGCCTCCCTAGCTGGGAAGAATGGCACGGCCGAGTCGGGGTGACTATGTGTGAACCCCTCCACCTGTTGTACTAGCGTGTTAGCCTGGTCCCTTGCTCTGGCTTTTTGCCAGGCAATGTAAACATCTCGTTTTTCCCAAGTCTTTCCGGGGAATGGTCTCTGGGTCAGCCTAACTGGCTATGTGTTTGGAGGCTAATTGCTCACACCCCACAAACTGGTTACCCCCCAGGAGGTAAGAAAGTCCGCGTGACAGGGTTTGCAGTGGCGGATCACTTTTGCTTCACGCATTTTCTGGTTTTTAATAGATTTTTTATATTATTAAATTATTAAGAATATTATTATGTTTATATATAAATATGTATTAATATATTATCTAAAAATTAAGAAACGTAAATATGACGTAAAAACTGGTAAAAAGCACTGTGGCTGCCAGGAAAAACAAAAACCAAACCTCTGCTCTTATAAGGCCGATTCAACAGTACTTTCTCCGGTGGAGGCCCTCAAGACTCGTCCTGCTGAAACGGAAATGGCAGCTTTCATTTCAGGATGGCTTGGTTTCACTCCAGTCTGGGGCTGCTTTTGTAGATCGGGAACTTCTACTTTCTACTCCCTGCTTCTCCGCTCACACAGCAGAGGACCCGCTGCAGTCAGATCTGTGGCCAGGTTGCTTACCTGTTTGCTTTCTCTCTCTTCCTCCCTCCCTTCCCGCTTCTTTTCTTGTCTTCCTAGTCGCTTCTTTAACGGCTGGACAGATCAGGAGACTGAAGTCTCACGTGACAGTCCACCTAGGTCCTTCATGGCATCCACTTCCACATAGTGCCGAGGGGCCCCAGGTGTCTCTAGGCCACTTCAGAGCAGATCTGCCGTGCCGAGTCCCGTAAACACGTTATTATCATCTTATAATTTCCCTCTGAAACCCTAGCAGGCACCATCTTTGTTTAACTCCTGTGTCTCAACATTTCAAGTGGATTTACCATGAGGCTGGTGTGCTGACCATGGGGGCTGTCCCTGGACAATGGGGCCGGAGCGGGCATCCAGCAACCGTGTATTTATAGTTTTTCCACATTTGAAGCTCCAGGGCCTACGAAAATGTCTTCAGTCACATCTCAGGACTACAGAGCCTGGATTTTCTTCCTCTTGTTAGTAATTTTGAATCCAGTTATATTAACTTTTTAGCCTTATTTTGTTCTTTAACATCAGATTAACATTGCTTATATCTATAGGATTAGATTACCATATACATATACATTGCTTCACATATAAGAAATCAACGTTCCTAAATGTGAGCTGCCATCAGTACTGGCTTTGTGTGAACAGGCTCTGGAATGTTCTAAACCCCATCTCAGGCAGGCATATACACCTACCAAATGAAACCTGTATACAACCAGTTCTACTAGCTTCCCATGTTTAACCAATGATACAACTTAATTCTGAGCGTGACATCTGCTGTTAGGTCACCTCTTCGGCAAGGTGCCACGTGTTCAGCTGTTGGCTAAGGGTGCCTTAGCTGTGCCCGGGGTTCCAGGAGCTCTTGGAGCCTTGCCTGCCTTCCTTCCCAACCCTTCTGGTCAGCAGAGGACAGTCCACCTAGGCTGTGCCTAGACCCAGAGATCATGCATCTCATCGGTGGCGATAGTTTTGAGTAGGGCACCTACTAAATGCTTGCGAACTGCAGGTGGTCATGTACTTTGGGCCTCAAGTCCCCTCCAACACCCCGCGCCCATCCAATGATCGGGGAGCAGAATGCGGCTCAGCAGGAGCTGTTGGGTGTGGTGGGATGGGGATGGAGAAGGATGGGACATTGCCCACTTTCCTCTTTCTCCCTTCGGGGACGTGCCATCTTAGCGGGGCTGGATCCTGGGTCCCTGGGGCGGCCCCAGAGGGCGGGAGGCCGGGGAGGAGGCGCCCGACGCATCCGCCGCCGCAGGAGGCGGAGCGCTGCACCTGGCGCCCGGTCCTCCAGCTCAGCCCTGAAACGGGTCCAGCCGGTCGCGAGCGAAGGCAGCGGCGGCGGCGAGGCCGGGCCCAGGACTCGAGCGGGAGGAGGAGCGGACAGAAGGTCGCGCAGCGGCTGCGCCAGGCCACCGTCGCTCGCCCCACCCGGCTCGCATCCAGCCGCCGCGCCTGCCCGTCCGCCCGCCCGCCGCCGCTGCAGCCCCGGGACAGGAGCAAGCCGCCCGACCGACATGCTGAGCTCTGGCCCGCCCGCCGCCGCCCCGGCGCCCCGAGCCGCCGCCCCGCACCCCGGGCACAGGGCTCCCCGCGCCCCGCGCAGCTGAACTCCGCCAGGTGAGTGGGCCGGCGCCACGCGGGTTTCCGAGCCTCCGCCGTGCACCTGCTGCGGGGTGGGCGCCGCCCGGCTTCCGAGCCTCCGCCCGCTGCCCGGGCGCCGCCTGTCATCCTCGGGGTGCAGGGCAGCGGCGCGGCGTCCCCCGCGCTGGCAGCACTTCCGCAAACGTAATTGGAGTCGGGAAAACAAAGGCGCTGCCCGGGAGCCCTTGCCCGCCGCCCCAGCTGCAGCAGAAGGTGGGGGCGAGGGTGGGCCTCTCGGGTCCCCAGGCTCGTCTCAGCCCGGCCCCACTGTCGCCCTGGAGGTAAACATCCCCGGGAGAGGGGGGAGGCGACAGTGTCCCTACGGCCGGCCGGTGACAGGGACCTGGCCCCTAGGTGGCAGGAGGAAACTGACATTGTCTGCCTCCCACGGAAACAAACACGGGGGGCTCACATCTCTTACCCGGGCTGCTACCTTCCTAGGAGAAATGCCTGCGTCGTGCGTGCTGACTAGCTTCAGCTCGGGCATAAGTCCCTTCCTAAACGGAGGTTACCAGGTACATTTCCATCTTAGGAGGGTGAAGAATTCAGATGTGGCCCCTCCCCCTCTATATACCCCATCTACGTGGTCTTGCCTTGCCGGTGGGTTATTACCCTTGAGTCTGACTCGCTCTGCATTTTGCTTTTCCCATAAGCCTGCGAAACGACAAACCTTTCCTTTCATCCTAAAGCGTTTAATAATACTTCTTCTACATCCACCAGAACATACCTGCCGATCCGTCGTAGAAATAACCTTGTCTGGAGTTGAAGTTCAGCTCCCAACTGGTGTCTACATAGTTTTCTGTTCTTGGGTTGTTACATCATTCCGGGCCGCCTGTTTCTCCCATGTAGAAAGAAGATGGATGGATGGTGTGGCAGCCACATTTCCTTTTGCTTTTCTGAAAGTTCACGATGTTATAGTGTGCTATTAGATGTAGTTGAAAGCAGGGAGCCTCCAGTTTAATGTGTGAAAGGAGGCGAACGTTTGGCAGGTCCGTGTACTGCGCAGAACATTGCTTTTCTCAGAGCCGGCGCTAGCCAGCTAAAGGTGTATGCATTATTGATGGTCTTGTGAAGAAAGCGGGGAGGATAGAGTCCTCTGCATTGGGAGGCTTGGCTCTGACCCTCAAAACTGCTTGTCATTAGTATCTGTGGAAGATTTCTCAGTTAGTGATGAGGAAGGGCGAATGGCCCTTTTCACAGGTTACTTAGGAAAAAGTTGAAGCATTGTTAATGAGCTCAGTGCAAGACACACTTGGGGGAGTAAAGAGAGTCTTATTTCTATAATGAATTAAAATTATTAAGTATTTTGTAGTTACTTATTTCCCAGGCCCTCACTCTATAAAGGTAAATATTTAAAAAAAAAAGGAGACTACACAGGACCAAATAGCACATGTTTGTTGGTGTGGATATTGGATCACCAGTTCTGTCCACCGTACACACAAACACACACACACACACACATGTGCACGCGCACACATGTATATATATATATATATATATATATATATAAATCTTCTGCAATACCAATAGTTATTCTTTTTAAAGCTACCACCCTGAAGAGTTAATTTCCAAATCTCTGTACTGGTGTCTGATCCCTAATTTTTATGCACCATGAAAGGGAAGCTCAGAGAAGTTATGCAACTTAGACCAACCACATACTCAATAAGAGGTGGAGTTAGATTTGGCCCGTGCTTCTGGCCTCAAATCATAGGAAATTTCCACATGGTGTCCCTCCCTGCTCAGGAGCTATTAAGTGTCACCATCTACCTAGATGCTTTCCTTTGCTCCTTGCCTTTAAAAGTAAATTTTCTTTCAACACACGTGTATTAAACATGGTTCCACTTACCCATACAGAACAATCTATGTCTTGATAATGCATATAAATTTGTGAATCTGTAGCATTTCCCCATGTTTTCTTACCGCTTTTGAATTTACAGGGAGTGGTAAACCTTATTGCCAAAGATAAATTGAGTATTAGATCAATGGGTTCTTAAGGTTTAGTTTTGATCTTCAGTGAATCTTTAGAGTTTGTCCAGCAGGGCAATCGAGAAATGCGACGCCTGCGTCTGCTAGCTGCACTGGTGTGTTGGCTTAAGAAAACTCAAAGCATATCAAGTGAAAAGCTAGATTGCAGACCAGATTTATATTCGTTTACTGAAACATCAGTATTGGCATATATGGGATTGCTTGGCCTCAAATTGTTAAGTGTAGCTACCTTACAGCGGCGGGGGAAGAGATAAAGTGATACTTTTTCGTTTGACCTTAGAAAGTGAAATATGGGTTAACAATTGGAAAAAAAATACACGTTCTTTTGTTATATAAACTAAAAGGGGGAAAGAAGAAGGGAAATACTTCACTTAAGAGAAGACTGGAGGATGCATCTTACCGCAGACTGGATGCATCGAACCGTCACATACAGTGGTCTTAAGAAAGAAAGATGACGTCAGAGGCAGAGATGTTCTGAGGGTGGCCAACTGCCCCTTCCCAACATTGGCTGTGACATAGTCTACAACCTGCTGGCTTTCATGCAAGAAGAATGCTTTGGAGCAGCACACTGGCATGTCAGAATTCCTTTCTGCCAGGTCTTGCTTGTGACTACAAAGCAGAGAGACAATTTTGTTTTCTCTCTTGGTGGAGTGAATAGGTTGATGGGAAGAGTCAGCTTGCCTGTTGTGTCACCTCAGGAAAATATGGCATCCGAGAGGCCTTCAGGTTCCCCTAGTGACATTTCAGGAACAGCAAGTCATCACCCAGTTTAGCCCGACGCACACTGTGTATTTGGTAACACTAATGCAGCCCCACAATTCTCTCTACTCTTGTATTAACTAATGTGTAGAACTCTTAAAAGCCAAGGCATTTTCCTGCTCAGAATCAGAAATCCAAAGCAAGACACATTCACTCTTCAGATTCAAGAAGACATACCACTCTCTCGCGTTTTCCGTGTGAAGAAGACCTCAATGGTCTTGGTTCATTAGGATGCCGTGTTACTATAATGCCGCCTGGCAGAGGAGTTCCTTGTAAAGTTGCTTTGTACAGGAGCTGTTCTGGCTGTTATAGGCAAGGTGTAGCATTCCATTTGAGGTTTTCATTGTGTTTCAGGCAGAAAGAAGTCTGCCTGATGTCGAGGTGACCAAGCGCAAAGAACCACCCTGGTTAAGGCCAGTTTGGGTAAAACTTTCGTCCTTAGGTGGACCGTTCATGGCATTTCCTTGGGCACAGTACTTTTAGATTGTGATGTGAATTTGGGGCAGTAAACACACCCCAGGGGCTCCACCTGGGACATTCCCTTTGGGTTTGTAACTCCTCCTTGTTTCGTTACCCAGAGCTGGCTGTCTGGGTATTCAGTGTCCTGGCCTACAGTGTGTGAACACAGCTTTTGTGCGTCTTGCCCTTTTCCTTGACTTCTGACTCCCAGGTTATCCGATATTTAGACTCATTGATGCACTGCCCTTTCTTTGTAGCTGATTGGGCCTCTGTATCTGAAAGGTGTGCATTGCTTTGGAAAACGGCATAGTCTCAATTCATTCAACTTTTGGGCACTAGCAGAGTCCTTTGCTGTGGCAAATGATGTTTGATTTGTTGGTGCAAAGGCCAAAAAAAAAAAAAGAAAACAAAAATAAATATTTAAAATGTAGAACCCAAGCCTTGAGTTTTTGTCTGCTATAGATATTATACTCCTAATTACTACTTTGTATCTCTAGAGTCTCTCTCTCTCTCTCTCTCTCTCTCTCTCTCTCTCTCTCTCTCTCTCTCTCTCTTCTAGTTACTACTTTGTATCTCTAAAGTCTATGTGTATGTATGTGTCACACACACACACACACACACACACACACACACACACCTGTCTTCGCCCAGTAAGAGCTAAACCTGCATAGCCTGCTGTGTGTCGTCCACATAGCCTTCTGCTTTGGTTCAGTAAAATGTAGGTGTGGCTGAGCTGTAGGTGGTGCTGATGGAGCTAAGAGCATGCCCAGCTTTGGCAGTAAGGAAAAGCGCACACTGTTGCTTACAGCTGGTGGCTCTGCTGCATTTTAGGATGGGGTGGGGTAGGATGAAATAATGGAACAAAGATGCAATCTACCAGAAGAGCCATGTTCAGGAGATGTGAAAGGGAGTGAATTAGGAGGCAGGGATGTTTTTTGTTTTTTGTTTTTTTTTTCCATTTCCTCTGAGTGTGTTCCAGAAGGGAGCATAATTCAGGGAATATCTGTAATTAGAAAACAGGGGAATCCAACTCTGAATTGTGGAAGAAATGCATAAAAGTATTTTGAGCTGTCTGAGCTGCAGAGCGAGGCAGGAGAATGGGAGGGAAGCTGGGAACCCCATGAGTCAGCTGTGGCCAGAGAGAGGCTGCTGTGGCTTTGATGGGGAGACAAACGAGAACTAGAAAGAGGAACTGTTGCTGCCTGGACTAGCCTGATTTGTGGGTGAGCCATGCCAAGGGAAAGTGACTGACGAGTCTGGACTGGTTCCCTCTTGTGTGGGAAGCCTCCACTCTTGGGTTAGGTCCCTTTAACTCTTCATGTGTTCAACTCAGCACCCTAGGTTGGGCCCAGGACAGAGAAGCTTGCTCACACACAGCAAAACACAAATTCCCTACACGAAACACAGAAATCAGGAGCGAATAACGTGGCATCCCTACTGTCTATACCGCTAAAGAGTTCCCTGCTCTTGGCAAACATGGTTTGATGCCGAGGCTCAAGCTCTTAGGGCTGTTGGACAGTGAGTAACTCTCTTCAGGTTGTCCATGGTGATGTCTGCACTGTGTTAGTGGACAGATGTGCCTGAAAGTCGCCTTTGTCATTGGAGTTTAATGACTAGACTTCATTTTCACACTTGAAAAAAGAATATATATATTACTATTTTCCAAGTTATGATGCTTCATATTAATGGTGTTAGATCTTCTCCAATTGCAAAGCCCTTGGGACGGGCCCTTTGAATTTCTTTTTTCAGGTGGCATAAGGCATCTCTGAGCAATAAACATCAGTTTGGCAAGTCCCTATGATTGTCCGCCATCTCTAGGATCAGGGGTACCCCGGGTGTCACTTAGATGCCTTGTGTTTAAAGCAAAGCAAATGTATTTGAAAAGTGGTGAATGTTCATTAAAGAACAATCTAGCCACTCTAAGGGGAAGCAGCCCTTGGAGGCCTGATTTCATCATCCACAGACAACCCTTATAACAGTTCCATGTTTCTTCTTCAGTCTCATCCTAAAATATATCTTATGTGAAGACCACAGATTTATAGATAAAAACTGACATGGTACATAGGGTTTGTTCTGGTTTTTGTTTGTTTGTATATGTTATGCTTTATGTTATGTTTTCCCATGATATGGGTATATGATTCTAATTTTCCCTTATACCCTAATTTATTCCTGCTTTCCATTGCTTACTGTGCAAACCATTGCATTGTCTACACTGAAACTGTTGCTTTCCAGAAAAATCTACACTTCTGTTTATGGTGAATGCGCATGCTTGCCAATCCTCATCTTCACCAGCATTTCACAAGGTACTGCCAGGATTATATATTCAAACGTCTTCTCTTTAACACACTAAGTAATAAACTCTTCCTGAAGGTATTGGATCATTAAAAATTGATAGCATGTAATCCTTCTCGATGATCGGAACTTGAACAGCACAAGAAGTAGCTAGACAATTTTAAATGACATGTGGGATGTGCTCAGGGCACACACACTTCTTTTTATTTTTTATTTTTTTAAAAATTTCTTATTGTTTATTTACTTTCTTTTATGTGCACTGGTGTGAAGGTGTCAGATCCCCTGGAACTGGATCTTCAGACAGTTGTGAGCTGCCATGTGACTGCTGGGAACTGAACCCGGGTCCTCTGGAAGAGCAGTCAGTGCTCTTAACTGCTGAGCCATCTCTCCAGCCCCCCCCCACTTCTTTTAGACTATATAAATATACTATACTTATATAGCATAATTATACTTAATATATAAATAAATTAACTATACTAATAATGTATTTAGTAGACTCAACTAAAAAGGGTTGGCAATAAGTTCATGGGCATAGAAAAATTTAAATCTTAATATCTATAATCTGGTTAAATTATAATTTTCCCAAAGGTGTATCCGAAGCAAGTGCTTCGGGTATCATGTCTCTTCCTGTGGAGAGACGTGCTTTCTTTAACCCTTCACATTCTGATACCAGTAGCCACAGGATGACATCAGCCTTGTAATGAATAATCACTTATTAAGAATCCAGTGTAAATATACTATTAGTCTATGCCTAACATAGTTCTGTGAGTGGTTATGCGACTGTACCTGAACTTGTTTTTACTTTCCAGTGTTGATAGTTGTGTGTGTGTGTGTGTGTGTGTGTGTGTGTGTGTGCTCTTGGATCCATATTTCTACAATGTTTATATTGACTTTTTCCTTTTCTGAGAATATTGGGCCGGGAACTCCTTGTGCAACTCTGGCTGAAAGAATTCATTTAGCTAGCTTTCCAGAGCAACCTGTCGGTCACTCAAACTGGATAGTACTTTGTCTTTTTCAAAACTTATTTTCATTTTATGTAAATTATCTCTGGTATAATCAACAATTATTTATTAAAGGAAAATCTTCTATAAAACATTAAACAATTGCCTCAATTCCAACTCCTAAAAATCCTTTTTGACTTCCATAAAAGATTTTTAAAGTCATTTTTATTTTCGGTTTACTGACAACCAAACTTATAGTCAGTCATTGGGGCTGTAGTGTGAATAGAGACAACTGCCAAATGAGCAGTTAGCCCTTGACTGGGGGTGGGGGTCAAGCTCATCCGCCCTGTCCTCCCCTCCCCCTCCCCGCCTACCAGTTCTGTTGCTACGAGGAAATGGGAGGGGGGACTGAAGCCACCAAATTCCCAGAACTCCCCCACCACCACCACCATCACCACCAGTGTGTGACACATTTGTTTAAGGCTTCCAGAGACCTCTGATCATAACAGTGGTACTTGGAGGAGGTGAGCGGGGCCGTGCTGAGGGGCTAAGTAGAATCCTGAGTCTGGGAGCTTGCCTTGGTGAGATGCACCTTGGCATATCAAGGGGAAAGAAATTCCCTTTAAACACTGCCTGCTCAATCATCCTGGTCCTTTGCACTGTGAGCTGAGTAACTGGGCACTCCCATTTGTAATGTTATTTCCTTGAGGAAGTGGTTTCTAAGCGTCAGTGCAGTGGCTATTGCCACCCCTGCCTATTCGCTTGGGTGGCGCAACACACACAATGCCATTGCCACCTGGCTGGTGATTGTGGTGGAGGAAGAGATCAATACAATTTGCTTCCCCTTTACAAAAGCCCCGGAATGCCTCTAAGTCGCTACATTGTATATCTTCTAAACAAATAAACACACAGGCCCAGCAACCCGTGATTTCTCTGGAGCCCCTATTGAGTTTTTCCATTGGAGAAACGGGAAAAATAGAAATATGTTTCCTTGAAAAGGCTCTTCATCTCTGGTGGGATCATCTCTTGTCCTTCCTGCCAGGCTTGTTTTACGAGGGGACAGTTATTTGAAAGAAAGTGATGAGATTCTAGCTTCAAATTTATATTCCAGCCAAGGGGTGGTGGTGTACACCTTTAAGACCAGCACTCGGGAGGCAGAGGCAGGCGGATCTCTGTGAGTTCGAGGCCAGCCTGGTCTACAAGAGCTAGTTCCAGGACAGGAACCAAAAGCTACGGAGAAACCCTGTCTCGAAAATCAAATATATATATATTCCAAGATATTCTAAGATACCTACATGTAAACTCAGCCAGACGCCTAAAATGCATAGTTGGGGATCCGTTTGACGATCTGAAGGACCTGAGCTGTAATTTCTTTTTAATTGATATTTGTTTCTCCCCATAAAGCAAAAATTATGTGGCTGTTTGTCTGCTCCCGTTGTCCTCTTAGCAGATCGGAGAGAACTGTTAAAGATTTCAAGCCCTTGCTTTCAGATTTGTGATGTCACAAATATGCCAAATGCTTCTTTTTAAATGAGCAGCTATTTTGGGGCCTGAAGACGTGTCTTCTTCCAGTCTGTAATTCAAGGGTGTTCTCTGAGAGCCAGAACCCCATTGCCACTTTCTAGGCAGTGGACGAGGAAGCTGATGGAGCATCATGGGTAAATTACCAGCCTACTTCACGGGGGATGCCAGGTAGATCTAGAACATCCACTTGAGAAGACTACGTTTAGAATAACTGGGAAGTCGATAGAATACCATGGGCTAAAACTGCAGTGGCCACTCCACCACTGAATGAAAACATTGCTGTTTCCACACGCAGTTTCTGTTAAGTCCTAAAACCTTCTGGTTGGCTTGGGTTGACGTTTTCATCCTCATCTTACCGAGAGGCAAAGGAGGGTTATAGAGACATCATCTTATCAAAGCCAGAATAGCTGGGGTTGCCTTGTGCTGTTTTCTAAACTTAATCTTCGATCACAAACCTTAAGGAACACGAAGAGCCTATATCGCCACTGGGAATAGCCAAGTGACAGACGTAAAGGACAGTATGTGACGCAGGAGGTCCCTTTCTACTGGGTCTGTAGTCTTGTGGGTAGGGAGGAGAGCCGTGGAAAGACAGCAAGTGGGACTGCCTGCAAATCATGTATTAGCTCAGGCGTGAGAACTGCGTGTGTGGAAATTAAACGGAGGAAGGTGATGGACGGCGTCCCCGAATGAATCCGTTTCCTGGCGCTAACAACGGCTGCATCGGACACAGTTTACAAGCTACCCTTAGTCCTAAAACATCCTAGCACATCTTTTAGATCCTACTCAGTCGTAAGACCCTGCTGAAATAAAAGTTCAGACGGTAGAATGTTTGCAAAGTCCCAGTGTGGCCTTTCTACTCCCTGCCTCACTCCAGCAGAGGCTCGCCCTTGCTCTCTGCATAGGGAAGCCCCGCATGTTCCTACCTATCCCCAGCACAGGGCTAAGGTCTAGTGCGCACCATCTCACTCCCGCAGCGAACCCCTTGTTCCCTTGTAGCGGGAGAGGGGAGAGACTGAAACTCTTCTGGGGCTTTGACGGCTGGGATTTTAGTCCCAGCCCTGCTCAGGCCCCCGGGATCAGAATCCCTGCCCTTCTCCTGAATGACTTCCACCTGTTTCAGCTTCATGGAGAAACTTCTTCACGGTGCTTCACCTCCGGGCCTGCACCTGCCTGCGCATTTGAAGCAGTGTGTTGGGACAGGGAGTGCTCCGTGTCTCTCTCTACTGGACTGGAAAGCAGGGACTGACTATATGGTTTCCACTGAGTAAACCGTGGGCCCCAAAGTGCCTCTCCACTTGTCCATCTCTTGGTTGGTGCTCAGTGCATACCTGTTAGATTGAGAGAAAAGAAAGAATGACCATCTTTTCAGGCTTTAGTACTGTGTTTTGTGCTGTGTTGACCTCCAGGCTGGTATTCAAGCGTCCTGTAATCTGTCCTGGTTGGCAGCCACACCATACTCCGTAGCCCTGCTGTAAATTCTATAAGGAACCTGGGTTTCCTTTCATTTCCTATCCGGGAACTTTTCTCTCTCACCTTTGCCTGAGATAAGCCTTAACTATCGTTCAAGGTTCAATCCCAGTCTCACTTCTGTCTGAGATAATCCCTGTCTCTCCTGAAAGATCTTGCTTCCATTTAGGTCTCTCATTTTCTTTCTCTTTCTCCGTTTGTTATGGTCCTTTGTTGTGTGTGTGTGTGTGTGTGTGTGTGTGTGTGTGTGTGCTTGAGTGGGCATATACATGTGTGCATGTGTGTATATGCATATGTAAGGATGTGTATGGGTACGTGTATGTGTATTTTTGTGTGTGCACGTGTGTATCGTATGTGCACGTGTGTATTGTATGTGCATATGTGTGTATATGCATATGTAAGGATGTGTATGGGTACGTGTATGTGTATTTTTGTGTGCGCATGTGTGTGCACATGTATTGCATGTGCATAGTGTGTATGTGCATATGCGTGTGCATGTGGATGTGTTGTGTTTATGTGTGCGTGTGTGTCATTGAGCATGGTCCTGTCTCCCATGGGATTTTTGTCTCCTGCCACCATTTCTCAGACCTCAGAGTTTTCTGCTGGTGTCTTTGGCATCACCGATATATAGAATCATGCAATCTGTACATAAGAGTACGTTGAAAAATCCTTCATTTTCTTGTAAGCTCCTGTCTGAAGCATGAACTCTTTTACTCGGGTTAGGTAGTTTGTGATTGCTCATTCATTATGCAATTGCTTCTATTTCATTACTTTTCTCAAATGCCTCTTCACTCTTGACCTTATTTAATGTTGCCTAAGTTTAAGGCTTATCTTACCTACTCCAAAACATGAGTTTGAGGCAAGGACATGCCTTCGACACCTCATTGAATGGCTGCACAGTGCATCTAGAAGTAGCACCCGGTAAGAGCACAGACAATCTGAAAAGAGATCCCATCTCTTCAGTTGGTTCTGGGTGTGTGTGAGCTGGGGCGGGGCTGGCTGCTGTGCCTCGGTTTCCTTATCCACAGTAGGAAAGTGGTCACGTGTACTCTGGGAAACTGTGGTGGAGGTTGAGTTAAACCTCAGGAAGCCGTGACCGGCATTGTGCTGTGGTTAGCGATAGTGATGGGGATCAGGCACTCTACTGTGAATTAATGGGTGAATACATCACTCTGGCCGAGCAACCCCACGTTATGGCTCTGTTTGTCTTCTCACAGGCAGATTTTGGTCAGGGATCTGGGAAGGACTTTCCAGGAATGCTGGGGTTCTGGGAGGAGCCTCAGTCCCTGTGCAGTGCTATGCATGCAGCTGGTGTGCAGCTCTGGGAGCCGGGGCAGAGATTCTGAGGGCCCAGCTGGAAACGTGAGGATGGGCATTGTCCCTTAGCTTGGCTCAGCCCTCAACATCACAATGCCTCGGAAAGAAGAGGAAGAGTCCCAAACAGTCGTTCTCTGTGCTGTGCTTCAGTGCCATGGTACTGTGGGCTCCTTTTCTTTTGTATTGGTTTTTCATGACGTTGGCTGATTGGGCAGTGGCTACTAAAGCAGTTCCAATCCCCAAAGATCTGTAGGATAGATATTAAGTGTGTGCTTTTGAACACAGCTCTTCTGGAAAAGGCGAGGGTTGAAGTGACTGCCCCGGAGCATAACCTCATGTGTATAAACATCAGGACTCCGAAGCTGGTTTGCTGTGCTCTCCCCTAGCCTTCTCTGGTAGCAAGAAATTGAAGCAGCCAGTGGCCGAGTTCTGCTTTCTGACTGAGGTTGCTCGAGGACATCTTGAATGGTCAGTGACAGTTTACTAGATAGAGCTGGCTCTCGGGGTTCAGGACATAGGTGTTTCACAGCTTTTGCTCGGTTTCTGGGTGACACCGAGTCATGGTAGCAATGGCAGAAGAAACAGTTCTCTCCTGTGTTAACCAGGGGTATATATTACTCTCCTCCTTCACAGCTATGCCACCGCTACCCCGAATACATGCTGCCATCGTGTTCATTAGCCTGACCTTGTGAAAGTCATGCCAAATCATGCCTCAGTTATAAAGCTGATTTTACCCCCTCCCAGAGGTTTCATGCTTATAGCGTATGTTTATGGACAACATAGATTTGAGCCATTTTAATAACAAATGAAGGAAGCTATCTATTTTAGCAAGAATGATTTCACTGCCTCGCATCAATAATTCAGAAATCCCTGCTGTAGGAATGACGCGGTGTAGGAACAGGTAGGAGGCTTTGAGGGCTGTGTTAGATTTTCACAGTGTGGTGCGGATTACTGGCGTTGGAGTCTCCTGGGTGAGAAAACGTTCAGCCTTCTAAGAAATAAACAAAAGCCAACCTTACACAGATTGCGCTCCTGTCCTCGGGAAGGTCTGTGTGTGATTTCCGTGTATAATGTCCAGGGAAGCTGTAAGGCAAGAGCTGTCTGTCTCAGAGAAGAGTTGGATGGATCTGTGTTGGCTGACCCAGAATTGACAAGATCTGACACAAAGCTCCATACACGGACTGGCAGTAAGGTTAATTTCTCACAGTCCCAGAGGCCAGGGACTCACAGGTCAAAGTTCCCAGTGAAGACTGCTTACTGACTTCAGTCAGCCATGTTCTTCCTGTGTTCTTACCTACCCTTTGGGAAAGAGAAGCCTGTTCTGTTGTTGGATAGAGCTGTGATCTCTCAGGAGGACCCCTGTCCTGAGGCACCGCAGGGAGGTGCCAAGAGCTGCCATCTTGAGCTCCTAATAGCTCAGTGGCCCCTCACTCTGAACACACTAAACCTCAGGCGCTGCTAACGGTCTGCACAACTGTCTCATCTGTACTGCAACGGTCAGGTGTAATCCAATTCAACGTCCGTTGCCTCGAGCAAATCTTCATTTTATTAAGATTTTGTGGACATTGTTCCTGGCTTGTTCTTTGCCCTTGGTCCCGAGGTTGTCACAGGTTTCTCCATGACTCCGTTCTGTTTCCTCAAAACCCAAGTAGGACATGAAAATATTGTCTGAAAACAAATATCTGGGCTGAGCCTAGCGCTGCATGGCCTCAACCCCAGCATTTTGAGGGCAGAGTCACGTGGATCCCTGTGAGTTTGAGGCTAGTCTGCTCTACATAGTGAGTTCTAGGACTCCCACAACTACACTATAAGGCCCTGTCTCAATAAAATAAAATAATAAAATAAAAACAAAACTAATGTCCTGGATTTAAACTAAAGTAGTTTATTTATATGATCGAAATTCATATAAATATTTCCGGCTGTGCCTTTCATATAGAAAAGAGTGAAGATCTGTAATGGGACATTTCCTTAGATTTTTGTTTCATTTGTTGATTCTTTCTCCATTTTTTAATGATGGGGAACCAGTTAGCCATGACTTTTCTAGTGAGAGAAGCCTTACAGAGCTTATAATAAAAACCGCTAGAATCAAGGGGAAAGGGTGACTGGGAAGTCGGTCACCAGGGCTGAAGTCCGCATCCTGCCATAGAAATTGTGTCTGAGCATTGGCCCCTCAAGGCCTCTCTCCAGAGGACTGGGTGCCCTCCTCTGACCTACTCGCCAAGGTCATAGCAGTCTTTGTTGGGGGAAAGGCCGCTCGTTCGTTCCCAGCTGCCCAGACCACGAAATAATTACCTAGAAACGGTATTATTTGCAATACAATTTGGCCAATAGCTTAAGCGTATTTCTAGCTAGCTCTTATATCCTAAACTAACCCATCTCCATTAATCTGTGAATCGCCACAAGGTCGTGGCCTATTGGCAAAGTTCCAGCAGGCTCCAGTGGAGACATCTGTCCCCAGCAGTGGCTACATGGCTTCTCTCTGACTCCGCCTACTCTCTCTCTATATTTATCTTTTCCATCCTGGCTATATTCTGTTAAGCCTTTGGCCGAAAGCAGCTTCTTTATTAATTAACCAGTAAAAGCAACACACATACAGTAGGACTTCCCACACTAAGTCTTTGTGGAGGGTGATTAACTAAAGACCATGGAAATCTGATTAGAAGCCGAGCAATCAAATATTTTATACAAGTTTGAAGAAATATGTTTGGTGGGTGACAGAGGCAGTTTACTTAACATCTCGTGAAAGCCTGCAATCGCATGATCCTGCATTTTTTCTTTGTAAAATCAATGTTACTTATTATTTATCCATAATAGTATAAACACTGTCCCCATGGATGGGGTCATATTTTGACACGTGTGTATATTTTTTAATTGTTTGATAAAAGAAAGCATTTAATTGGGTTTATGGCTTCAGAGGGTCAGAGTCCACGAGAGTGGAGCAAAGGCATGGAGGTGGGAACAGCTGAGAGCACACATCTCCAGCCACAAGCAGGAGGCAGGGAACACACAGGAAGGACACGAAAACCTCAAGCCCAGTGACACACCTCCTCCAGCGAAGCCATTCGTACCTCCTGATCTTTCCCAGACAGGTCCAACTGGGGACCAAGTATTCAAATCGATGAGCCTATAGGGCCATTTTCTTTCAACCCCCACATTCATTCTGTAGGTGACAGAGTAAAGAGAGGCCCCTCGCTTTTCCGGGCAGGACCTCTGATGCAACTCCAGACGTCACTTCTTATTCTCTCTACTTCCAAAGTTATAGCTCGTCAGTCTATCTGTGTGGATACCCTAAGCGGTTTCCTACGTTTTAGATGTTTTGTAATGATTTCTATCTTTTCAAATAGTTACCGTTTCTTTACGGTGAAAACATTTGGTAGACTGTCTTACTGTCTTTTTATTCTCTGAATGGACAATCCATTTTTTTTATCCTTTAAAAGATTTTTATCCTTTAAAAGAAAGCTGCGTTTTCTTTTAAAGTTTTAGAAGTGAACATATACAAGATTGCATGTCTTATGTTTTTAAAGTAGATAGCCATAAAAACCCAAAAAAACTGCTTGGACTTTTGTTTCCTTTCTGGTTTCTCCTCTGAGACACAACATTTTATTTTTTCCTGTGTTTTAGGTAATGTCTTGGGTGCTCTGACTGTAGGTGAGTCTCCCACTGAGGAAGGTGTGGAGCCTTGCTGTCTGTGACTTCCTGCTCTCCCGCGGAGCTATTCTAATGCCGTCTATGTTAGTGTGACTGGTCACCCGAGACATGTAGTGAGCTGTGGTTATTCCCCAGTGCCGTGCAGCCTGCCGAGTTGTACTGGTGTCCTTTCGACCAGCAGATTTGCCCACATAACCTCCCACCTATCTCGATTCACTGTTGGTCCTAGGGCATCTTGTCACCTTCATCCCTGTTTTCCTGTTGCCTGCCTCTCATACAAGATGAATTATTTCCTGTATCCCATGCCCTGCTCTCTCTTGATTACTCTCCTTCGAATGGCAGATCACAGCCCAAGAAAGGGATGATGCAAGATTAATTTTGGGGGGATATTACCTATCTCAGTTCACTTTATTTCCTCACCATCGTGTGCCCCTTAACTCTCCAGAGCTTAGGTTGTGACTGCTGAGTGCACCTGTGCACATTTCTGTGCGTGTGTTTGTTTACCGTCAGTTGAAGGGGAGTTAGGGAAGGGAGTGAAATACCTCTGTTCAACCACCCGTGTGATATAACGTTCCATTTTAGGGACAACAAACATGTCTTTCCAATTTGAGCTAAGACAGCAAAACAGTTCAGGAAGTGGCGGCGGGGGGGGGGGGGGGAATAGTTGTGCTTTCCAAGAGTGACTGAAGCTGCTGAGCTGAAGAGGAGAAGATTTTAAGAGCCAAAGAAAAATAACAACACTGCCTTGAAGACAGTCTGTCATAGCCAGGCAGTAAGAGGCCTTTATCTGAGGAAAAAGCAAAACTTTTTCTTTTGCTACTGAGATGAAAAAGGTCAGGGCTGGGACTGTAGCCCAGTGAAAGAGTCCTTGCCAAGCATGTCCAAGGCCCCAGATTCTGTTCTCAGTACCACAAAAGGGCAGGGGCAGGCAAGACCCAGAAATTAGCTCTTAAGATCAGCCTTATAGAGCTTGCAGGATTGGCAAGTGTCTGGCTCTTCATGCTGCCAGGAAGAGCCACAGTCACTGATGGGACAAGGCGTGTCTTGATCAACAATACCAGAAAGCCCATTTGGGTACAGCCCCGAAGGCCAACGGTTTTGGAGGTGTTTCTCCTGCAAAGGGACCTGTGATGGAAAAAGCAGGGTTTGGGGGTTCAACTCTGCTGTCAGGGAGTCACGGCACTGCTTGCAATGGTGTACCTTTAATTCAGAGTTCCAGCCCGGTCTACAGAGCAAGTTCTACCTAGCGAGATGCTGTCTTAAAGAAAAAAAAAGTTTCTATTGTTTATCTAGGAGCTTTGTAGAGATCTAAAGCTGTTTACATGCACCTGATTCTGGAATTTTTTTTAATGAATGTCAATTCATATTGGGACAAAAGGTAGGAGCATCACTTGGGGCAGCAAGTGGAGGTGATGTTACTTGCTGCCGGAGAAAGTTAAGGGACGTGAAATGAATGGAATGAGCACCCCTTTTAGCACCAGACTGTGCAACTAGAGGGCGCCAAGTTTGGTGTAAGCCCAATCTTTTGACTTCTTAATCATTTCTGTAATAAAGTAACAGAAAACTATAGGATGTGGCATGATGCCTATACACTTCTACCGTTGACGTATTGCTAATCTTTCATACAAAGAAACACCCTTCTCTTTTGATTTATTATGTAACGTGTGGTATTTGATATTCTGGTGGTGGAAGTGTCCGAGCTTTGGACACCATAGCATGACCTTGTTATTAATACATGTGTTGGGCTACATTCATAGCTATCCCGGAACATACGTAGCCCATAGGCTGCAGGTTGTATGCTCCCAGGACTGTATGGCATTATATGTACTGACTCTATAAGGTAGGGTTCAAATCCAGGCTCTGACACTTCTTAGTTAACCTTTCAGGCCTCATTTTTTCTTATCTGTAAAAGTGGACAAAGCAGTAAGCATGTTGTAAATGAGTGTGAATTAACACACGTAAAAGTCTTTAACTGTTACCTGGTGTAGTAAGAGCTCAATATTTTTTTTTTCTTTTGTAAACTACTAGAAGGTTAAAACCACATCTATTCCTATATGTATGTCTTGCAGGGGACCAAACCCAAGGTCTCACATACAGTAGTCAAATGCTCTACCATGGAGCTATATGGAAGCCCTTAATAGATGTCGCCTGTTTGGGGTTCTAATCTCTTAAGCTCACTCCCGACATGATGCTTGAGAGCATTGTGTATAGTGTAAGTGATGGCAAGGCTGCTTCCATACCGGATGCCTTGCCAGCAACCAGCTCCAAACGGTGCCCGCAAGAGTACTTAATCTTCAAAGGAGACTTATGTTATCTTTATTTATGTGTATGTATGTGTCTCTCCAGTGTGCGCACATCTGGCTATATATGTGGATGTATGTGTGTGGAAGCCAGTAAAGGGCGTCAGAGTCTCAGAGCTGGAGCAGAGTTAAAGATAGTTGGAAGGGTTGTGAGTCACATGACCCGGGTGCTGAAAACTGAACCTGTGTCCTCTCTAAGAACAGAAAATGCGTTTAACTATTGAGCCATTTCTTGGATCTCATATTTAATATTTTAAAGCGGTTTTCTTGGCCAGCGTGGTAGGCGATAAGAACTTTCTCCACAGTTGTGATTGCCTCATTTCTAGGCAAGGGGATGCTCTAATGATTTCCCCTCACTAAATGTCTTACATTTCTATGTATAGGTCACCGTGGGTCAGGATTCCGAAGGTCTCAGACCCCGATGGGAGTGGTAAGCCATGGCTGCAGATGATAAAGTTGCTATCCTAACTGATGACGAGGAGGAGCAGAAGAGGAAGTATGTCCTTGCTGATCCCTTCAATGGCATCTGTAGGGAAACAGAGCCACCTTCCAACGAGACACCCTCCTCCACTGAGACTTCTGCCATTCCCGAGGAGGAAATAGACTGGATCGAGAAACACTGTGTGAAAATAAACAATGACCTTCTCATTTCCAAGGTGTTCTATTTTTTCTTTTACTCCGCCTATGGCTCTCTGTACCCACTCCTGCCCGTGTATTATAAACAGCTGGGAATGTCACCCAGCCAGAGCGGACTCTTGGTGGGTATTCGATACTTCATTGAATTCTGCAGCGCCCCCTTTTGGGGCGTAGTTGCGGACCGTTTCAGAAAGGGCAAGATTGTCCTCCTCTTCTCGCTTTTGTGTTGGGTTTTATTCAACCTGGGCATTGGATTTGTCAAACCTGCTACCTTGAGATGTATACCAAAGATTCCCCCTACAGCTCACCCCACCAACGTAAGTCACCTAGTAACCATCCTGCCAATGAATTCCTCCACCGCTGCTTTCTTTACTACAGCACCAAAATCGCGCGAGAAAAGGGAACTGCTATCGCTGTCTGAAAAAGAGCCCAACGTCTCAGACACAGCTCTCTTCTCAACGGCTTTGACCTTGACCAGCGAACCCACGCTACAGCCCCAGACAGAGGAAGCTACCCACCTTGTTACGGACTTGATTTCAAATGCAAGCACAGTGACTCCTACCCCGACAGGAAACACCACGGAGACAACCACTGCCGTTGTCTTTACCACTACCAAATCTTTACCGTCGGACCAAGTCTCCCTCGTTTATGACCAGCAAGAAGTTGAGGCGATATTCTTGGTTATCTTGGTGGTTGTCATAATCGGAGAATTTTTTAGTGCCTCTTCGGTCACGATTGTAGACACAGTAACCCTCCAGTACCTGGGGAAACACCGAGATCGCTATGGGCTGCAGCGCATGTGGGGCTCCCTGGGCTGGGGCTTGGCCATGCTGTCTGTGGGCATCGGCATTGACTACACCCACATAGATGTGTTCATTGACGGGAAGGGGTGCAAGCCCCCCGAGTACCGGAACTACCAGATCGTCTTCATCGTCTTCGGAGTCCTCATGACCATGGCCCTGATCGTGGCCACACAGTTCCGGTTCCGCTACAACCACTTCAAAACCGGCGACAGTAAGGGGAAAGAGGTGGAGATCCCACAGGTGGAGAGGGACAACTCCACAGAGTCGTCCGAGGAGACCCCGACTGCAGCGTCCCACTCTCAGGCCTTCAACTTCTGGGACTTGATCAAGCTGCTGTGCAGTGTGCAGTACGGCTCGGTGTTGTTTGTGGCCTGGTTCATGGGCTTTGGATACGGCTTTGTGTTCACCTTTCTCTACTGGCATCTAGAAGATCTGAATGGAACCACAACCCTCTTTGGGGTCTGTTCGGTCCTGAGTCACGTGTCCGAGTTGACGGCTTACTTCTTCAGCCACAAGCTCATTGAGCTGATTGGCCACATCAGGTAAGAGAATGCTTCCTATTGGCTGCTCCTCAGAGACCGGCTTTCCCATTGTTTTTCTCCTTAATACTTCCAGGGTTTATGCTCTGACTGGGTTTAGGTGAGGTTGGAGCTTGCTGCTGCTCCTCTGCCTTCAAATAAGAATAAAGGAAGTGAGGCATAGATTTAGCTGGATTATCCAAGAAACAAAAAGGAGGCCACAACCACCAAAAGTCATAAAGGCTACACAGCTTCATACTAAGGGGCTCTGTGGGAGCCTCAACTTGATGAACCCTAATCTGTGGACCTTGAGTGCCTGCTTTCTGTGTTAATTACAAAGGATGACTTTAGTGGGCAAAGTGATTGGTTTTCTCCAGCCTGTTTATATTCTCAAATATTTACTTGTTTCTGGGTTCTGACGGCTCCCTTGGGGTAGGAGGTGAGAAGGTGTGTTATCAATGACATAGACAATAGGAGTCAGGAAAAAGGCAAGCAGAAATCTTGTTTATTCAGCAATGGGAAGAGCCTTATATGCCTTCTTCCCAGTATCCAGACTACATTCCGAGCCATTGACATTGTGTGGTTGCAATAGCTAGACATTAATCAGGACTTCTGACGGTCCCTGTTGCTAGACCCTCAGGCAGACCCTAGGTTGGTTTATCTCTTGGTCATGTAGGTATTATCTTTCTACATATCCACCCATTTTTATTACATGGATGCTTAGTGGGAGCTCAGACCCCGCCTTAGGAGGGCTCAGCAATTGAACTGTGCCTGTCTTAGGCTGACCTGCTGAACAAGTTCTTACCCATCTTGACTACCGTTCTCAAAGAGCACTCGTTCCTGGAGAGTTGCCAGGGTTGGGGACTAGGCAGTAGCCTTTTGAATTTCAGGCAACCAGACATGCATAACCTCCTGTGGAGGACTGTGAGAGGGATATCTAAGGGTCCTTAATACCTGAAGAGTCGCCTTAATTGCTGCCTGCTGCTATTGAATATGCTGCAGAAAGAATGTAAAGATAATAAGGATTAGTAATACCATGCTGCCAATTACGGCATGTGTGAGCATCCAGGAGGGATCAAGCAATCTTTTTATAGTCTACCAAACTTTTCAGTAAAATGTTCCCCTGGCTGTTGAATAAGATTGTGGAAGTAAGATAAAGGGTCCCACGGGGTGCATGCCTTAGGAGCCTTGAAGGCCAGGTCAGAAACCTGTTGGTAGTAGGCTTGATGGCCAATCTGCGCCTGTTGGACGGGATGGACAAAGTCATCCAGTGAGCATGTTAAGGGTCACTGGAACATCAATTAGAGGTTTGTGCGAGTCTGATCTTCTGCTTGAACATCACTGGGTCTGGGGAGGGCTGCAGTGGCTGGGGTCATACTGCAGCATGAGGGAATTACAGCCTTCAGAGGCAGGTGAACATTGGGGCACTTCACTCCAAGGGTACCACGGCAGAGGTACAGCATCCCATAACAGGAGTGGAGCTGACTAGGACATGGTACGTGCAGTCTTAACTGTGGCTGTGCTCTACTCAGCAGGTTTCAAGGGGCCTGAAATATCTGCCTCCTCCCTATTGGATGCTGTAGAGAGATCAGACATGGAAGGAGAAGTTACCCATTTTGTAGAGGGAGATAGCAAGTGAGCAACAGACAGAGAGAAGATGGCAATCAACGGGGTTGGAAAATTGTGTTGGACCTTCGGGTTTTATGCTTAGTAGGGGGACTTCTGTGGTTTCTTAGGCCATGGGTGAGTGCCCACACTGTGTCTCTAGACAAGGACAGGGTTGGGGAGTCGAGCCTCAGTTTCACCTCCTGGGGCAGCGTGGGTCAGTCCTTATGTGGCACTGCTAGACAAACCACAACAGAAAAAAAATGTGCCTCCCTAACTGGACAGGCAGACAAAAATAAACATGACAGACAACACAAAAGAAGCAAAGAAAGGGGGTCCCATCATGTTCCTGCTGAAGGGATAGAAAGCCACACAGCCTTGAGTGGCCTTCTCCCAGAAATACAGTCTTGGGACGCTGTCCAGCACTGTGAATGCTCAGGCTCCAGATGTTGCTGGTACCTAATGGCTCCCTCGGGAGAGGGGCCGAGAAGGCACAGCATCGATGGCACAGACATCAGGAGTGAGATGGAAGGCAAACACAGACTTGTTTATTCAGCAGTGGGGGGAGCCTTACATCCCCTCCTCCCAGCACCCAGCTGTGTTTCAATCTGTTGACATGGTGTGGTTCACCTCATTGGTGAGGCACAATCAGAACTTCTGACAGCGCCTGTTTCTAGGCTCCCAGGCAGACTCTAGGCTGGCTCTTCTCTCAGCCTTGTAGGCCTTGTCTTCCTACACTTACTGACATAGAGCAAGGGAATATGGCATATAACGAAGCCAGGGGCTAGATAGATAGCTCAGTGATAGAGCCCTCGTGACTGGGAGTCTTGATCCTTAGAACTGCCAGGAAAGTAAACAAAAAAGAAAGAAAAGGAGAAAAAACAACTGTTATACCACAGTCTTCTCATCCATGATATTACATGGGAGAGATATTTATATAATATTTCCCCCAATTACCTTAAATTTTGAAGTTCTGTATGCCTCAATGACATGGATTGTTTAAACATCTTCCTTTTGCCCAAAATTTCTTATGTTATCCTTTTAATTAAGATAAAATAAACCTCCTACTTTCCCTGTAGTGTAGTGTTTGCTACCATTAACGTTTCTGTAAAGGCAGATTGAATAACACCTCATATCCTAGTCTTTCCTGCTCGAAAACACGGTGCGGGCGATAGTAACACTCAGCCTGCAGAGAAGCGTGACGGATCTTGTCCATAAACTACTAAGCCAACCTCACTAACAACACCTGTGCGTTGCGTGTCTGTGATAACGTTCAGATCTGCCACTGCCATACGAAATTACAAAACACGACAATATTGCAAAATGCAATATCAAATACACTGTTCAAATATGAAATCACAAAGGAGCAGACCATGGGAAAGCTTGGATAACAATGGCGTTTCTTCTTTTCAAACTGGAGAAAGTGTTTTCTTGTTTAACGTTTCAGTGAGAATCACGCTTCCCCCTCCCCCATCCCACCTCCTGTCTGTGTGAATATTTTTCCCTGTTGGATTTTCTTTGTGAGGTTGTGTCCCTGCTCGTTTCCTTTCTCACGTCTTTGACCTCCCCTTGTCCCTGAAAGCCAGGCACTGCGTAGATGGCTTCCAGACCTAGCGTTCCTGTGGGTGAAGTACTACAAGCGTTCAGAAAGTCACCTAAGTAGTGGGGATGAGGCCCCCTCTGTACGTTGTGCAAGCCATGCCTAGCGCATTGCCCTTGACGAATCTGGTCTCTGGAGCCTTGGTGTGGGAGTGAGCCCCGCCGCCAAAGCATCTCTTGAGTCAGCATTTTATTCCGAAGGCATGTCTAGTTAGGTGTCAACAACGAGTGGAATTTCCAGACAGAATAATTTAATCAGCCAATCACATAGTTGAAAACAGTATAAAGTATACACACATTTAAAAATAGCTGTACCAGGCCCTTCTTACATCTAGAAAAAGATGTCTGTCTATATGAAATATTTATTTCCTTTTTAGATTTTTCGTTTGTTTATTTTCTAGTACTGGGGATTGAGCCCAGTACCCCATGCGTGCTGGATAAGCCCTCTACCACTGAGCGATACCCTCAGGCCTTAGATATATACCTTCTGTAACAACATCCTGCTCAGTTCACTATGACGTTTGGTAATTAAATGAACTTACACTTATATTATTCCATTCTTAGTAGAATCAGTAGCTACTTAGAAATCCACAATTCATATAACGTTAATTTTATGGTTTTAATTACTAAGAACATCTTCCTTTTCTTGCTGAACAAGGTAGCAGAGGAGGTGGCTCCTGTCTTCTCATAGTTGCTCTCCAGAGCTTTGAGGAGGATTCCATCAATATCGGGTCATTACCCCCATTTTGCTTTTAAATTCTGCCCATTAAAATATTGAAGAAACTTGAGGATAGATCAGTGGGTAAATGATGCATTTATTTAACTATGATTTAACAATTAAAAACTCAGGAGTCAGATATCAGGGTAAGAACCTGAATGATCAGAGAAGCAGCGGAGAAGCAACCAGTGACCTCCGATCTCTGCTGTTCCCTCATCCAAAAGGCTGGAACCCTCTCTAAGCCCCGTTCTACTACTTCCTGTCTCTCTATCTGCCCTCAGTCCTCCAAAACCTCTATGGTTAATTTTGGTCAGCTAGCCACTAGCTCCGCTCTCTGATTCAAAGAAAACTTTATCGTCAGAATACCATCAAAATACCACACGACAGGTAAGAGTTTCTTTTCATGCGAGCACCAGGACCTGAGTTTGAATTCCTAGAACCCACATGTAATCGGGATGTTGTTGTTGTGTGTGTCTGTAATCCCAGCACTATTACAGGGAGATGGGAGGAGGGGCTGAGAGACGAATTCTTGGGGGCTCCCAAGCCAGCTAGCCTGGAGTACAGAGCATGAAAAAGAAAGAGATGCTGTCCCAAACAAGGTGGTTGGTGACGCCAGGCACCTAAGGTTGTCCTCGGACCTTTCCACACATACATAGCATGCGTGCATCTGCATCTGCATGCATGAGCGTTCGCCCGCTCACACACATCAAACCCAGATACACAGAACACATTACTGATGAAAACGTCCACACTGGTCCTCAGAGACAGGGCTGGTTCTGTTGGTGACAATGTGGAGGGCCCAGTCAGGTGATGACTGTCGAGACGCGGGATTGAAATGCATGCTTCAACTTCTCATTGAGAGGGTCAGACATGAAAAAGCCTAGGCAATGACCTTTCAAGGAATTCTAGGCTTTATATAGAATCATAAATCTATGTTCCTGGTATGTTTCCGGGCATTTTGATCTTTGTGTGTGGGCTATATATAAGTGTGTTTGCTTAGATGTGGAGACTATGTTAGCTGCCATCCATATTGGTTTTCTTCTCTCTCTCTCTCTCTCTCTCTCTCTCTCTCTCTCTCTCTCTCTCTCTCTCTCTCTCTCTGGGTAGGGAAGCAAGATCTCACTATGTAGCTCTGGCTATGGACATAAATGCATCTGCCTCCCCCTCCTCAGTGCTAAGATGAGAGGCATATGCCACCATGCCAGCTCACCCTGTTTTTTTTCTTTCTTTATTATTATTATTATAAATTTCCACCTCCTCACATTTCCCTACTCCATCCCCCCACTTCTCCTCCCTCACCCTGTTTTTTAAACAGGGTCTGTGTCTGACCTGGAATTCACCAGGAATTGGGCTGGCAGGCCAGAGAGGCCCCGGGATTTACGTGTGTCTGTCTCCCCGTTGCTGGAATTACAAGCAGGCACTGCCGTGCCTGTTTTTTTCTGTGGGTTCTGGGGATGGGATGTACTTGCAGGTATTGTACCGATGACCCAGCTGTCTCTACAATCCTCTGTTGTCATAAATTATTTATAGAGTTTCATAATGAAGGAGAATTCTCACAAGAACATTTTTGTAAAAAAAGAAACTATCTACTTTTGAACCACGTGGTAATTAAAAAGCTCCAAAGCTGTGTACAGTGTTTCAAAGGAAAACTCAACAGTCTAACACACACACAGAGGCCCAGACTGTGACCTTGGGTTCCCCCCTCAACAGTCTAACACACACAGAGGCCCAGACTGTGACCCTGGGTTCCATCCTCAACAGTCTAACACAGACAGAGAGGCCCAGACTGTGACCTTGGGTTCCATCCTCACCAGTCTAACACAGTCAGAGAGGCCCAGACTGTGACCTTGGGTTCCATCCTCAACAGTCTAACACAGTCAGAGAGGCCCAGACTGTGACCTTGGGTTCCATCCCCAACAGTCTAACACACACACAGAGGCCCAGACTGTGACCTTGGGTTCCATCCTCAACAGTCTAACACACACACAGAGGCCCAGACTGTGACCTTGGGTTTCATCCTCAACAGTCTAATACACACACAGAGGCCCAGACTGTGACCCTGGGTTCCATCCCCAACAGTCTAACACACACAGAGGCCCAGACTGTGACCCTGGGTTCCATCCCCAACAGTCTAACACAGACAGAGAGGCCCAGACTGTGACCTTGGGTTCCATCCTTCTTCGGAAGGTAGCTTCGTCACAGGTGAATAGGATGATTCTTAATATTTGCCCTAAAAAGTCCATTCCTTTTTATAATTTGAAATCAAAAGACTTTGGAATTTGCTGTGAATATGTTTCTAATCCCACATATTTAAGGATGGCTCACTGGAGTTGAAGCTATAAATACATCTTAAGAGAATGTTCACCTTGATGAATATTTGAACACTGATGACCAAAGAAATCACAGTAAAATCATTGTAAATTTATAAGCCATTGTTACCCAATGTTTGGCCATCACTTATATTAGTCTATTTAAATTTATTTCCATTTTAAGGGATATATGAAAATCTACTCAATCATATTGTCCCAAAATTCTTATATTTAAGGTCAGTTCTGCCATGCAATATTATCTAGAGGGAAGAAAATATTACCTATTGTTTTCAATGTACTACTACCTAATACTAGGTACACATCCCACAGGCTAGCCAGTCAGTTTGAGAGAGATGACACAGATAGAAAGAGACGCTCCAAGCTCCTGCACAAAGAGCCAGGACAGGTAGGAAGGAGCGAGCCTGCACCTGGCAGGCGACCCTGGGAAGGACACACAGTGCACTGTGCTCACTGTAGGAACAGTTGTCTAGAAGAGGCGTCATGACGTCTCCATGAGCAGGTCTAGGTTTGGCTGTTTACTTCCCATCTTTTTCCTTGTTTCTATCCATCTCTGTGTGCTCCTCCACCTGATGCCTCTGAAGAGCACCCGTTCCCTAGGCAATGCTTCCTGTGATGTGGGGCTTCTGTGGAGTTCAGTGAATGTGTTGGTTCTCCACCAGCAGACTCACTAAGAGGGCATTTATAGCTCCCCATCCCCAGGATGCACCCAGGTTAGTGACATCAGACTCCAGTGTGTGCGCGCGAGCTCTCCAGAGACACCAGAGGATTTCCCTGTGTAGCCACGGTTAAGAAAAGCTGGGCGCATGGGACACATGGGTAACAGGGAGAGAGGGAAAGGTCCAAGACATTTTCCTGCCTTCCCAGATGTGTAGCATGGTTGTACGACCTTTGGAGACTGCTTCTTAATCCTCCCAAGTGGTCCTCTCCTAGCCCGCAGTATTTTCCACACATGCTGTGCTAATTGGTAGTCAGAGAAATTGCCTCCCTAGTGAGTTATTCCACCGTCTTCCTCTGAACCCTAGGGGCCTTTACAACTCCAGAGAGCTCTGCCCTCCTATGTTCCACCTGGTCATCTGCTGTGTGGACCATTTCTGCCCTTCCTTCGCCTGGTCACGTAGGGCTGCTCACAGCAACCACGTCTTTGGGCTTTTCCATTTTCTTCCTCTACCTCTCTACCTAAATACTCGGATTCAGGCAGATTAGTGCCTGTTCCTGGGATTAGACACTGGCACATCCAGCAGCTTCACAGCCCAGGGGAGAATGAAAGTCCAACTTCCTTCTTGTTTTCCCACCCAGAAAAGGCCTCACTCTGTGGTCCTGGCTGGCCTAGAACTCTGTCTGTACACTAGGCTGGCCTCAGACTCACCCAGACCTGCTGCCTCTGCCTCCCCAATGCTGGGATTCAAGGCGTGTGTCACCAAGCCTAACTAAATCACTTCTTATTCAAAAAGCAAGACAATGGTGGACCTTAAACAACTTCCATTTCCCTTCTAAGTTAAAGGAGAAGTTCTTTAAAACAAAAACAAACAAAAAAACACTTGTGGGCTCGCAGGACGGCTCAGCAGCTAAGTGTCCGCCACCAAGCCTGACAACTGAGGCCAAGCGCCAGAACTTACATTTAGGGAGAGAATCGATTCCTGCAAATTGTCCTTTGCCCTTCACACACACAGTTAGTGCATGTGCGTGCCAACCCCCAAAATTAAGAAATATGATACATTTATTAAAATGTCTGGTCACAGCAAAATATTTGAAAAGACCTAAGTATGTTTGAAATTGTGTCGTTTTACACTAGAGAATCCAGTGTAATTGTACAATTTGGCTGAATAATTACCGGGGCCTTGAGAATCGCAGGTCAATTGGATGCAGATTAATTGGTGCTAAATGGGCTGAGGAGGCTACTGAAGGTCAAACAGAGGCTGGTACGAGCAATGGAAACTTTCTCTGGAGGCAGATAGGGATCCTAGCGAGGTTCGAGGCAAGCAAGGTCTCCGCTTTCAGCTTTCACGTGGGATGGCCACTGACTCGTGGGGACTTCAGCAAACTCTGAAGCTGGGAGCCTGCTGGGAAGTTTCTGGAAGAATCCCTGTGAGAGGCGGGAACTGTTTGGACTACAGAAGCAGCCGCTGCAGAAATTGAGAGGCAGGCTTTGTGAAGGCTGGGTCAGTAGGTAGGAGGTTACAGACCCGGTGTGTCCAAGTGGGCTGTGGTGGTTCTGTAAAGGGAACTCCAGAAAGGGGTAGAGTTGAGGAACAGGTGCCACCTCATGACATGACTTTAGCAATGGGTTTAATTTGAAGTTGGGATATTCTCCAGGGCAATGTGTAGCACAAAGTTGACTACTGTAATCTTGGGCTTGCAGATCTGGGCCAGTTTAAACCAGAAGAAGAGATAAGATCACTAAGAAAGTCTTGTGGGCTCACAGAAGCAGTAGGTCGTGGAAAACCAATGACCGTTCTTTCCAAGACAGCATTGCAAACTTGTGACAACACTGAGGAGTTGGTCTGTGGCTTCTGGTGTCAGTATGTAGTATTTGGGGACGGCGCTGTGGAGTTTAGGTAGCTTGCTTCCACATCTGGCTTCAGAAGGAGTTGCCCTTCAACCACCCTCCAATACCACGCTGAGAGCCAGTGGCCTGGTTTATGAAACTTTGCTTTATAGCAGACGCTAACACCAGCTGAGTCAGGCGGCCCAGCTCATCCCGGAGCGGCCACATGACCCTGACAGTATTTGGCAAGTTAGGAAAAATTCCTGCCGGTTGTGTCCCCTGCTGATGGGCATGGAGCTCGTGCCTGTCTAATGAGAATGTTTTATGAAGGCCAGAAGGGACAAGATGGTTTCGCATGGCAGTGACTGGTATAGTCAAGGAGTTCAGCTAACTTTTAATAATTTATTTGCCTTTCTTCTGTTAACTTTCTCATTACTCCATGGCCCGTTGGCGCTAATCAAAATGCAGATGATACTATAAGATCAGCAGTGTGGAGTTGAAGGAATTGGCAGAGTCAAGGTGGATGGGGTTTCCCCAACAGCTTACATCCTCCTCAAACATCTTGGTCAAATATAAATTGTCTTTTCCTACCAATGTATGGTGGCTGTAGATTGCCAGACGAAGTGCAACCATATTGAACTGGCAGAGGGAGCAGTGACTGGCATAGCCTTGTGTGTGTGTGTGCGCACGTGCGTGTAAGTGAGTGAGTGTGTGTGTGTATGTGTGGTATGTGTGTATGTGTGTTTGTATGTGTGGTGTGTGTATGTGTGTTTGTATGTGTGGTGTGTGTGTAAGTGTGTGTTTGTATGTGTGTGTGTGAGTGTGCACGTGTGCGTGTGTGTGTTTGGCTATGTTTGTGTTTGCTGGTGTGTACACACAGACATGTAGAAGACAGCTTCAGATTTCCTTCCTCAGATGCCTTCACCTTGTCGGGAAGACAGGGTCTCTCAGTGACCTAGGCCTAGGCTAGACAGGCTGGCCATGTGTCCCAGGGAGCCGCCGTTTCTCCCTTGCCAGCACTGGGGTACCAAGTATGTGCCATCACACCTTATGGGGTTTGGGGGACCAGACTCAGCAAGCACATTACCAACTGAACCATCTCCCCAGCCCAGAATTTGTGATTTTTAGACCTCGTGAGAAGGCCGTAGAGACCGTTCTAGTCTAGATAAAGTTAATCACTCTCAAATGATAAAGCACTTTTGCCTTTGGCGATTCCTGGATGTGTTCTAGTTAGTGAAATAAGGTATGCTGCCTTAGCAACGGTGGAGCAATTCCCAGCTTCCTCTGCCAGGGTTTTCTGTGACGCTGACGGGTGTCATCACACAGAAGGCAAGGATATAATTCAGCCGGAGCCCCAGTCTCTCTGGGCTGTTGGTACCAGTGCCGAGGCTGTGACGTGAGAGAGTATTCTGTGGCAGGGGGTGAGAGCTTTACTCCCAAGATCTCAGGAAGGAGGATTGTAGGCAAAATGGCTGTACCCTTTGCCCTCTGTGTAAAGGAGACTACAGCCCAAAAGCCTCCGTTTCCCACAATCGCTTTGGTTACCGCTTGTCACAGTTTCCGGTTCCACCGTGGAAAAAGCGTGGTGACGTTCCAGAGGAATAAAGTGTGAATTCATAATCTAAGTCTTCCAACTGGCTCCTCAGTCAAAATTTCTGTTAAATGTTCGTGTTGGTATGCATTTTTAGCGGTTTCAGCTTTGGAGTATTTGGGTGTGACAAGCAGCCAGAAGCAGCAGTTTCTTAAGGACCATGGGTAGTGTGCTATTTTAAATTCTTTTTCCAATGATTAAAATCTAAGCTTTTCTTGTAAAATCACACAGTGGGTGAAAGCGACATTATTGTTTCCCCATTTTACATTAGATTTACATAAAGTAACTCACATGCTATAGATGAAATAGATTTAGAAATCAAATCGTTCAGGTCCCTCGTTTAAAGCCTTCTGCCTTGGAGCCTGCCTTGGTTTCTGTCCTGGGTCAACGCCTTACCTAACTGTGTATCAGACTTCTTCTTTTGGGGCCACCAACCAGCTCACAAATCAAGACACAGAGATGTATTATTAGCTCTGAATACTTGGCTGCCTTAGGCTTGTTTCTGACTAGATTTTTTTTTTAACTTAACCTGTTTCTCTTTTTCTACCCTTTGCCTTGAACCTTTTGCTTTTCTTTCCTTCTGTGTATCTTACTTTCACTGCTTCTCATGTCTGTCTGTCTGTCTGTCTGGCAGCTGCCTGACTTCTTGCCCCAGGCATACCCCCCTTTTTTCTTCTCATTCTCTTTTTTCTCCTTCTCCCTGATGTCTCCTCCTACTTATTCTCTCTGCCCTCCAGCCCCGCCTGTCCTTTCTCCTGCCTAGCTATTGGATGTTTACAATATTCTGTCTGCATGTATGCCTGCAGCCCAGAAGAGGGCACCAGACCTCATTACAGATGGTTGTGAGCCACCATGTGGTTGCTGGGAATTGAACTCAGGATCTTTGGAAGAGCAGGCAGTGCTCTTAACCTCTGAGCCATCTCTCTAGCCCTGAGCTGCAGTTTTATAAGGCCGAGTAGCAGTCATCACAGAGGAAGCAGAGGGAGTCTCAGGAGCATTTAGTGTGGACTCAGGTGGAGAGCAGAGATGGGGAGGCAGAAGGGGCGGCTGTGTGCGTATTCATGGGATGCTCGTGTATGGATTGCATCTACTTACTACTGCAGGCGTGTGTGGAGCAGAGAAGACTTTTCGGAGTTGGTTCTCTCTTTCCCCGCTTTCTGGGGTCCCAGGAATTGAGCTCAGGCCCCTTAGCTTGTACAGCAAGTGCCTGCTGGCCCATCTGCTACCCCTAGTCAGTTATCTCCAATTCATCACGGTACTAACGAACATACATGAACTGCACAGTTTGCATACTGAACAGCAGACTCAATGCTGTTAGTCCTAGGCTCCCTAGGGGTTGTGCACGGCTACCACGGCAAGTGTGTGGGTGGGGCCTAACTGCTTAAGGGGGTCAGTTCTTTCCTTCTACCTGTGAACTTTGAGAATCAAGCCAGGGACTGGGCGGTGGTGGCGCACACCTTTGTCCCAGCACTCAGGAGGCAGAAGCAGGTGGATCTCTGTGAGTTCGAGGCCAGCCTGGTCTACAGAGCTAGTTCCAGGACAGGCTCTGAAGCTACAGGGAAACCCTGTCTCGAAAAAAGCATAACAACAACAACAACAAAAGCTTCAAACTCAGGTCCCTCCGTCTCGGTGGCATAAGCCCTTGCCCACTGAGCCATCTTGTTGCCCCTAGGCGCCTTTCCTAAGACATTTCTCTTTTTCAGAAACAATAATACATTGTGCTGAACTTGAAGGGAACCGGAGTGGGAGGCTCTGCTGGCCTTTGTTAGCTAGTGCGCCTCAGAACTGTGGGGGACAGAACTTAGAGAGGGGTTCAAGGGCTTGCTGGGCAAGTATGAGGACTTGAATTCAGATCCCCAGAGCCTGTACAAAGCTAGACAGCACATCTCTGTAATCTTCTACCCATGACAGGCAGAGGAAGAGCCCCTGGAAGCCACCCAGCCTGGTGTAAAGATTGGGGGGTACCCAGCATGGAGTATGCAGTGGGGTTGGGGGCACCCAACCTGGCATATGCACACACCCCAATATTTATTCATACAGAAATGCATGTACAATTACACACAAGCACACACACACACACACACGTTCCACTGTCACCATGGAGCACAAGAGTGAGTTATGGTTCTTTAATTCTTCCACGGCTGGTACCATGACTAGCATGATCCTTGGTGCGTAACAGAGAAAGCAACTCATCTCATTCCCTGTGGTGACTTAGTGCATACGATCATATTCCTCATTTTTTAAAGGGTCTCCGCTTTAAAAAAAAAATCCATTTTCAGAGTGAGTCGGGGGGAAATGTTGTTTTCACTAGAAAAATTCTTTTAGAGCCCTACGTAGGGAAGGAGTTTATGACTTTGGCCATTGACTCACTGGGGTGGGGCACAGGGAGGTGGTTTTACCAGTTTTTCTTTAAGCTCCAGATTGCAGAACTGCTATTTGAAAGTAGTCTTCTTCTTTAGAAGGGAGAGGAGCTAGAGAGCTTGTATTGAAAACAATATTGTCAGGGAAAATGTTACGCCGGTCCCCACTTGTTCAAAGGACACACGCGTGCGTATCTTTCAAAATGTCTTTGTAAATTCAGGTAACCCCCAACGCACAAGAGCACTCTCCAGAAAGGGATACCATCCCGACACGGTTTTCAGAATTCTTTCAGCCTGTGATAAGGTTGGCTTCCCCGAGAGCACGCTAAGATTTAGCCTTGTCTGATTTTCTCTGAGTTATGATCACAGAAGTGTGTGTGATCTGATCAGAGGGCCAGACTGAGGCAGGCAGAGCCCTGCTCCCTGCAGCTGGGGACCCTGCACATCTCTGGCCTCTCTGGCCTCTCTGGCAGAGCATTCTGTCCAGCAAAAGACAGGCCAGAAGCACCTTCCTGACCTGAATCCTGCCACTCCACTGGTGACCGTTCCCTCTAGTTCCGGAAACACTAGTCCATTGAAAGGTAGCTCTAAGGGACAGAAACTATATCACTTGCAAAATCTGCCTAGGCAGCTCAGCAGGATCTGACTGTGAAAGAAGACTTGGTAATGACAATGATGTTTCTAAAATCGAGAGGGGGGCGGGGATGCATTCCACTTGTAAAGAAGCCAGTGAGCCACAGAGCAGGAATTCCACAGTGACCAAAGACGGAAACTCTGCAGCAGCTGGAGCGCTAACAGTGCTGGGGCTGCGTGGCCTGGACTAGGGATTGGAGGAGCACAGGGCCCTTGATTCCTGGGGCGAGTGTGTTCCTGGCTCCTCAGCATCTGTGGCTTGTCCCTAAGGTGGAGCATCAGTGGTAAACAATAGAGCATCACGGAAGACTGCACTGATTCTAGTCTTAAAGGAACCAGGACTTAGAAGGTCAAGGGTATAGGAAGCTAAGAATTTGGGGGAATAGGGATATGGTGACTCCCAGGACCTTGCTGGCTTATGGGGGCCACTAAGGAAGATCATGAATACACCTTTACTCCATTGGCCAGAGAGCCATGCTTAACACAGTCCTGTTTCCGAAGAAACCAAACAGACCCCTCACTCTGTGTGTGTGTGTGTGTGTGTGTGTGTGTGTGTGTGAAAGAGAGAGAGAGAGAGAGAGAGAGAGAGAGAGAGAGAGAGAGTTATAGACACACAAAATTAACAGGATATTTTCACTTATAAAGTATCCAAATATCAGTGCAAATGGGTGGGTCTGAGATGGAATTATTAGTAGGTTAATAAAAGGAGATTAGAGTGGAGCCAATCAGAGCTTTTCTAATTAGAACCCACAAAGTTAGTGACTTGGGAGCTTTAGTTTTGTTTTTACCCGAGTAGTTGGACGAGACTGGCTCAGAACAAGGCCGTCCCCAGCGGACCTTCTTTGTTAGTTGTGCAAACAGGAGAGCTTTGAACTGAAAGTGAGAACAGCTCTTGGCTATTCTGTGTCTCGCCAAGCTCAGTTAGCGCACAGAAAACACAAGAGCCGTGCTCTGTAAGGCCGTCTGCACCGTAGGCCTCAAAAAGGAAAGGAAAGAAAAGACCAAGCCAATTGTTTACATTCTCCTTAGGGCTGTTTCTCTCTCTCTCTCTCTCTCTCTCTCTCTCTCTCTCTCTCTCTCTGTGTGTGTGTGTGTGTGTGTGTGTGTATGTGTGTGTGTGAGCGTGCTCGTACGTGCACACGTGCCCATGCGTGTAGAGGTCAGAGGACACCCTCTGCTGCTGGTCCCTGGTTGCTGTCCAGTTTTCTTGAGACAGACTCCCCACGTTGGCTAGGCTTGCTGACACACAGACTCTGCCTGCCTCTGCCTCCTTAGCACTAGGATCACACGTGGGAAGGTGTGTTATCGCTCCTGATGTTTTGTTTTGAACTCAGGAATTGGACTCGGGCCGTGCTTCTGAGGCGAGCGTTTAACCAATCGAGCTATCAACCCAGCTCCCTGCGTGTCATTTCCCCAGGCCTTGTGAATATCAGCGTTCCTTTCTGCAGTGACTTTCACCCAGCACAGCTGTACCTATAGCTGTTATTATTTCTGTGGGGGTTGATTTCTATTTCTCAAATTCCTATCCAATTCTGCCTTCAAACAAATCAAAATGCACACACATAGGAAAAGCTTCTTAAGAGTTCTTTCGAGTTGAGAATGCTATTGGCAAGCTGTAAGGAGTCTCAAAAGTGAAAGAATTTGTGATTGGGAACTGAGAGGGAGTAATCAGGTTTTGCATCCTTTGAAAGAGCATCTTTGCAAGGAAATATATCTGCGTATCCATCCCAGCCAACGGGCTAACTTATTAGCAAGAGGGCACTCAGAACCGAGCTATTCGTAGCTCAGAACAAAAGGCCTCTGTTTCAGGAATGAAAATGAGCCCCGTGGTGTTTCGGTTAGCTCGGCTTTCTCTTCCACCTTCGGCAGCTGGGTTGACTGAGGCACTCAGAGGAACTGACCTGTCTCGCTTCCGCGGTGCTGGGACTGGAGCTCTACAACCTGTGCGCTGCACACCCTGTTGCTGCATAGCAGGGTGTGCACTGACAAGAAGGAAGACTGTCTCTTTGTGCTTGCTGTGTAGACGATCATGGTGGAGACCCATCTAGCGGTCTGTGGGAACAGAACTGTTCCCCCATGCTTGCTGTGTAGACAGTCATGGCGGAGACCCATCCAGCAGTCTGTGGTCATCTTAAGTGACATTCCCAGTGACCGAAAAATTGCATTTTAAGGTAAAGGAACAATTACACATATGCAAAAGAAACGAGTGGTCATGCACATAGGTTTACTATCCTTGGCTTCCAGTGAAAACAGAGCAGCCACATTGGTGCAGGATAGCCAGAAGGAATTGCGTGCAAGAGTTAATTAGGCTAAATATGTCAGCATTGAAGGTTCTCAAAACACAAAATTGGGCAAATGTCTGAATGATATATGCTTTCGTACATTTATGAAGGTTTTAACATAAATATTAAAAGTGAAACATCTTTGTGGGTATACCAATATAGTTAGAAAAAATAATGAGTTAAGAGAGACAAAATGCCTTCTAAATTCTTAGGAGATTTGGATTTGTTTTGACAAGACGAAGAAAAAGGAGCAGAGAAAACCCATGCTGTATGACAGTGTCCTCTTTAAAGAAAGAGGGAAACAGGTCCTGGGTTTCCATTTCTTGGTGCTCCGTGGTCTCTGTATCTCCTTTTTGTTTGCATTTCCTGTTTATTTTGAATTGCTTGTCTCCTCACAGTGGATTGATATAACCATCCTCCTACTGAAGACCCAAATACATGTATGTGTCTAAGTCATTACAGCTGTGTTTTAATGAGACAAGGTCATTCATATGACATTCATATCAGGTAACCACTAAGAAGTTTTTATGCTTCCTGTGCCCATTGCTTTGTGTTTCCCCGAGATCGCATAAGCATACATGATTAAAAATGTGCTTTTTAGGATTATCGTAGCCTCTGGATCTATTTCCTTTTTATTTACCAATGAGATCTAGTCTTATTTATTTTACCTAATAATTTATGCTCTGCTGTGTCCCACAACCCTGATTCGAGCAGTCGTTATAGGAGTTATTTATAAAAGGGGGCTGGGCCCGTAGTGCGGCTGTTTAGAATGTGTGAGGACCTGGACCGGTCTCTAGCACAAGCCGCGTGACGTCCGTGTGCCATCCATTATGGCTTCGCTGATCACTGGACAGTGTCCGAACAGCTGCTGGATTATCTTGATTGACTCAGTGTCGATCTGCTGCCTTCTTAGTAGACAAACTAAAACCCTGCACCATTTAGCTAATGAAATTCCCACCTATCTATGGAAATATTTAGTGGGTTGCAATTATTTAATTTAGAAGAGAAGAAATTTTCCTAGAAGCTTATTTTTAATATCTCTCTGCGAAGCCTTTCTAACTTAAAGATGGAAAAAAAATTCCACTTTTATTTCTGGGATCTTAAGAGCTATGCTTTGGTATTATTCTGCTGGAAGCATGCTCGGAAGCATCTACAGAAGGTAACAGTGAGTAGATCCATGCTTTCCTCTGGCATTCTCAGTGGAAGATGAGCATTTGATTAGACTCCCCTGGGTTTCATGGCTCTGGACCGTGCTACCGTGTGTGTGTGTGTGTGTGTGTGTGTGTGTGTGTGTGTGTGTGTGTGTGTTTGCGTGTGGAGGTTGGGATGCTCCGTGAAAGTGTGTTGGTTCACAGCCCTGGGTTGCCACCATGACCAGGCATTCCCTTTCCTTTAGGAGACTGGGAAAGAGTAAAATAGATCAGCTTCAGCTTGGCTCCAGCTGGTCCTAGATGGTCGGGGAGTACGGCAGTCCTCCCTTTTTCTTTTCCTTTCCTTGATTTTGTGAAGTTTCCCGTTCGCTGTGGGTGGAACGGGGGCAACAGCTGCCCCTAACTTTGTGGCATTTCTCAGAGCCGGCGAGATAACGCATAACATTTGCTAAGGCTCAGCTGGGAACACGAAATGGTATCATGACTGTTCCACGTTCACTTCTTGAGCAAATATTGTTAATCAATACCCAGTCCCTGCAGGCACTTTCTTAGGTGTGGGCATATGAACGCTGTAATAAGACACACAAACAGGCTTCATGGGACTAATGTTCTGTTGCGGTGGGCCATAAAGAGCAAACATATTATTTTAATCTGTTGATGTGTGATATAAAGCAAAATAAACCAGGGTGAAGTGAAGGCAGGCAGGTGGTTTTAGTGTGGGTAGGTGGTGCAGGAGAGGGGAGCTTTCTCCGAAGAAAAGGCAGTGGAACTTGGTTTTGCATGTGAAGATTTGGGGGCCAGAAGGAAATCCAGAAGTGTGGATGGCTTGAGAGTGGTGAGGAACAGGAAGCCAGCAAAGTGGGCGGGCGGGAGGCCGGCAAGGTCTGAGTATCTCAGTAACTTCAGAAGAGAGTTGAGTTCGAGCGGGGAATGACATTAACTGACTTTTCTTCCTTTTAAAAACTGTTTATGCGGGGAAGTGTTTATGTGCCCCTGTTGGTATATACGCCTGTGTGTCTGGGCATGTACGTGTGTGTGCACTGTGAGGCCAGGGTTGACATCTGCTGCCAGCCCTGTGTGCTAGGGTGACAGATGCACAAGACCACCCTTGGCTTTTACAGGGGTGCTGGGGATTCGAACTCATGCTTATGCGGCGGGTACTTCATTTACCGAGCTATCTCTCTCCAGCCCCTTTCCTTGAGTTTTACAAAACAGTTGCTTGGTTGATAGTTTTAAGTATTTACATTGTCATAGTTCTAGAAAGGCCTATTTTACTACGTTCTTTGGATTTCAGAGAAATCACAAATGGCCGGTTCTTTTTTTAGTGAACTACAAGTTGATACTTCGTGCGCTCTTAATTCAGTTGAAACTTTTTGTTTTGCTTTCAGCGGCATCAAGATTTCTGAATCGCCCTATAATCCAGAGTGTACGAGAAATATAAAAATATAGTGATGATCTCTCACTGTGATCAAATATAACTATAGGGTAAGGCTAGGGGTGCCTGTACCACGATCTGTGTGCTTTTTACATACAAAGTGCTTTGCAGAAACGTGCTAAGTGCTTAACCAGCCCGCTCTTACATAATCCCAATAATCTCTTCAGTTAGGTGTTGCTGTGTCTATTAGAAGATGAGAATTATAATGGTTAATGCCCATGGTGACGCAGCTTGGAACCAATAGATATACAATATGTGTGTGTCCAGCCTTTGATATTGTGATCTCACCTTCTCATCTATGATTAGGAGCTTCACATTAAAATATTAAAAAGAAAAATTGTGAAGAAACCTCTTAACCCTTTCAGTTAGCCTACGGTTTTATGACTTTATGTTGGGGCATCCTAGGGACCCTGGGTGTGTGTGGCTGTTGGTTGTATGTGCCTGAAAACCTTCAGACTTCAAAGCCCCGTTCTCAGCTCTCAGTTTTAAGTTCCTCTATGGAATCCATTCTTACCGCTGTTTTCTTTTCTTCTTGGACTGAGCAATGTCTGGAACAGCTTCAGGTCTCAGGCACCTTCCTGATGGAGAGCTGTGCTGCCCTGGGCTAGAATTGTGTCCTCCCCTGAACTCACCTGTTGACACCTGAGCTGCCAAAGGGATGAAGCCGCTGCCAGGTTCCTAGGCTTAGATGAAATCACGAGAACATAGGATTAGGGCTTACTGATGCGGTGTGAGGGAGCGTGTGCTCATTTTCACACTTGTTGGTGCCTCCCTCCCTCTCTCCGTCCCTCCGTCCCTCCGTCCCTCCCTCCCTCCCTCCCTCTCTCCCTCCCTCCGTTCACTCTCTCTCCACCTTCCTCCCCTCTTCATCCTCTTATATTTAGCCCATTTCCTCCTTCCCTTCTGCTCCCTGTGTCTTCCTCCTGGTCCCTTCTTTCTCTGTAATGGAAGGAGACTCTAAAGAAGTGGGCAGCCACTTGCCAGCTAGTAAGAACTGTCACCAGACACAGCCATGGGTCCCCAGGCCCCAGAAGTAGAAAAGCCACCCAGCTACCTTCTTCTGGCAGCCTGAGAAACTTATCTAGGGCCCTAAATAGAGTCAGGAAGGAAAGCCTGGCCTGGGTGGGGCGAGCTGGGTTTTCAAACACACTCCCAGCGAGGGGACACAGTAAAGGAACTCACAGCTCAGCGTAGTGAAATAGCCATGGCAAACTTTTATTCTTATGCCTGTGTATGCATTCTTAGTAACATGCACATTGGTTCGACATACCTTCTGTGCAAGCCAAAAAAAATCAAGCCAGATTTGTCCCAAATCTCCTTTTTTGGGGGGCGGGGGTAAGACCTCATTGTGGTTATTCAAATCATTGATAACTACTGTGATTTTCTTCTAAGTTATTGCTGTTAATTGTATTATTCTTGAGTTGTGTGAGATTTTGTTAGAGATCCATTCCAAATGTAAAAGATTATAACATATTATTGAGATGAGATTTTTAAGGTGGAGGTGTGTGCATGCATGTGTGTGTGTGCGTGGTGTATGCGTGTCTGTTTGTGTGTGAGAGAGAGAGAAGAAGAAGAGAGAGTGGCTTCCCTTACGTAATGCAAGAGTTACACATTGTCTTTATTATGGAGATTCAAAAGGAAATGAAGGTTCGAAGGGAAAGGACAAACCCACAGAACATAAGACAAGGTGGCAGCTGCCACGTGTGAACAACCAACAAGCTCACTTTTGCTCTGACCTCCCGAGACAGCGAGAGAGACCACGCCTCTATCTTACAAGAGATCAAGTCGCAGCAGACTGAAGTCACGCCCCAAGGCAGGTACCCCCCCAAACTACTGGCGAAATGAATTCTCACAGCCTTCCCTAAAGGGTTGATGAGATGGGGATTAGACCTAGGAGCAGGCTGAGTACTCTGCCTGGCTCTCTGTGACCTGTCCCTACCGCCCGTCTTCTCCCACCATGTTGGCTGCAGTGCACGGAGCCGCTCCCTGGTTTCTGCTTCTAACACAGCTGCACAGTGAACTTCTGAGTATTGTCTCTCAAAGCCAGCTGTCTGGACGCAGCCTTCACTTGGCCCCGAGGTAGCAGGGAACCTTCTCTCACCTACCACACCCATTTTGACTCAATTGGGTGCCTGGGGTGGTCTCTGCATCTTCCTCCGTGGAGATGGCCTCTGGACGCGATTGCTCACGTAGCATCATTTGCTGTGGCGTAAGTTTGCATTTGGGATCCAGAATCTTGGACCACTGCTGGGTGGCATTTGCTTTTCTGCTTTCCTCCTACCTGGTCTTCTCAATGATCTGTGAAAGTTGAAAATGTCAACGGTTCTCCAAAGCCAACACAAACATCCACCCGGCTTCCTTAAGCTAAACACACAGCCGTGTCCTGTGCAAACACATTAACGTGCCAGTCTAAGGTCCAGGGACAGAACTGGGACAGTCTAAGGTCCAGGTTCTGTACTGTTTTGCAGTACAGAAACAGCACCTGGCTGTTAAATCCAGCTGTGACTTTGTGGCAGGACCCCTCTCAACCCTCTCTTGGCTCATCTGTCAAATGGGCTGCTGGAGTAAAGACTGGTCTTCTCTTAGTTCACACTGGGTCTAACTTTACGCTTTGGTTTGGGGAGATCACAGCAGACCTCCCCTCCACGGCTGCCTTTGTCTTTTCTTTTCCACGGGGCTCAGATGTAAGCTTTCGCTGGTAAATGAGAGCCGTGGTCAGTCTAGCCAGCGATGGGGATCTGGGTGTGTGGCTTAGGGTAGCTGGAACCTATTGAGTTTCTCCAGAGCTAGCTAACTTCAGTGGAACTTGGTACCCAAAGTCTTACGCATGTCTCCACGTACGGGCTCAGGCAGAATGGTCAACGGATGTTCCTGCTGAAGGTTTGGCAGGTGACTTCTGCTGGCTTAACATTCTTTCTTTGCTCCGTTCCACATGTGTGTGATGAGGGGAACACATGTGGAGCACACATATTGGAGTTTAATAGAATCAGTTCTCTTCCCTCTACCATGAAGGTTCTGGTTTCGAGCATCGCTAGTCAGGCTTGGTGGCAGGCACCTGTACCAACTGGGTCGTTCCTCAGGCACTACACTTGCTCTTTTTTTTTATTATTAAAAATTTCCACCACCTCCCATTTCCCTCCCCCTCCCACCACTCTCCTCCCCCTCCCTCTCCAGTCCAAAGAGCAGTCAGGGTTCCCTGCCCTGTGGGAAGTCCAAGGTCCTCCCCCCCTCCATCCAGGTCTAGGAAGGTGAGCATCCAAACAGACTAGGCTCCCTCAAAGCCAGTACATGCAGTAGAAACAAAACCCAGTGCCATTGTCCTTGGCTTCTCAGTCAACCCTCATTGTCAGCCACATTCAGAGAGTCCGGTTTGACCACATGCTCCATCAGTTCCAGTCCAGCTGGCCTTGGTGAGCTCCCATTAGATCAGCCCCACCGTCTCAGTGGGTGGGCGCACCCCTTGTGGTCCTGACTTTCTTGCTCATGTTCTCCCTCCTTCTGCTCCTCATTTGGACCTTGGGACCTCAGTCCAGTGCTCCAGTGTGGGTCTCTGTCTCTATCTCCATCCATCGCCAGATGAAGGTTCTATGGTGATATGCAAGATATTCATCAGTGTGGCTATAGCATAGGGCCAGTTCAGGTGCCCTCTCCTCAGCTGCCCAAGGAACAAGCTGGGGACATCTCCTTGGACACCTGGGAACCCCTCTAGAGTCAAGTCTCTTGCCAACCCTAAAATGGCTCCCTTAATTAAGATATATACTTCCCTGCTCCCATATCCACCCTTCTTCCATCCCAACTGTCCCATTCCCCCAAGCTCTCCCCATCCTCCCCTTCTCACTTCTCTCTCCCCAACTCCTACACTTGCTCCTTACAGGCCTGTATGACCCACTGAAGGGCCTCTTCAAGTATGCCCGTGCCATGAATGCACCCACGTGCCCGGCCATACCCCACACTAGCCAAGAGCGTTAATTAGAACTACTGATAGAAGCCTTTCATTTCATATCAATTGGTGGAAAAATAAACACCCGTCCCCCAGATAAAGTAAATGAGCAAACACATCTGGATTGGGTCGTACAAAGTGCTAACAGTCCTCCTCCACAGACCCGGCCTCCGCCTTGCTGCAGAGTCCGGGATACCAGCACTGGGCCCTTGTCTGCGCTTAGTCTGCAGTGATGGACTCTTGAGGAAGACAGGCATCCCCCTCCCATGGAATTTTTCTGCATGGTTTGAGAGGAAATGTATAGCCTCAGGACCCTCAAGGCCAGCTTCTCATCACAAAGGGTATTTATTGGCCCTAGAGGGACAGAGGGCAGGGAATAAGAGACAAAGATGAGATAGAGGGAAAGAGAGACAGAGAAGGGAATGAGGAAGAGGGGACAGAGGTAGTTATCCTGGAGGGACAAAAGGCTGCCTCTGGATAGAGGGGACAGATGTGGCACATAGGAAAATGGCAGTTTGTAAATGTTCAAACAGAAATCCTGTGTCAGGATGAACTGTTTAATTTTAATTGAGCAGGTCAATTAGGGTGGCCTTTGACTGCTGAATTCCCATACTTTGATAGCTGGCCCTTGGTAGTCAGCCTCAGGAGGAGGAAGTGGATGAAAAAGGAATAAATCTCGGTGGCTAGCTTTCGGAATGTAAGCTAATGGTTTTCAGCAAGGCAGAGGGAATGGGGGAAGAGCAAGGCCTGCCAAAGCCATGTTGGCCACACTCAAGCTGGCCGGAGTCCCTTGATGTTTCAGTTGCCAATGTCCGGCATAGGAGGAGGCATTTTTGGGGGGGGGCTATGAAAATTCCTACACAGAGACGCTAACCTGTAGGACCTCAGGAACTGTATATGGAGTGAGTGGTTTTATAGAAGGTGGTGAGCTAACATGAGGCCATTCCAGTGGGTTCTAATCCATCGCGACTGATGTCCTTGCAAGACGTGATCAGGGCACAGACAAGCACAGAAAGAAGACATGCTTCGCAGTGACACAGGACAAGACAGCTACCAGCAAGTCAAAGTGGAAGGCGTTTGAAGAAACCAACGCTGCTGACCCTCTCTTCTTAAACTCCAAGCCCTAAGAATTCTAAGATAATAACCGTCTATTGCATAATCTATTCAAGTGCTCTGACGTGTGAGCCAGGAGAAGTCCTGGAGCAGTCCTGCAGGTCTGGCTCCGTTTCACCAGGGTCGCCAATCACTAATAGATCACTACCTAGCCTCGGCTTAGCTGTCTGTCTTGAGGGAGAGCTTGCCGGCTCGCAAGGCCGCTAAGACTTTGTGTCCCGTGGTACTCTCAGGTGGAGGGGCAGAAAGCCTTACTCGGAGAGACTTACACGAGGTCGGGGAGGTATCGTATAACTGAAAAGCCCAGCCAGGGGCCTCAGGTGTGGTTTTAAGCAGCTCTCAAATGATAGCATCCGAACCCGTCTTCCCGTTCTTTGGGGATGGGCTGACCTAGACAGACGCTGGGTGTCCCAGGCAGCTCCAGGGTCAAGTCCAGCTGGAAGCCAAGAAAGACCTCTTGACAATACTATACTGACTGTACGCTCATCTGCCTTACACCTCTCTTCCAGAGAAGGGGACCCACCTGCCTGAGAGTCCTCTTTGCTCTGCTTCTCCAATTCGCTCAGCTAATTCTTCTAGGCCATCTCTTCTGGGGCTCTCCCTTCCCTTCATTTTCTGGCTCTTTTGTTTTTTTCTGTTGTTGACTATTTGTTTTGTAAGTGGTCTCTTCCAATGTGCCTTTAATAGCTCCCATTCTGGTCACGTCTGGCCAAAGCCCTCAAGCAGGAGGAGCGGCATTGAGATCACTTTGGATTTGTTCACGATTCTCCTTCAGCTTGAATTATAATGAACTTGTTTTAATTTCTTTAAATGTCGCCTGGCGTCAACTAAACGTTTGATGCCTTTTCCAAATTAAGGAATTGATGTCCAATACCAGTTATTATGCTCTGGAGATTATAGCTTATACCATGTGGTATAATTATAATTATAGATTATACCCTGTGGGTACCCCAACCCTATCAGGAAAAACTTATAAGATGTGTGTGTGTGTGTGTGTGTGTGTGTGTGTGTGTGTGTGTGTATTCACGTGGATTTTGCCTAATTGGAAAATATAACAAGAAAACAGAAGTGATGGAGATTCCATCAATGACAGTCCTATTCAGTTTTTCACACCCTTTATTTTCTTCTTGGAGAGATATAGAAAATAAATAGTTGCAAATGCGGCCAGGGACTGGCACTGCAGTGATCTCCCAGCTGTGGCTGGTATTGTCGCATTGCTTCTTACTCATCTAAGAGGAGGATCTGACCGTCCCACAGCATGGCTTCATGTGGTCCAGCAGAGACCTCAGACTTACTGTCGCCTAACACACATAACTAAAATGACCATCGCTCTGCCCTCCCCCTCCCTTCCGATGCAGTGTGGTTCTTACGCCCTGTCCTCCATGGATGGGCCAGTAGCCCAGGATACCTCCAGACATCCTGGGTTATCCCTGCAGTTGTGCAGTGGGCACGCCGTAGGCTTGTTGAGCTCTATAGCTTACATGCTGACCATCCTGTCTTCTAGGGAGACAGGCCAGTGTTGAGCAAAGCCTCATTATCTGCTCTGGCACCTATGTTTGCTTTTATTGCACCGTGCTTCAGAATGTCCCCCAAAGGCACTTCTTGCCTCTCTGCATATGCACTGTACTGTCTGTTGTTCACAGAAATGACAATGTTTATCTTCAAGCGTAGTCATGAACATTGTCAAAAACATCACCAAATATGGACATCTTTTTCACCCTTCCTCTTTCTAAGAAGTTTGCAAACTCTTCACTTATTCCTATACCATAACCAGCTATCTAAAAATACGTACACACTTACAAACACAATGTGTGCACTATGAATTTTTCTGTCACATTGGACATTGAATTCCTAGTATGAAGCTCAAAATGTGTTTATTAAATATTTATTAATTAGTGTTTGAATTCCCACTAGTTTATAAGTATTTTACTGAATACCCATTAGATCAGGCAGTAAGGATCAACTCGAGTGATCATAATGTCAGAGGCTTTGTCTTCCATGGACATTATGGTTAGCCTATAATGGATGGTTACCACTAAGCTAAGTGTTGTGCAGAGAGTCACGTGGTGCTGTGACCATGTGCAAAAGGGAATGGCGCTAGCATGAGACAGCTGAGTGACAACATGAGGACCTAGGCATTGTGAGATGGTAGACCAGTTGTCCCTTTGACATGCATATGGGCTAGAGGACATAGCGTTGTGCCAGAACCTGGAGGCTACGGCATAACATACCCTTCGATCTGGGCTGCTTGACATAGGTCAAGAGTTTTGGACTGTGTACTGGATAGATTAAATTTTCACGGCTCCAAAACATGGATGAAGATAGGCAGTATGGGTGTTAGGAAGGTGGCTTATCAATTGGTTTATGATAGGCTTATGGGAGATATTGCTGGGGACGGCTTAATGAGCGTGTCTGTGGTTCTCCCCGCCTCCGGCCCCGACTCGGCATCAGAACCAGCCTTGGAGGTTTCGAAAGCACCACACCTGGGTTGTAGCCAGGGCGCTCTTTCTTGAGATGGATCTTGACATCTGTGTTTTGGCATTATCAGAGCAAATTTGATATAGCCAAGGTTAGCAATTGCTAAGCTAGGTCAGTGGCCAGGGCTGTGGCCTGAGGGCCAAATTGAACCTACGTCCCATCTTCTTGTATATTCCGTGAACTAAGGATAATTTCTATGTTTTTGAAAGTGGCTGAAACATGAACAAGAAGAATAACATTCCGTGAAATTGAATTCTAGTCTCGCTGAAACGCCCGTGTGTCTTCTGGGGCCCGCTACCACGCCACCACAGTGGAGATGAATGGCAGTGGACTGTGGCTTCATGGTCCCTAATGCTGCTCCTAAACTCACTTAGGTCAGTGGAGGCCATGCTTGGGGCCGCTTTCAAACTTCAACGTGAAGTCAAAAGGCCTTGTGTGATGTGCTTTGTGCTTCTGCAGTGCGGTTTGCAGCTAATTTTTTGTGTCTTTTTTTGTAACCAGAGAGAAGCTGGTAGATTGGTAACAAGTTCAGTAAAAATAATTTTTTAGCAAGCACGTTTGAAATATATGCTTTTATTCACCAAGTCCCATACGTATGAAGACCATACTGTCCATCGAACTCGATGACTCAAGCCTCTATGTCAAGAGACCTTCCTTGAGGACCCTCTAAGTTCCTCCCGGTAGTGTGTCCCTTCCCCTCCTATCTTTTTACCTTTTCACCTTTTCTTTGTCTTTTCTCCGTCTTTTCGGTTCAGATTTAGGATCACTTCCAGCCAGGGACTCAAGAGCAAAGTTAAAGAACAGAGAACCGTGTTTAGAAAGACGTAAACACACAGCTGAGCAGAATGAGGGCAGGATGAGGACAGCCGTTCCCGTTGTCGCGTGGGTTTTCTTCCGCCTTTTGGTGTTCCTCCACTTCTATTGAGAAAACGTGAAAAGTGGGACTGGAGAGATGCTCAGGGGTTAAGATCGCTTCCTGGGCTTCTAGGGGACTCGAGTTTGGTTCCTAGCAATCATGTTGAACAGCTTACAGTAGCCTGTAGCTCCAGGACCCTCTTCTGGTTTCTGAGGGTCCTTGGATACGCCCCCTCACTCCTTACCCTTTCCCTCTCTCCGCCCCCCCCCCACAAAAATAAATAAATAAACAAAGGAAAGAAATTAAAAGCCCTGAAGGTAGGGAAATGATCAGAAATGAGAGGAGGAAGGAGAGGAAGTGCTTCTTGTCACCTGTATGTGCTGAGAAGCAGTCACCATCAGGACCCAAGCTTGTCTCACCGCTCTGGTCTATGCTCATTTTGATTTATACTTACATCTTTGGTGGCAGTGATATTAAAGGTTGCTGTATACTTCCCTGTTTTGTGAGAGTATGACATCGCATGTAATCTCTAACATGATGAGCCCGAATCAGTTGAACTACTGGGAAAGCATCGGATTTGTTGTTCATCATTGCGGTTGCGCGGTTGGCCCCCGGTGATGTGAATCTCATGAACCTCTCCGGGGACCTGCGTTTGTAAACGAGGCTGAATGGTTCCCATTCTTACACTTCCCCCATCCACCTCAACCTCCCCACCCAGCATTGTGAAGCGGCTGCAGTGCCAGGTGTATTTATGCGACAGTCACCTGGAGAGAAGCCAGCACCGGCATTGCAGCTGGCTGGGCGCCAGACTCTGAAACAGCATCCGTGCTCCGCTAACAAAGCTTCAGGAAGGCCAGCGCTGGCTTTTTCCTTAACATATGGGGACGGCAGCGGGCAGATGTGGTCGGGGCCGTCTCCTTCCTACACTGGTGGTTAAGTTTGCCCACGAGCCTTCCCGTGCCTAAGTTTGGGACATGCCCATTTAATCATGAATGGATTGGGGAGTGGAAACATAAGTAATATTCAGGATCATGTTTCCCACCGGGGCCTCAACTTACGTTCCCGCGTGTTGTGTTTTCTTCTCTTCCAGGGTTTTGTACATTGGCCTGGCCTGCAACACAGCTCGCTATATTTATATTTCCTATCTGGAAAACGCCTGGACCGTTCTCCCTATGGAAGTTCTGCAAGGTGAGCTGATGACTGACGTGAGAACTATCTTTGCTGCTCCAGCGGCACCGCCCCAGTCCTGACCTTCCATACCAGGCTCTATCCCGGAAGGGAGGCTCCACAGCTCCTGGGGCTGGCGTGGGTTTTTCAGCTGCTCTGGCTGCCCTCTTGTGTTGAGCCAAACAAAGCTGGGTTTTTTTTTTTTCCACACCCGTGTGTTTAAACAAAGAGAAGGGAACTCTGGAATAAACTGTCTGCTGTGCTGTTAGGCAGAGTCCTCCAAAGGTGGTTTTAAAATAGAAAAGGATGTATCTTTCAAAGGCTCAGGTTCTTCTGAGTTCTTTTCTTTTTAGATTAACTATACATATGAGACAATATGGCTCTAGTATTTTATCCCTTTATTATTATTATGTTACTTTTATTGCATCTGATGACTTGTAGCAGAAGCTTGAGAACCACATTGCTGTTTTCCATGAACCCTCTGAATCTTTACCCAGACACACCAGCCTGAGTTCTCCCTGTGGCCCCAGGACACTGTTTCCTGCCAAGGCATAAATCTGAAAGATTTCCTGGGAGGTTCTCAGCATGTGGACTAAGAATACTTAAAGATGGATCTGCGTTCAAAGCTCCTTGCTGTATTAGTGTACACGATCCCTTTTAGATTCTAAAACCTCAGCGAACTTATTTAGTGATTAGCATCATGAGTACGGTCATCAGGACAAGGTTTCTGGAGTAGAGTGGCTGGTGACAGCCTCCGCCCCTAAGCGCTGGACAAAACGCTGTACCATCAGCTTGGTTAGATAGTACTGGTTCCTCACCCAGAGGATGTGAGTGCACTTAAGCCACGATAATGTCCCATCCTGATTCAGAGTCATAGTTACTCACCTAAGTAGACTATATAAAACTCATGCCCATTTGCCATAGCCCCTCATCACAATGAGAAAGTACATCCTCAACCAAAGGGCACATATCATTTATTGTCGCGTAATTACAGAATATAAAAATAGACACACTTTGAAGGTGCTTTTCTCAGATCTGATATGATGTGTGACTAATAGGAGAAAATGTGTTTTCAAATGTATATATACAAAATTGGGTGTGTATTTGTCACCAAGTAAGCTATTGTCTGTAGTAATGAGAACCCTGGAAGGGTTTGGCAGTGAAGGGTGTGTCTCAGCATGCGTCCCCTGAGAACCAGAAAGCACTAAACATGAGTAGCCAGGGAGTCTCAGTGATAAGGATATCCCACTCCGAGGGCCTGTTCACTTCTTGTCTTGTTTAATAATAGCATCGTTGTCTGTTGCTATATAAGGGGATGAAGCCTCCATAAAAAGATCAGTGTTCCTACTAAACATATATGTTGCTATAAAAAGATAAAAAGATGTATATTGCATATATACTAATGTACTATTTTTCCCTTTAGTTGGAGGTAGAAAAGGACAGTTTGCATAAGAAACTCAAGAGAAAAAAAAAGAGCATTTGTGGATTGGGTTGTTTTAGTTCATAATAGTTGAGAGGTTGAAGCAAGAGAATTGCTGTGAGTTTGAAGCCAGCTCGGAATACAGTATGAGATCCTGTCTCTAAAAACCGAAACAGACAAAGAACAACAAAGACATTGGTTCGTGAGGTGGTTGAAGGGACAGCAGAAGAGGTTCTATCCGGGAGGAAAACAAACGTTCTTTGCTGTGCATTTAGAAATCCTTCTATTGTTCTAAATGATTTTCAGAGATGCAGGAGGTGAACTGAGAGCCGGAGACAGGGATTACAAGTGAGGTCAGGTGTACGGTCTCACAGCTGTTCTGGAAGCCAGATGTGTGAGATGGATGGAGAAGTGTGCACTCGGCAGGGAGAAGCTCAGTGGAAGGAGCAATTAGTTGCAGAAGCAGGGGCTAGAGGCCTAAACATTTTCTTGGAAACCTCTTTAAGCTCCGGTCTGAGCTGGAATCCAAAGGGCCACCATGTAGCCCTATAGAAAGCAGCCGCCTGCTACAGAGCAGCGCTGTGGACCAGAGAGTAGATGGCAAAAGCCAGACAGCACCTTCAAGGGTCACAAACACCATGCTGTGCCCAGGGCTGGATGGAGTCGTCGTCACAAACTTCCTGCATCTGGTATTCACTGCTGGGTGTGCCATACGGGAGCTAGGCATGCTCTGAATCCAACGGGAATTCTTCCTGGGGCCGGCCAGGGTTTACATTTCCGTGATTCATTTTAGTCTCCTCTGTGCCCATGAAAGCTCAGCACAGATCGGATTGCCTCCCGGCCCAGCAGGGGATTCTGCAGCTTAGCTGCCCCAGGCCCTCTCTTTCTAGGCTGGAGGGCATAGCTCCAGTCCAGGCAGAGTGAGTGCCGGTGTCCCTACTGCACAGCATCCTTGCCTTTGAGATGTGCCGTCCCCAGAAGGCACCGGCTTATCCCTACGAAACCAATCCACATAAGATCACTGAATGGGTTTGTTTGGGCATCTTTGATTCTGCTGCCTATACTGGCTTGTCCAAGTGGCTTATAGTCTCTGACCTTAAAGGAGACTATGCTTGGGATGTAGTCAAGACAGGAAATAGTTGTAGTGGAATACTGATTACAGCACAAAGCCTCAGGTTTGAGTCCCATCACTGCAGGGAAAAGAAACATACCCTTTACTGGGGCTGTGACTTGATAGGTATCAAAGTCTCAGGTTGTGGGGAGGCTGAGGCTGGGTGATAATTCTCATCACTGGCTATCTGGACATTGAACCATCATCATTTGCTTTTTTTCTTCCTAACCAAGGTCACATGAGAGCCAGGAGAGTCTTCTTTAAAAAAAAAATCATTTGTGTATGTATGTGAGTGTGAGAGAGTGTCTATGAGAGAGATGGAGTGTGTGCGTGTGAGAGAGAATGAGACACACACACACACACACACACACACACACACACACGGGGGGGGGGTGAACTTATCTGGGTACACTAGCAGCATGTGTTGAGAAATTAGAGTATAACTCCCAGGAGTTGACTTTTCTCCTTCCGCTGTGGGCTGCAGGACTCCAACCCTGGTCCCCAGGCTTTTGTGGCAAGCACTTCTACCTACTGAGCCGAGAGCAGCTTCTTAAAAAAATATAAGTGAAGTCTGTCTCTTCAGTCCTTTGCCAACTCTCCTCGTCCCCTAAATACCGTGAACGCTAGTGCAGCAGGAAGAGGGGGCAAAGGCGCTGGGCTGAGTCCGTATTCACCCCTGCTTCCCCTTTATGGTCATGGATCATGTCCATGAACATCTATCTCCGTTTCCTTATCAGAGCTGCCGATCACCCTCTCCGCTTCCTTCCCAGGCTAATATGCTAACAGCCATCCAGCAGATTTTCTCCTTACTAGCTCCTAGCAAGGGCTATTCAGGCTTTTCTTGGGGGTTAAGATATGGCCAGTGGAGCTGGCCAGAACTATAAGAACTCGGTTCTGTCCCCATGTGGTAATCAGTGTTCTCTTGCAGCCCATCCTTCTGCAAGGTCAGTTACCGTTTTCAGCAGGCAACTTGCAACACCATCTAAAGATTCTCCACTCATGGCGAGTCTGCAGTTCGTCTTAAAGGGTGGGTCTGAGTCCCAGCATCTGTGAGGGACCGTAGGAAGGCTGCTGAGATTACAGCTTTATCTGTCCCCTTTGCTCCTACACGAGAAGCATTTAGACACTCGGGGTTGTGATCCCGAACATCTGACAAACATCAAGATCACATTTGTGATGTTCCGCTCCTGTGTGGGCATCAGTTAGAGTGAATCACAGGAAAACTCAGCCGTGAATGTGGTCAACATTATTCTTGGTATTAATGAGTCTTTTTGCCGTGAGTTCCATCCCAGGACCCACAGGGATGGAGACAACTAATCCTTGCCGCTGCCCACTGACCACCACGCTGTCACAAGCATGCACCCTGTCCACCACATAAAGTAAATAAATAACTGTATCTGTCTGTCTGTTTTCATGGAAGCTCAGCAGTCAGGAGCACTGTCTGCTCTTCCACAGCACCCAGGTTTAATTTTCCTAACCCGGGAGGGTACCCAGTCATTTGTAACTCCAATCCTAGAGGACGCAATTGCCTTCTGGCTTCCACAGGCAGCAGGCATGTACACGGTGCACGATACACATCTAGGAAAAACACCCACACGCATGAACAAAGAAACATGTATTTAAGGAGAGTGAACCAGACAGGCTGCTATGTCTGAAGAGCTTCCTTTGAAGATTTATTTTTATTTATGTATGTGTCTACATGAGTTTGTGTGCACCATGTGTATGTAGGAACCCGCAGAGTCTAGCAGAGGGCACCCCCCCCCCGGAACAGGAGTGACAGGTGGTTGTCAGCCACTCAATGGGTGTTGGGAGCCAATCACAGGTCCTGTGAAAGAGCAGCCAAAGTCCTTCACTGCTAAACCACTGTCCCAGCCCCGAGGACGGCCTTTTGAATGACTTGAGTTCCTGGTTCCAGCACAGAGAACCAGATTTGGCCAGCCATGCAGTAGAGCAGAGAGGAGACGGCTGAGAAGTGCCTTGTCTGTCACCAGTTATGGGGCGCGAGCTGACCTCTATGGTCTCGCTCTGTCTCACGCAGTCTGGTAGCCAAGTTGAGCCCGAGCTCTGTTTCCTCTCGTTATGTTCCGGAAGAACACAGAGGAGCCCTGTAAAATGATTAACATCCGGGCCTTATCTAGACTTGGCTTCATCTGTTATCTATATTGGAAAATTTCTGCCTGGCTTAATCTCCGAAACACATGAAATGGTTAAAGGCCTGCACGTAAAAATGCGTGGATAAAGGGGTTCACCGCGTGACTCGCTGTGTCGTGGTGTGGCTTCCATGATGAGATCCCCCCTTCCTTTTTTCCTCTTAAATTTTATTTTGTTTTATTGGAGGGGGGAAGGGTGGAATCTGGAGGCATGGTGTGAAAGACACAAGGAATAGATAAAAAGAAGACTGAGCAAAGCACAATCGTGGTAGACAAACCGATCAGTGCGCTGGCATGTGAGGGTCAAGGCCCCATTTCACAGTTCCTACAAGTTCTTTTAAGACGTCTCCCTCAATGTAGGTGCTCTCTCTTGTCCGTCTGTCTTCACCCGAGATGCTTCTGGTCTGAGGCCTCTCCTCCGGCAGTGGCGCCCCACGTGTCCCTCTTTCTAAAATATTTTCAACCACGTGGACTGTGACGTACTTTAGGACTCAACTAGTTTCCAAATACTAGTTTTGCTTCCTTTGTGCCACCTCTTGAATGAAAAACAAAAATCCATGCCTCTACCGAATTCTCCAGACGTGCATACATAGAAAGATACCAGTGTTACGGCCCTCTGTATCCTGTACTGGGGTTGGTAATTTTTAAACACCCTGATACATAGCTAACATCGTTCTCTCTTAAAAATGTGTAAGTGACAGAGAAATTCTGAGACCCAAGATGCTGTTGCTTCCCTTTCTTGGCCGATGCTTTGCTGGTGCTGGGACATCTGATGAGAGACACCAGTGCGTTTCACTCATGAGCTTTCTGTAAGCTGAGACCATGAAGTGCTGTTTACTTTGCAATCCAGTTCCCTGCTAGTAAGCTCTGTGCCCTTTTATCTCCTCCTCCTCTTCCTTCCTCCTCTTCCTCCTCTTTCTCCTCCTCCTCCTCCTCTTCCTCCTCCTCCTCTTTCTCCTCTTTCTCCTCCTCCTCCTCCTCCTCCTCCTCCTCCTCTTTCTCCTCCTTCTCCTCCTCTTTCTCCTCCTCCTCCTCCTCTTTCTCCTCCTCCTCCTCCTCTTTCTCCTTCTCCTCCTCCTTCCTCCTCCTCCTCCTCCTCCTCCTTTACCATCATCACCTGTTGTTATTGTCATTGTCTTCTTATTCTTTTTTGGAATGTCTGTTGATGTTGGTAGCTCTAACTCTGGCAGGCTTGCTGGTCACCTTCTGTTTTCTTCTCCTCAAAGGCCTACGGCTTTTCCAGTATGCCTCACAGTTAGTTATGTCTGGCCAGGACAAAACGAAATACTACCTATCTACCCAGTCCACAAGACTTCCCACATGCACTCACCCCCATTTTCTCGGATGCTGAAAGCTGGGGCGATGGGGCACTGAAGGGGGTGGCCTGCAGCTGGGTTCGTGAATGCCGGTGTGAGGCAGAGCTGCTGACCCTCCGGTCTCCTGCCCGTCGGATTCTGAGTGAGCAAGCGTGGAGCCTGAGGCTTGTTTGTTATGCCAGCTGGTAACTTAACCGTTGCAGGTACCGTCTGTTGCTTGCCCAGGGAGAGAGAGCATTCTGCTGAGATTCACCAGGTTGAGCTCTCAGAAGCTCTTCTGCGCCCACAGCTGAAAGCCATGCTGGACTAAGTGGAACCCATGCTTTGGCTCCTCCTGGGAAAGATCGGCCATGCCGATCTTCTGAGGAGGGGCTAAAGAAGTGGTTGTCTTGTTCAGCGAGTGTGCATGGATGGCAGAGGCAGGGAAAACAGAACAGTGATGCTTCCCAGGTTTCTGTCTCTTCTTACTCCTCCCGGCCATCACGGCTTGATTTCCCCAAGTCAAGCAGCATTGCACGAATGTCTGCTTAGGAAGGGGTCCTGGCCTCTTCTTGTACATTCCGTTTATTGCAGTCGAGCCCTATTGTGGGCCAAGAGAGAACTACTTTGAATGAGATGTTTTACAATATTATGAGAATTCCCTGGATGTAAGGAAACTTTGGAGCATGTGTGTTATGTCAGCTCCTTAGGGAGGGACCAAGGCAATAATGCTCGTTTCTTAACAAGGGGCATCTGTGATCGTGTTTGGTATTATCAGCAAAACCTCCCAAAGGAGATTAACTTCTGCTAGTCCTCGAGTTACTGAGAGGCCATGTCATGGAGCCTTTACACACTTAGGTGCCTTGGAGTGAAGTCATACCATGCAAAATTTACACACTCAGATGCCTTGGAGTGAAGCCGTGGCCTGCAGCATTTACACACTCAGATGCCTTGGGGTGAAGCCATGTCATGTAGCATTTACACACTCAGATGCCTTGGGGTGAAGTCGTGTCATGTAGCATTTACACACTCAGATGACTTGGGGTGAAGCCGTGGCCTGCAGCATTTACACACTCAGATGCCTTGGGGTGAAGCCATGTCATGTAGCATTTACACACTCAGATGCCTTGGGGTGAAGCCATGTCATGTAGCATTTACACACTCAGATGCCTTGGGGTGAAGCGTGTCATGTAGCATTTACACACTCAGATGCCTTGGGGTGAAGCCGTGGCCTGCAGCATTTACACACTCAGATGCCTTGGGGTGAAGCCATGTCATGTAGCATTTACACACTCAGATGCCTTGGGGTGAAGCCATGTCATGTAGCATTTACACACTCAGATGCCTTGGGGTGAAGCGTGTCATGTAGCATTTACACACTCAGATGCCTTGGGGTGAAGCATGTCATGTAGCATTTACACACTCAGATGCCTTGGGGTGAAGCATGTCATGTAGCATTTACACACTCAGATGCCTTGGAGTGAAGCCGTGGCCTGCAGCATTTACACACTCAGATGCCTTGGGGTGAAGCGTGTTATGTAGTATTTACACACTCAGATGCCTTGAAGTGAAGCCGAGGCATGCCGCATTTACACACTCAGAAGCCTTAGATTCAGATTCCTTCCATTGCACTGTTTTTCCTCTGACCTTGAACAAGGCTAATCTCTCTGTGTCTAGCTTTCTTTTTGGAAAATTTGGGGGAAAAAGATATTCCCTGTGGTTTGGAGGAATAACTGGAAGTCTCTGTAAAACAGCATAATTCCCTGTAGAGAAAGCTGCCGTAACCGTGCTAAGGGGATTCTTATGTCCAGGTCGGTGCAATGGAAATAGTATGAAAATGTCCATCCCATGAGGCCTCAAAGCTAATCGCAACCAACCCAGTCAAGCTAGGAGGATCGGGACACTAGACTCAGATGAGTGCCTGCCTGGTCTTTGGGTGTCATTCACCGTCACACAGCATTCTTATCGAACATCTACTGTAGGTCTGGTGATAATTACCGTCAAAGGACATCAGAACATTTCCATGACAGATAGCCAAGGAAGGGAGAGCACTGTGTTCCAGCAGAGGCCATCTGGCTGCCTGGTCACTGCCACTTCTTGGGAAGAAGCATCTCTTTATGTTCGTTTCATCTAACGACACAGTTATATAACCTCTAGGGATTTAAAACTCTGTAACCCTCGTGGAGAAAAGGCTCAGCGATTAGGAGTGCCTGTTAGTTAATACCCGCCAACAAATTCTACAAGTAATTTAAGCATCTGTCTGGAATTATATGCTGGAAAACGCCTTCGTTTTCTTGTAAACGAGAATTTTAGAAAGCACACGTTTGAAGGAGGAAGGGATGGGATGTGGGGCGAGCGGAGAAAGAGAGGGAAGAGAAGAGGAAAAGATGTGAGCTGGAGACAGGGAAAGAGAAGTGGGTTGGTTATTAGTCAAATATTTTCCCGTGTAACCAAGCCCTCCTACATAGGATCATTCAAGACTCGTATATGATCTAAAATCATAACCAAAAATGTAATCTAATGTTGCGGTCCAGGCCTATTATCTATCTCTACTCCTAAGCCCTGCAACAGATGGCCTAGACGTAGTCATCAATAAAGTTAAACCCTATAACCATTTGATATGGTTTTGGATCATTGGGAAACACTTCTTAAAGATGAATCAATTTTCATTCTACTATTGAGTCCAATTAGTTTTCTTTGTCAATATACTTCTGAATTTTATTCTAGTGATACTCATGAAAATAATATCGGCATCTGAAAAAGAAGCCAACACCATCTTTAATAGCATAAAGGAAAATACTCCCACTGTATACCACTGTGTCAACATTCATGCCTAAGACTCTGACTAGGTATTATTTAATTCTGCAGAGACTGATAGTATCTACAGCGTTGCAGTTGTTTAACCGGAGCAAGCAAATAAGTTTTTTAAACATCTGTGGGAATTAAGTGTGTATACTATCAATAACTAGTCAGTCAATATTTCTAGTTAAAAATTAATCTAGATGGGTTCAAGGATGTAGCTCAGGGATAATGCTTGCCTTGTGCATGTGAAGGCTGGATTTAACCTATTCACCAAAAACAAAGCAAAACAACAACCAACCAAACAAACCCCAAATCTACTTCCTTGAAATGATGAACGAAGCATATATGAGAAACAGGAAAATTATTTTAATGTTTCTAAGTTAATGATGAGACATGCAAACTAACATGAAAATAGAGTTTATCCCTTTCTGGGCCTCCTTAAGCATGGCCAGCCCATGTGACCCTTTTATTGCACGCCACACACTGTGAATTAAGATTTGCCGTTTCAGCGCTGGGCATATTTGTATTCCTGTAAATACAGATTTGTTTCTGAGATATGGCTAGCTTATTGGAAACAGTGCAGCCCTGCTGGGTTTCCTTTTCCGAGTATGACCACAGCATGACCACAGAAAACCCTCCTGTGCTCTTTCTTCTGAGCCTAGGAATGGTGTGTGTCCCAACAGGGCCAACCAGAGGACTCAACATTTCTCCAAAGATATGTAAATGGCCAATCAACACCAGAAGGTATTCCATAGTGCTGACCAGAGAGGCAAGTAAGCACAGTGGGGTGCTGGTTAGGACTCGAAGAAAAATGTTTTAACAAGTTCTGGTTAGAAGGCAGAGAGGCTGGTGAACTTCAGATTTCTGGAGGGCGGGGGAGAGGAGGATATGGGAAACCACTGATCTTCTAAATGTTAAAATCAACAAGCACCCCCTGAACTGGAGAATCCACTTCTTGCTGTGTAAATCCCAGTGTACACGAATCTACTTGAAGACACTTAAATATCAATATTTAAACAATAGTATTCATAATAACCAAGAGGTGGAAACAGCTCAGAGGGAGGCCATCGACAGAGGAACAATATGTGGTCTATTGCAATGGACTAGTATTCGGCCTTTAAAAGGACAGATACTTTTCATATTAATTTTTGTTTTGGACAGTTTCCTACGTGTGTGATGTATTCTGATTATGCTCTCTCTACCCCGTGCCCTCTCATTTCCATCCTGTCACCCCCTGCCCCAAACCTCATCTCTGTCAGTCCCTTTTCCCAGGCTCATGACTTCGGGTTTGGGTTGGTGGCACACTGAATTTAGTCAGGGCCATCTGTGTGCCATCGGGGTTGGGAGGGGTCATCAGTGTGTGCCTAACTGCAGCAAGGGCTCCCCTCTGCCTGGCTCGTATCAGTAGCAAGCTCTCAGGTGTGGGCAGGAGGGCCCCTGAGCCTTCCTTGTGTATTCCCGACTGTGAGGGGCTCTAGCTTAGGCAGCACCGCTGTGCTCAGAGCAGCTGTGAGCTCACGATCGCCACAGCTGCACCAGCTCCAGAAGGCAGCATCCTGCTGTCCTGCGCCCTGCCATTTTGCTCTGCATCCTCCCTCCCTCTCTTCAGCAGTGCTCCCTGAGGCTTAGCAGCGGTGGTATGCACGTCATATTTAGGGCTTACTGTCTATCACTTATTCTCAGCATGTTGACCTGCCATAGTCTGCCTTCACCGCCATTCACTGGAAAGAGGTTTCTTTGATTAAGGACGATAGTAGCATTTCTCTTCCGGGTATAAGCGTAATATTGATCGAGGCAGCTTGACACTGTGACAGCTTAGGTAAACAATCGTGTGCAGTTGCCTCTAGGATCTAGAATCTTCCCAACCATGTTTTTTTTTTTTAAAGGTGTGCGCCACCACCATTGGTGGGTTTCATTCTTTTTTAAAAAAAATATTTATTTATTAGGCATACATTATTCTGTTTGCTTGTATGCCTGCAGGGCAGAAGAGGGTACCAGACCTCATTACAGATGGTTGTGAGCCACCATGTGGTTGCTGGGAATTGAACTCAGGATCTTTGGAAGAGCAGGCAATGCTCTTAACCACTGAGCCATCTCTCCAGCCCCCAACCATGTTTTTTGACCATGTGTATAGCACCAGGTTCCCCAGGCATCAGGCCCCAGATCCAAAGCAAGAGCAGTTGGTTACCCTCATAGTAGTTTCACGGCTGAGCAAGTGGGCCCATCTTCCCTGGAAGACTGGACCTGTAGATTATAGGATTCACAGCTGGGTACTGATGTTTTCTCCCCAGCAGCCTGTGGAGTGCCTCCTGGGACCCGAAAAGGGAGAGAAGGAGGTTTTCAGCTCCTCCTGGCATGATTTCTCTATCCATGCAGCCGAGGTTGTGTGTGGTGCGTGGTGAACCACCGAACACAAGCTACAACGTGGGCAGACCTCAGTGACGTTATGCTAAGTGAGACGCGCCAGACACATAAATACTGTTCTGACTCTACTCAAGAGACCCAGAATCTTCACGTCTGCAGGGATGAGAAGAATGGTGCTTGCTAGTGAATGGCCTGAGGGGTAGCGGGTGCGCTGTTTAAAATAGTTAAAGAGATGGTAACGGTGATGTACATACAACACCGTGATGCTACTGAACACCTAATGCTACTGAACTGTATGTTTAAAAACAGGTAAAACGATCATCAAACATGCATTGCATGCTTGAATGAAGAAGGACGCTTAAAAGAAATCCCACACTCACTCAGAATTGAGTACAATAGAGGGTTATTTATTTAGGAGTAGATACAGATCAATATTCTTTGCTGGAACAGAGAACAGCAACCGAATCCCGCAGCCAGAAAAGAGAGCTGACGCACTTTACATCAGCATAAATAGAATAAGAGGCCACGCCCAAGTGGGCGGGTGACTTAAAGGCTATTGGCGGTAGGAATTCCTACAGCACTTGTATGAAATTCTCAAAGCATACAAATACTATATTGAGATGGCTTAAATGATACATTGGTTTTGCATGGTTTATTATAAAGCATGTATATGTGTTTAGATATGCATAGTGTATCCATATATTATAATAGGTCCCTTGTTTATGAAGTCATTCCCATTGCAAAAAAAAGCGTGATGGCAGGGATGCTGAGCAGATGCTCACACCCACTCCTCCTCTTCTGCAGGGGTCACACATGCGGCCATCTGGGCGGCGTGCATCTCGTACCTCAGTGCTGCCGTGCCCCCTGAGCTGAGGACGTCTGCGCAGGGCATCCTGCAAGGCCTTCACCTGGGGCTGGGGAGAGGATGCGGTGCTATGATTGGAGGCGTGTTAGTCAACTACTTTGGTAAGAATCGTTTTTCTTTTGTTCCTTTCAGGAAAGTAGGTTTTTATTATTTTTTTTCCAGCCATGCCGAAGTTCAGCTTCAATCTCCCTATCCTCTCTTTTCACACCGCACGGTCGTCATAATTGTAAAGCCCATGCTTAGGTTGGGAAGGTGGTTAAAGCCAGCTCATAACACACTCTTCCGGCAGACGGCTTTAGTGGAACACTACAGCAGCCTCAGAAGAGCCAAATGAAGGAAGAAGCACAAACGGCTTTTTAGTTGTTAGGTACCGGGCATCTGCTGCTCGTGACACAGAAGAAATAGAACCCATCATCGTGACCCCAAAACCTTTAAGTATTCAGTGGTCACTTAAGTCGTCCCTGGTGCACACAGACGACATCACCGCCAGTCTGCCGCATCCCTATCCGTCAGCTGACAAGAGCCCGAGGACTCTGGTCCAGGTTGGAGTGCTCAGTCTTCTGTGTAAGGCTCCCAGGGCTGTGCGAATTTACAGCTCTATTTTCATGAATGGTGGTAGCTGGTGCTGTTTGTTAACGGGTTGCTAAGTAGTCCTCAGGAAGACAGCACTCCACTGAATACCCTGCAGAGATGGGAGTTACTCAGAGTGAGCAGCGAGCACCAGGGACTCCTGAGGCCACCCTGTGCTCTCCCATTGCAGGGAGCTAACGGGCCACTGACTCCTCCGCTCAGTGAAGCTGGGCTTCTTCTGCCCCCAAATGTTAGGCCGGTAAAGGTTGTCGCGTTTCCTGGGATCACCAGGTCTGCTCTGCTTGTTTTCAAGGGGCTGCTGCTACCTTCCGGGGGATTGGCATGGCCTGCCTGGTGATCCTGCTGCTCTTTGCCCTGATCCAGTGGCTGGCAGTGCCGGACGAGGAAGAAGGTGAGCATGGCCTCTTTCCTTTTGTTCTTGGGCGCAAGGGTGGAGGGGTAAGGGCTTGAAACTGGCCTTCTCTAGGTAATACAGACTGGCCTTGAGTAGGCAATCGTGCCTCAGTCTCTTGGTGCTGGGACTACAGGTGTGTGTGAGCTAGCCTTGGCTCCATTTTTTTTTTCTTGGTGGTTCTGAGAACCCTGGCTGTACCGTGACCAAGCAGGACCAGGAGACCTGTTCTCAGCGCCTTCCTCATGGGCTTCTGTGATGAGGAGACTGGCCGCTGAGCTGGGTTTTCTGTTTTTTTTTAATTATTATTATTTATTTTATTGGTGTTTCAGTCTGTATGTATATCTGTGTGAGGGTGCTATATCCTGGAGTTACAGACATAACTGTAACTGCTGCCATATGGGTACTGGGAATCGAACCCGGGTACTCTAGAAGAGCAGTCAGTGCTCTTAACTGCTGAGCCATCTCTCCAGCCCCCCAAAATAAATTCTGTGCTTTTTTTTAAAGTCTTCTTCTTCTTCTTCTTCTTCTTGTTCTTGTTCTTCCTCTTCCTCCTCTTCTTCTTCCTCTTCCTCCTCTTCTTCCTTCTCCTCCTCCTCCTCCTCCTTCTTTTTTTGAGACAGGGTTTCTTTGTAACTTTGGAGCCTGTCGTGGAACTAGCTAGCTCTTGTAGACCAGGTTGGCCTCGAACTCACAGAGATCCGCCAGCTTCTGCCTCCCGAGTGCTAGGATTAAAGGCGTGCACCACCACCGCCCGGCTTTTGGGTTTTGTTTTATGTAACACCACAAGGTGCCATGGAAGCGTGAGTTTTAACCCTCCCCCGAATTCTTACGAGCGTTAAAATTTAAGGCAAGTACATACAAGGCTGTATGGTAATTTACTGCTAGGGTTAGGGGTGCTCTTACTAATCTTGATATCTTTACCTTCATTAAAAATATGTCTGTTGATGCTTCTCCTGAAAGGCATGGCCTTTCTTGAAATCATCATACAGAAAGGAAGGAGGGGCTGGTAAAGGAACCTGCTGCCAAGCCTGGAAACCCGAGTTCAAGCCCAGGGACCCACAGAGTGGAAGCAGAGAACCTGACTCCTTCAAGTGGGCCTCTCCGGCCTTCACACGTGTTCCACGGCACTCCTGTGCCTACAAATACCACGCACAAAAATAAATACATTTAAAAAAAATCAATTATTTGGACATTTGTGAGCCTAGCCTTTAACATCTGAATCATCTCTCCAGGCCTGATTTTAAAAAATTAAATTAAATTGAAGGGAGGAAGGTGACATCAGACGGAGATGACTGAACGTGTCATGCAGAACTTTTGACGATAAGGTCACAATAGAATATACATGTTCTTGATCGCACTGTAGCCCAGCACAGAGCTGGTCGTCTTGGGGCCTCCATCCTTCCCACAGCCCTGGCCTCGGGGCTGTTCTCCTTCTGGAAAGAGAAAACAAGGGAAAACAAGGCTCCTTACAGAACCTCAGAGGAGCGCTTGAGTCTCACTGAGCTTCTCAGGAGCAAGGCTGGTGGGGGTTGTTCTCAGCCTCAGGCCACGAGCAGAGCGCCACACAACAAACACCAGGATCATTTTCTTTGTTATAAACATGTAGAAAAGGCTGAAAATAATCTTAACATTTACTTTTCTCTCTAGACAAGACAATGTTGGCAGAAAGGATTCCTGTTCCCTCTAGTCCCGTTCCCATAGCAACCATCGACCTGGTACAGCAACAGACCGAAGATGTCATACCTCGCCTTGAGCCCAGACTTCCGCCCAAGAAAACCAAGCACCAGGAAGAACAGGAGGACGTAAACAAACCAGCCTGGGGGGTCAGCTCCTCTCCCTGGGTGACCTTTGTGTATGCCCTCTACCAGGTTAAGGAGATGATCCAACTGACCAGAGACAGCCGGGCGTCGGAGATCCAGCCTTTACAGGTAGCTAGCCTCTGCTGGCCTTGTACACTGCAGCTTCCTCCTTAGTCCTCAGAACGCACAGAAAGCCTGGTGGAAAACAGACACACAGACAGAGGGTTCTAGTCGTCTGGGGTGACTGTCACAGAAGCTCACCAGGTCCCACCAGAAAGAGAACTTTCTTTCTGGAGCTCAGAGAGGCTTCCCAAATGAATTGGTGATTCTAAAAAAGAATGTAAATCTATTCCAGCCTTGCATACTTATCTTATGTTCCAACAGTAGGAAACACAAGTTGTAACCAGAATACACAGCTCTTACGTTTGGAAGAGCTTATATATCTATAATTTCAGACTTCCAGGGGCATCATTACGCGTACCAGCTGCTAAATTAACCCCCTAAATCTGTCTGGTATGGCTCTGTCTGCTACCCGACTAAGTGAAGTGTGGGTTTTGAGAGGCCTCACTAGAGGTAAAAAGCAGAGTCTTTTTGTCCCTAAAGAGCAGTCTCTCCCGAGAAAAGTCAGATGGTTCTGATAAAATCATCAATTATATGAACAAAGCTACTTCCTGACTCTGGAGAGAGAACAAGGCTCTGTGGATAGTTTGGTCAGGGCGGTAGCTTTACCTACCCCTCCCCCATGGTATATTTAATCTTTTCTTGATAAGCAACAGTCAGTTCTATGTTTACAGTAGCTTAAAGGACCCAGAGGAGGAGGGAAAACGGGATGGCTCCGTGGGTGAAAGCACTTGTCCCCACGCCTGATGATCCCAGGAACCCGCCCAGAGGGAGGAGCAAACCAGCCCCATAAGTCATCCCCAGACATCCGTATCCACTCCACCGTACACCTGCACACACTTTAAAACAAACAAACAGGTCAATGTGATCTTTAAAAACTAACCCAGAAGCCGGGCGATGGTGGCGCACGCCTTTAATCCCAGCACTCGGGAGGCAGAGGCAGGCGGATCTCTGTGAGTTCGAGACCAGCCTGGTCTACAGAGCTAGTTCCAGGACAGGCTCCAAAGCCACAGAGAAACCCTGTCTCGAAAAACCAAAAAAAAAAAAAAAAAAAACTAACCCAGAAAGAAAAAAAAAGAGGGAAGACAGACAGTAATTTCTTTTTAAAAAAAAAAAAAATCTCACATACTGCAGTTGACTAGAGAGATGGCTGGCCAAGGCCACTGTCTTTGCAAATGACCCGCCCTTGGTTCCCAGCGTCCCTGACAGGTGGCTCACAGCTCCAAGGAATCTCATGACCTCCACGGACACCTGCAGTCACGGGCAGGTACCCATGTACCAACTTAAAACACACACACACCCCGTCATACGAAAAAAGGCAAATTTGTCAACCACCCTAATGAATCTTGGCTTTGTAAACTGACTGTTTTACCGAAACTGACACTTTGCTGGGAGCCACAAACATGCCACTGTGGGCAAAATCCTCCTAACTCATTTGTGGAGCCCAGTCTGGGCGTGAGAGACGGAGGGACGCCCGGAGGTTCCAGACTTCAGAGCGGGAAGGTGAGACAGGGAACGGGTGCCCTGTTCCCGGGAGGCGATGCTTCAGTACTGGTGAATTCACCTTCATTTTCACAGACACCCAGCGCCTTTGCAGCACGAAAGCTTGCGTTCCCCCCCCCATGAAATTCGATTAATGTTCATTAAAATAAGAGTTAAAATGGATAAGAACTAACAGCTATGGCATAGCGTTGTCATGAAGAAATTATATTTCCTTCATAAATGAAATGAAATGAAACATTTTAATTCAACCATAGGAAATGGAGGTGGCACGTGCCGATGTCTAAAAGCCATGTCCCCCGACTTGGCCCCTCGCTGGTGCCCTCTTACGTGCCCGTACTTGTGTGTGTGGCTCAGTTCCCTCCCCGTTGGCCTCACGGAGCGTCTTCACACGCCTGCTCTGTCTTCCTTAGTTTTCTGTGTTTATTTGCACATCCCGCATGTACGTCAGGGTTCCACATCATGGCATTCTTTGCCCACTGTCTTGAGGCTGAGGGCCCTCCGTTGCTCACCGCTAGACGGTGACCGGCATTCGGGCATCCTGTGGCCCTGGCCTCATGACTTGCCCCAGAGCTGGGTACTCAGTAAGTCTTTATGAATGTAAGTTGTTTGCCTGGTGGTGACGAGAGCACCGAGAAAGACGTCCCTTTAGCCATAGGCATGTCTGCTTACAGTGTTTGTGTTTTTCATGCGGCTCTGGCAGTTGTACCTAGGAAAGGAAACGAAAGGTAAGATGTCTATCCTGACCCTTCATTCCTGCCTTGGTTCCAGAAGTGGGGCTTTACGAGAGATGGCTGTACATTTCTTGTTTCTTACTTGAAAATGTGTATAATGGGTTGGATGTATTCTTTCTCGTCCACTATGGCACCTCTGCTTTTTCCTTCCAGGGGACCAGTGAGAATCGGGAAATTTCTGCAGCTGGTGGAGCCCAGCACGTCCCCCGTGAGACTCGCTCTGACCCACCCAGAAACCAGCCATTCCCTGACACAGCAGCATCTCAACCGCAGCCCAGCTCCGTTCACCCCAGCGCTGCCCCCCATGTAGAGGAAAGTGGGGAGCAGCAGGCTCAGCCCACTGCAGGAGAACACTGAAGGGCCCCTGATCATCATCCACCCTGCATGGCACCAGACACCTCAGTCAGGACTCAGAGGGCGAGACCCTCACCCTGGACATGCCTCCCCGAGAGGAGCACCGCGCTGCACATGCTTCTAAGTAGCTAAACTCATTACTGTGGAACCACGCACACACGAGCTACGGTCCTGTAGAGACTCAGAGCAGTGGTGGGTGAGGACTTCCTGCTCTTGGTGGGTGAGGTCCGAGCTAACGCCTCTGCCAGGGTCTGAGGGTGGGAAGCAGAACTCACACCAAGTGAGGAGAATGAACAGGTCTCCAGGTGACCCGTGACATCAACTCTCTCTTCTGATTATTTATTCTAAATATTGGGGTCTCGGTGCAAAGAGAGATGAAGAGTGTATCTATGAATTTACTTGTCTTGAAGAAAAGCGTTTTAAAAATTAGAAGACCTATTTAAAAGGGAACCAGATGGAAGTCAGTAGAACATACGCTTTTTTCTGTTGTTGTTTAGAAAAGTTCAAAGTTTCGCTGAACTTTGCACATCTCTAACAAATATATTTTTATATGCATATGGTGTGTAGGGAAGGGAGGTCTCAGAGCTGTTACGACTGCATAGAGTCAAGCTTTAAAAGGCCTTTGTCTCAGTGGCCTGGGAGAATGAGCAAAACTGAGAGAATATGGCAAAGAATCCGTCCAAGTCATTGTCCCAAGACTTGATGGACGTGGGTTTTCCAGTGCAGCTGCTACTGTGACAGCCTGTTGCTGTCTTACAGCGACTTGGCTTCCTCACTGGGTTTCTAAGGATCCCTTAAGTTAAAACTTACTATCTACAAAGAGAAGGATAAGATTTAAGTGCCTGGGGGAAGGACATTGTGTTCAAAAATCATGGATTAGGTCTGTTTTGTGAAGTACTAAACAGAAAGCCAGGAAGGGGAATTGTGGGAATCAGAAAGACTTATCTCATGACTTCAGAAACAAATCTAAAGTTTGTTCTTCTCCCCCAAACCATAGTCATACACTGGAGCTTTTAGTGACAGCAAAAAAGGGTATTGGGTGACAGCAATACCCTTCACCACCAGACATAGGGCTTGCAAGGAAAGGAGAGGCTGTCTGGGAGGCCGGTGGAAGGGGGTTGTGGCTGTGGCTGAGCTAAGGGCATTGAGGATGAACAAGAGAGAAAGGTCAGAAATGGAAGGTCGCCTTAACCTCTGACCCTGAGTGACGGCTTCCGCATGACGGCTCTGCCTGCCTCCACATCTAGGAGGATTCATTCTGCACCTAGGTGACACAGCTCACAGTGATGGGAAGGCTAAGCAGGTGGTTATTTTTGCACTTGAATGGTACTGTACCTGTCAATCACCATGACTCGTTTTAAGTGACCTTTAAAATCGGATGGATTTATTGTGCTCGAGTAAATTGCAGAAGCCAAGTGGGGGCCAGGCTGAGCCCCACCTTTGAATGTAGAGCGTGTGGATTTGTAACCCACAGTAGGGAGCCAGAACCTTGCATCTTGTGTTTACAGTTCTGATCCATTTCTCTGAAAAGCCCTGCCGTTTTTGGAGATGCCCAGTGGACGTGTTGAAATAAAAAGTAAATACCATTTTTAAATATTTCCTAAATGAAAACCACGTGACCAAACGAGTGTAAATCCTCTGCTCTGTGATGAATGACCCCAAACTCACCATGCCTTTGATACACAATGTTTACTGCGAGCGTTGATCCAGCAATGCAGGAATTTCCAGCCTTCTGAGCTGACACCTTCACGAGTTTGTGGACTTTGTCACTTTTTTCTTCCTGTCCTAAAAGTGCCATACACCACTTAAAGACATTAAAGTGAATTCAAAGTAAACCTGATTTGAGAGTTCTATAACCCTTCTGGGGAGCCCTGGAAACAGAAGTGTCAAAGCCCAGGCTGGTAATCACGGCTCTAACGACTTGTCCTGTTCCCCTAGCCTGCAGGAACAGTTAGCCGGGTTCTCTGTGGACCCTGATTGGCTTGCTGTTATTTATAAAGCCGTAAGCAGAGTAATAGTACGCTCCAAAAGACAGCACACCCGAAAAGTCAGAGCCGTGGACAGTGTGACCTTGCTGTCCTAGTAACCCTGCTGTGGTGGCCAGGACCGGTCATTTGCAGCTGTTCCTGGGACCACGCCTGAAGCAATCACCCCCAGCGTAGCTGGTAAGTGGAGCACCTGCAGAAACAGAAGCTCACCCCTGGTTAGTGTTCCCTGTGCTGAGCTAATCATTCATGGTACACAGCACCACCCTCATTCAAAATAGGAGATTCTGAGGCTAGCAGAGCCTGTTGTGGGACCACAGCCAGAGCCAGGACTTGGGCTCCATTCTTAGTGACAGCAGCCTGCCCATCCTCGTGGGAGGGGACAACCTTTCCATCCTCCTGGGGGGCACCTTCCCATCCTCATGGGAGGGGACAATCTTCCCATCCTCGTGGGAGAGGCCGCCTTCCCATCTTCGTGGGGGGGGGACAATCCTCCCATCCTCCTGAGGGGCACCTTCCCATCCTCATGAGGGCGGGACAACCTTTCCATCCTCGTGGGAGGGGAGACCACTTGTTCCTTGCATCAATAAAAGCCATACACAGCCCAGCCCTGAGTCGTGTGTGCCTGAAACCCATGTGTGCTTGTTTCTATTCTGAAGTTCTAGACATTCCCTAACACATTCAAACTCAGCATCCCAAGCAACGGCCTTGCCTAACAGAACTTCCAGAAGACTGTAGAATTCTCTGGTTTTGCGGTACCAGGACGAGTACCCTTACCCTTGGTGTGTGGCTAGTGTCTCTGAAGAACTGGATTCTAATTTTAAACCTCTTCCTGTAGTGCAAACTGCCGTACTAGATGGCATACAGCCAACGGGAAGACATCACCTGTGGGAAGTTTCACGGCCTCCACTTCTCCCACTTCTGCAAGGCCACTTGGACCCGAGTTACTCTGTGAGAGACGATTACAGGAAAGGAAAACCGTGACTACCCATCCAGAAATCCTTCAGCCGTTGGTGCTCCGAGTGAGAAAAGACACAGGCCAATGGCACAAGCCACCAAACGTGTTACCAGAAATGCTTTCATTGTTTGGCTTCTCACAGAACAATCGGACAGATCCATGATTCCTTCCAAAACGAAGTGCGGAAACAGCACCCTGAAAGACTGCCACTGTGTTCACTGTGGCTGCAGGGGCTCGCCTCCTTTGGAGCCGCTTCCTCATGGTACGGTCTCCCGTGGCTCAGGATGGCGGCGTGGGCGGGCGCAGCAGCGGGTGCCGCCGGGTCAGTCACACACAAACACAGTCAATATTAGACAGACCGCTTAGTGAGGGGTGAACACGGACATGCACAGCACTGGACACGCCCGACACGTTACAATAGAGCGCCGATAAATGAAGGTACAGAAAAGGAAAACCAGAGTAAGCTGTGGCCAAATCATGCCAGAACGCTCGTCTATAACCGGCAAGACGGTCAGGTGCCAAGATGAACGGAGGCACGTCGTTTGACAGTTTGTATAAATAAAGCTTTATTTTATGCCTGAGTGTTCTGCCTGCGTGCATGCATGTGCGACACATGCATGCCCGGTGCCTGCGGAGTCAGAGGGTATCAGATCACCCGGAACTGCCACGCCATGTGGGTGATGGAGACGGAACCCAGGTCCTCTGCAAGGCAGGGAGTCCACTGAGCACCTCTCCCACACCGCATTCTTTGGCTTTTTAAAGTCTGTAAAGGCTCAGACTGCCCTGAGTTAACGATTCTAAGGAAAGGAACAAGACTCCTAACGTTAAATGTGCCTGTAGAAAGCAGATCCAGGACCACTGACGACTGCTTCAAAGAGATCATGTGAGAGTCAATCTAGAAAGTTCCATGAAGTTCGAAGCTCTCAAGAAATGACAGTAACCACTTCTTATGTCCCCCTCACCGCGCCTTTCTTTATACAGGACGGCTTCTCATGTTTTTATCATTGCAGTACAAAAACGAAGACAACAAAAACAAGCCTGCATTTGGTGCTCAGAGAATCAGGCCAGCGCCTCCTTCACAGAATGCTAGCCCTTGTCAACCCTTAGACCTGTTTCTGTTCCTTTCTCTGGGGTAGAAGCAGTTAGTGGCTTATTGCATGTTGGAGTTTATCCTGGATCAAGAAACAAACATTTTCTCTCTATTAAAAAAAAGAGTATCAAAATCTGTTTTGTGAGAAACCATCGCAAACATATAAAAGCAGCTTAAAAAATAAATCTCAATGTCACACATGGCTACCTGCTTTCACATTTAATATAGAAAAGTACAAAAATTATAATCTGTCTGCATATGAAATCTTGTGAAAACATTAAATATAATCCTAAGAATTTTTTTCCATTAGTTATTAAATAGCTAATTGGTCATTATTTTTTTTTAAAAAAAAAAAAGCAACAGAGACAAAAATGGAAGCACGGTGAGACCAAGGCTGCTGAGGACAGAGCCCCGACCCTCCGGTCCACCCGAGTCTCAGGGTGCACCAGGGCAGGCGCGCGGCCAAGGCGGCTGAGGACAGAGCCCCGACCCTCCGTCTGAAGATGGTCGTCCACCCGAGTCTCAGGGTGCACCAGGGCTGGTGCATGACCAAGGCGGCTGAGGACAGAGCCCCGACCCTCCGTCTGAAGATGGTCGTCCACCCGAGTCTCAGGGTGCACCAGGGCAGGCGCGTGGCCAAGGCGGCTGAGGACAGAGCCCCGACCCTCCGTCTGAAGATGTTTGTCCACCCGAGTCTCAGTGTGCACCAGGGCTGGCGCGCGGCCAAGGCGGCTGAGGACACACCTCTCAAACCCGAACCTCCAAGCATGTTCTAACAATTATTCATCTCATGGAAAATGATTTCTGGTCAGTCAGTCTGCGGTTCAGACCCATGATGCCTTCACTGCACTGAAGATGGAGGAACCTGCTAGGTGGGACAGGGTCCACCGTGCTGGCGCGGGAAGCCGTTACCAGCCCTAACTAGTACCACGCGGAGTGCACCTTAGAAAACACTGCTATCAAGAAATGGAGAGAGAACGAGGCAGCCTTTTGAGCCAGCTTCACGGCATCAAGATAGAAGCTAGAGCCCAGCGCTGGGATGGTCTTTGACCTCGCTTACTGTCCTAAAGGAAAGGTCCCGCTGTTCTAACAAAAGTTGTCTTCATTTGGGGCAAGTGGCAATGATTCTTAGAGTCCTTATGCCACCTACGGGGCAGTAAGCGGGCTGCCCGAGGCCAGTTCTCCGCACGCATGCGTGCTTCTCCTCACTCGCATGGCTTGATTTCCTTAGCGGTGCACGCTTTTCCCACTGCCCCGCTGTACGAGGATCTTTGCCTTTTACCCGATCCCTCGTCCACACTAAAGTCAGCTTGCAGGTTGACTGTCAGCACGAAGGCTAAAGAGCTGTTCTTCCAAGAAGGCGCCCCCAAGGCCGTACTGCCTCTCGTGTGTGCTGACTTCCTCGGGGGACAAGTGGCTCGCTCCGAGAATGAAGTCTGCAAACCTGTGAAATTTTAAAACAGGGAAGGTGGTCACAGAGGTTTACCTGAAAGACAACGTGGGCCACACTGCTTGTCCCCTTCAGTGGAACCTGACTGTGTCCTGAGGAAGGCAGCCGTGCAGGGGAAGGGGGGATGTGTGCGGGTTTCTGAGGCCCCCACCACAGCCGGACGGATCCAGTCACTCACGCATCTCTTCCCTGCCCCTTGTGAGTGTGGTGTGATGTTCGGACCTTAGTGTTAATGCCTCACCCCATCCACCTGAGGGCCGTATTTCCTCAGGCCTCAGATGCTCTCCCACAACTCTGACATAAGGCGTAACCAAGAGAGAAGGTTGCTGCTAAGCAGAAATGTGTGATTTTCACACCGCTCCGCGCATGAGCCGCGGCCAGAGCAGGACTCACTTTTTAGGAGCCTGGAGCCTGGACACAGCCAGCCAGGAAGGGAAGTCAGGCCGGCAGCAGGCACGGCGCAGCTCCTCCAGAGCGCCGGCTGTTTCAGCCTCAGCTTGCTCCCTGTACTCGTCCTCGGTGAGATACTTCATGACCGGCGGTTCTCTTATGAACCATGGCCTCATTTTCCTAAAACACATGACGTCTGGTTGTCATAGTCCCGTCCAATCCAATCCTTATGATGTAAAAATACACATCGTAGACATCAACAGTATTACCTCTGAACTCCTTGTACAGCACCCTATGTGTTCCACGGTCCTATGCCTGAGGAGAGGGAACAGCCAGGGGCCTACTGTCTTCTCTGAACATCATAGCAACTTCCTAAGGCTTCTGAGAATCAATTTCTGATTGAGATGTTGAGTATAATTTTTTTTTTTTTTTAGTGACTCCTAATCATACGACTAGACAAGAAGTCTGGCTTCCGTACTCTTTGCCTGCTGATTTTCTCTGGCACAAACAGAAACAAGCGTTTAGTATGTCCTTTTATGGAGATCATCGGGGACATCCACAGCTCGCTACAGGAAGCTGGGCCTGTGGGCTCTTGCTCCACCTAGTGGTGGAGCCGCCAACGCAGAGTGGAAAAGAATTTATTATCAGTTCGTCTTTGGCTACAGGTGCACTAAGAAGCCAGAGACTAGATTTTTCTTTCCCAGTCAGAAAAGTAACAAATATCACAATAATATAGCCATCTGTACTTAGGAATTCAAGATGCCAGTAAGGACATATTCGTGATACAGTTTCAAATAACATTTGTTGGTGGGCCTTAGAAATGTCTGCGGTGGCTTCAGATCTACCTCTCACACAGACTTCCAAGGGTTAAAAACATACATTTTTTTTTCCCTTGAGGGCTGAGACCGTCTCTTCCGTTTGAAGGTTCAGCTAATGGTTGATAAGCTGGATTGAGGAACCAGGGAGACTGCCTCTTTCTCCTCTTCTGAGTACCTGGCTGGGCTTCCAACAGGAAAACCCAGACTCTGGCCCAGAAAACCAGGGCACAACCCAGCTTGAGGGTGCACTCACGGCCTGAACTGGCCAATCCCTTCCCAGTCCTATCATGGTCTCATGAGCTACTGTGTAGATGAAATGGGACATCTGTACAAATTGCTCAGCAACCAATCAACAAAATAGCTAGTACATATCATTAACATATATGTAATACATAAGCAGCTTTTTACAAACCAGGGAGTCTGATGCAGATGTCAAGACACTCTTTCTCTGGTCTATTTATTTTATAAGTTCCTGCTTTAGTCCCTGGGTTTTCATAGAACTATTTTTTTGTTTGTTTGTTTAGATTTATTTATTTATTATGTATATAGTGTTCTGTCTGTTTGTATGCTTGCTGGCCAGAAGAGGGGGCCAGATCTCATTACAGATGGTTGTGAGCCACCATGTGGTTGCTGGGAATTGAACTCAGGACCTCTGGATGAGCAGTCAGTGCTCTTAACCTCTGAGCCATCTCTCCAGCCCTCATCGAACTATTCTTTAGCAAAATTTAAAGTAGCTCCTGTAACAGTATGCATGGATTGTTACAGAAAGATCCAGGGATGAATAACGGAGCCACCCAGCTAATGACGAGAGCACACTTGCTACTGGTAAGACAACTGGGTGCCTAAGGGAAGGAGAAAGGAGCTCTACCCAGGATGCCTGGGGCCACAGCCTGGCAAAGATGGTGGCCGGGAGGTTCCGCAGTGGCCAGCCTCCTCCTGGTAGAGGGACCTCTGATGATCCCAGAGCAGAGCAAGGATAGAAGCCCCTGGTCTCTCGACCTCCCACTGGTACTGCGACCTCTCAGCCTGTCATCCCCCTGTCTGGGCACCCTGGGCTGTCACTGATGCTTGCGCTGCAGTGGACACACTGCCACCCGTTGCCATGGAGTCTCCTTCCTCACAACCGTGTACTAGACATCCATTAACCCGTTTACCAGCCTTCACCTCACTCTCCTACGTGTCTACGGGGACCACAGCCGTGTCTAAGACTGTTTTCTCCTACAGGAGCCGCCCCGATCACCTACCCCCTGTGCCAGACAGCAGATGGGTCTGTCCCACCAGCCAAGTGCTCGCTGTCGCACGTATAATCCTCATCTCTCAGGTGTGTTTTCTATTTTTCATCAGATTAACTGCCAACATCTGTACTGTGCGGGTTACAGTTGAATTTCTGTCTGCATCTGCAGGCTGACAGCAGCATCTGCACACGGCAACCATCAGCTCCTCCTGCTTTTAACTACTTTAACTACTGCCTTTGCGGCGGGGCTGCAGAGTTTCCCACAGTGCTCTTGGCCACCCACCGCCTCACTCCTGCCTGGACCCGAGTGCTTGGATGTACACATTCTGTGCAGGCAGGCATGGGGAGAACTAACAGAAATGCATATAGGTTGGCCCCTTACCAGCCCCCATATGAAGAACCAGACTAGAGCCCTCCTCGCTCACTGCGCCGACAGCACGGTCGCCTGATGATGGCGCTAGGTAGGGCTTTCTCCGTCAGGAAAACCCTTCACACATCTGTCCAGGCTTCACTCTGGGTCATTAAGAGTCAACCAAATGAAGTCATTCACAGGTTAACACCACGTCAGTCCCTGAGCAAGCTTTGTTTTCATACTTATAGGATACTTGAGTGTGGGGACTGGAGAGGCGGCCCACTGGTAAGAATGCCAACACTGATCTTCCAGAGGACTGTGGTGTGGTTGCCTGCTCTCACATCAGGTGGCTCACCACTGCCTGCTACTCCAGGATCTGGCGCCCTCTTCTGGCCATTCGAGGTACTCACAAGCATGGCACACACACACACACACACACACACACACACACACACACACACACACACACACACACGTCTTTTAAGGCAGAAGATATATAAATGCATGCCCATATCTGCACACGCACACCTCACTTTCACAAGCAGGGCCGTCTCGACCTGTGTGCCGGGCACAGATGTACAGACTATGGAAACACATAATAGCATTGTGTCAGCGGAACTTGCCGTATCTTTCTTTCTGTATTTTCACAAAGCCTAAGCCTTAAACATAAAACCTAAAACAAAGCCAGCCTTTAACAAAATGAACTAAGTAACTCCTTCCGATCATTTATGATACATTTTCTCTTAACTCTGATCCCATGGCACAATTAATATCACTACAGCAATCTTGGTTCTAATGAAATGTGTAATAAAGGTAGAAATTTTAGGCAGGGCCCACGCCATTTTGCTGATTTTAGTGAGGCTCTAACTACTGAGTACTTGGTGTGAGAACCCAATGGAGATGGCAGCAAATGCTTAGAGCTCTTTTTCCTCCTGTGGTTTCAGAGCGAAACCTCCAGACTAAACATAATTACCCGTATGACGTAACCCAAAGTATCTCTCAAAACAATAAATAAAACACAGAACTCGAAAGATAAGATACCTACCACCTCAGATAGCTGAGCGCTCTCAGCGGATAGCGCAGGCTCCGGGAGAACAGGAGGAGGACCATGATGGCGTAGGCAAACTGAGGCACGGCTGCCCCCATGTAGAGCAGGACCAGGGAGAGGAACCGCAGTGTCCACATCAGAAGGCCTCTGCTCCACTCACTGGTGAGAGGCCCGTGCCAGTAGCAGGCGCCAAAGCTACAAAGCCCAACAACCAGGAAATAGCCTGGAGACACAGAAGAAGGGCGAGCATTGAAACGTGAACTTGAGAACTGGTGTGGAAATCTGGCAGAGCCTTGACTGAAAAATAACATCTATCAGAGAACCTTAATTTGAAAAAAATATAAAAAAATTAAATTTCCTTTTCCTAATGAAGGCCTGTCGGGCTGGAATGCTCATCAATCCTTGTATGTGAGCTCACAGGCTGACTCTAATGATGTTTTATGATTATCGGTCTGGCTGCATCCACGTGCATGTGGTACCCACAAGGCCAGGAAGTGGATGAAGGCAGTTTTAAGCTAACCAATCCAGTGCTGGGAACAAACCCAAGGCCTCTGGGAGAGCAGCAAGCCCTCCAGACCACTGAGTGGGCGTTCTAGCCCAACAGGCCAACTTGTAATAATTTAAGATACATAGTGATAAATAAGATAATATACAGTCATATCTTTTTTAAGCCCAGTGTCCTATCGTGGTTGCTATGGTAGAAAGTGAGACAGTGGATTCCACACATTGCTATAACCCTTATTTTTCATTTTTCTCCGCACTAAAAGAGAACGTCATTTTACAGAGGGGCGATCCGGCAGCCACCCTTGGCTAGCCACACTCAGTCCATCGTTGCCAACGGGGTGACACCCGAGGAGTGCCATCAGAAGGGACATGCACTGCACGCTTCGTCTAATGAGTCCTGCCACAAGCGCTACTTTGTTTCTCAACAAACCTTCAGATCAGTTTCTTATTCGCAGTAGATGCGGAGGAGAAATAAACGGGCTAAATGATGCCCCAAAATGGGCGCCACAAACATCCAGAGACTGGACCTTGCACAGGCTGCCTGGCGTGGCTTCTCCATCACACCCATGATGAAGGGAGCCATGAGGGATGGAGAGAGTTATCAGGCCTAACGGGTTCAGCGCCATGTCCAGGCTAAACTTCCAGGCTGCAAGGGCAACTCAGATCTTAATACGACCTGGGCAATAGGTGATTCTATGCAGTTATGAATCTTTAGCATTTACTAGTGAGGCTAAGGTTATAACTCAGTGGTACACAGACGGTGAGTATACATGCCACCCAGGTACAATCCCTAGCGCTAACAACAGCAATTAATATTGGTCATATAGAAAATGCTCTTGCTTTTTCGAGACACAGAGTAAAGAACTTAGAGGAATATTTCATGTTAGGAGTAAATTATAAATAATTTAATATAATTGGAAAGGAGGCTAAAAATAAAGTGTTTAAGAATGAATCGCTTTTGCTTTAGCAACACTGTCTTCGTACGTGAAACCTGATATTAATGGGGCTCCAATCCCCATTATTTCCTAACAAAATCGAAGAGTTTTTGTACCACAAAGCAAGGGGATTAAATGGGAATCCTGCTTTCTGTTTCTGAAAAGCCAAGCTTTCATTGGCTACGAGAGAGAGAGAGAGAGAGAGAGAGAGAGAGAGAGAGAGAGAAACTGGGAGGCAACGAGGAAGCCCCTCGTGCAGTGTTCACACCAGAGCCTGGATGTGGCTGAGCTCGGCCATGGTCCTGGAGCGTTTTCACTCATCCCATGAATTATGTAAAAAACTAAGGTTATAGAGGAAAAGAGTTCAAAATAAGATACAAATGAACTAAAACACCAACTATGACAATACGATAAAGTGTTATTTTTAATTGCTCCTCTCCTTAAATCCTACGAAAACTGAAACGGATGGAGGCGTGTGGGACGTCCTCCGCTGGCACTTCCAGAGCTAGCTGACGACAGAGGGCCCTTCTGTGCCGTTACCTACCTAATACGTACAGTCTGTTCAGCCTCTTCAGGTCTTCCGTCAGCTGGCACCCGACATAAACTGAAGCAAACCAACAAGCAATCATTAGCGCCCCAAACGTGCTATACTGTGTGTGGAAGAAAACAGCGACACGGTATATACATATATATATATATATACTGGTTCATTCACTCTCACAAAAATAGAAGCAAACCAATTCTCTGTTCTAGAAATGTCTAGGTCAAGTCAAAGCGAGGACTTCTCTAATCTTTCTGAGTCTCGCTGTTTGGGGCATGGTTCCTCTCACGTAAGAGCTTAAGGGCATGCAGACTTGGGCCCCACTGCTGGAGCAGAAGCTACATTTTAATAAGCCCCCACCCCAAGCTGGCTAGCATGTGCGTTAAAGTCGGAGAGCCCAACTGAAAAATATAAAATGCTGGCATTTGGAGCTTTAACCAAAGCCGCCGCAGAATTGCGATCATAAACTACTATTAATTTATTCTTTGGGGCACTGTTTTATAAAAGGTGTAGAGGAGAAACAAGAAAAACAACAGATGTAGCACCACTATTACATGATGCCCCAGAGACTCAGGGTTATTCTCCCAAGATACAGTTCATAAAAGGGTACAAAAATATCACACCAAACGATATAATCCTGTATCTCACTAATAAACACAAACCGTCCTTTCAGAAGCAGACAGACTTTAGGTCCGCGTACGCAGCAGAGGAGCACACCTGAATTAGGATGTGTCACAATGGGAGTTAACTTTTATTCACTTTTCAGTATCTGTAAAAGCTTGGATCCCACTTTCTACTCATTCCTGTGTAAGATACCTACCTACCTTTGGAATGTGTCTCTTAGCCATCAGAAGGACAAAGACTAGGGTCATGAGCACACCTAACACAGTACCCGAAGAGTAATAGAAAACAGGGCTTCTGTCAAGACAGAGAAAAAAGTCACATCAACAACAAGCGCACCTGCAGTTAAAAAAATAAAAAACCTGAAAAAAAGATCATAATGCTCAATGTGGCAATAGTAGTCGGGAAGGCATATTTAGAAAGGAAAACTAATCACGTTCCACACATTTTAAATTGAAATCAGTACTTGAAAGTTTCAGTCAATAGACTGTCGTTAAATGTCTGAGTTGCCGTCTGTATTCAGAATGTGATCCAAAAATGCATGCACCTGTCACACAGCAAGACGTGACTGAGAGCTTCATACAAATCCCCAGATACCCATGGATAAATCTTACAGAGGAGGAACCCGAGATACCAAGAAGCTAAAGGGCTTTTCCGAGTGTGGGGGCTGCTGGATGACTCAGGACGGCAGCCCTGCTCATCAGCATCTCTTCCCGCTGCAGGTCCATCACCCGGTCAGAAAAGCTGGCTGACAACACCGCACACACCAGACCACACCCTCGGGACAAGCTTAGAAGTGAACAAGGCTGAGAACGACGGAGATTACAGGTACGAAGCAGGCCGGGCAGGGTAAGAAGTAAACACTGGCGAGAGAGTGGCTTTTATAGGAAAGTTACAAGAAACAAACAGCAGGGCAACATGCATCCAGGGAGCAAGTATCTGTCCCGTCCAATATCCCGGGAAAGGCAGCAGGTCCCCAGCAGCGAGAACCTGAGCACGAACCTCGGCATTCACGAGAACGATTCGAGGGATGCTGCACGCGTGTTCTGTAATCAACAACACAGGAAGAGTCGCACCAAGTTCACAGACGTAAACTAATGTACGCAAGCGCGCTCTGCACCATGCGCGTATCTCCAAAGATTCTACGCTGCTTCGGCCCTGTCGTTTGTGAATTCTGGAGGAGCCACAGACGCTCAGCACAGAGTCAGAAACAACGTATACGCCTTTGAATCAGAGCACTATGGGTATAAAAATGGGCACTTACCGGCTCAAGGTCTTTGCAGAAAAGAAGAGGAAAATGCCTGCCACAAATAGGAGGAGGAGCCTGAGATCCACATCTGGAAAATAAAAAGGCGCAAACAACACAGATATTTTGCGTCAGTCGCGGAGAGAACAGGAAAGTCAACTTACTGAGTGTCCAGTCAACTCTAATGACAACAGACTTACTGTTTCGGTCCACGCTCACTATGTAGGTCGACACCCTCCCAATGGGCCTCACGGAGAAGCATACGGTTTCTCCGTATGGACTGAAGACCATGATCAGTCCCTTAAGCTCCTCTGGTGCCCAAAAGTTATAAATCACGCATTTGACAAATGATAGGATGGTTTCCGGATGCTGGCAATTGCGACTTCCTGTGATATACACAAATCTGAGCAGGTCTCGACTGGCGACGGTCACCTACAAGACAGGAACGGGTCAGTCCAGGCGGAATCAAACCTTCCCCTTCGCCCAACACAGGAATGGCTGAGGGAAGAAGGCTCCACTGCAGGACAGAGATCTGGTCCTGGGCGACCACACACCCTGTGTTAGTTTACAGACGTCTTGGGGAGCAGACATTTTACCAGCCAGGACAGTGCACGGGGCGGTAGTCCTAGCACTTGGGACTCGGAGGCAACGGGTCACAAGGTTGAGTTCACGCTGAAGTTAGCAACATGGAGGTGCTAGGAACCTTGGGGTGCAAGTCTGAGTGACTGAAGTGGTCGGAGATGGGAGAATGGCAGACATCAGCTTTTGAGAGGGTTTTTATTATAGTGAGAAGTAGAGAAATGAGAAGAGCCATGGCGAAAGACGGGGACTTTGTAGGAGCCATGCAGCGGAGAAGGAAGTGCCCCTGGGCAGATGAGGGCGGGAACCACACATCTCTTCCACGGAGGGCATTTCGTCCCCATGCGCAGGGAGCAGAGCGTCTGCGCAGGAGCCAACAGGTGGGTATTGAGAAAAGAGCGAGCACACAGCCGTTCCTGATTCTTTCCATTTCTTTTCTTTTCCTACGCGACCTCCATCTTTATTTTTACATTTTTTTTAATTGAAAATATTTTTTCCTCGTCCTATATATTCCGATCATGGTTTCTCCTCAACCAGCTTCTCCCAGATCTTCCCAACCCATCCAAACCCACACCCTTTTTTTTTCTGATTAGAAAATAAACGGCCATCTAAAATAAATAAATAAGTAATGAAAAAACTCAAAACAAACAGAAAAAAGTACCCTAAGAAAGAGACCATGGAACACATATAGAGGCACACCTTCATACAAATCCCATAAAAACACAGAATCGGAAAACAGGATATATAAGCAAAAGACCTGTAATAATAATAATAATAATAATAATAATAATAGACCCTAGAAAAATTCATTGAGGTCATTTGTGTTGCCCATCTACTGCTGGACAAGGGGCCTACCCTTAAATGTGCTTTGTATAGCCAGAGGGACGCCACTGGAGAAAACTGACCCCTCCTGTCCACGGCTGTCAGCTGGAGAGCATCTCAGGTGGAGACAGGGGCTTGTGCATACTACCCCTCTCGGTGCTGGGACCCCGCCTGGCTCAGAGCCGTTTCCTTGGTGTTTTCAGCCCCTCTGGCTCTTACAATCTCTCCACTTCCTGTCCCTCGGAGGATATTTTTTTTTCCGTTTTTTTAATGAAGCAGAAGGGTCGTCAGTCAAGAATGAGACGGGAGGAGGCGTCGGAGTTGTGAAGCCGTTTGGAGAAAAGAGTTGAGTGAATGAACAGGGATGCGAGGAACGGATTACTGCAGCTTCTGCGTCCCAGAAGCTCCCGGGAAAAATGTACAAGATGCCGGGCATGGTGGCACCAGAAGCCGCATGAGCCTCAAACATCTTATTCTCTAGGGAGGGTACAAGCTGACATCATGTCCTGAGACGGGGCAGACTATCCCTCGGCCTACAGCACTCCTTCCCCAGCCAAGCCAGTCTTTCTGAATCGTCACATTCCCCGTGAGTGAGCTCATCACTTTTAATTACTGCCTCTTTGTGTCCTCAGGGCCGTGGTCCCCAACCTTCCCAGTTCTGCACCCCTTTAATACAATTCCCCGTCTGCCCCCCCTCCCCGAGTTAGCTTTCATCCTGATACATCAGCTATGAGTCATACAAAATATATCTTTACATCCCAAAGTGGTGCGTTTTAATCCTACATTCTTACGACATGATGTAAAAGTAGCCTAACCTGCACCGTCGACCACATGTATGTCCACTGTATTTGCTCTTGCTTGTAGCAGTAACAGTCTGGCGTAGATGTTTCAATGAAGTCTGCTTCCTTCAGAGATCTACATCTTGGAGCTGAAAGATAAAAAATAAACTTAGGGTTTCCTAAGTAATTGGTTTTGTTTTTTTTTTTTTAAGCGTTCAAAGGGAGGTTGTCATAGTTTGTAGTATTCTATGACCCAAAATTCTTCTACATGGTCATTAGAGACCTTCATTCTTCCCAGTCTAGCAAGGGTCTGTCTGAAGGAAACACAGCCAGAGTCAGCACTCTTAGGACACACGTGACCATCATACACGCGCAGAGAACAGCGTGTCTTTGGTCCAAGAGTTAAGGGAAGCGGAAGCCTCTTAGGAGAGAAATACGATCAGAAGACTCGAGAAAAAGTTGTAAGCGATAAGACAGTGACCCAGAGACCACCAACATGAGCGTCATCAGATGAGCGAGGTCACGGGGGCTCAGCTCAGGGGTGAGGAAGCAAGGAGAGAGTGAGCAGATGCAGGAGCCATCGGGACACCTCATCTGGAGGTAAGCAATGGCCACGTCTACATAAGGAATCCGTACTTCACCCTGAACGCAGAGGACAGAGGACTTCAGGTAAGTATCAAATGTGGCAGGAATTGGATGACGACATCAAAAAGGACTCCCCTCAACCGTCTAGTCCGTTTTGGGCAGGACAGTCACCAATTACCAAGCAGAGGCACCCACAACGGGAGGAGGCATCTATCATCTCTAGGCCCCGCAGCGAGGAGAGGACCCAATTTCTTAGGGCGTGAACTGAAGAGGAAGGAAGGACAGCAAGAGCTCTTGGGGAGAGAAATCGACACACTTTGGAGAGTCGGTGGATAAGGGAGAGGAAGACATGAAGGTTTCTGGATGGTGAGCTTCTACCCCGCACTTAGGGCTCTCAGAACAAGGGGAGATTAGTTCAGTTCTCGACAGACTGACATACAGTCAGTTCTCACCGGGCCTAAAGAAGATGGAGAGAGAGTTCTACAGCCAAGAAGATCTTTGGCTGGAGCCGAATAGAGGCATGTAAGGCTTAGAGTGTGCACAAATAACATTAATATAGCATTCAGCAATGTACTCGGAAGGGGCCAGGTCCTCTAACACCTGTGATAAATGCTACAAAAGAATTAAAAACAGGGCTCGCTTTCTGAGACCACTGCTGTGTATAAATTTGAACCAAGTTCTTTGGAGTCCAAGACACTGTGTCGAACAGGAAGTGCCTCTTGGGAATAGGAGACCGGAGCAGGGAATACTTGCGGCTACCCAGAGAAATAAGCCCTTTGCCCTATTCAAAGTACAGTTAAGGGAATCGGAAATGAAGCTGGAATAAACCCTTATGCCAAAGTTCAGTAAGGATGAGGTAACCATCGTTACTAGTGATCATTATACCCATTTAGAAAATCATGTTGAATCAACTCAACTCAATAGGCCTGCCTTGGCCTGGAATATCCTTCGTGGCAGGCGGAAGTGAGGATGGGCATAGTCTCACCTCCTAAAACAGCCGCACCAAAGAGACAGCTTGGTTATGTAACGACCCAGGACGTTCTACTGTGACGGATAACTCCTTTCATTGCTCCTCTGAGCACAGAGATGAAATCATCCACAGAGCCTGGGCTGGAAACCTAAGAATCTAGGTCAAGAGCCAGGTTCCAAAGCAGTAAGAGGACCCTTGGGAGACTCTGCTAAGCATAGGACACCAGCAGTTAACAATGTAGGGTATACGTAGACGTGAGACCCCAAAGGAGACAGCAGAACCTGTGCTGTGAACACGTGGGGCGGCCAAGGTGAAGGAATCTGTGGGTACAGCCGAGAGGCACACAGCTCAAGGCCAGGGGCAGCATGCCCAAAGGCACAGTCTCAGGACATCGAATGCCTGTTGTAGAAAAGGAGGTCAAAGAATGTGATGCAAAACTAGGAAATGCTCGAGCAGCTGTGAGAACACAGTGGCACACGTCGGGAGCCCTGCCAGTTGAGCCGGAGGACCGAACGGAAGGTCTCAGGCCCGGCCTTCCCACATCACACGCTCTCTACCTCCTGTGAGGTCTCTGGATGGGACCCAGAGCTAAATGGGGCAGCTGGGATGGAAAATTGTGTGCTATGAATCCTTGAGAAGGGATTCATTTACCCCTGGAGAAGAGCAAGTCCCAGCAGGGCAGGTGAGGTCCCAGCAGGGGAGCTGAAGGGCACGGGGTCCCAGGTTCACAACCCTAGCGTCCCAGAACTTCAGACAAATGCCCATTCTCCAGGTATGCTCTATGCTATGGGGATGGGAGGTGTGAGGGGGTTCTTAGAGATGCCGCCATTGGTTCTCCCTGTAACTCCTCTCCTAGGGAGCCCCATTATTTATGGGCTGAATTAACTTCACAGAAAACTTTGCATCCGTGGTCTGTAGAAGCTTGTCCTGTGAGGGCTGACCTTGTAAACAAAGGCTACCATCATGAAGGCTTTCCAATGGGCCCCAAGACTGTCTTCTTCTGTGGGACAATGGTCTTTTATCCTGTCACTTGTATTATTTTTAATAAAACACTGATTGGCCAGGCAGGAAGTAGAGGCGGGGCAATGAGAATTCTGGGAAGAGGGAAGTTTCAGTCTGCAGTCTTGACTCAGATGCAGAGGGCGCAAGATGTGATTGCCTCGCCGGAAAAAGGCACCAAGCCACGTGGCTAACACAGATAAGAATTACGGACTAATAGAAGTTATACGAGTAAATAAGAAGCCTGAGATGCTAGGCCAATCCGTTTATAATTAATGTAGGCCTCTGTGTGATTTCTTTGGGACTGAATGACGGTGGGAACCGGGCAGGACAGAAACCTCAGCCAACAGTCCTCTAAATGGCTGCACATCTGCTGCTCTTCCGAGCAAGATGGCGTGCGCGAATATAGCGCTGAAGCATGAATGCGGGTGCAAAGCTTCCGTTGTGCAAGCACCATTCATTTTGTACTGAAGATTACTCCGGTTGGTCCCCCTACTTCCAGAACTAAGCCCACGATTCCTCCACAACCTTTCTTCCAATAAAACATACAGGCCTTTTATAAATAAAGCGTCCCTCAGGGCCCATTACATCCTCGAATCACTTCTGCTAATACGGTGGAAACATCTACCCTCCTTCTGAAAGGCCCAGGTACCTCTACAGCCTCCTCTTCCTCAACCTCTCTCTCCTTGAGAACTCCAGCTCAACCAGCCCACAGACCCTCCTCAAAGTACCGGCTTAGTCCTGCCTCTGGTCTCCTTGCACCGCAACTTTCTTCCCCCAGACCCTGGCGGGGCTAACGCCTGTCGATAACTGTCATGTTTGCCCTGATGCCACCTTTTCCAGAAGGCCTTCTCTGAGCCACGGCACAACTGCGCTCAGCTACTGTCTGCCAAGCAACGACAGACTTCACCTCACACGGGCACATCTTATCTCACTCTCTATGGATTTACTGAATCCCACAGAGTTCAGGCTCTTGTGTGCATCAGTGTTGCAATCTGAGAGGATTAGAGGATTACCCGAGCAAGTGTAACCCGGCCAGCGAAAACAACCAACTTCCGTGAGGAACTGCCAGTACGAGAAGAGAAGCCCTGGGCATTCCCTGAAGACCTCGGGCACGCAGTGTCACTCCGTGGTCAGCCGGTGCCACGCCACCCACTCCAGAGCCCACGCAGCCAGGGAGCCAAGTGTGAAGTCACCAGTGTAACCTACATACAGGACAAGGCTGGCCACACTAAGAGCCTCCGGCTAAGGACCAGCTTTCTTGCTCCTCCTCAGATACTGGAGGCCAAGAAGTGGCAGGAATCTTGGTTCTGACACCAGCGTACGCTGTATAAGGAACTTCCTGGTTAGAACTTGTTCTGGATTTATCCTCAGCCTTCAGCAGATTAAGGAACATGCAGACGGAATTAATCGCATTCCCAAAGGCCTCACGCCGGGTTTATGTGAACCAATGAGACAGAGGTCTCATCGCTTTAAATACCATGAAGCTTGTTCTGTCCGGCTAATGGGGTGTGGGACTCATGGTCCTGCTGCTTCTGTGGTCTCACTTTCTACCGTCTCCGTTACCTTGGGTCGACACGCTCAAAAAAGAATTAGATCAAATTTCCAGAAATAAGCAATTGATAAGCTTTAGGCGGCTGTTGAGTAAATTGATAGGATTGTTGTGCTGTCATTGCCCTAATTGATGTGTCACGGCAGCGAGGGAGGAAAGACACTCAGGGAACTAGGAGCTCTGCGGTTTCATTCACCGACTGGGGTGTCAGAACGAGTCCCGGAGGGCAAGGGCACTCTGGGGTGCACACATAAGATGTGCACAGCCTCATGTCACCTGCGTGGTTACTAAGTCAAAAGCAAATGATTCCTCTCCTGCTTTTCCTGCTTATTAGCCTCCTTAATGTCCACGTGTGTTTAACTTGAAGAGTTTAGTCAGACATATGTCAAAAATCTCCAGTCAAATCGTTAGGAGCAGGTAGTACTGAAGCCTACTTATAGATGCTTCCAAAAATGAAAAACACAAACACTTTTCAAGCCCTAGCAGATGCTAAGCCACTTTCCATATTAAAACAATAATAATAATAGTTCACCAGCATTCCTCCGGGGACCTAGGACACCACGACCCCCTGACGACATCAAGAGAGAAACACAGCAGACACTTATGCATGCGGCATTCTCTGCATTAAACCTAGACTTGAGTCTTCCGGGATGGGGGATAAGCAGGAAAAAATGAAAACACAAAAAGTCAACAAACTGTCCTTGTGGGAGTTAAAATGCAACCAAATAGTCCCAGATGGAGTATGGATCTTCTTGGTATTTTTGGTGAACTCTCGTTTTTCAAAGGTGTGAGCTCCAGAAGTAACGACGTCTCTCTGGACTAACTCCCGCTTGTTGTTTTTGTTTGTTTGGTTGTTTGGTTTGTTTTTCGAGACAGAGTTTCTCTGTAGCTTTGGAGCCTGTCCTGGAACTAGCTCTTGTAGACCAGGCTGGCCTCGAACTCACAGAGATCCGCCTGCCTCTGCCTCCCAAATGCTGGGATTAAAGGCGTGCGCCACCACCATTTGTTGCTCTTAATTTGAATATAAATCTTGGTTTCTAGCCCTTCAGTGACAAGAGAAGAGGACAGAAATCAGCACATCCCAGCGCACGCATGGTCTGATCCTCACTTCAGGAGACATCTTCCCTGCCACACAAGAACTTCAAGCTGTGAATCTAAAATGGCCCCTTGTTAGAGGGAAGCCTGGGAGAACCATTTCTGGCCCCTCAGCTGAAGGACGGAAGTTTCTGTAGACCTGACCTATTGGTTTCAAACTAAGAGTCATGCTTGACTTGACGTTTCTCTTCCTCAGAGACAAGTGTCTCCTGTGACAAGTGTCTTCAAATAAGGCGACAGAAGGCTGGCCTCAGAGTGGCTGTCCCTCATGCCATGGCCGTGGGTATGTGCTCAAGGCAGGGTCTCAGAGCTGGGGAGGGCCTCGGGAACAATCAGAGGCAAGCCTCCTACACTCTGGACGGCTCCTACTTTTTGGCAGGCAGGACCACCAGTGTCCCACGACACCAGCTTCACTGGCTGAAGCTGCAGTTTTCCGTGTTCAACTGGGGTCTGAAAACACTGAATGGAAATCACTTCCAAACAATAATTTGTCAGTTCAAATAACTGTTCCCGCAGCATTTCATTATAACTGCATTCGTAGCAATTGATTTTCTCTTACTCTACTAGCTTTGTAATTAAACTTGAAGGCAAGTATGTATCTATAGGAGAAAACGTATATGTAAGGTTCAGTACTAGCTGAGGTTTCGGGCGGCCATTTGAGGTGCTTTTTTTCAAAACTACATTTCCTGTGGGTGGGAGCACATACTGCCTGGAGGTCTCATCCCGGGGTTCCTTGTAAAACCACAGCCTCGACAGTAGCGGCAGCCAACCAAGGGGCTCTCACAGTGTCACTGAACACTCTAGGACAGTGGTCACCTCCTACACACATTTAAAGACTCTCTGGAGTCGGGCCCGAAGTCGCCATTTTTCTCAGCTGCAGACCGAGGTTTTATCACCTCCTGGGCATCTTACACTTCCCACGCAGGAAAGTCCTGCTGTGTCTTTAACACAAGTGGGAACCGGTCGGCTAGGAAATACCCAATCTGTAAGCCAGGGGTGCCAGCCCTGAAAACCCTTGGCTTGGGAGGTCGAGGCAGGGCTGTTGCACACTCGAGGCCACCCTAGTCTACGGTAAAAATCTCAAGAACCACCGGGGACACAAGGCGCAGCAGGAGCTAGGAACCGCTTACTGAACACCCGTTAGCCACTGTCTCTGTCTTAGACACCCTACAGACTTTATCGGTGTGGGAATTTTATCTAGTTCAAAGTCCCACACTTGACAGCCCCTCTTGAGTCCACGGGTGGCTGATGCAACTAAGAATGCTAACGAGCAATCTTTTAAAAGGATGCACGAGCGGTTAAAACAAATGTTAAGTTCGTGGGGGAATTGCTGAGGTTGGCAGCTACAACTTTGTAAGCCAGGATCTTCAGCAACTCAAACAGTCCGGGCAGCTCCCAGCTGCTTCCTATGCACCGGGTTCAGGACTGGGGCATCCGCAGTATTTTGCATGTGACCAACCACCCAGGTCACAGCAGCCAATCGGGGACAGAATCCTGGTGTCACTCTGAAGCTTTTATCCTCCTCTAGTTTGGGGCTGCATGAGATTTGTGGAGACGGATAAAATAAGATTTCAGACAAGAGCGGGTGGCAAGGGGCCAGCTGCGCCGGTGCTCGGCAGTGTGTCCTGAACGAATTAAAACGTGAAGCATCCGGATGCTCGCACACAGGGGCGGGGACTGGCCGCGCCCACGCGTGACGCTGACGCCCAGAAGGGAGCCCCCCCCCCTGCCCGGAGCCAGGGTTACCTGTCATCACCGCCTCCTCCTCCTCCTCCTGCACCGCGCCCGCGGGCAGAGTGGCCAGGAGAGGCATCCAGAGCACCAGCCACCAGGGCCCGGGAGCCATCGCGGCCCGAGCAGCGGAAGTGGCGCAGCCGCCGCCGCGCGGGAAAGCGGAGGCCCGGACGGCGGGGGCGGGGCCGGCCGTGGTTCCCGCCCTCCCGCGGTCCGCGGTGCGGCGCCGCCGTGACCACCAGGGGGCGCTCGCCCGCCTCCCAGCTTCCTGACTCCGCGGCCTCTGGGAAATAAAACCCAGCAAATCCCACTTAAATAAAAGCCAGTTTCTTTTCGTTCCTTCCCTCCTCTCTCTTCCTTTTCTGAAAAAAAAAAAGCAACAACAAATTTGGAAATTTCGATGCTTAACTGCTGTATCTAAGCCCATGCATTTTTGTTTAATCTGTATATGTGGAAAGATTCTCAAACAAATGAAAAAAAAAAAAGCCTACATTGGATTTTGGCCATAGGGACTTTTGGTCTGAGAACCAATTTGCAGATTTGGAGCCGGTTTGCAGACCCAGAACCCCAGAATGAAGGTTCAACTAAGTTCCCCTGAGGAAGGACCTTGGTAAGATACCTGAGTTTTACAGTTCACCTTTTCCCAGTCCTTCCCTAAAAGGGAAGGGTTACTGTACACTGGGGGAAAGGAAACCATCAGACTTTTAGGGGTCTATTGGATAGTGGTTCTGAATTGATGCTGATTCCGGAAGATCCCAAGAAACATTGCGGCCATCCAGTTATCGGAGAGGCTTATGGAGGTCTGGTGTTAATGGAGTTTTGGCTCAAGTCCTACTCACAGGAGGTCCTGTGGTTACTTCTCAGTCCCAGAATGCTTAATCGAGCTAGCTCCACTTAGAAGTCGGTGGAGTTCTCTCTTATTGGTTCCCTGGCCTGTGGAGTGTGGGCTCTTATGGTTGGAGATCTAAATGAAAGCTTTTAGATTTGCCTCTGCCAGGGAACATAGTGAATGAGAAAAACAGTATCAAATCTCCGGAGGAAAGGGGTAGTTGAGGAAGGTAGTTACCGATATCCACTAAGGCCACATGACCAGTAGTAAGGATATAATCAATATGAGGTTTCTGCCATATTTTGTTAAGAATGGATTCGTGCAGATATTCATGTTCTCTTTCCTCCATTTCTTTACCATGTGATATAGTATCAGTTAAGAGAACATCGGTTGCCGGACGGTGGTGGCGCACGCCTTTAATCCCAGCACTCGGGAGGCAGCGCCTTTAATCCCAGCACTCGGGAGGCAGAGGCAGGCAGATCTCTGTGAGTTTGAGACCAGCCTGGTCTACAAGAGCTAGTTCCAGGACAGGCTCCAAAACCACAGAGAAACCCTGTCTCGAAAAACAACAACAACAAAAAAAAAAAGGGAGAGAGAGAGAGAGAGAGAAAGAGAGAGAGAGAGAGAACATCGGTTTATCATATTTAAGTTTGAGATACTAAAAAGAGGTCCCTCAAGGGACATTGCCACCTATTCTAAATGTATAACGTCTTTTGGGGTTGTAAAAGGCATAGTCGATTCATGTTAGATGTAGCTATGTTAAATGTGTAATGTGTTTATAGTTGTATGTAGGCTAGTCACGCCATGTTAGGTGCAATGAGGACCTGGTCATTGTTTTCATTTGAAAATCAATCATGGCATAGGAGATACGACTGTGTGTCAAATTCACAAGGGTGGGGGGGAGGGATTGTGATGGTTGTTCTTGGTTGTCAGCTTGACTACATCTGGGATTAACTGAAATCCAAGGGGCTAGGTCCATCTGGGAAGGATCTTTTCTTAATTGATTACTTGAAGCGGGAAAACCCACTTCTAATCCAGATCTGTTGAGATGAGGATATAAAGTATTAATTCAGATCTTTTGAGGTGGGAGGATCCACCTACAATCCGGGCCACACCTCCTGGCAGCCTATAGAAAGGACAAGGAAGAAGGGGGCTTGCTGTCTTTGGCCACTTGCTCTTACCTTGCTGGTAAGCTCAGTCCTTCAGTGGAATTAGAACCTAACGTCTTCTTGATTGCAGTGTATACCGACGACCAGCTGAGAAATCCAGTTTCAGCGACTGAGCAACTATTGGATTCTTCTGTTGGTGGACAGCCAGTGTGGACTAGCTGGACCACAGCCTGGAAGCCATTCTAATAAACACCCCCTTTCTTTGTCTTATCTTGTTTATTTCCTGTCAGTCTTGTTCCTTTAGAGAACCCCAGCCAATACACTAACCATTGGAGAATTACAGATAGAACTGCTTTGGGATTCCATCTTATCCCATCAAGAATGGCTGTCTTAAGAAAGGAAACACCAACGGATGCGGTGAAGATGCTGGTGAGGATGCTGGTGAGGATGCTGGTGAAGATGCTGGTGAGGATGCTGGTGAGGATGCTGGTGAGGATGCTGGTGAGGATGCTGGTGAAGATGCTGGTGAGGATGCTGGTAAGGTTGCCGGTGAGGATGCCGGTGAGGATGCCGGTGAAGATGCCGGTGAGGATGCTGGTGAGGATGCTGGTGAGGATGCTGGTGAAGATGCTGGTGAGGATGCTGGTGAGGATGCTGGTGAGGATGCTGGTGAGGATGCTGGTGAGGATGCTGGTGAGGATGCTGGTGAAGATGCTGGTGAGGATGCTGGTGAGGATGCTGGTGAGGATGCTGGTGAGGATGCTGGTGAGGATGCTGGTGAGGATGCTGGTGAAGATGCTGGTGAGGATGCTGGTGAGGATGCTGGTGAGGATGCTGGTGAGGATGCTGGTGAGGATGCTGGTGAAGATGCTGGTGAGGATGAGCCTTTACTCACTGCTCATTGCAGTCTAAACTGATGCAGCTGCCATGGGTATCAGTATGGAAGATCCTCAAAAGAAATTCTAAAGAGGGCTACCATATGGTCCAACTATACTGAGTCGAAGCCAGAGAAGCGCATCCGTGTTTATCTTTGCATTACTCACAATAACCAAAATACGAAACCCGTCTCAATGGCCGTCAGCAGATGACGACCGAAGGAATATTCATCAGAGATGAAGAATGAAATTATGATGGGGAAACGGAAGATTAGGATGCTCGGTGGATCAAGTCAGATGCAGAAAGACAACATGCTTTTTTTTCCTCTCATGAGCAGAATCTAGTTTAAAATTTTTACAAACATATACATGGCGTGAAGTAGCCAGTTGGACGATGAGACGGGAGAAGGAGGTGTGGAGGGTGAGGAGTGGAAGGAGCAAGAGATGGAACAGATGTGAGGTGAGAGCAGAAGGGAGAGTATTGGGGGAGATGGGTACAGAAAGAGGGGGGCGGGGAAATGAAGGAGTGTGCGGGGAAAGAAGAAAAATATAATTATATATATGAAAATATCCCACTGAAACTCATTTTTGTATGTTAATGAAAAAGTTTTAATTTAAAATTACAGCTAAAAAGAAAGTCAAAGATGTATAGTGTTAGTGTAAACCTCAGAGAAACAATGAAGACTTTTTAAGGAAATATAGATAGGGCTGGGAAGGCTTGGCGTGTCCAGTACTTATGGGAAATGGCTCAGTGGGTGCAGTACTTACACCATTCTGCCCAAATGTTCTCAATAGTGAATTTCATACTGAATACAGGCATTTATTTCATACCTGTATAGCATAGCAATGCTTCTGTAATAGAGTCCACAGCTTGGTCGGTCCTCAGTCCTTGGCACAACTGACTCCATAATGGAAGTACTACTCAGGCTGCAAAACTCAACATGTGGACAGTACCCCCTGCCAAAAGGAATATGAAGACCTAATCCAAGACCAAGCTACACACTGTAACATATATGTAGAGTACCTATGTCAGTCCCATGCAGGCTCCCTCGTTGGCGGTTCAGTCTCTGTGAGCTGCTGTGAGCCCAGGTTACTTGATTCTCTGTGTTGTCTTGTGTCTTTGACCCCTCTGGCTCCTACAATCTGTTCCCCCCTCTTCTACAGGATTCTCTGAGCTCCACCTAAAGTTCTGGTCATGGGTCTGTGTCTGCTTCTGTCATTTGCTGGACGAAGCCTCTCTGACAACAATAGGCCCCAATCTATGAGTATAGCAGACAATTGTTAGACATCATTACGTTGACATTTCCCCACTTCGGGTCATGTTTGATTCTATCCTGGATCTCTGGGTCATTCAGCCTGTGGGTCCTGGTGTGTCAGCTAATTCCAGGGGTGGGCTTACTATCCCGGCATGGGTTTTAGGCTAGACCAGGCATTGGTTGGCCGCTCCCTTACTCTCTAGGTCACCCAGCACATCCCATGGGTAGGACAGACTTTAGGTTGAAGGTATTGTGGCTGAGTTGGTTTTCCACTCCCTCTACATGCCTGATCACAGGAAACGGCCAGTTAGGCTATGTATAGGCAATTGCTAGGAGTCTTAGCTGGGGGTCATCCTTATAGATTCCTGGGAGATTCCCTCGCTGGCCCTGAAATGCCCCCTTCTTTCCAGTAGTCTCTTTCAGTACTCTCTCCTTCCACACACACCCAACCTAATTTCTCATTGCTGCACACCGCGCCCCCGTGTCTGCACTCTGTGCGCTGGCACCCAGTTCGCGAGCTTCGGGCAAGGGTGCTGGAGGTTAAAATACACAGACACACACAGACAGAGAGACAGAGACACGGGTCATCCTCGAATTCCCCATGAATGCGCCCTTTATTGTGTTCTGGGGCAGATTATATAGAGAGAGCCACGCCCCAGCCAAACCCACCAGAAACCACTCTCCTGCCATCAGGAACTCCTGAACGTCTCGTGCTCAGAGCAGCTGTAGGCACTCAGATCAGGGGATTACAAGAAGTTCAGGATCTGGGATCTCACTGATCCCAACACTCATGTTCCCAGTCTTGCCTGCCCTCAGCTCACTCACAAAATCTCTTTTGTTCCCCCTTCCCAGGGAGTTCTGTGCACCCCACCTTGAACCCCCTTTTGTTACCCAATCTCTTTGTGTCTGAGGATTATAGTCTAGCTATCTTTACTTTACAGCTGATATCCATGTATAAAGGAGAACACACCATGTTTGCCTTTCTGGGTCTGAGTTACCTCACTCGGGATGATTTTTCTTCTAGTTCCATCCGTTTACCTTCAAATTTCATGACATCATTGTTTTTAACAGCTGAGTGATATTCCATTGTGCAGATGTACCGTATTTTCTTTATCCATTCCTCAACTGAGGGGCACCTAGGTCGCTTCCAGGTTATGGCTATTACAAGTACAGTTGCTATGAACATAGTTGAGCAAATGTCCTTGTGGTATTTATTATGTACACAGTGTTCAGCCTGCATGCAAGAAGAGGGTATCAGATCTCATTATAGATGGTTGTGAGCTGTCATGTGACTGCTGGAAATTACACTCGGGACCTCTGGAAGGTCAGCCAATGCTCTTAAGCTCTGAGTCATCTCTCCCATTCCCTGATGCACTTCTAATGTTATTAATCACATTGCCCTATGGAGCTCACCTACTTGAAATTAAACGGACTCTTGCTGAATTCAGCAAAGTCTGTGAAATTAGGTAAGGAATAATAGTACTATTATCATTTCATACCTTTCAAAGTTTTCAGTCCTCTGGTGTGACTCACAGGCTCTGACCTACCGGTCATGTCTATCCTAATCTTGAAGGGACGTATTATTGGAGATATTTCTAGCTATCAAAACCAGAATTTGCAGCAAAGTATCTTAAACAAGGAAAATTACTCTGCCCCATGCTCTCAGTTCAAAGCAAACGGACTTTTTTGTTGTTTTGTTTTGTTTTTCGAGACAGGCTTTCTCTGTAGTTTTGCATCCTATCCTGGAACTAGCTCTTGTAGACCAGGATGGCCTCGAACTTACAAAGAGATCCACCTGTCTCTGCCTCCCGAGTGCTGGGATTAAAGGTGTGCACCATCACTGCCCGGCTGCAAACTGACCTTTTCACTTTAAGTACAGTGTTTTAGGACAGGCTGTTTCCAGCTTTGTCCCCTACCACTATGAGTCTGTTGGACATTTTATTTAAGATTTTTCTGCACATAATAGCAAAAAGATTTTCATGGAGGACGAAACTGGGTTATCACACAGTTGTGGCCAGATGTGGGAGGGCTGGACTATCCCCCTTATTCTCATGAATAAGAAACTTTCATCTTGATCTAAGCAGGCTTCCTTTGCTATTCCCATTTTCAAACTACCAGCCCTCATTCTTTCAAGCAGTTATCAAGGTGGTCACTAGGCACACCGTGGCAAGTAATTTCACAGGAGACAAAAGCTGGAGAGTAGAAGACAGGGGAGGTCACTATGCTGATTTTTTTTTTTTTTGAGAGCTCCCAAAACTTTGCACAAATGTGAGAGAAACAGTCATCTAAACTCTCCTGGTGTTCGCAGATCGGTTGTATTCGTCTCTTACAAATGCATTTTCTATTTTCAAATTTACAAATTGAATCGAGGCTGGAGCTGCCGCTACCTCAGTTATTTCCCTTCAACCGATCTGTTTCCGTCCGCCGGCAGCACAACTTTATCGTTAATCATTCCACATTATAGGAAGCCGATGTTTGAGATGCTGACCATGAAGAGAAGAAAAACAAACCAAGGAGGGGAGGTTATAAAGAGGAAAGTAAGCGAAAAAGTAGATTTTGTTGAGGTAAGAAAGGAAGAAAGAAAGGAAGGAAGGAAGGGAAAGAAAGAAAGAAAGACAAAAAGAAAGAAAGAAAGAAAGAAAGAAAGAAAGAAAGAAAGAAAGAAAGAGAAAGAAGAAAGGAAGGGGGAGACAGAGAGAGAGGGAAGGAAAACTAAAGAGAGAGATAGGGTGTATGGAACAGTGACTAATTTGGATTGTCTAATGTGAGTGTATTCTGCTAACTAGGTCACTTGCCACTTGAAATGATATCGGCAATACGCCATTGAGAGGCAGAGGAAGGAGCAAGGAAGCAGGCATTCTGCGTGTTAGAATCTGTCCCTCCTAACCTCGGGGCAGGTGTGTCCCCGTGGAAACACATGCTCACACAGTTCACGGCAGGATTCCAATGGCACTCCTTTTTTTGTTTGTTTTTTTTCTTTAGCCCACACTCAAAGATAATTTGCCTAAGAAGCTATCTAAATATTTAAGACTATTTTTTTCCCCAGCAACAATTAGCATCAAGCTTATAAAAGGTCAAGGAATTGTCTGTTTTGCTTTGAGACAGGGTCGCCTGGCTATCACCTAGGCGAATTAGAAACTCAAAACTCTCCTGCATAAACCTTCCAAGTCCTGGTGTCTGTCTGTCTGTCTGTCTGTCTGACTGCTGGCTAGTTGGATCTTGTGTGTTTGTGAGTGGCTCAGGACACAGAACCAAGGCCTTTGTGGAGGGCAGGCAAGTGTCTGCAACTGAGCTCTAACCCTAAAAAGGAGACTTTTATGTCCTGAGTTTCAAAAGTACTAGAACTTGCAAGTCACGGGATCTTTATAAAGATTTATTCCTGTGTATAAAAGTTAAGGTCACATGAGAGCAAAGAGGTCGCGTATGTCAGAATCGCTTTAGGATTTTGAGGTATGCTTTCTGCCTTCAATTGTTCCCTGTGGTCCTTTATTTCCTTAGGTTTTCTCCCTTTCTATCCTGTGCAGAGCCCGGATTGCAAGGACCTTGTACCGGATGCCAGGCAAGCACTCTGCCCCTGAGCTACAGCCCAGCCCCGCTCACTACTTTCTGTCTTGGCCATACGGGTGGGAGAGTCCTGTTGAACATTCCCCGTTGTTGGGACAATCATCATTTTTGCTAAACAGATTTTGATTCCTTTTCATTTTTATATCTAAGGTGAAATCAGTAGGTTTCAAAGCCATGCAAAACAAATGTAAACTCCAAGGAGCAGAATATGGCAGTCACACTTGCTGTGAACAATGGCATCGAGAAACAGGCGTTTCCGGCTCTTCTGGACGCCCCACAAATTCCCTGAGCTGAGTGGCAAGCCTTTCCTCACTCCGCAAGCGTGGTAGGCTCCCGATGAAATTAGACATCTCCTCTGGGCATTTCTTCGGAATTGATTGACCCCAGTCCGTCCATAAACACTGCATTTGTGCGCTAAACATTCGTACGGCTTACGAGCACCCCACGTTCTATACTCGCCTTTCCACTATTCCCTTTGCTTTACCTTTTTTTTTTAATTGAAAAAAAAAAGAAATTCCCGCCACCTCCCAGCCTCCCATTTCCCTCCCCCTCCTCCTACTCTTCTCCTCCTCCCCCCACTTCTCTCCCCCTCCCTCTCCAGTTCGAAGAGCAGTCAGGGTTCCCTGCCCTGTGGAAAGTCCAAGGTCCTCCCCCCCTCCGTCCATATCTAGGAAGGTGAACATCCAAACTGGCTAGGCTCCCACAAAGCCAGCACATGAAGTAGGATCAAAACCCCGTGCCATTGTCTTTGGCTTCTCATCAGCCCTCATTGTCTGCCATGTTCAAAGAGTCCGGTTTTATCCCATGCTTTTTCAGTCACAGTCTAGCTGGCCTTGGTGAGCTCCCAATAGATCAGCCCCACTGTCTCAGTGGGTGGGTGCACCCCTCGTGGTCCTGACTTCCTTGCTCATGTTCTTCCTCCTTCTGTTCCTCACTGGGACCTTGGGAGCTCAGTCCGATGCTCAGGAAATTCGGGATCAACCTACCCCTGGACCCAGCAATACCACTCTTGGGAATATACCCAAGAGATACCCTATCATATGACAAGAGCATTTGTTCAACTATGTTCATAGCAGCATTATTTGTTATAGCCAGAACCTGGAAACAACCTAGATGTCCTTCAATAGAAGAAAGGATGAAGAAAGTGTGGAATATATACACATTAGAGTACTACTCAGTGGTAAAAAACAATGACTTCTCGAATTTTGCATGCAAATGGATGGAAATAGAAAACACTATCCTGAGTGAGGTATCCCAGACTCAAAAAGAGGAACATAGGATGTACTCACTCATAATTGGTTTCTAGCCACAAATAATGGTCATTGAGCCTATAATCTGTGATCCTAAAGAAGCTAAATAAGAAGGTGAACCCAAAGAAAAACATATAGTTGTTATCCTGCGTATGGGAAGTAGACAAGATTGCCGGGCAAAAAATTGGGAACTTGGGCGTGGGGTGGGACAGGGGTAAGGGGAGATGGGGAGAGAAAAGTAAGAAGGGGAGAATGGGGGGAACTTGGGGAAACGGGATGATTGGGAGAAAGGAAGGTTGGATAGAGGAGCAGGGAATCACATAACTTAATTAAGGGAGCCATCCTAGGGTTGGCAAGAGACTTGAACCTAGAGGGGCTCCCAGGTGCCCAGGGCGATGTCCCCAGTTAGCTCCTTGTGCAGCTGAGGATAGGGAACCTGAAATGACCCTATCCTATAGCCATACTGATGAATATCTTGCTTTACCTTTTGAAGATCTTGCAGCCACCAGATGCGCAGCTTCCTGGCAATTGAATCCTGTCTTCCTGGGGCAGGCTCCAGTTGCCTTCCCGCTAACTGGAGGTTGGGGTCCCCATCAGACTAGGGTTTCCCTCCTTGAAAACTGCAAGGGAAGTATTATGTAAGTCCCTTGTCTGGTTGTTCTATGGAATGCTTAACAAAGCGATTTTAAAACGGAAAAGTTGATTGGGCTCATGGCTCTCTGGGTACAGTCCAACATGGCAGGGAGGTGTGGAGGCAGGAGGCTACCTATCACAAGTTGGCATCTACAATCAGGAAGCAGAGAGAGGTGAATGCTGGGGCTCACCTCACTTTCTTGACTTTATTTAGTCTGAGACCTTAGATAATTGGCACTACCAAGATTTGGGGTGGCGATGTCTTCCCACTTCAGCTAACCTGATCTTGTTTCCTTGATGACTTTAAGTCCCATCAAGGGGACAATCAAGATGAACCCTCAAAGCGTCCTTTGATCAGGAGACAACTGCACCAGCCCAACCTTCTTTCTGCAATCCATTAATTTCCTGGGGGATTGCAAAATAGTGCTATTAAAATTCCAGTCACTTTGGCTGAAAACATTCTGTAAAGAGACGCGTCTCTTTGTCTACTACTTGACTACCTGGTGATACAGTTCAAAGCACAATGCTGCCTTTCCTATCCATGCTAATTTTCAGGTAGTGAAATTTCTCCACAGAAGCAGAACAATACTTTGTTTCTTAAAATCATAACTACAGCTTATTTCTGAAGTTGTCAGTCAATAACAGCTTCCTCTTAAAACTCTAATGCCCCTTCTTTGGACCTTAGGGCTATTTTTGAGTAACAGCTTCCTCTTAAAACTCTAATGCCCCTTCTTTGGACCTTAGGGCTATTTTTGAGTTGGTTTCTAGTCCCTTTTGGCATGGCTTAGTAACTTTTGCTAGATTCTTTGATATCAGGTGTTTTAAGTTTGTTATATACTTCATGCCTCAGACATGTATCGAGTCTGTTGTTTTTTTTCCCCAAAAGACCTGCTTTCTGTAGTAAGAACTATTAATATAATTCCAAGCCCACAGTCCAGATGTTAAATTTTAGCATTGCTAGGTTGGTTAGTTGTTGTAGATAAAATTTTACAAGTGAAAATGATCAGATTCATATTTCTAGTTAAAATTTAGGACTGTGTATGGTGTTTGTTTTCATTTTTTTTTTTTTACTGTTCTTTTCAAATCTGAATCTCTTTGCCTTCCAACGAAGCTTCCCGCTTAAATGGTACATCATAGATAGTACTTTAACCAGTTTGGATTATGATAACAACATGCTCTAACATGATTAGATTATAATCAATTAAAATTTACTTTTCATACTTCTGGAAGGAGACAAGTTCAAGAAGGCTGTGGCCAGTCGTTTGGGCATATGGCAAGGGTCCATCTGTTTGCTCCCAGAAGACCTTCTGTGCCCTCCTGTGGTAGAAGGGTGAACCAGGCTCCCTGGGCTCCTCTAACGAGGGCACTACTCCTACTGAGCACTCTCCTATCAGGCCACGACCACAGTGGTGCTGCGTGAGGACCTTTTGTATAGGTTCCTAGGTCAGCATACAAATTTGGTGGAAACACAGACATAGTAGATGGAATAGCTCACGATTCATTTACTTTATGGCACATTATTCATACCAAAAGATCAGAATAACAATACAAAAATGCCCTTCACTGGCCCATGGGCATTGTTATCTTGTCTGGGATGCCCATAACAATGTCCCCTATCATGATCACTTTTGATTTTGACTAGTATTGATCCTTCAGGTAAACTTGATCATTTTACCATATCAACCAGCCACCGCATTGAGGTCTTTCTGATCATCTTCAATCCCTGAAATGCCTCCCCTAATCAATTCTTCATGAAGAACTAATAAGAACAATATCCTCCACTCTTTTAAATATTAATATGAGTATTGATCTGTCTTGTTGGCTCACATTTTAGTCCTTGGCTCTCTTAGCTATGTTCTTCCATTTTCTTCTAAAATATTGTCAAATCTGATGATAATTTAGTTTTCTAACCCTTCTAAATTACTTGCTGACTCCCAACAGAATACTTTCTTTTTCTGTAAAGCTTACTCATTTTCCTGTCAGTCTCTTCCGCTTTAGCTTTGTAATCCTCTTGCCTCAGAATCCCGAGCGCTAGGTTTTAAAGTGTGTCACCACGTCTGGCTCTGGAATGAAATTTTGGTGTTTGCTGTTCTGGGTCAATAGTCTCTGCTATTTGCTATTTTTCAACATGTGGATTCATATTTATTTTTCCTTAAGGAAAGTTTTTAAATATAGATTATATATATTTTTGGTGTCTGCGTTGTCCCTTTTGCCTATCTTCACTGGTGACATCAATTATCTATGGGTGACTTTTACTTATTTCATTTCTCCTCATTCAATTTTTGGAAATTTGAAACTGGCCTCCTTATGCCCTATATTTCTCTGAAGCCAGAATCTGTATTATTTTGTGTGTTGTCATCTTTCTTCTGGTTCGGGTTCATTTCTGAAATGACTTTTCTTCTATTTCTAATTATCTCCTAGCTCCGTCATTTATCACTGAGTTTCTGAATTTCATATTAATGTCACCACAGTGTGAATTCTCTTCTTAATGCATCTGAGCTTATACTGAATTAGAAAATTAAGGTTTGATTTGTTCTGTGGACACGGCGTCCTGGTATATGATGGGTTATTTGGCACTTCTTTTCCCTGCAGCAAGAAACGAACAGGTAACTGGACAGGAGGAATGGCGCTCAAGGAGGCAGAAGAAACAAGATACACGACTGTTGAGTGACTGTTGAGTGTCTGAGCGCTAACTGAAGCTAAGAGCGCTGGGGCAGAGTGCAGAGAGGGGGGCCAGAGGCCCAGGAAAGAATACTTAAGCAGCTCTGCCTCAGAGAGGAGAGGGGGCAGATAAAGAGAAGCCCACAACAGAAACTGAGAGGCACAGCAGGTACCCACAGCGAGCTCACCCACAGTGAGCACCACAGAAGCCACAAGGGGAACTTCCCAGGGAGGGAACACTGAAGAAGGCCTGGTAAGAGGATTCAGCGGGCAGGAAGTTATGACGAACTAGGAGTTAGTTACAAAGGGAAGAAGGGTGGCTTAGAGAGCAATCGCCGGGCAAGGGGACACCTTCGGGTGAAGAGGAGGGTGATGGGTCCGAGAAGACAAGGCCTGCCGTTTCCATGGAGGGGGCTGGCGCACAGGAAACCTGCAGTTTTATAGAATTGTGTTCTGCGATTCAGCACTAGTCTGTGACCGCTCAGTGAAGGGTGTTGACTCAGGACACCAAACGGAAAGCCTCCTGTTCTCCCAGACACACATATACGGGACAAGATGAGGAGGCAGCTCAGTCGATCGCTGACTCCCAGAGTCTTTACCTACCAGTAGTTCCTGCGGTTACACCAGCAGAAACTACCTTGGGGGTCTGAGGGCAGCAGGCAGAGGCCACTCGCCACCTTAAGGGTCAGGCAGCCACTACCAGCTCACTCCTCTCAGTTCTTTATTAAGCTGCCTGTGCTCCCGCTTCACTAAGGCTCTCTGAACATCTTACCACCATCCTGTTTTCGTTGTGTTGAGCCCAATCTCAACCCATTCTTCTATTGGTTGCACCGTGACCGAGGCAACACTTGAAAGAACGAGTTTAGTTGGGTTGACAGTTTCAGAGGGTGACAGTCTGTGATGGGGGAGCAAGGCAGGCAGTTGGAGCAGCAGCTAAGAGCTCACTTCTCACAGGCAGGAAGCAGAGAGCTCAGGAAGCACAACTCAGGGCAGGAAGCTGGAGCAGTACAGGAGCTGAAGCAGAGGCCATGGAGGGATGCTGCTCACTGGCTTGCTCTCCCGGGCTTGCTCAGCCTGCTTTCTTATGACAGCCAGGATATACCTTCTTCCGTGTCAGGTCTGTACACTAACCCCTTCTCACAAAGAGCTGCGGGAAATTGCCAAGTCACCACACAGCCACGTGGCAGGCCAGCCAAACAGTGTGCAGCTGTCCGCCAGAGAGGGCAGTTCTGCTGTGGGAGACGGCTGCCGACCTTCTGGGCAGGGTCCAGTAATGGCATGGACTCTGGCCACGTGGACACCAAACTGTTGTGGTACAAGAGAGTACCACACTAGCCCAGAATGGAGTATAATGAAGGTTTATTTATTAGGAATAAACTTACAGAAAGAGGAGTGATCTGCAGTCCTCTGCGTGTGCTGGGAACGGGAACTGAACTCAGCAGCAAAGAGACCCGTGCACGCTTAAAATCTGCATTTACAGTACACGAGACCACGCCCAAAATGGGCCAGTATCTTAAAGGCTATTGGCTGAAGAAGGTCCCACAGCAAAACATCTGCCTTAAAAGATAGATTTTAAAAATAAAGGAGATGAGAGAGGCGAAAAGTCTGGGATAGGATTGGCTGAAAGAGAAGAGACAATCCCAACTTTCTTTTCTCTGTCTGGACACTGGGCTGGCAGCGAGCTCATCTGAAACAGCTCCAAGGGACAGAGGCCAGGCCAGCAGAGATAGGAGGAGTGTTCCTCAGCCAGGGTCTGCCCTATGAGGCTTCCTTGTCTGCCAACCAGGAAACTCAGGGACTCGGTGATTTCCCCGTACCTTCCTACCGGTCCACAGACTAGAACAGTGTTTCCTCTTCTGCACCCGGCTGCTTCAGCAGCTCACGTCTCCCTCCATCCACTCAGTTACTTAACTTCTGCCCCCAGGGTTCCCATGTCCCTCCTGCATCAGCAGGGTGCTGTGGATTAAGACCAACACCCTTGTGTGCGTCCGTCCGTGTTTGGGCTTGCGTTGTTGGCGTGGTAAGTCGGCACCTTCTGTAGCTCAGACCAGTGTCGAACTCCCTAAGAGCCGAGGCCAGCGGCGTTAACATGACCCACCTGCCTCTGCTTCCCCGGGGCTGGGATTACAGATGTGTACTTCCATGTCACGCCCAGGCGTGCTTCTGATTTATTGCTTGGTTCATCAAGCTGTGTAGACTCCTACTCCATGGCCAAGTCCTTCTGAGATCGCCGTATCTAAGTACATAGCAAGGAGGAGTTCATCGACACAGACTATGGCTCCCTGTCTGCTTCGTGTTCCCGTTCTCTTTCAGACTTGAGTGGGGTAGGATTTGAAATCCCCTGTCCAGCTAGAAGGGTAGCGCTCTCTTCCTGGGGTGTTAAAGTTCATTTTAGATGGAAATTCTAAGCACACCTTCCGTGTCCTACACGTGCGCAGAGGCGACTCTGAGGTCACTCTTACAAGAGGGGACAGGCAGAAAAAGGGCCCTGCCAAAGGTGTCGGAGTGTGCACACCAATTATCAGCCCGAAAAGCAAATCAAAACAACAGCCCCCCCCCCACAGGTCAGAAATAAATCATCATGTTAAACCTTTAGACCAACCATCTTGGTAAGCGCGCCTGAACAGCCGGGCTCTGTTTCAGCTTTGACACCCAACGTTCTAAGGCTTTTGAAAAATGCGTGGACTGTTTCCTTAAGATATTCGCATGCAAAGTTGCCAGAGCTGCTTTCTCCGCCCGCCCACACATACCTGCCCTCCGCAGGGCAGGCGGGCGGGCGCTGACTCAGCGCCCAGCCTCCTCCCACGCCTGCTGACTTAGTGACCCGCACCCACTTCCCACAAACCCACAGGCTCCTCTCCCTCACACAGGTACAAATATTCACACTCCCACTGCTCAGCAGACGTGTTTTTTTCCCCCTAATGACCATTATGTTTCTTTTTATTCACAAACAAGCCTGACACAGCACAATGGAGTTATTTATTCTCAAACTGGTTTTTCAAAACTCCCTCATATTCAAAATAGGATTTTTCTATTTTTGAAAGCACCAAAACGTATATACACTGAGTGTTGAACCTTTTTTTTTTTTTCAGGAAGAACAGATGCCCTAAGGTTCGTCCAAATTAAAATATTGTACTCATATTTTGCAGCAAAGGCTGCACTTACGAGACACGGGCTCAGTGAGTGGGTGGGGTGGGTATTTGCCATGGGGGTGTTTGAGCCACAGCTGGCATCTGCAGGCTGCCTGACAAGATTAATTGGCAACGAATTAAACCAGTACGGTCCAGAGCCAACACCCGAGAGGAGGACCAGCCCACTTGTAAAGCCCTGCCAAAGCCTCCGGATCGGTGGAGCGTGGGCTGGGGGAAGGTAGGGAGGCGAGTCTCTGCCGCCTTTGTGGTTTTAAGGCTAGTGGAAGGGCCTCCCCCATTCGCGGCAACGACTGTCTTCTTTCTTGCGTGTATGTATGATATCTGTGTGTCACGCCGTGGGTACATCTATGCCACATTGCATGTGCCAAGGTGAGGGGACAACCCCCAGCCTGTGTCACCTTCCACCCCCTTTTAAGTAGGGTCTCCTGTTTACAGCTGCTTAGGACAAGGTAGCCGGCTGCAGTTTCTTGGGGTAACCCCGTGACTGCCCCCTTCTTCCAAAAGGCACTTTCAGACTAAAGCGGTGAGCTTCTGCGTCAGCTTTGGGTGGGTCAGGAGGTCTGAACTTTGGTCCTCCCGGTTGTGTGGTGAGAGCTTTATCCTCTGAGCTGTCTCCCCAGCCCCCATGACAACTCTTTATCTTTCAGGGTTGATGTTACGTGCCACAGGGTGTGAGCTGTGAGCATAAGCCATACTAAACTATAACTCACCTCTTCTTTAAGAAGAGATATGAGCAAAATAGTGCATTCTAAGGAATGCAGAACTGATTTGTGTGTATATATTTTGCTCCATCCTTTGTAAGTGATGTGAATTCTTCGGGGTGGAGCAGAGGCCATTTTTCTTCCTCCTTTATCTCTAAGATTGGGGCATGTTTGACATACAGCATGCTGGTTGGGGAACTGGGAAGCGGTTTTTTAACCTGGTTGTTTCTCTCAGGCCTCAGCTCTAAGGCCAGTTTTAATCCCCCTTCTGTTGGCCTGTCTTGTACTTTTTGCTTTAAATTCCCACGAATTTGATCTGCTCTCATTTTATTTTAGCGCTTCTCTCTCTTGTATCAGCTTTAAACTTAAAAGTCTTCTTGGCTCCTTGGGACTTTTCAGACACAGGTCTGCCTGTTTAACTTTGTATTTTTATAAAACAAACAAACAAAGCTCCTCACATAAAAATCCCCACAGGAAAAGATGCAAAAGCAAAACTCAAGTGTCTCCTGTCATACTTCATAGCCACCGTGGTGATCTGACTGACCCCAAGTTCCAGCAAAGTATGGCAGAATGACCATGAGCATGCCCGTCCTCTCGCTGGGCCTGCGGAGGATCATGAGAAGATGCCACCCCTCAGTTAACCTGCTGTGGTCCATGTCTCCTGAGAGTTCCAATGCTGCCAGCTCAGTCATCAGTGTCGTCATTACAGAAAGCCGCAGAGACACTTGGTGGAGATCCGTGCAAGGTGATCCCGTCCTTGTTTGAGCTGAGGTCTTGGAAGGAATCTACCGTTCTCTTGGCATCGCGGTTCTCATGGGAGAGGTTGAAGGGAGACTTGGTCAAAGTCTTACATTGTGAGACCGACCTTGCTATCAGCTCTTGGGAGGCAAAGGCAGGCAGAGCACTGTGAGTTCGAGGCTAGCCTGGTCTACTTAGTGAGATTCTGTCATATGCGAGAGAGAAAGAGAGAGAGAGAGAGAGAGAGAGAGAGAGAGAGAGAGAGAGAGAACTAGCTTGACCCTTTTCAGCTATCTAACCTATCCTAACCATGTGCTCTTTCCTCTCACAGTTGCTTCTGCTGGAAGGCAACAGCAACCTAGCAAGTGGGCCATACCAGACTAGCACCATGCCCCAGAACTGACTCAACTGGTGACTTACCGCCCTTTAGGGGTCAAACAACCCTTTCACAGATACCCTAACATATCAAGTATTTGCATTATGACTCATACCAGTAACAGAATTATAGTTATGAAGTAGCAATAGAAATAACTTTATGGTTGGGGGGGTCACCCCAACATGAGGAACTGTGTTAAAGGGTCGCAGCATGAGGAAGGTTGAGAACCAATGCCTTCTGCATGTGTTATACTCAGGTGTTTTATGACACAGCAACAGAAAAATGGGCCAGCGTATTTGGTAGGAAAGAATAGAGGAAGGTTAACAGTTCTACTGGGAATGAGAAGCCTAGGTGTTCCTAAGACAGCTGAAGCGTAGGTATGAATAAGACAGCTGAAGTCTAGGTGTGAGTAAGACATTTCCCTGAAAAGGAACTGAGGTCAGTTAGCATTAGTCCTTTTGACATAGAGGGTTCAAGGCACAGATTTAAAGTGTGAGACAAATTGAAAGCCTGTGTTGGATCCAGCAACCACTTTTATGGCCCAAACACAGACGATCAATAGCCACACAGCCACCTGGGATACAGAGGTTTATTCAGAGGACACCATAGCCAGCACTGAGTGTCTGCTGGCAGAAGGATAAGGGGTGTGGGGTGAGGGGGGCAGGGAGAGGATAACTAAGCCGAACAGGAAGCTATGCTGAGGATGACCCCGCGATCCCTGCTTTCTCCCCTGACGCACAATCGGAGCTCTGTTCCTCAGACAGCAGGACCCTTAGGCCGGTGTTTTCCAACCGTAGATTATGAAATCAGCTAGGATTAATGGATTAGGAAATCAGTTTAGAGGATCACGGTCAGCATTTTTATGGGGTGACTTCCCCAGGAAGCAGACTTGGGGATGGTGTGGAGCATTGAATGCTCCACAGGTATCAATTGCAGAGAAAAATCGAAATGCCCACCATAAAGGCAATACAGTAATAGTGTAACATGTGTCTTAGCTCGATCAGTATTTACGTGATCTTAATTAAATGTTCAGTTAATCAAATGTTAAAGCCGGGTGATTGTTTGGGAAGAGCATCGTGGCGCAAACACATTGGGAGAGCAGGAGGAAATGAAGTCTAAGTCTGTGTCTTCCATTGCAGGAGGTTGTGGTCACATCTAGAACACAGCAGCAGTTAGAAATGCGGAGATAAACGCAAAGAAACACCTAGAAACGTTGAGTTTGCATGGGAAATGCAGAGGAAACCAGAACTATAGAGCAGGTTGTTCAGAGAACAGGCTGTTCTTTTTGTTTCGTTCCAATGAGCAAGTGGGATCTAAAACCAGAACAATCGGAACACAAGAATATGAACAACTCTGTAAAGATGACAGGATGGACATCTTACTTTGGAGATACGGAGACAACCATCCCAAAGACCAAGGGAAGTGGCTTCCGTTGTGCACAGAAGGAGGTGGTCTTTACTATAGTCATTACTAAGCCATCTCTGACGGGGAGGAGTGTGCAGGGTCTTCCATGCATGCGGACACCTGCCAAGGGTTTGCATTTTAGCTTTACTCTTTGCAGGGCTCCGGTCTTTAAAATCAGTAACATTTTCCTCAGGGGAGAAGGAAGTAAAGAAGCAGACGTCTTTGGAAACCCCTGGTAGACTGAAAATGATCCAGGAGGGTTTACTTTGTTCTTCTCGTGGGCAAAGCCTGGTTTTCAACAGCCTGCACTCAAGTTCTATGAAGCCCCTCCTCTAGTCTCCATGAAGCCCCTCCTCTAGCCTCTATGAAGCCCCTCCCTAACCTCCATGAAGTCCTCCCCTAGCCTCTATGAAGCCCCTCCCCCAGCCTCTATGAAGCCTCTCCCTAGCCTCTATGAAGCCCCTCCCCAGCCAATATGAAGCCCCTCCCTAACTTCCATGAAGCCCCTCCCTAACCTCCATGAAGCCCCACCTCTAGCCTCTATGAAGCCCCTCCCCCAGCCTCTATGAAGCCCCTCCCTAGCCTCTATGAAGCCCCTCCCCCAGCCTCTGTGAAGCCCCTCCCTAACCTCCATGAAGCCCCTCCCCTAGCCTCTATGAAGCCCCACCTCCAGCCTCTATGAAGCCCCTCCCCCTAGCCTCTATGAAGCCCCTCCCCTAGCCTCTATGAAGCCCCTCCTTAGCCTCTATGAAGCCCCTCCCTAACCTCCATGAAGCCCCACCTCTAGCCTCTATGAAGCCCCTCCTCTAGCCTCTATGAAGCCCCACCTCTAGCCTCTATGAAGCCCCTCCCAAGCCTCTATGAAGCCCCTCCCTAGCCTCTATGAAGCCCCTCCTCTAACCTCTATGAAGCCCCTCCCTAGCCTCTATGAAGCCCCTCCCTAGCCTCTATGAAGCCCCTCCTCTAACCTCTCTGAAGCCCCTCCCTAGCCTCTATGAAGCCCCTCCCTAGCCTCTATGAAGCCCCTCCCTAGCCTCTATGAAGCCCCTCCCTAGCCTCTATGAAGCCCCTCCCTAGCCTCTATGAAGCCCCTCCCTAGCCTCTATGAAGCCCCTCCCCCAGCCTCTATGAAGCCCCTCCCTAGGCTCAAAAGAATACCAGTCCTTGAGCCTGGGAGCCACAACAATCACAGTCGTCCCAGACTACCTACCTCACACAGGGGGCGCCAATGGGCAGTGACTCAGTGACTCGGTTCCACGGAAGCCCAGAGTTTCGGAAGAACCTTTGGTCCCTGCCCCAACATAGAAGCGTAAAAGTACTGATGCTGCTCTCAGCGAAGAAATACACAGCAACACCACGAGTGTGCAACAACCCAGGCAGGCAGAGGCTGTCGTCTGAAAGGGCTGCTTCCTACCTCGGCGGGCCTTGCCAAACCAATCAAAGCAAGCAGAACGGTTCTTTAGACAGGTGGCCCTACTCCAATGCTCCTAATCTGTGGCGAGCTAACATTAAAACCAACGTGATGGTCTTTGCTGCTTCCTTACTAAGGAGTGCGTGCACATGTTCCTATGTAAATATGCGTGTGGCTACACATATGTGTACGTGGACTTGTATGCACACGACACGCAGGCCAAAGAGCAGCATTAACTGTATTCCTTAGTCATTCTCTACCTTACTTTTTCAAGACAATGATATCTGTTCTGGTTTGCTTTCTGTTGCTGTGAGAAAACCCCAGCCACAACCAGTCTGGGGAGAAAGAAAGGGTCCATTTCAGATTGCACGTTTTATCCATCATCAAAGAACTCCAGGGCAGGAGCTCACGGGAGAATGTGGGTGCTAAGACCACAGAGGGACACTTTTTACTCTCTTTCTGTCCAAGACCTGCTCAGCCTGCCTTCTTATACCACCCAGGACCACCTGCGTAGAAGTGCCACTGCTCACAGTAGGCTGGGCCTTCCTGCACCAATCATGAATCAAAAAAACGTGCCCTGTAGACATGTCCACGGGCCAATCTGCGTGCCCTGTAGACATGTCCACGGGCCAATCTGAGGCTCCGTCTTCCCAGCTGACTCCCCATCTGTGTCACATTTACAAAAGTAACCAGCGTGGCTGATCCTTTTGCTAGCCTATCACACAAACACATCCACATTGAACCACAGCCTTTCCTTGTTTATCCCCAACACTGCATGCTACTGCCACATACAAAACATTGTATAACTTTGAAGGCCCCACAGTATTTTTAAACATTCAAACACTTTTAAAGTTCAAAGTCTTTTTAAAAATATCCAAAGTCTTGTAACTGTGAGTTCCTGTGAAATTTAAAAAAAACTCAACAACAACAACAACGTAAATACCTTCTTAGTTTAAAGAGAAGAACAGCGGTCTTTTTTAAAAACAATCACATTTGAATAAAACCTTAGTCCAGCAATGTCTGGCATCTGGGACTCACGCACGAGCCTCTGAGTACCAAAGGGTGTAGACGACATTTCACGTCTCTGGACCTGCCACCCCCACCCAACACACGGCTTGTAGAGTCAACTCTAGTCTGGGCTGCTGCTGTCCTTGGCGGTCACCCCACGGGCTTGGAATCTCGAAAATGTTGGGATCCCCACTGCAACTTAGGCTGCGCCTTCACCAGTGGCCTTTCTCGGCCTCTTCAGGGACTCCGACTCTCCCCTTCAAGCCTTCAAATTAAATATCATGTGGAAGACTCTTCCACGCCACACTTTGCCCCATGGGACCACAGCACTGACCCTGAGAAAATACTTCCCAGAAGATTTTGTCTCAGTGATGCTGGTCTCTTATTAACTATGGCTGACTTTTTTTCAGTTCCAGTTAGCCCACATCCATTGTCCCAGAAAAGCACAGATTCTTTTCCAGTCTCTCACATGAACAGCCCTGATCGTCTTTGCTTCCTTCTGGAACATAACAAGCCAAGCTTCCATTGTCCACATTGTTCTCAGCGTTAACTTCCAAGATCTCACAAAACAATCCTTTAAATTCCAAGTGTTCAATGGCTTTCTCAGCCCAAAGTCCCTAGTGCTTCCGTTAATCTTACGTAGAACAATACAGAGCCGTCACAATCGCATGCCTCTTTCCGATACCTAGTTCTGCTTTACTTAGCGTTTCTGTTGCTATGACAAGACACTGACCAAAACCAACTTGGGAAGAAAGGGTTAACTTCATCTTGTGCTTTACAGTCTACTGTTAAAGGAAGTCACTGCAAGGACCAAGGCAAGAAATCGGAAGGAAATCCGGAATAGAGACCATGAAGGAACAATGTTTAACGGCCTACTTGGCTTTCTTTCTTTTTTATAGACTATTTCATCATTTTATGTGCATGAGTTTCTTCTTACATGTATGTTTGTGTACCATGAGTACGTCTGGTATGCACAAAGGCCAGAAGAGAAAGTTCTATTTCATGGAACTGGAGTTACAGGTATTTGTGAGCTGTCACGTAGGTGCTAGGACTTGAACCCTGGAATTCTGAAAGAGTCATCCCTACAGTCTCCTCAACTTGCTTTCATGTATAACCTGAAATCATACCACTCACAGAGGACTGAGTCTTCCCACATCAATCATGCAATGAGAAAATGCCTTCCAGACACGGTCACGGAGTCATCTGAGAGAGGCAGTTCCTCAGCTGAGATTCCTTCTTCCTAATGTCTATAGCTTGTACCAACTTGACAAGAACTAACCATCACACCGTCTGAACCCGGAGCTCACTGATTGGCTAGACTAGATAGCTGAAGCCAGGGATCTGCCTGTCTCTGCCCCAAGCAGTGCTGGAATTACAGGCACGCATCATGTCAGGCTTTCTCCCTGGGGGCTAGGGATCCTAATTCAGTTCCTTAGGCTTCTGCAGCAAACACTTTACTGACTGAGCCATCTCTCCAGGTTTTGCTTATGACATTTTAAAAAATAAGTGTAGTCGTCCCTCCTTCCACATCCACTGACTCAATCAACAGTGGAAAGAAAATATTTGGCATTTTTTCCTAAATATTGCTCACTTATCATTGGTCCCTAAACAACACAATATAGTGGCTAGTTTTGATTTTTCTTACGTATTACAGTAATCTAGACATGGTTTAAAGTATATGGAAAGTAGTACATTGTTGACTGAGGTTTTCTGTCCTGCCCGGTTCCCATAATCATTAAGTCCCAAAGAAATACACAAAGGTCTACATTAATCATAAACTGATTGGCCCATTAGCTCAGGCTTCTTATTAACTCTTATAACTTATATTAACCCATTATTCTTATCTATGTTAGCCACATGGCTCAGTACCTTTTTCAGTGAGGCCATCACATTTTGCTTCTTCTGTGGCTGGGCCACTGCGTCCTCTTCCCAGAATTCTCTTGTTCTCATTGACCCACCTCTACTTCCTGTCTGGTTGTCCTGCCTATATGTCCTGCCTGGCTACTGGCCAATCAGCGTTTATGTAAAATATAATTGACAGAATACAGACCATTGTCCCACACCAGTACCTAAGTTATATTTATATATACTCCATCACTTTTTGTGAAGAAACTGGGAATTTCTGTATGTTATTGTCCATATGGTAGAGAGGGGGTTTGAAAAGAAGGATGTCTTCGAACGAAAACCCTAAGTACAGAAAGATGACCATACCAGGGTCCACATCTTCCAAGTCTAAATGGAAATCACATAGCCCAGGTTTATGAATGGCCTCCAGGTTTATGAATGCGTTTGGAGGAACCTCAGCAACAAGTAAGACAAGACTCCAAGATTGCCTAAATAATTGATCATTTCTCACCTGCAACTACACTGTTTAAGAAAACCCAAGACTATTATGGTGCCTTCATGATTGTCAGAGGTTCTGGACACGTCCATCTGTTTCTCTTCCGAGTATACTTGGGGAGCACAGGCTGGTATGCTCTCGCCCCAAGGGACAGGATAGAAGAGAAGACAGACAGACTTCCCACGAGCATCACTGTGCTTTAACTTAAGATGCATGGAGCAGACCTTAGTCACATACTGAACATAGCTACAAGCATGGCTGTGAGTTGTGGCCTCCAGCTGGATGGCAGCGTAGTCAGATGAAAACAGTTCTCTTAGCTTAAAGGAGAATGGAAAAATGAATATTTGTTAGGCAGCCAGCAGTCTGCACATGTTTTAGTAACTGCTGTGTCATTTGCTACAAACAAAGCTAATCTGCCAATCCATTATTCTATATGCAGTTCTAGGCTAACATAAACGTTGTGGAAGACCAATTAGCAAAATCACTGTTTGGAGTCTCGATTACATATTTCTCGTGAGATCTAATAATTTATGCTTTATTCAGCGCACGTAGGGAGTAAAAGCTAAAATTTTAAAGTTGGCTGTGGGAACTTAGGAAAATTATCTAGACATTCAGACTTAGTTTTCTTTTCTGTATGATGAGAACTGTGCCTAGGTGAGAAGATTTGGAAGAGTAAAGGAGGTGAGAAATATATTATGTAGATAAGATTGGATATGTTCTGAGTGTTATGGCAATAGGAAATATGGATCAAATTACTGTCTGGTCTATTGAAAAAATTCAACAAATTTAGCTATGGCTTTTTCGTTATATATTTATTGGAAAAAAAGAACAAATTTGTATTTTGTAACTCAGGACTTCTGACCTATATGGTTCTGTTCGCTTGATTTTGAGGAAAGGGTAAATAAGGCATAGGGAACACGTGAAATGCTTTGCTGGTTTTCTCGGTAAATCTAGGAAACAAAAGACATTCCTTCTGTGCCCATTATATGTTTTGTTTGTTTGTTTGGTTTGGTTTGGTTTGGTTTTTTAAGCAGGGTTTCTCTGTAGCTTTAGAGCCTGTCCTGGAACTAGCTCTTGTAGACCAGGCTGGCCTCAAACTCACCGAGATCCGCCTGACTCTGCCTCCCGAGTGCTGGAATTAAAGGCGTGCGTCACCATGGCCCGGCTCTGTGTCCGTTCTCTTGGCAAGGCTGGGATCATGTGGCCATTCATGGATTCAAGAGAAAGCTGGGGAGGAGGCTGCCCATCTCTGTGGCCGGCTGAAGCTGGAGGTCTGAGCCCTGTCCTGTAAAGAAGCAAGGGCTTCATCAGCCTGCTCCATGGACATGAAAAACACGGACAACCAGGCAAACTTTCTTTGCTTTTGCATGAGAGATTTTAAAACATCAGGACATGGTCTTCATGACTATGAAGTACCCCTTTATGTTCTGTAAACTGCAATAGTTAAATCTTTCTGTTGAAAGTATGGAATCTTTCCAGCTCTTTGCCACGACAGAACTTTTCAGGAGTGTGTTGCATTTTTTTATTCTTAGGCAATGGTCCTCTGGGGATGAATTCCCAGACCCAGGATTACCGGGTCAAAGGCTGTGTGAACATTTTACGCTCTTTGTTTTTGTTGTAAACTGGTTTCTGAGAAGCCTGCTACACGCTGGTCCCCAAAAGAAATGTGCATATTTTTCTCTAGAAATGTGAGTGGGAGACAATTTCACATATCCTTGTAGGTAGATATTTACAGCTTTTAGATCTGACTGGAAATAACGCAGGACAAAGAAGACTTGGGTCTTGTTTGGGTCGAATGCCTTCTTCTGTCACGCCTGCCTGTATTGTTGTGTTGTGGGTAAATCCTTATTTCTCTGTGCTTCAGCTTCCTGTTTGTTTTTTATTTCAACATTGAGACTAAAAATATCTCCCTCATCAGATTGTATGATGATCATTGAAGCCCTTGATAAATATCCTGTTGCTTCACCTTGTCACACCTTGGAAACATCTCTCTTCGGAAATGGACAAGGCCTTGTGACAGACTTTAGCCCAGAAGGTGAAGACTGGAGGAATACCCTCTCAGGCATTATCCAATGGCCGAAAACGCTCCAGCTAGTACTAGGCTGGCCCAGAGCAGAGACCCAACTAACCAATAAAAGATCGAAGCTGAGTGCAAAGTAAGTCTTTGGGAGCGAGCCTCTGTCATTCCAATATCCCTAACTGTGGATAGCTTCTTTAGAATCGGGACATACCTATGGCGTTGAACCAATAGTCCAGTCTCAAAGTACATCCTCAGCAATGATAACTACCTTTCCCTGTGCATCTTTGCGCTAGGCATTTGTACACATTATTGTTACAATAACCATAATGTTGCATACAGTAGACCCCTCTCATCTGGGATTTCGTGGGCTGTATTCCAAAATGGTCGGTGGAAAAAAGCTTTAAATAAACTTTCTCACAGATACACTTGCACCTGCATGGAAAAACATAGTCCATGTAAGAATGGGTACCATTCCTAGTTCCTGGGATCCACTACAGACATCTTAGGATGAGAGCTGGGGACAATTGTATTGTGAAACCCTTCGTTTCATAAGAGCAGATTTGCAGAGCAGGCATTGAAACCCCATGTTTCTCCCCATCATCCGTTCCCCTTCTCTTCCTGGAAGTGTATGGCCTGTCTTTACTGTGTGGGCTTCTTCGTTTTCATTGATTCCTACAGCAAAACCTTGTGGCGTGAACCGAAACAAATCGAGTCAAAGGTACCGCAGTTGACGGCTCAAGCCCTTGCTTGTTCTTTAGCGCACTCGTGACCTGAAGGGCTTTCGCGTTTCCCTTGGCTCGGAGATGCCAGAGAACGGTTGAAACCCACGTGTCGTGAAAGAAAAATAAAAAGTTTCAAAACTGAAGTGGAGCAAGTCACATCAGCGTAAGTTAGATACAGGAAACTGGACAGTCTCAAAGTCTAACGCTGTCGTTCATTTCCCCTCCTTGTTCCTCTGACTTTATACACGCCACGGACCATAAAGTCACCTATTGAAAACACGCACCTCAGTGACCTTAAGTTTACCTGTGGGGTCATGAATCAATCATAAAAGAAATTTTGGAGCCTTTCACTTCCCAAAAGCAAATCACACTTCCCTGCGCCGGCTCCCACCGGCTCCCTGCAGGCTTCATTCTGTTGGCGACCTCCCTGGACTGCCTGTCAGTTCACCAGCGCCAACCAGACCCCTCCGCCTCCTGTGCAGCCCCATCCGAGACAGGTGTTGTAATACACTTTGTTCGGATCACCAGCCTTACACTCTCCTTGCAATCTAGAACTCCAAATTTTAAAGTATGACTAAAAACAAACACAAAAACAAACAAAACCCAAAAAAAATAGCTGGTTGACCAGTCTATAGGATTTTCAAAGTATTCTATCCCGTTGTTCTTGCGAACCATCCCTGGCTTGTTAGGACCTCTGAAGATTAGCAAGAAGAGGGACACAATGGTTGCTAACCTATGTCATTATGTCTTTTTTCAAAAAACAATGCTTTGGGGGAAAGACAGGAGTTAAAGTTCATAATTAAAGAGGTTATTAAATACCATGTGGAAATTTCAGCTACAAATTCACACCTCTCGTGAAAAGTTTCCGGCCTACGTTTTGTTGGTTTTTTTTTTTTTTTTGTTTTGTCTTTTTACTATTTTTTTATTTTGATTTTCTCTGAAACAGCATCTGGCTGGAGACAATGGCAGCCAGGACCCAGCTCCAGAAGGGAGTCCTTCAGGGAATACACATTATTTTCATAAGATTAAAAAAGAATAAGAAACAAAGTGAGCATAGGAAAGAGGGAGAGAGAGAGAGAGAGAGAGAGAGAGAGAGAGAGAGAGAGAGGATTAGCTCCAGTCCAGTCTCTGCTTGTGCCGCACTGACGGCTCTCTGTATGTTTTGGAGACAGCAGCGCTAGCAACCCATTAGCCTCTGGTAAAACCCAGTCTGAGGCTCCTGTGAAGCCTGGACATGTAAGACTGAACAAGCACATCCTAAGGCCATGAAACATGTTAACACGGTTGGGCAGTTACGGCGAAGGGAAAAGCGGTGTGTGAATAAGGGAGCTGAACGCCAACGCTTCCTATGGGGATAAAGCAGGGGCTCTGTAGGTGAGAGGCTGTGTGTATTTCTTCATGAGCTCTGCACATTCCGACTGGGCCCTCATCACACCTGCTCTGTTCCCACGAGGTCTCCCTCCAGCAAACGCTTGCACAGCAAGAAGAGAACAAAGCAGGGGGCTGCCAAGGGTAAGGGATTCAACGCAGACGGGACAGGACCCCCTCAAGACGCTCTCCGGCTCTGTTTGGAAATCAGCGATGCCAGTGGGCATGCAGATGCTAATGTTGGCGGGAGAAGGAGAGTGGAGAGCTGGAAAAGTGTGTCAGACCCAGGACGCGACGTTCTTAAATGACACATCTATGTGTTAGGACTTTAGTCTTTGGAAGAGAATGACCAAAATTGTGGCTGCTGGCTTCTTGTATGCATATCCACACACTCTTTCTGTCTCGTTGATGCTTTTTTAGATGGTAGATTTTCAGTGTGCAAAACCAGTATCTGACTTGCTTGCTTAAGTGTCCAGTGCAGTGTGTAGAATATTTTCATCTCGACGTCATGTCGGAAGTAGTCAGAGTCAAAGAGCCGCTGGGCCAGCAAAATGGCTCAGTTAGAGGTACTTGCGTCCAATTTGGTGGGTCACGTGAGGTGAAACGACAAAGCCCACTTCTACAACTTGTCCTCTAATTTCTTCTATTTGCCTGCATTAGTACACACACACACACACACACACACACACACGTAATTGAAAAATTAAGTCATGATCACAAAAAGGGCTTCCATTAATGCTTACGAAGCTAAACTATTATCCACCTCATTGAAAAATAACCAGAAACTCGGGCAGCTATGGGAAGTCATCTGCCTGAGATCACTGAGGTCAAGTCCTAGCGAAGATGTCAGGGGCAGTGGAACACGGCTGTGCCCCCGAGAGGGCCTGTGTTTCAAGATAGAGACGTGAGAGTCCAGGAAGTTGGAGTGTACTGAAAGCAAAAGAGGTTCTGTTAGACCCAAACTGCCTGACCCCCTCTTTCATTGCCCTCTCTGGGGTCTTTAGAGTCTGTCGGTCATGGTAGGCTGGAGGAGAGGGGTGCCCCTGCGGGAGACACTGGTATGATTCTGAAGAATGGATGCGGGACCTTGGCCACGGTCACAGAGAGAGAAGAAAGCTGGTGACTATTTCAGGGCTGGAATGAATGGTTCCTTTAGTAATTTAAGGAGGGAAAAACGAGTTTTTGTGGTTTCCCGAAATAGACTTGCCTGCCAGCAACTTCCCTCCCCCTCCCCTTCGGGCTTACTGCAGAACGCATGCAGGGCCCACAGCTTTCCTGCTGGTGACGGGTTACAAATGTGCAGAAGGAGACTGAGAGCCAGCGTTCCCAGGCTGCAGGGGCAGAGTGGGAAGGGCTGGGATGAGGCGAAAGAAACAAACTGATAAGGAGAGTGGAAGAGGAAGTGCCGCGTGGTGGATACAACCTCCAGGTCCCCAAAGGCTGTGCAGGGGATGAGCCGCAGACAGCCCTGGGCTGCCTGGCTGTGTGGGAGAATTTGCTACGTGGGTGTGTTGGGAGAGGAAGTTGGGGGGGCATGTGTGTGCTGAATGTCTTAGGGAGGGGTTTATTGATGGAGGCGTGGGAGGGTGTGTGCAGTAGGGTGTGGAGTGCGGGGGCGAGGAGAGAAAGGGAGCCTGGAGAGGAGGAGGAGGAGGGCTTTTATAGAGTGCCAGAACACCCATTGAACCAAGGAAAGTTGCCAGCTGCCAGGGAGTTAGATCCCCTGTGTGGGAACAGGGCAGCTCCTCGAAGTGGCTTCTGGCCTCTAACCCAACCCCAGGATGTCGGTCAGATGTTTCCCCATGAAGGGAGGGGCACAGTCTCTGGATTTTCACCACACCCTGATCCAGGCTTTTCCCCAGCTCCTGATGTTTTGGCCTGGATGTTGTGGTCACAGAACAGTATGCATTGGCAGACAGCTTAGGGAGAAAAAGGCCTGTGGATTAGAAATACATTTCGGTCTGGGTGTCACTCTACTATTCGGGGATGACCTCCGGGTCTGCGGTTTGTGCTTGTCTCTCTTCTTTTCTAGCTACCCAGAGGGAATACTTCAAGCCGCCGAGAGGAACACAATGGAGTTAATATTATAATAATAATAACCGCATTGAAGCGCTATTACAAAGATCAGTCCAGAGCAATTTTTAATTAGATTTGAGAGAGAACTTCAACTAATTATAGGTGTTTAAAGCCAGGAGAGATTGGTGTAGAAGGTGGCATGTGTCATTTTATTACACACATTTGAATAGAGCAAAGATCACCACTAATCATGGTTTGAACAGGAAATGTCCCCCAAGGCTGGAGTGGTTGAGGCCTTGGCCATCAGCTGATGAAGTTTTTGAGGACTCTGAGTTTGTCAGCAGGTTAGTCTATATCGACAGACACACAACCTGCTGGCATCGGTGGGTCCTGGTCGAGGCGGGAGGGGCATTGCTGGTGCACCCCTTGGTGTCCCAGGCCCCTCTGACTCTCTGCTTCCTGATCACCAGAGGAGGGGCACTTTGTGGGGTCAGCTGACATAGACTATTAACCAAGATAAACATTTCTGCCTTTAACCCTTTCATCAGCTGTTGTTCACAGACTTAAAAACTAATGTCTCCCCACCCCCATCCCACCTCACCCCCATCCTTGCCATCTGTGCCCCACTCTGAAGAGGCAGGCCAAGCTGCTCCAGGCTGACCGGCGAGGCTCTCGGAGCCCGCAGCATGGCTCACGCGGTGGTCCACCGGCTACTGCTTGTCCAGTGCTCACGACTGGACAGTATCCTTGGCTGAGAAAGCCGCTGTGGAAACAGACATTGAGAAAGAGACCAGCTCTTGTTCTGACCGGGCTGTGAAGCACTTCTTAGGCAGGAGCTGGTTTGGCATAAAGGTGACAGAGGTGATATTGGTGTACTGTGGTCTGATTTAGGGGAAGTTTGAAGTAAAATAATAATAATAATAGTAATAATAGTAATAATAGTAATAATAATAAGTGATTGAATTCCACAGGTCAGTCATGAATGGATTTTTAAATCCGGAATTAAAAGTTCAGCCGGGTGATAGTGGTACACACCTTGAATTCCAGCACTCGGGAGGCAGAGATGGGCAGATGTCTGTGAGTTCGAGACCAGCCTGGTCTACAGGAGCTAGTTCCAGGACAGGCCCCAAAGCTACACAGAGAAACCCTGTCTCGAAAAAACAAACAAACAAACAAACAAACAAAAAAACAAAAGAAAAAGCAAAGAAACAAAACAAACAAACTAGAAGTTCAAGTGTTGAAGGTTCTAGAAAGGGATTTAGACAGTTTCAGCCACTGAAAAGAAGTCAAATTTTGGCCAAGAGTAGAAAGTGAAAGAAAACAGCAGCACACTGCCCTAAAAAGCAGGGAGATTTGCTTGGAGGGTGTTTGTGTTGGCTGACTGCCAACAGTAGCTTTACCTTCTCAAAGGACCTCATTTCCCAGGACAAAGGAGAGCATCCACTTCCTGGTCTCTGAGGCTGCCTTTTGCAGGGAAATGCTGTGATGTAAGCCTTTGAAAACCAAGAGCTAAGCTACAGATTTTATTTGAATCGTGTCGTTTAAAGTATGCCCCAGCAGCAACTTTGTTTTAATTTTCTTATAAACCATTAGTTTGGGTTTTTTTTTCCTTTTTTAGTAATTGTTCTTTTTGGGTTTTGTTTGTTTGGTTTGGTTTGATTTGCTTTTATTTTTAAAAATCTGAAGCCTTTCAAAAGCAGCTGACATGCCAGGAACTGCTGAGACAGCTCAGGAAGGAGGACGCTTGCCCAGGCCCGTCTCTTCCACGTTCTGAAGTGTGTGCTCACCTAGGAGGGAGCACTGACAGCTCCTCAGGACGTCACCTCCTCTGAGGCGCAGACAGGGGAGACTTTAGGGGGCTGGCTTTCCCTAAGGGGTGCTTCAAGACCCCACATGTCCAAGCTACTGAAGAAGAGATTTCTTTCAGAGAAATGTGAGGTTCTGTGATAGGAAGACAGATTACTGTGTGGGAGGGCTTGCTCAAATTGCCTCGGGATTCCTCCACATCCCGACCATAGCCTGGATTTAGCACATGGGCAAGAGTCCCAAGAATGGACCAAGTCCTGTTCTAACTGATCAGATTCATCAATCCATGATGGAAGTTTTGGTCCAAAAGGAAGGTTTTTGAGGATGCAGAGTAGCTAAGGCTGTTAAGCATCCTCTGGATTCCTCACTGTTTCTTATCTCCCAACAGGTAGTCACGAACACGCGTCCTTGTATTTTAAACTGTGTTAAGCTTATTCACAACCTACTTCTCCAGCCGCGTTGCCCATCTGGACCAAACTAAATACCAAGACTTATTAAAATGTCCCCCAACTTGGCAAACTAGATGTCGTTAAAATTATGCATTTCACTTAGGAGGTCAATGACCTAGTTTTATGTCTTTGGTATCAGCAGTACTAGAAATAAAAGATTCTATATAAAATATAAAAAAATAAGCTGACTGCTGAAATTCTGCCATCATTTGAAGTGGAAGATAGTATAACGTGTTACCCACGACCCATAAAACAATAAGACGCTTACGTGGTAATTAGGAAGCGTGTCTAAATAGCAAACTGCCTTCCTATGTAAAACGACTAAACCAAGCTTGCTGGCCATGCCACCAGAGGGCTGACAGAGCTGCCGATGGCTTCACACGCTTTTCGTTTCTTCTAGTGTCCGCGACAAGGGAGAGATTTTTGACTGGGTACAGTTTAAATGTCTACATGTGAGTCTGACATGCGGCGGACTCTTTCTTCATGCCCTGCCCTGTTGGAGATGCTCACTGGCATTTGAGTGCTAAGAGCACGTGGCTCCTGTAAAGACATGGACCAAAGGGGGATGCATAGAGAGAGAGATGTAGCCTAAGCAAGATGAGCATTAAAGAACAGGAGCTAGTTCCAGGACAGGCCCCAAAGCTACACAGAGAAACCCTGTCTCGAAAAAACAAACAAACAAACAAAAAACAAAAGAAAAAGCAAAGAAACAAAACAAACAAACTAGAAGTTCAAGTGTTGAAGGTTCTAGAAAGGGATTGTTGTGTTGGGCCGGTTTGTAATTGGCTCCTAGGAGACAGCTGGTGTGGGAGGTCCTTCTATCTCTGTGTTGCTTTTATTGGTTAAGGAATAAAGAACTGGCTTGGCCTATAGCATGGGAGGAGGAAGGCAGAGTTAGGAAGCCGCCATACAACAGACAGCTGTTACATTGTCAAGTTACATTGGTGACTTGACAGCAATTGTGATAGATAACCACAAAATCGTAAAACAGCATAAACCAAGGGCCCCTCGAGCTCACGAGAACTGGGGTTCTAATTCGGGTTTCCATTGCTGTGATGGTGAAAGACCCCCAGAATGGTCCTTCCCTCAGGAAGAGACCCCCTAACCCAAGGAACAGTCGAGACCACAGGCTGTAATTAGCAAGAGGTTTATTGGGTGGGCACAGGTACCTGTGGGTGCCAAATCCTTTCGGAGGACTTGCGCGCCTGCAGGCTGGGAGAAGGTCTTTTTATAGGAAAAGGGTGGCAAAAGCAGGCATACAGAAGCAATGCATGGTTACAGGGATCTCATTGGTCAGTTCGAATGAGGCGATGGGTTCATTTAGGGGAGAAGTTCCCCAGAAACATGAAGGTCTGATAATAATAGCGGACTTGGCCCTATCTAGGGTACATGTAGTTTTTTCCAGAACTGTTCGTTCCCCTCCTAGGCCTGGTGTCTGACCACAGATATCCTGTTTGACCGCCTAGGAGTACTGACTTTACCTTGAACTTACATTTGTTTGTGTGAAGGCTTTGCAAAATGGCATTACAGTAGCTAAGCTGGGGTCTTTCAATGGAACGCCATGTCCCAAAGCAGCCTAAGGAGAAAAGAGTTTATTTCACCTTACGGTTTGTTAAGTCTGTCACTGTTTCTCCAAGCTGTGGAACCTGGGAGAAAGGAGCCAACAAATGAGGCAGACCAAAGTCTCAGGCCATGGTCAGCTTCATTCAGAGCCTCAGACAGCTTAGACTTGGCGTGTTAAGAATGGTCACCTGAGTTCAAGCGGTATGTAAGAAGCCACACCTGCAAAAACCATGTTTTTCTACAGAGAAATCGAAGGAAGGTTTAAATATTAAATCGGATAACATCAGCAAGCAATAGTGAGTAATCTGAAGTCAACTCACCCCTGTTTGCTAAAGCTGGGAGGAGCAGAACACATTCCGAGAATGAGTCCATGTTTTAAAGAAACTGAAGTCACGAGACTCCTGTTCCTGTCTTCTTGGAGGGTTCTCACAAGCACTCCGGATTCTCCTCACAGGACTCCATTCTTGGACTGTGTTTTCAGACATAAGTCCGTCACTGATAGAAGCCACGGCACGAATCTAGAGGCTTGCTTTCTTATGTCCTCAGAACCAGCTGTCCAGGTTGGCAGGATCCAGAATGGCACAGTGGGCTGGGCCCTCTTCTGTCAGTCACCAGTTAAGAAAATATACTACAGACTTTCCTCTAGGCAAACTTTATTTTTTCTTCTTTTTCAAGACAGGGTTTCTCAGTGTAGCCCTGGCTGTCCTAGAACTCACTCTGTAGACCAGGCTGGCCTTGAACTAACAGATTCACCTGTCTCTGCCTCCTGAGTGAGTGCTGGGATTAAAGGCATGTGCCACCACCACCTGGCACCTATAGGCGAATCTTATAGAGGCATTTTCTCAATTTTCACTCTCTTCCCAAACGATTCCAGCCTGTGTCAAGTTGGTATAAACCAACGCAACTGGTTGGGGACATCTACCAACACACCGCCGATTTGCCCATACTTTCTCTCCACCAATGTGAGATGTCACTGTGTGTTTTGGGAACTGCATTGCAGTAAGACTGAGTCAGGCTTTGATGTGGTCGAAGCAGCCCTCAGATTCCAGGGAAACATTTAACAGAAGTCTCTTTCATACGGCAGGCCAGCTGGAGCCTTACCTTTGCTCAGCCACGCAGCAGCTACATATGGATCGAGGCCCCATCTTTTCTACGAAAGGCTTCCACTTCTACCACTGTGTGAGGAAGAACATCGGGAGCTAAGCTGGTTTCCCCATGCTTTGATCTTGACATGACAGAGACTATTTTCTACCCATACTCCTTCAGCCAGAACTGCTCACAAAGAACAAGGTTCCCCAAGAACATGGGCACAGACAGGCGCAGCCGATTGCGCTAGGGGAGAAAGACTATCAATTAAGTATGATTTGGAAGAAAACATAGATATTTGGATCTAGATTAAGAAATCATTTGTCACTCTTGACCACCAAAGAAGGCAAATTGACTAAAATAAGTTGATATGGTATCCTAAAATACTAAGGAAAATCTATTCCAGACCCAGTCATGGTATCTGCATTTTTCTGCAAACCCTTTGGCACCAAGAACACAGGACAGGCCGCATTTCTTCAAATGGAGCTCTTAGACCATATATAAACCCTGAAACTTTGAAGCTTCAAGTAGAAAATATGGTGATAGGCGGAGGGGGGGTGCGGGGGGGATGATGCTTCAAGATAAGCATTGACACAGGCAAAGGTTTCCAAAAACAGCCCCAGGAGCTGAAGAACCTGATTGGCAAAAGGACCTGCATCCAACTAAAAATTCTGTAGAGCTAGTGAAATACTACAGGCGGAAGAGACACCTACCCAACAGGAGGAAGTCTTTGCCAGCTATGCATCCTGTTGGAGATCAATACATAAAAAACTAAAAAATACAAACAAACAAACAAAAAAAGAGTAAAAGAACAGATGATCCAATAAATAAATGGGGAATAAACTGAACAAATAGCTCTTTTGTTTTCAGAGACAGGGTTTCTCTGTAGCTCTGGAGCCTGTCCTGGAACTCGCTCTTATAGACCTGGTTGGACTCGAACTCACAGAGATCCGCCTGCCTCTGCCTCCCGAGTGCTGGGATTAAAGGCGTGCGCCACCACTGCCCGGCTGCAAATAGTTCTTAAAAGAAGTACAAGTGGCCAAGAAGCACGTGAAAAACATTCAGCATCTTTAGCCTCCAGGGAAATGCAAAGGAAACCTGTGCTGATCCCACCTCATGCCAGTTGAGATGGCTATCAGGATGGGGGGGGCACCAAACACTGGTGAAGATACAGGTTAAAAACTGAAAATGAACTTATCATATAATGCAGCTATACCACTGCTGAGACTATACCCAGAAGACTCTAAGTCAGCACGCAATAGCATGCCATTTCCTCTATCCTTATTCACGTTAGCTTGGTCACACTAGTTACGCTCTCAGTGTAGGAGCAGATAAAGAATGTCACGCATATACACATGCAGAATATTATTCTTCTTTGCGAAGAAAGAAGTCACATAGCGAAGAAAACTAGACGAACCGGAGGTCATCGTGTGAAGTCCATGTGTTCATCAACCGATGAATGGATGATAAAAATATCGCACAATGGAGCATTAGTCGGGTGTTAAGAAGCAATGGCATTATAAGATTTGCAAAGGCAAACAGTTGTCCTGAGTGAAGTAACCCAGACACAAACTGATAGATATTCCGTGATTTCTCTTCTATGTGGATGTTAGAACTTAGGTGTTTGACATGTGTACTCCTTGATCACAGAGTTTAGATATCTAGTAAGGGACCATGCGTGGGAGAGGGAATTTCTGAGGAAGGGGGACCTAGAATATAGTAAATATATTCTATATTTATATATAAATATATAAAGAGATAAAAGTAAAACTAAAGCAGGATTAAGTGGGGAGGGGGATGGGAGAGAAGGATGGGAGGGAATGGGAGTAAGGATGACCGACAGACCTTCTGGAAAACCACATGGAAACCCACCACTGCAGAAGCTTCCTGAAACATACCCACACATGAAAGGAACCTAACAGAGTCACCATGTGATGGGAGAGAAAGTGCCTCAACTAGACATCTCATACCACCAAGTAAAACCTCCACTGCCAGGAAGGGGCTACCTCTTGTTGAGTTGTTGGTCGAAGGGGACCATGAATCTCCCAAGCCCCAGAGACTATTGTCAAGGCTATTGCTTACTCTCTATGACTGCTGAGAAGGCCCTATCACTGAAGACACCTCTTGCTTAACTCATCAGATGTGGAGAAACGGGGCTAGTGTGTGCCCAGAAGCCTCACTTGTACAGGCTAGCATCATGTTGCTGGAAGAAAAGGAATCACTAATGTCATCTAGCTAAAAAGCCTGGGACCTTCAAAAGCAACCTGCCTGCAAGATCTACTGGCACAAATGTTATAGGAGTCAACAACCACATCTTAAAACTGGATTTGAAGCCCATACAATGAGATTGAACCCATACTAGACACTTCTAAAGTGACCAAGAGCATGAGCCTAAGGCAAGACCTAGTACTATTATTCTGCTAGAGGGACTCCTAATGACATATTACTGTACCCACAGACCAATGCCTCATTTGACTTCCATTAGAAAGGCTGCTTTTTGCAGTAGAGGGCTGTCTTAGCTAGGGTGTCCATTGCTGTGAAGAGATGCCACGATCACGGCAACTCTTATAATACAGGAAAACATCAAATTGGGACTGGCTTTCAGTTTCAGAGGCGTCGTCCATTATCATCATGGCTGGAAGCATGGAGGTGGTGCAGGCAGACACGGTGGTGTTGGAGAAGGAGCTGGGCATTCTACATCTGGATCCACAGACAGCAGGAAGAGACAGGGAGCCTCTGGGCCTGGCTTGAGCTTCTGAGACCTCAAAGCCCACCTCTAGTGACACACTTCCTCCAACACCTACTCCGGCAGGTCCACATATCCTAATAGTGTCGCTCTCTATGAGCCTATGGGGCCCTTTCTTTTCGAACCACCCCAATAGCAATTAACAGAGATCCATAGCTGGACGATGTGCAGAGTATGAGAGACTTTGTACACCCCCTTACTTGTTTTCTTTGGATATATAACCAGTAGTGTGGTTGCTGGATCATATCATAATTCTATTTCTAGTTTCTTGAGCAGACTCCAAACTGGTTTCCCTAAAAGCTGTATTAATTTCTATTCCCACCAAAAATGGTTCCTCTTTCTCACCATCCTTGCCAGCTTTTGTTATTTTTCTCTTTGGCGATCGTCATTCTAACTGGGGTGAGTTGGTATCTCACTGTGGTTTCGATTTTCGTTTCCCTGATTATGAGTGTGGCTGACCATGATTAAGACTTGCTGGCCTTTTATAGATCTTCTCTTGAGAGATGTCGGCTCTGCAAGCTTGTTTGTGAATGAATCAAGTCCCCTTGTAACTAAGAAGCAACTACAGGACGAATCTGCTCGGGAAGAAGCTGCAGCTTATAAGCCATGTCCTGAACTTTGAGGTGCTGAAGTATAAAAAGCAAATTATGTAAATCTTGCTTTAGAACGCATTGAACATTACACCCTGCTAAGGAGCAGCTTGAGCTGAAACTCCACTTTAAGGTTGTCGGAAATGATGAGCAGGAGGAAGGGGAAATCCCTATGACTTTAAAAATTATAGGTAATGTTTTGGCCCTAGAGATGGAATCTGGAATTTACCTTTAGAAAAGATAGTTTATGTGTTTCGTGAGAACCGGCAGATGAGTCACGTCACATAGGTGTTCAAACAAAGGCAAAGGCGTTGCTCTTACCTGGTGCTTCCAGATCATCGGGATTCTGAGTTGTTAAACAACTATTATCAGGATTCTGCTTATAAAATCGCACAATGTTTCTCATGGACAAATGCTAGTTCTATTTAAGGTGCAAATTGGGGCTCTATTGGGCCAGTACCATTTCCTCATTTAGAGGCAGTTTGTTCAGAAACAAAACCAGGAGACTTCGGGAGGGGAAGGGAATGGCACCTCATGCTGGCGGACAGGAGCGCAGAGGGTGCAAGCTAGACTTTGTAACGCTAATGCGTTGAGACCGGATTACTATGTCTCAATGCACTGCTCTCCTGAGCCCTGCAGAACAAGTCCCTGAATTCTCAAACTCATCGTTTTGGGAAGAGGAAAGGAGCAATGTGCTGGTGTCAGTAAATGATGATCAGAGACGTGGGCCTTGGGCTGGAGGAAGAAAATGACACCTTTTGCATCTGGAGATAGGCTACAGGCCTGCCCTTAAGATGCTTTTCCTCTGCCTCTGCGGTTGCATTGAGTTCAGTGATGGGAATGAAGCAGACATATTCCTGGGAGAATTCAGAATGGGTCTGAAGCTCCCCAAGCGTGGGAGTCAACTCCTCTGCATCCTAAGTCAACAGTGGTACCAAAAATGTGCTTCTCCCCCACAGCTTTCACTTGAGATAGTCAGATGGACTGGTTCTCTGGGGCTAGGGAGATGGAGGGACCTTCTACTGCACACAAGAAAGAAGATCTTTTCCACAGTGAAAACAGAGGTCCGAGAAACAGGGGAGAGGGCCAAACATGGGATTTGAAGTTCAAACTGAATTTGTGGCATCACAGGTCCCAGTTGTCACCCTGGGCTATGAAAGCACTTTCTCATAGCCCGGGAGTAATCGGCATTCATCACAAATCCAGGTTACCAAGGAAAGGCAAGAAGAAAACTTGTTTTGAGATGACGTTAAAGCCCACACTAGATCCAGAGCTTGGGATCTCTCCGACACAGCAGAGTAACACCCAGGTTTTTGAAAACTTGGTTGTGGTTGATTTCCCTGAGGTCCTCTCTGAGCAGCCAGTCTGTGTGCTCAGTTTGTGGCCCTGAATCTGCTGGGCACTTTGAATATAAACACGGTCCTTTTCCTGAAAGGATTTGGACCTGTTCCCCGAGTGTTTCCAGCAATACTCTAGCCGCTCACAGGAATCTAACGAGCGTGGATTTATCTAGATCTTTCTTTATCCTATTTATATTTGTGGACTCTGCAACATCTTGAGGATAATGAGTTCCATATGTTTACTACCCACTGTATGAAGTCTTGCCATCTTTTATTTATCAGCAAACTACTTTCCTAGAATTTCAATGGGTGCTCTGAGTTTCAGCACTCCAGGATTCGAGTGCGGCCATTCTTCCCAGCTACGGCCCGCCTACAGAGGCCTTTTGTGTAGGGAAGAAATGGTACCCTCTCCATCTCCGATCGTGTTCTAGTTTCATGTCTGTTGCTATGACAAAACACTCTACCGAAAGCAGTTTTAGGGGGAAGGGGGTTTATTTGGCTTAGAATTCTAGGCTACAGTACAGGAGGTAACAGCTGCAGGGGCTTGAGAGATTGGTTAACACCACATTCGGGGTCAAGAGAAAGGAGAAACAAGTGCCTGCCCTGCCTGCCTGCTCTGCGTTAGCTTTCTCTGCTCTTACACAGTTCGGGGCCTAGCCTGGGCAATGGTGTGGCCCACAGCGTACTGGGTCTTCCCGCATCCGTTCGCTGTCAAGACCCATCCACAGGTCAACCTGATCTCAGCAGCTCTTCATTGAGATCCCCGTAAAGTCGTGTCAAGTTGACAATAAAGCTAAGCAGCACAATACTGTTTAGGAAAGTGTTTCCCCTCTTTCAGACAGATACAGTCCTATGCCGTACCGTGGCCCCGTTATGGAGTACAGACAAGATGTCAGCACTGACCAGGCTTCCTAGCCCCACCCCACATCCTCGACTGAGGGCCCTTCCAGGATTAAAGTAGTACAGTGATGGTCAGCACCCTGAGCCTGGCCACAGAGATTTTTGTAGCTATTGATAATATCCTTCCTCAAAGTTCATATCCTAAGGGAAGGGGTCTTCCTTTTGTGCCAGTCCCTAGTTTACAGCCCACTTTCCATCTCTGGAGCCTTGGAGCTTGGGCTGACCAGTCCAGATACTCTGCAGTCTCCTCAAGTCCCTCAGACGCCATGGTAACTGTAATCTGTGCATTCCATGCCTCTGATTTCAAATACGCAACCTACAGGTGGTGATATTATAATCACAGTTTAGGGTAATGTGCTTTAGATCACTATTATCGTATTTTGTGTGCACATTGTTGGAGACTTTTCTGTACGTTTTCAAAGCTTCATGCACCCTTCTTTTATCTTATCCTCATCGATTTAAAACTAAACCAACTGTATCTGCCAACTTCCAAATTTCATTTTGTATTTTCTTTAAAATTACACTCAAATCCAAAATAGCATACAAACTTCAACATTATATGGACAATACATTTCGGAAAAAAGTTCTATGTCTGGATATTTTGCTACTTGGGTGCCTGGCATTGGAAAGCCAGAAGAGGGCATGGGAGCTGCTGAGACTTTTTTTCTGGTCTGTCTGTCTTTCTTTCTTTTTTCCTTCCTTCCTTCCTTCCTTCCTTCCTTTCTTCCTTCCTTCCTTTCTTTCTTTTTTGGTTTTTCGAGACAGGGTTTCTCTGTAGCTTTGGATCCTGTCCTGGAACTAGCTCTTGTAGACCAGACTGGCCTCAAACTCACAGAGATCTGCCTACCTCTGCCTCCCGAGTGCTGGGATGAAAGGCATGCACCACTACTGCCCAGTGAGACTAGAGTTATAGACAACTGTGATCCACCATGTGGTTTTTGGAAATCAAACCCAGTCCCTCTGGAAGAGCAGCCAGTGCTCTTAACCACCATTTTTAAATTTAAGCTTGGCATGGTGGTACACACCTTTGGTTCCAGCATTTAGGAGGCAGAGGTAGACGGATCACTTTGAGTTCAAGGCCAGCCTACAAAGCAGGCTCCAGAAATACCAAAGTTATATAATACAGTGACCCTGTCTCAATAAAATAAAATAATAAAATAAAAATACTTTTGAGTACTTAAATATTTTAAATTTACGTAAGAGTTTAAAAAATAGTGACAGTCAGGGCTTGCAAGATGGGTCAGTAGGTGAAGTGCCTATCGCCAAGCCTCCCTGACTCCTAGGAATTGTCCTCTGGGCGCCATACCCTTGCCATGGGACACATACTCATAGCACAAATAAATAAAACACTGAGAGTTATAATTTTCAAAATTTCTAAAGCCTAGTGTGGTGGCAAACAGCTACAATTCCAGTAGTCACAAGTTCAAAATAGAAGGACCATAAGTTCCAGCCAAGCTAGGGTATACAGCTCCTGTGGGACATGGTTTTCTACCCTGTAAAGGTTTGCCACTTGTATTGCTTTAATAAAATGCTGAGCCGGGTGATGGTGGCGCATGCCTTTAATCCCAGCACTCGGGAGGCAGAGGCAGGAGGATCTCTGTGAGTTCGAGACCAGCCTGGTCTACAAGAGCTAGTTCCAGGACAGGCTCCAAAACCACAGAGAAACCCTGCCTCAAAAAACCAAAATAAATAAATAAATAAATAAAATAAAATAAAATAAAATGCTGATTGGCTAGTAGCCATGCAGGAAGGCGGGGTGACCAGAACAACAGAATTCTGGGAAGAGGAAAGGCTCAGTTTGCAGTTGTCACTCAGATGCAGAGGAAACTGTAGCGACGTAAACGAATGCAGACAGATTGTAAAAATATATATAGTTTTAATGTAGAAATAGACTTACAGAACCACCGTTCCCGTGGAGACCAGGAAAGCAGAAGAAGAGCCAGCTGGGAGCACGCTCTCCAAATTTATAGGCAGACATTAGCCCCAAGGGGCGGGACTTATCCCTACAGGAAACAACATGAGAATGCCTTGCTGATAAAAGGTACCAAGCCACATGGCTAACACAGACATGAATTATGGGTTAATGTAGGATGTAAGAGTTAATAAGCCTGAGCTAATAGGCACTATTTATATAATTCATAGGTCCTGTATCAGATCTAGAATATTAGGAACAAAAGTTAGTCATCCAATGAAATTTAACCTGAATGTCAAACTTCATCCCAGGTGTGGTGCTTTGGAGAGGAGTGGGTGCTTTTGGAGAGGAGTGGGTACTTACTGACTGTTATAAAAGATTTAGCTTCCTACGGTGGTTTGAATAAGAATGCCCCATAGGCTCATGTATTTGAATACTTGGTCCCAGTTGGTGGAACTGTTTGGGAAGGATTAGGAAGTGTGGCCTTGTCAGAGGAGGTGTGTCATTAGTGGTTGGGCATTTGAGGTTTTAAAAGCCCTCACCATCCTGTCTAGCTCCCTCTATCCCCACTCTGCCTTGTACTTGTGGATCAAGCTCTCAACCACCACGCCGATGCCATGCCTACATGTCTGTCACGCCTGTTGCCATGCTCCTTGATGGCAACGGACCTCCTGAAACCATAAGGACCCCCCAAAAAACCACTTCCTTTTACAAGCGGGTGATGGTGTCGTATCACAGCAATAGAAACACGACTAAGACACTTCCCTAAGCTCAAGTTCTCCTTCGGTAACAACTCTTGCGTGGGTGGCAGGATGCTTTCCACTCCCTACTGGGACTTGAGGAACAGCGAAAGTGCTGGCATGCTGGGTCTTGCTATTGTGTAGCTCTAAGATGACCCTCTACCTCTTCTATTATAATCTTGGGTTCTCTTCCAGCCTCTCTTAAACCACGATGAGGTGGAAAGCCTGATACATGGCAGATCTGCCACGGTTGATGAAGGGCTCTAGCCGGCCCGAGCATGGCAAACATGGTGCCAACATGTTTTGCCTTTGACCTTTCTTCCCCTTGCTAAAAACTTGCATTCCTAAAGCTAGCCTCCAAAACCTATTACCTTATCTGGCCGCTTCCCCCTCCTGAGGCTGATCACCGAGGTCCGACTATCAAAGTAGTGAAGTCCAGTAATCAAAAGCCCCTTTGGCTGCCTTAATTAACATGCCCAATCACAGCAATCCAACTCATCCTAGCACGGGTTTCCCTTTTTCCCTTTATAAATTTACCCATGTCTGCCTCCTCGCTGTCCAGAGGCAGTCCCTTGTCCCTCTGGGCATCCCTTCCCCCCTCTCCCTTGCTCATTTTCCCTTTCTCCCCCATCTTTGTCTCTTATTCCCTGTCCTTTGTCCTTCTGGAGCAAATAAATCTCCTTCGTGCTGAAAACTTCTTTTTGGTGTGTCCTGTGCCGACTCCATTTGAGCAACGACCGTAGGATGCAGACTTGCTTTTATAGGAGAAAGATGAGGACCTTGCAGGCATTGTCAATAAACAGGAATCAGAGAAAATCCCTAGGAGCCTATAGTGAGCAGACAAATGTTCGTTTACAGAGAGTAAACTGTCCCCTTCTTTATGGTCTGCTAAAAAGACTGGGAAGGTGATCGCAAATTTAATCTTAGGAAGAGGTTCAGAGATGGTCGCAAACTCTCCTTGGATTAGGCAAGCTTTCTCACCAACTAAGGAGTTGGCCTCAAATCTCCTCTGCGGTAACAGCCAAGAGCATCCTTTGTTCTTTCAGGCAAGTTAGGGATATCCATTTCACTAAGAAAGCTGTTCAAACGGTTCATGCAATCAGGAAGCCATTAGCACTGGGGCTGGTCTGCTTAGAAAATGGGAGGGGGTGGCTCTGTGAAGCTAATTAAGAAAGAGCAGCAACAGCTGGGCTTTCTTACTGCTCAGCCTTGTAAAACAGGTAAGTTTAAGAGGTTGTTGGGTGATAATGAGAAAATAGTCTTCCTCCCTCCCTTCCTCCCTCCTCCCTTGACCTCAGCCATCCGCGTTAAGGAGAAAGTACTAGAAATGGAACCAAGAACTTCCTGTCTCCGTGGGAGTTAAAGATCACACACACACACACACACACACACACACACACACACACCCCCTTCTCAGTCAGTACGTTGGAAAATCTTGGAGAAAGCACCCCACCGTTGTGACTGTGTTAGCTCCAGGAAGCAGTGGAAGCTATGGAGATTCAGCTAATGGGGTTGGGCAGGGTTCAAAGGCAGCTTTGAGATGGGGTCTTTGGAATCAGTCCAGTGTTCTGCTTTTTGCTGCTTCTACATCTCAGCCTCCATAGGCATCAATGCTACACTTGCCTGTCCCTTAGCTGGCTGGAAGATTCTCCTTAGAAGAGCTGTGGGTAGAGACCTCTGATGGAACACATTAACCTGAGTGGCGTCTGAGAAGTTGAGGTGTCGTTGGAGGAATAAACCAGGTCACACACTGCGGCCATGCAATATGACTCTCCACCTTCAAGTCGCAAGGTGGTCTGCGAAACAGACTGTGCAGCAAGCACAATGCCTCAGTATTCGGTGCCATGGGAACAACTGAATCTAGTTGCCCCTGTGTGTTGGGATTTAGGGTCCCACTCCTCTTAGCTGTCAAATCCATCCATTCATTCTACAGATTATGCCCTGACTGTGGGCAAGTCAAAAGCCTCAGCGCAACCTCTGTAACTAAAGTGTTACCACACCTTCGTTATCAGGAGCAGCTGGCATGGTCCCAACAAAAACAGGGGCCTTAGCCAACTGAGATTTCCCAGACGCACCTTGTGTGATCAACACACTCAATTTTGTCTGTACTCAAGGAAAATAATGCTATCATTCTTATAGACGCGGGATGTGCCTTCCTGGGGGAATTCTGAAATTCTGTTTGACTTTTTCTGTGGGCTAATCCACAAGTCACCGGCCTCAAGCATACTCTCCACTTTGGTGTCTGTCTTAGTCTGTGTTCTATTGCTGTGGAGAGACACCATGACCACACAACTCTTCAAAGGGAAAACATTCCATCTGGGATGGTTCACAGTTCAGGGATGTCATTCATTATTGTCGTGGCGGGAAGCAGAGCGACATGCAGGAAGGCGTGGTGCTGGAGAGTTAGCTGAGAGCATCTGGATCCACAGGCATCAGGAAGAGAGAGGGGCACTGGGCCTGGCTTGAACATTTGCAACCTCAAACCCATTCCAGCCTACTCCACACCTTTCCATCCTAATGCCACTCCCTGAATGAGACTGCAGGGTCCATAACTCCAACGAGCCCTCTGAGCTGTAGGTCTCTGTGAGTGGCAATAGCCATGATTCTGTTAATCGTAGCATCTGGCAAAGGGAGAGAGCTCCTATCCAGCGATTCCCCTTTGCGGTTTTTGGATTCACTCTGTCCCTGATGCGGCTACCAGGAACACCCCTTTTGAAAGAGAAGCCATTAGCTTGATATTGTGCTCTTGTTGAAATGGAATACCTGATCCATGGAAGTTTTGTGGTTCTTTGTGGTCACGTTCCTATTTGGGGGTGAGCTGATCTGGATTTAGCGACTAGTGATTGGGGAAGAGCCAGAGAAGCGTCACTGGCCAAATGAAAACGATGGATTAAAGAACACAGCTTCTCTGTCTTCTCACCTGCCAACCAGGCTTGTCCAATCAATGTCCTTGTTTAATTTCTGTGGCCGTGATAAAATATCCTGATAAAAAGCAACTCAAGGGAGACAGCATTTATTGGTGACAATTCCAAATTATGACCCATCATTTCTGAAATGTTAAGAAGCGAGTCCCATCATATCCACAGCCAAGAGCAAAGGAAAAGCAATCAACACATCCTTGTGAGCTTGGGTGAGCTAGTTTTCTCCTCTGTTGTGCTATTCAAGGGCACGACAGTGCCTACAATAGGCTGTGCCTTCCTATATAGATTATGAATCACGACAATTTCCCACAAACGTGCCCACAGGCCAATCTGATCTAGATCATTCCTTAGGAAGATTCTCTTCGAAGGTAATCTACCTTATGTCAAGTTGACTGCTAAAGCAAACCAGTGAACTTGGTTAAGCTGAAACCTAGTGGAATACAGGGGGCTGTTGTGCTTGCTCTTAGCCCTGGAGCTAATGATGCAAAATCAAGAAAATATGAAGTTTCTTTCTTCTCGGGCTCGTAGGCAGAACTCAAAAGCATCTCCCACAATGCTGGCCAGAACAACTCTGAGAAAGCTGTTGTTTTCACTGATTTGCTCTGTGGCCAAAGGACTAGTTGCTTATTTTGCCATTTAGAAATGGAAGGTTTGCCATTTAGAAATGGAAACATCTCTGTGTAGCACCACAAACTGTAGGAGGTCTGGTGGCCTCTTCATGCCGTGAGTCCACACTCCAGTGAGACATACCGGACTCGAGGTGTGTTAATAAAGCTGCACCACCAATCGCCCCCATGGCTGCCTAGATCCATCGTGGTATAAGACTGGAGACTCATCCACCATAACGAACTCCAGGGCACAGATCTGATTGCACCAGACAAGGATGCACTGCCAGGCTCTGGCCTCTTTGTGTTTCCGTGAGGGAAGTCCTCCCAAAGCCCTGCTGTCCCCTCCCACTACGGCAGATTTGACTGCACTTGACTTGATTCTTCCAGTGTCCAGTCAGAGGCTCACTGCTGTTCATATTCTTCCAGGTTATAGTGGTTTGGCTCCAATGTCATGTTGTTGTGGTCCTTGTAACTTTCCGCCCTGTTTTCCATCTCTCCCTGGTGTATGTGTGCGTTCGTGCGTCCGTGCGTGCAAAGGTCAAAGGTTGATGCTCGTTCCCCATTGCTCTTCCACCTCATTCACTGAGTCAAACACAGAGATTGCGGACGCGACTAGTCTCGCAGCAAGCTTACTCCAGGGATGCTCGTCTCTGCCCTCAGAGGCAGGAGCTACAGAGCAAGCCATGTGCCATTTACATGGGTTCTGGGTCTCCAAACTGACTCTCATATTTTCACAGTTCGTACACCAAGCCATCTCCCCAGCCTCATGCGTCCATCTGGACCATTTTCAGTCCAGCAATACTCTGCCTTCTCTGCATTCACGAAAAGCCGCTCAGCAGTGGACCTTCAAGCCGTTTGACGAGGCTTCCGTGAGCCCTGCTCTTCACGGGACCCTGCCCTGGTCTTCTCAGTGTGTTTCCAATTCTTCCTTCCTTCACTTCCTCCTCAGCCACGCCTCTGTAAGACATCCCCGTGACCATGCTCAATGCTTCCCAGAAAGGAATCCTTTTCTCTCAGATGCCTGATAGTAGTGACTGTGAAGGGGACGGAAAACCTTTGCAAATTCAAGATGCGACCCAAGTCGAGCATGCGCAGTGCGCTTTTACGTGTTTGTTTTCTTAATGGCAGTCGCAAACCAATCCAGTCGGTTCCGTTGCTACTTGGTTGTTAAACACTGTGATTTGTCTCTGCTTTAGATTTCATTTCCTCTACCAGAATCTACAGCAATTGCAGCCCAGAGTTTCGTGGCTCATGGTATGTTTTTTTTAAGCTTTCTGCAACTTCTGCCCCAAACAGCAGTGAAGACTGTGTTAGGTGCGCCTATGGATTCTGCTCGATTATACTAAAAGTGTTTTTGGAAAAGAAGGTGGGGGGAAGGACTTAAGTAAGATTTATACGCTGTTGGTTCTCCTTGTGTTGCCATGCAGCAAGGAAACCGATTGTCGCAAGGGCTATGCAGTGCCAACAGTTACCTAGGGAGTTCAGTCTCGTTGCCGACCACCATGAATATATCTAAAGATCGTGTGGTGAACGTTTCTTTTACATTTACTGTCGGGATTTAGTTTCCAGGCTATGAGGCTACCAGTCAGGAAGCCCTGCTCCTGTAGTGATGACGGCGGCTTGCACTGTGCATGCATGCGTGTCCCTGGAGGCTCTTTTCATTAAAACTGGGGCAGAATGAAAAGGCTGTTTTCTCTCTTAATAACTCAGATTTCTGTGGTTACTAGAAAGAGGAGCCTCTGAGCGTCTTTGCTCACATTACCTGATAGGTGTGTGGCGGTTCTGACAGAAAGCTGTGGCTTGTTTCGCTTGACATGGGTCTCACTGTGTATCCCAAGATGGCCTCACGGCAAGATCGTCCTCCTTCCGGAGGGATTCAGAGATGAACCTCTATTACCGCTCACTTCATATACGGCTCTTCAATTGTCTTCTCTTGTGTGTAATAGCCACTAAATATAGAAACTCATGAAACTCGGGGTTATAAACCGAAGAGAACTCAAAATTACGTCCAGAAAATTGCTGTGACTAACGGCTCAGCCATTGCACGATGACACATTACCGCTCTTAGGGGATTTGTGAATGATTCAGTAGAGATTAGCTGAGTGCCGGCTGCATACTGTATGATGACAGGCACTAAGAACCCACAGCTGTGTGCTTAGTAAAATGGCCTTTAATCTCAGAACTCTACAGAGCCATTCAGATCAGCATAGTGCACATAGAGAGCTCCAGGCCAGCCAGTACTAAACAGTGAGACTCTGTCTCACAAAGACAGCCCCCCCCCGCAAAAAAGAGAATGCATATCTGGGAGCAATCATAAGTAGGTCAATACACCAATAGCTAATCAAATGTGGCAACCTGACTGCAAGACCTTAGTGCTCCCCGTTTGTTGCACATGGGAGGTGATGGAAGATGGACCACTTGGACACCAAGATCCTGTGAGGTCCTTCTGAGGAACGGTCCCTCCATCTGGCTACTCTGCCAGGCCCCCAGTGATTCGCGAAGCTGGGTTAATGCTACCCGCAGCCTGAAGGAAGCCTGGAGGATTCCCTGTATCCTTAGGGGTTCTTCTAGAAGCTGCCAGTCTTGCCATTCACTCCTTTCCTGTAGCCCAGAACTGAGGCATGAGGTCACTCCTAGTCACAAGGGGAGCTGGAAAAGTCTCTGTCAATCTAAAACCCTGGGAGTCTGTCATAGACATCCAGCAATATTCTTAGCTGTATTCTGAGGACAGTAGCTCCTTGATGGAAATCAGAACACTCTTCCTCCCCCTATTAATTTTTGCTCCTCTTTAAAAAAAAAAAAGTCCCAAATTTGAGGTCTTCAATATCTCCCCAGACTACCCCTAAATTCTTTTGATCACCTCCAGACTAGTGTTCCTGTCTACACTCTCGTCTCCCCCAAAGTACAGTCAACTCAGCAGCCAGTGGAACCTTTGCCAAATCTAAGCTCGGGAGGAATGGAATCTCCTTTCTATTCACAGCTTACTAGTGATGGCTACAGGTGACCAGAATCACCCTGTTTGCCTTTGCCTCCTCTTTCTCCAACAACCTCTTGTTGGTTTTGTTCCTTGATTACTCTCCGTGGGGGTCTTCCCAGTTTCTCCTCTGCAGTTAATTCTGCTCAGGACCTGTTTGCTTCCTGACATACATGCCTCAGCCCACATGTGAGGTTCACCATGACTACCTGGCTAAGGTAGCCACGCCCTCCCAGCCACTACCTGCGGTGTTAGCCACAACACACCTCTGGTCATTGCTTTACACGTTTGGGGAACACAAGATCCTGGAGATGGCCGCTCTACTGCGACTGTTAGCAAGTGTCTAAGTGTATTTATGAACATCTGTCCTCTGAAAAGTTTGAGCTCTGTGAGACAGGAGAACGCTCTAACAGCTATTATCAGGAGCCTGTACCTGGGAGGTGTTTGACATGTATTTATTGAGTAAGGGGAGTTGTGCCCGTGAATTGGGAAAAGTGTTCTATTTTAGAAAGGGTTCTTTTGTTCTTAAAGCAAGCTCTCTCTACATAGCCCAGACAAGTCTCAAACTCCCAATTCCCCTGCCTCAGCTCCCTAAATGCTCATATTACAGGTGTATACAATTATGCCAGGCTAAGAGCATTTTATACAAGCATTTTGTGATTGATTAGCACATTTTTCCAAACAGCAAAGAAATAATCTCAATGAAGATACTAATCTGCGTGAGTAAAAACTGCATCCCTGAGAGAGAATCACTGTGAGCATCTTGTTCGCATTCAGGTCAGACTTTTTGTCTACGCGTACACACATCCAGAAGCCGAGAGAACTGATACGTGTTTCAAATGGTTAACTGGGCCAAGCGTTCTTGCCAAGGGATAATGCTTTTCTTTTTAAGGCTGGGATGAACACTGAAGTGAATTAGGCTGGGTGCTTTCCTCACATATTGTAGGTGGCGATTATAAAAAGCCCAGAATGAGGTCTGCATAGACGGATCTACCAGCAGCTGTGAAAATACCCCATGCCAGGGACCCCCACCAAAGCAACAGGGAGAGATCCTCTCGAAGAAAGTGTGAAGGCCTGAGATGTAAAAATTGCAAGCTTCCTCTTTTCATCCCTTCTAAAACAGGATGGTGGCTGTTATTGGAAGAAACCGTCCAGCAAAGCCTGCCGACTCTTCACACTCCGTGAGGGCATCATGGGGTTATGGCAGAGGTATGTCTGTTTTTCTGGGAGGAGAAGGGTTGTGTACTCCCACGGCCTGGGGATTTGTCTAACGAGGGCAGCAAGGAAGGAATAAAAATCCATGGACCCAGAAAACCTGGGATGGGGTGGTCTGGGCTCTCTGATGGAGAAGCTCAGGCATCCCATAAGCTCAGTGTGTTTATTATGGACTATTGAAAAAACAAGGAGGCAGTGACTATATCCCCTGAACAAGGGGGAAGGTTATGCTAATCTCAGCTAGAGCAGTTTCTGTAGGAAACAAACACCTGGGGCAGAAGGCTGTGGGGACTATTCCCTGTACACACTGTCAATATTCACCCTCAGGCCTGAGGAGGGACTTCCCATCTCTCCTAGCTTCACCTGGGAGAGTCTTCGCATTCCCATGGGGTTTGAGGCATTTGGGTCCGTGACATGGCTGCACTCACGTCAACAACACACAATCACTCAAGAAGACTCTGCTGGCTCACTACCGTCAGGGAAACAGCACGTACGTAAGTGGACATGAATATGCTGGTGCCATTGAGAGCTCCAAATGCCCATGAAGATATAGAATTGGCATGGAGTCACTAAGAACAAAAATTCTGTGGGTGTTTATAGCCTCTGTGGTGTGTGTATGTGTGTGTGCGCGCGCATGCGTGTGCCCAAGTATGCTCATACACATGAGGGCTTACAGTTGTGTATAGTGTATTTTTTTACTGTATATGCTGGTATTTGTGTGTGTGTGTTCTGTGTGTACAACCATAAGTCGTTCCTTAATAGCTCTCCATGTTTATTTTCTGAGACCCTGGCTCTGTGAAACTCATCACACTGGCAGACTGGCTAGTTAACCAGCCTCAGGATCTACTTGCCTCTGCCTTCCTCACCCTACAGTGGGGCTTCTGACAGGTACGGCCACAACTGGCTTCTCACATGGGCTCCAGAGATCCAAACTTAGGTTCTCAGACTTGTAAGGCAGGCCCTTCACTGACTTACCAATCTTAGCCTCGCGATTGTTTTTTTGTTTGTTTGTTTGTTTTTTGTTTTAAGGCATTATTCAAATTTTTAAGTTTCCTAGTATCCAAAAGAGTCCAAGGAGTTAGGAATCTGAACCCAGAGTCAGAAAGGAGAAAAGCTGAAAGACATCTTTGGAGCATGCAGAGGAAGACTCGTTCCTGGTTTCCAGTTCTAGCTTCAGTGGGTTCTCTGGGGGAGCTTGGCCAAGTCACTGGCCCCCTATGAGTTTTCACGTCTTCCTCACTAGGACAAAACAAGAAGGAGCCTCAGAGAGTCTGTTATGAAACCCTCTTAGAAAGTAGGACATCCTAAGCTCTTACTGTTGAAGATGTTCACCGTGTCGTTCTGTACAGCTTACCTGTTCAATCCGCTGCTATTTTTCTGTTCTATTTTGTCTGTGTGAAGGGTGTTAATAGGGTTTTGCTAAATTCTGTTCCAGCTCCCATTGTGATTTTCCGGTACTGTTTAACAATTGTCCTGCGCTTGGAGAGCCTCTGAAGGTTCTTTTGAGTGAAACCATCTCTAGTAGCTTTGCCGTGGGTGAACACGGTTCGCAGGTGGTGGTTGCAGAAGAAGGGAATCATGGACACAGTCAGTCCGGAGCTCTAGAAGATGGGACATGGGGCTGGATGGGAGATCACCTTCCTGAGTGACTGTCCACAGAAAAGAGATCTTCTGCAACTGACTGGTGGTGTGTGAACATTAGGTTTCGCTGAAGGCCTGTGGAGGTTGGGACTGAGGAAGACTCTGCTGTTACCTACTCTCTAGCTGAAAAATTGTGTTATTTAAAGTGAGGGCTTGGAACGTATGGAAGAAAAACAAACACCCAAAGCAGGCGCTGTGTGGCGGCAAATGCCTGTAATCTTAGCACTTGGGAGCCTGATGAAGAGGAAGCAAGAACTCAAGCCAGCTTCGGTTATATAGTAAGACCTTGTCTCAGACACCAGGAACTGTGTGTGTGTGTGTGTGTGTGGTGTGTAGCGATGTAGGCCAGTGGTACAGTGCTTCCTGTATGTGTGTTTGTGAGTATGTGTGTGTGTGTGTGTGTGGATATGTCTCTGTGTTTGTGAATATGTCTCTATATGTGTGTGTATGTGTGTGCGCGTGTGTAGGGATGTAATCCAGAGGTACAGTACTTTCCACATGCGTGTGTGAGTCTGTGTATGTGTGAGTGAGTGTGTATGTGTGTGGGGATGGAGAGTCCAGAGGTACAGTGTTTTTGTGTGTGTGAGTGTGTGTGTGGTGATGTAATTCAGAGATACAGTGCTTTCTGTGTGTGTGTGTGTGTGTGTGTGTGTGTGTGTGTGTGTGTGTGTAAGGCCCTGGCTCCATCCTAGCACTGAAACAAACAAAACAACGACAGCAAAGCAAACATCTAGGAAGGATAACGAAATAGGAATACCTATGTAGCAGCCTTGTCAAGAAAAACACACATACACATACATACGCATACATGCATACACACATACACATACATGCATACACACATACATATACATGATACATGCCATATACACACATACACACAAAAACACACACACACACTCACACTTTCAGGACAGTGTAAAAACTCATGGAGGTGCCCAGTACAGTGACGAGGAACTCCAGCCAAGACACAGTCTTACCTAGAAAACCTTAGAACAAAGGAAACAATTCTGATGATTCACCTCAGTGCCGTTCAGAACTTTACTGAGAAGGGTTCGGAAGGAAGAAAATAGTCTTGAACGTCCATCACGTGTCCAGCTGGAAAGATGAACTTACTGAAACTGCTGACCCTTGAAACTGCTAGAGTATTTGTATTTCAAGGGACTTCTGTGTCTAAATTATAGAAATAGTCATCTAAATGTCACTCCCCAATACACCACCCTCGTCCCACCGGGTCAGTGTCGCATGGTCTCGGGACTATTAGCTCGCAATTCCCTGGTGTTGCTGGGCTTTTCCATGGGGTCACCCGATGCACTGTTGGGGCATTCCCTAGTGTTGCTGGGCTGGGCCCACTAGATGACAATGAGATCCTAAATGTGTGGAGACATTGGTCGGGGTCTCCAGGGCCTACACGGCTGGAGATCACTACTTTAGGATGAAACAAAGAACTAAGAGAGAGGTGGAAGAAGGGGGGGGGGCATAAGCCTTGCCCAGAATTCCAATGCTCATTTTCCCAGTTATTCAATGATTCTTGCCATAACTTTTAGAAGCATTCATCTAATCCCAAGGCAAGCCAATACATCATGGTTATCATCATCATCGTTATTATTTATAGCAGTATATGTTGTTTTATTTTTAATATTAAAAACTTCAGGAGACATATTTTGGGAATTTTCCCCTAACCTAGTTCCCCTTCGATTCCCTCTCCCTCCCACTCTTTTTCATATTCTTTCTCTCTCCTACAAAAACAAAACAAAACAAAAAAACAAAAAGCACCCAAATTGGAAACTGATTTCCTGAAGAAATCCATGGACATCTCACCGTTTCGCCCATGTCCAGGCCACCTTCTCTGAGAATTCTGGCAACTAGAACTTGGATTTCTTTTTTTCAAACTCCAAAAACCACCTCAATGCACTAATGAGAACACATTTACTCTGTTTCTCATACTTAAGAGCCCCCGAGTTAGTCGGGCAACTATTTTTAATTGTAATGAATGGTTACCCAAATCTGATTTATGATGCTACCTGAAACCCTGTAGTGCTCACATTGACCTCCCCAAGCAAGTCTCGCTTCTCCAGAAGAACCACACGTTAATGCCCTTCAATCTGGAGCTTGAGGTGAAATCCTTCAGGGTTTGCAGTTTTACAGTGGCCGATGTTTGGCTCTCAAATACTAGAGGAACATTATGAATGGTAAGTCTTGTTCTGTTTGGATTGGCCTTTGGGGAATGCTCGAGGCCCCCTCTTCTGTAATCCATTTCCACCAGCATTTATTGAACACCAGTTGTGGGCTAGAACTTGAGCCAATCTTAAGTGGATTTTAATTTAATATTGAAATCAGATTGGTAGCTTTTTTAGAATGTTATAATTACTCCTCTTTTAGGGAAGAGGGCCATAAAAACTGCTGGTTTTCCTCTCTGCCTGGGCAGAAATCGAGAGGCAGGGAGAGACAATGCAAATGCAGCTGGGTTTCTGAAAGTTAAATATTTATCTTCCGTGACTCAAGCATGTGATGAGATTCTACTTTCTGTCTCTAACGTTTCAAAGAAAGCAAGGCTTTTTGTGTCTGTCTTTATTTTTTATCCTCAAGGGTAACCTTCACTCCACCCACCTCCTGTTTACAAGGTGGAATTACATCTGTAAATGGTTACTCCAGCCAGTTTGGTCAGGGGCTTAGATTATCGCCTTGTCATGTTTCCTTGGCATAGGCTGTGCTGGAAGCAGGCTCAAAGATTCAGGACTCAACAAACAATAAACGCCACTACATCTGGATTCCCTTGAATTCCATAGCCTCACACCCAGGAAAGAACTGTATTTTCTTTGTGTTTGTTTGTTTGTTTGGATATTTCGAGACAGGGTTTCTCTGTAGCTTTGGAACAAGTTCCTATCCTAGAACAAGATCTTGTAGACCAGGAAAGCAGGCCTTGAACTCACAGAGATCCACCTGCTTCTGCCTCCTAAGTGCTGGGATTAAAGGTGTGCGCCACCACCATCTGGCAAGAACTGTATTTCTATTCAGTATTTCAAAAACCAGATCCACTCATTAACATGAAAAAAAACCCAAGTATATTTAAAGTGTTGACCATAGTTATATGTTTTTTCAAATACCTGGCATTCATCTTTTCTCTATCTCCAAAATTCCTTCCTTGTTTACATTATCCTTTCTGATTGTTTCTTGTATAAAAACTGTAGATATAAGTTTCTGTCCCACCCAGTCCCACAGCCGTTCAGTCCCAAAGAAACACACAGAGGCTTATGTTAATTACAAACTGTTTAGCCTCTTAGCTCAGGCTTATTAATAACTAGCTCTTACAATTTGAATTAACCCCTAATTCTTATCTATGTTTAGCCATGTGACTTGGTATCTTCTCTCAGTAAGGCATTCTCATCTTGCTTCCTCTGCATCTGGCTGGTGACTGACTCTCTGCCTTTCCTCTTCCCAGAATTCTCCTAGTCTGGGTGCCCTGCCTATATTTCCTGCCAATCAGCAGTTTATTAAACCAATATGAGTGACAAATCATTACGGCGTACAAGAGCATTACCCCACAGCCAAAACCAAAGATGTGGGATTCCTGTGCACATTACACAAAAGTTTATATACCATTTACGGTATAGAAAGGATTTGAAATACCTGCTTGCATTCTTCCCAGGGTTAGTGTGGCAGAAGGGGTTGGCCGTGCCTCCACAGCGGTCCTCTCCTCAAGGAGGGGCATGTGTGTCTACCTTATCATCTGAAGGAATACCACGTCTAGGAGAAAGTCACAAATAATGAAAGGTCTACTTGTAGTTCCGATCTGGACACTGTCTTCTTTCTGACACACTATAATTTAGTCCTTATATTTTAAATGGTCTGTACTATTGATTGATTGTTTAGTGATCTGCTAAGTATCAGTCGGTAGCCAGACGTTAACATTACCAGACTTAAAAACATGCTGATTTTCACTTTAGTTCTCTCCTGCTTTTAGAGCTCAGGTCTTTTATGTTGGTGGCTGGGCCTCCAATTAGGTGTTGTCTTACTGGAATGTGCAGGAGTTCTGTGAAGTGATCCACCTGACACAATCCAGGCATCCTCCAACACCTCATGCATCAAGGACTATGCTGAAGGCTTCCCAACTGGAGACATCTGTAACCTATGGCAACCTGACAAAGGTGGCCAGGTCTCCACATCCTCATTGACCCCCTCACCTGCCCCACCCTCCAACTGGACGAAGTCATGTATTCATTGGTGTGTGTGTATGTGTGTGTGTGTGCATTGGTATTTGTGACCAATAGAAACAATTTAAAAGGAGAAGATCTACCCTTGCTCAGCCTGCAGAGGTTTAATCCCAGAGTCATTGGCTCCATTGAATCTGGGCCTACGGAGAGGCAGAGCTCCATTGCAGTGGGATGGGGGGCGTGCTGAAGAATCTGCTTCTTTATGTTGGGAGAGCAGGAAGAGACCATGATGACCACAATACCCCCGAGGGTTTGCCCTCACGGACTGACTTCCTCCCTAGGGGTTCCAGAATCTCCTAAAACAATGCTACCAACTGAAGGCCAAGCAGTCAACAAAGCAGTGAACCTGTGGGAGACATTCCTCTCCCAAACCATAATGGGTGTGCCCAGGAAGAATGTGCTCAAAGATGGAGATTACGCTGCCTCAAGCCAAGGAACAGCTGAACTCCAGGAGGAGGTGGAAGGCACTCTTCCCTGTGCCTTGCTTTGGCCTGGGATTTCTAGCACCCAGAACCGTGAGAGATTTCTCCAATGAACAGTGTGCTGTGATCACCCTAGTAGCAGACACAGCAGGATGGTGCTGATAATGGGCCTGAGCTGTTTCCTCATTGGCTGCCTAGACGGGCCATCTTTGGTGGTGCTAAAAGATGCGCACAGACCCTTGCAATCCCACAGAATGGAACCTGTGCATATTAATAACAATACACAAATGTGTGTATTCCTATCTGTTACATACTATAACTATATTCGTATTTATAGTAGAAGCTAATATGCATAGCAATGATCACAGTCCATTCCAAGCTCCGAGAATGAAAACTGGGACCACTGATAACCATGAGGAAATGCTGTAGCCGCTGCCAGGCTTCACCAAGGTCCAAACATCCCATCCATAACTCCAAATAAAAAGGCAATCCCAGAAGAATTGTCCAGGCCCACGCTATTTAACCTGTAGAGGTTAGGATTGTTTAAGACTCTTTTTAATTTCAGGTCACGGAGACACAATTCAGATTGAGGCAAACACACAGACCCAACCCTGAGTGACTCAGGATCAGATGTGAAGCAAATTAGTGGCGTTTTCCAGAGAGAATCGATGGACATTGTTAGAAAGGGGGATGAGGAAAGCGAGGGACGTGGGGATATTTTAAGGAAATGATTTGGGACTGTGATCTTGAGAAAGCCTTTAAGGTTGGCAGTTTGTATGAAAGTTGTTAGTCTTGAGGTCATAGCCTATCTGACAAAAAGCAGCAAACGCAGACAAATTTCTGCATTGCAATCCAGAACTCATTTCATTCTTCTTTCAAAACTTCATTCTTTGCTTGTGAGTAAGGCTTTTGGCTCACTGGATGAGGCCCCACCCGCACCTAAAGAGTGATGTGATTTACCCAACGTCTGCTATTTCAAGTGTTAGATCGTGTCCAAAGGAAAGAGCCTATCTAAGAGAAAGAAACAAACGAACAAAACACCATGAAGGTGTCCCAGTAACACAGAGTGGGGGTTGATCCAGTAGCTGGTGCCACATGTGTGAGCTGACACAGACTGGTCCAGACCTATCCAGAGGAACCAAGGAGGGCCGTGAAGTCCCAGGAACCTGCCTCTTCCTCTGTAGAAGCTTTGACTAGCATGGGCCAATCTCTGGCCCCATCATAGTGGCCAAGGGAGTGGGGCGCTCTGGCCAGGGACAGGGGCTGTTGTTTACAGAAGGGATCTGGAGATGCTGAGCCCGGGGCTCATGACTTTTGAGGACAGTTTCATAGGAAACAGGATTCTGTGATGAAGCAGCCTTTAGGTACTATAAGAGAAGAAGGAGATGGAAGAAAAGCTAGAGAAATGATTCTCTTGCTGGGCCATCCTGATATTCCAGCACCCGAGGAAACATAGCAGCCAGTGGGGGCCCACATCTAATCCACCCGCTTCTATCTACAAGGTTGACTGAAATTACCCTTGATTATCATGAGATTTCCCTTTGAAGAAAATGAAGTCTTTGTCATCCACTTAAAGTCGGTGATTTCTGCTCTTCTGAGTATAGAATTGCTTTTAATTATAAATGCGTGACATTTAAAATTATTTAAATACAAATATTTTTATGCTGAGGGGTGCGGGGTGTAGGGTGTAGGATGTGGGGATGGAAGTAATGATTTTTTTTTCCTGTGTTAAAACTCTGCAGGAAAAATATTTTCCCTTAGTCATCCATCAGAAAGTCAGCCCTCTCCGGGATGATTGTTACTTAAAATGAAAAGGAATTGACATTTGGAGATTTTTGAATAATTTAGCTGGCCTTGATTGCGCGATGGCTTCAAAGAGGTCAAGCAGCTGGATACTTCCGCCTGTCCATCTGCCTCTCTACACCCCCTCCCTGCCCCCCACCCTGCAGATAGGGACCGCCGTTGGCCCATCTCGCCCCTCACAGCAGTGTGTGGCACCTTGCTTAGGTAGCATCACCGGATATAAAACTGCACCAAATACTGAGAGATGCTGCGAGGGGAGAGAGCGCTACCCATCATCCTCCGGGACACAGTGGTCCCCAGGAACAACAGCCTTAGCCTCACTTGTTACAGGAACTGCTGCCCTGTTGGCGGGTGAGCGCACCACTCCCTCACAGGCAGCGAATCAATCTCCGCCAACTATCAGGAAGCAACTGGAGGCCAAGGTGGTTACCCATCTGCCTTTTTCCTTCCCTCCCTCCCTCCCCCACCCCGTCCTTCCATTCCTTCCCCCACACAAACCTTCTCTTTCTAAAGAGCCCTTGGGAGCCTTCATGAGATTGCTGTGCTCAGACCTCCTTTTCCTTACGAATGACTTTTCTTTGTAGTTTTTACTCGGTCAAACGCTCGGTTAGGAACTTACGCATTTTCTCCCATTTTTGCTCGACAATATGAACAAGTGCGCCCCATCTGTGAGGAAATCCAGGCCTGGCTAAGCAGGTAGGGATGGTCCTTTGTCAACCAGAAGGGCTTTCCTCATCCCCTCCCCCATATTATTTCCGGGGGGGGAGGGGCTGGCAGAGCCGGAAAGGGTTACCCAGAGGATCGTCCCTCCTACCCAAGGATTCGGATCTTGAGGTTTAATCCTTGGGGAAAATGGAGCTAAAGGGGAAGGTAAGTAACTGCCTGTTTGCTACGCAAACACTGATTGGTGGGATGTGGAGATCCCGCCTCCTAGGAACAGTAGTTCCGCCAGGGGCTTCCGGCCGCGCGACTCTTTCTTTGGCTCCTTTACTTTCCTGTGCGCGACTCTTTCTTTGGCTCCTTTCCTTTCCCGTACCCAGATTATTCCTTCCCTGGTCTAGACAAGTCCGTCTACATGCTTGCGTGGCGAAAGTACCAGGCGCTGACCCAGCCTGCGGTACTGAAGGCAGACTCGGACTGTTTCCATTTTATGTGAGGGGCTCAGAAGGGCTGTGTCCACGTGGGTGCGAGGGATCGAACTCAGGCTTCAAGCCTACCCAGTGGGCACTTCTCCTACTGAATCATCTCCTTGGCCCCCCAAGTGGGAGTTAATGTTTCCTGGTAAGCCGATATTCGTTTAAAGAGTGAAAATATTGTTACCTTTCTTTCTTCACCCTGGCACCTTGCGCCATGCTATTTCATGGCCTCCGACTCCATAAGAGTATCCTGGGCATTTGACATCCCAAGCGGTCAAAGCTGCGTGTAAAAATCACCTCTGTGCTCGGTCTGGTTAATCCATACCTGGCAACCCAGCTGTGTAAGCTACGAGCCAACAAACCTCCATCTTTCTCCCGGCACTACTTCCATTGATTATCAAGTCCTGAACTTGCTCCCCACCGCGCCTTGATTTTTTTCTGAGAAACTTTACGCGTTCACAGCTACCAACAGACACCTGGACCGTAACAACACATGCCACAGCGTTTGGAGAGTCCCCGCTAGCTGAGAACTCCTTATGGGCCAAGATCATACATCATCTGTGCTTGGAACTCAGACAGTTCATAGTGCTTCTGGCATCCGCAGTGATGGAATAAATACTGTTAGGTTGAGTCTCACTGAAGTATATCCGAGACAGTACTGTTTCGCAGAGCTCACCTTCCGGGCTTCCATACCTCAGTGTGTGCTTACAGGTAAGCGGAGGCCTGAGCAAAATAGAGACAACTTTGCTGGTCTTTTCTGTATCCGCCCTTCGCTTTCCGTTTTCCTGCCAGCGAGAGGTCCACCCTTTCGGCTACAATTTCAGAGCCTGCTTACAGCTCCTTGCCCCCATCCCCGGATGAGGAGAGGACTGGACCCGTCACCTCCATCTTGACTGAATTCCTCGGTTCTGCTGCTCGCCAGCTGCGTTTCGCTTGACTGCAAGAATTCCCTCATGTTGAACACGGAAGTGTTGCGGTGAGAGTCAGTAAAAATCACCAAGTGAAGAGTCAGCACTGTCCGCAGCACGCATCCTCACAACTAAAGCTCAACACACGGCTCTATTTGTACTGGTGTGGGGTTTCTTCTCAAGTCATTGACTTTAAAGTTTGCTATTTCTTTAGCTAGTTTCTAAGCTTTTTAAAGTGTGTGTGTGTGTGTGTGTGTGTGTGTGTGTGTGTGTGTGTGTGTGTGTGTACCCCTAACTGGCAGTGGTTATTAGTTTGGGATAAGCAACATGACTTTCCAGCTCCGTATGTATCCCTAGGATCTAACCTTTGGTTTATTTGGTCACCGTGTTACGGTTTTATCTGAACTAGAGGCAGAGTTTTTAGTCTTTGCCCTTTGCCTTTTCCATCCCTACAATTCTGGTCTAACACGTAGGAGTCGGTAGAATAATTTTGCTTTTATCACACATCGCAAGGCTAGCTCTCAATTCCAAGAACAGAGCAGGGCTTGCTACTGGGACCCACAGCAACCCAGTTATTACTCGGCTTGGAAATTGTGTGAGATGAACTTTAACAGAATTTTTTAAAAGCCGAGGGCTGCCTTTCAGATTGTGTTTGTCATACGCAAATAACAGAAATCAGGAGAGTTGCACACGGGGTGCGGGGAGGTCAGTTCCAGGAAACAGGGCGCATGGAGTGTTTCTATTCTGCCAGCCAAGGGAATTCATTATTCATGGGCAGCCAAGGACGGCGCTTATTGATCCCCAGGCTTTACATAAAGCTGAAAGGCAAGTGTTGAAGCTGGGAGTGGTAGAGGAATACAGCCACTGGGGAACATGGTAAGCTGACAGGCCACAGCAAGTTGGAGCACAGGCAACAAAATTCAGCTAATTCTGCTGCGCTGTGACTTTTCCTGAGTCTGTTTTTACCTGTGTAGCCAGTCCTTCTTGGAACTAGGAGCTCAGTTTCTCAAAGTTAGCACTTAGGACTTGCAAGTTTTTATTCTGTAGGTTGTTACATCATCATAACTATCACCACCACCACCATCATCATCACCATCATCAGCACTATTATCATCACCACCATCATCACCATCATGATAATTATCAACAACAATAACAAATCTTCTTCCACTATGCAGACCAGCTCTGAGCATGCCAGCTGTCCTTGGAACTAAACTCATAGTTGGGTTTGATAAATGTTTTTTTTCCTCTTAGAAATCTGTTTAAATGGTTTTCTGGAGCTGACACGTTTGCCGACTTCCAGAAGCTTATTTTATATAACAGCCTCAGCATATGTACTAGTGAAATTCAGGCACAAATGTACTTCATCCTGCAAGCAGAAGGCCACAGGGAAAGACATTATCATTCTTTTCCACCACATCTTACTGTGTGCTTGTATCTAGGTGGAAGTAACGGAGAATGATTGTAGAGAAATAGATAGATAGATAGATAGATAGATAGATAGATAGATAGATAGATGATAGGTAGGTAGGTAGATAGATAGATAGATAGATAGATAGATAGATGATAGGTAGATAGATAGATAGATAATTGATAGATATATGACAGGTAGGTAGGTAGGTGGATAGATAGATAGAAAGATAGATAGATAGATAGATATCCTTTACAATACCTAACCTTTTTCCAGAAAAGAGATTGAGGTTAGATAGATAGATTGATAGATAATGGATGGATGGATAGATAGATAGATGATAGATAAAAGATAGCTAGATTAGATAGATAGATGATAGATACATATATAGATGATAGATAGAGATGGTAGAAGATAACTAGATTAGAGATAGATAATTGATAGATATATGATAGGTAGGTAGGTAGGTAGATAGATAGATAGACAGATAGACAGACATCCTTTACAATATCTAACCTTTTCCAAAAAAGAGATTGAGATTAAGTTGATTGATAGATGATAGATAGATAGATAGATAGATCGATAGATAGATAGATAGATAGATGATAGTTGATATAGATACATAAATAGAGGTGAGGAGAGTGAGAAGGGTGTTTCAGGGGGTCATTGCTTCCAACTGGATTATAAACATGAAGAGCACACAAAGGGTCACCATACCGTGCACATCCATTAATACTTCAGACCAGTCCTGTCCATCGCTGGCTTCTCAAGAGAACTTTCTGAATTAAAGTTCACCCACACAGTCCCCACTCCCAACATCACACCTCAGGATGAGAAGCTGGCTGCTTGTTCTAAAGAAGACAAGCGTGTCCACATAGCCACTGCATTTAGCAGTGTTGGAAGCTCTCAGTGGGACAATTAGGCAACAAATAGAAATAAATACTGTCTAGACTGCCATCACTAACAGGTGACATGGTCCTGCATGTGGAAAATGACAAAGAATCCTAAAGTAAAGCAAGGCATCGGGACTAATAAATTTGAAAGGTTATCGTATATAAGATCCAGGTGAATATATCAGACATCTATATACCAGCACTGAGATGAAACGTGAAATCTTAAACTTTCATTTATAGTAGCCTAAAAAAGAATAAAATCATTCATCCAACAAAATGAGTTGGTAATTGATAACTATAAAATATCAATGGAAGATTTAAAGTAGATTGGAATTAAGAGAAAGATACCTCACGTTCATGGGCTGGAAGAAGAGTCCTGTTGACCAAGTTGGGAGGCCTACTCAGCGTGATCCACAGCTTCAAGGCAACAAACATCAGAATCCCATCTGGTTCTGTGCTTTAGAAGGCGATTCACATTTCTCAATTTCAAAACTTAGCGCAAAGTTGTAGCAACTGAAACCACGTGGTAGGGCACACAGCTAGATATACGGTACATGGAAATATGACTCAGGGAACAGAGATAAATCTTCACATTTATGACCAGTTGCTGATCTACAGAGAGTTAGCGCAGACAGATGCAGGAGAAACAGTAGGCTTCTGAGGATTGGTGCTGAGCTGATTACATGCAGAGGAAGCAGCTGGACACTGACCTTGCGTCTTATAGAACAGTGAACTCAACATGGATCAAAGGCTTAAATAGAAGAGCTAAAATTCTAAAACTCTTACAAGAAAATATTAGATGGAACCTATGTGGCTGTGGACTGGGCATTGATTTCTTAGATGCAGCATTGCGAAATAAACATCAGCAGAAGCTAGATACCATCAGCGTTAAACCTTCATTCTTTAATTCAAAGAAGTGAAAAGGCAAACAGAAACATCTAAGAAAATATTTATAATTGGGTATCTGGTTTTAAAAAGTTGTATTGGGGGCTGGAGAAACAGATCAGTGTTTAGGAGTTCTTGCTAGCCTTGTGGAGGTCCAGAACTGGTTCCCAGTATAGTGGAAGACTTATATGCCTGCAATCCAAAATCCAGAGGATCCAATGCTCTCTTCAGGTTTCCATGGAAACCTGCTCACAAGTGGCATACACACATTTGCACACACATGAGCACACACAGAGTTACAAATAGATACAAATCTTTACAGAGGGCAAGTACCTTGAGTAGACATGACTTCCAGTAGGGTGTGAATAACTAGTAATTCTTCAACAAGATGGTCATCAGAGAAAGAAAGGCAGATCAAAACCATGAGACACACTTCATGTGCACTAGAATGGCTCCCCCAAAAGATGGATAATAAAAAAGTGTTGACAAGGATGTGGAGAAATTAAACTTTGATTCATTGCTGATAATAAGGTAAAATGATACAGCCACGTTTGCACCTGGTAATGCTAATTCTCATTAAACATCACGAAGATCACTGATATCACAACTACACAAGATGTGTATACTGTTATTCACAGCAACATAATTCAAGGAACTAAGTGTGGGAATCAAATGTTTATAAGTTGATGAACAGAGAAGAGTAATGTGGTGTATTTGTACACTGAAATACCATTTAGCCATTAAAAAGGATGCATAAAGCTTGGAGATGGCACAAGAATTTTGAAATCTCAAACCCTCTACCCCAGGAACACACCTCCTCCAACAAAGCCACACTTCCGAATCCTTCCCAAACAGTTCCACCTACTGGGACCAGGTATTCAAGCATTTGAACCTATGGGCGTCATTATCACACAAACTACCACAGCGAATATTCCTTAATCATTAAATTTAGTGATTTGACATTGTGAACTTTCTTCCTTTAAATTTTTTTTCTTAATTTAGTTTTTTTAAAGATTTTTCTTTTATTTTTGTGATCATAATTATGATTATAATTTTATCACTTTTCCCCTCCACCTCTCACTTCTAAACATTCCACATGCCCTTCCTTGCTCTCTTTCAAATCCGAGGCCTCTTTTTCTATTAATTGTTTCTACACGGATATATATACACACATATATTCCTAAATATATCATATTATATTCCTAAATGTAACCTGCTCAGTCTGTATAATGTCATTTGCACGTGTGTTTTCAGGGCTGTCCGTCTGGTACCGGATAACCAATTGGTGTGCTCTTCCCTGGGGAAGGCTATTTCTCCTGCTCTCGGCATTCCTTCGTTGCCTGCAGGTCTCTGTTTAAGGTTGAGGCCTCCTGGTCTTTCCTCCACCCACTTTGGCACCTCTGGAATTTTGTCTTTGGGAGGCAGTCACATTGTTGAGACGTTATGGGTACAGCTTCTGCCACCCCTGACTCTGGCTCCTACAGTCTTCCAGCCTCCTCTTCTGAAATGTTCCCTGAGTCGTACATTCGAGAGTTGTTCTGTAGATGAATTCACTGGTCCTGGATCCACACTCTGCATTTTTCAGAAGGTTTTAAGTGTATAAAGTCCCACTTGGTAGCTTCAATTCTTGGCCAAATGGAATCCTACTCACAGAGCTCTTTCCTACTCCTGTGTCATACTGGGTGCTATTTAGGCTTCCCTCCAGAAAGTTCAGTGTTTCTGTTTCACTTTTAAGTCTTTGGTCCATTTGATGTTAGTTTTTGCACAAGGTCATGACAAGAGGGTCTGCTTCATTCTTCTGTACTCTGATACCCACTTTTCCCAGCACTATTCGTGGAAGATGCTTTCTTGTCCCCAGCTTACATTTTTGGCATCTTTGCCAGATATTAAGTGGTTGAAGTTACATGTTCTCCTGCTTGGGTCTTTGATTTTGTTTGATTGATCTGTTGTTTGTGCTAGTACCATAGGTTTTTATCACTATGACATGGCAATACGGCTTAAGTTCTGCAATGGTAATCCCCCAGCATTTTTCCTTATGTTCAGAATTGTTTGGGATATCCAGAGTCTTTTATAGTTCCACAGAGCTATTAGGTTAGCCTTTTCTATTTCTGTGCAGAAAGAGGTGGGGATTTTGCTTGAGATCAGTTGAATCTGTAAGCAGCTTTTGATAGAATGGTCATTTTCACAATGTTAATCCTACCAATCCATGAGCACAGAAAGTCTTTGCAATTTTTTAGTGTCTTAATTTCTCCAGAATTTTATTTTTCATAGTAAAGGCCCTTCACGTCCTTGATTAGCTTTGTTTCTAGATATTTTATTTTCTTTGAGGCCACTGTGAACAGGAGAGCAACCATGATCTCTTTCTCTTTATGTTTGCTATTGGCACTCAGAAAAGGTTTGATTGGTGAAAGTTGATTTTGTGTTCAGCCAAATCGCTGAATTTGTTTATCACTTCTAGACATTCTCTTGTAGAAACTGTGGTATCACAAATATTCTTGATTTGACTTCTTCCCCTGTTGGGAGTCCTTTAATTCCCTTCATTTGTCTTATTGCTGCAGCTGGTCCTTGTACAATATTGGAAGGAGTAGGAATAGTGGACATCCCCATCTTGTTCCAGTCTTGTTTATATCCAGTGGTTCTTTATAGTTTTCTTTCCGTTTTATTGATTTTTACTCCGATTTTTATTATTTCTTGCCATGTATTAGATGTGATCTGGGTGTGTTCTTATCTACCAATCTTCTGAATTGCATCATTAATTCATTTCTTTGTGTTATTTTTATTTTTGATGGAGGCACTTAGAGCCATAGATTTCCCTTGTAAGACTGTCTTCAATCTCTTCCATAGTTTTCTTTTCTTTCTTGTGTTATGGTTCCAATTTTATTGAGTTCCAGGAAATTTTTTTATTTTCTTTCTTGATTTCTTCTTTGGCCCACTCATGATACAGTATTGAGCCGTTTAACCTCCATGAGTTTGTCTATTTACCAGAGATTTGTTTGCTATCAGTTCTGGTTACACTGTGTTCAGATAGGATGTAAAGAATTATTCTAATCCTTTTGAATGTGTACAGATGTGGTGAAGTTTATTATTGTTCTTTTTTATATTCTGTGTCCTGATTTTCATTTAGGTCATTCTCATTGGCAAACATTTCTCCAGGCCCGGTAGATTTTGGAAAGAAAATACTGGTTTAATCTTTCATATTTTTTGGTATTGTTTCATTGAAATCCAGGCACGTGGCCTTCTTTGATTAGTTCTAATTCTAATATGGACAGAGCAGGTTGGAGCGAAAGAGAGGACATTTGGGAGGCTTGGGCTTAGAGGCTGGAAATTACTTAGATGGAATGAAGTCAGGTGGTTAGAGGGGGCTGGGCTAGTGTGCAGTTTGTGCCTCCTGTTCCAAGCCTGGAGTGTGGGGGCAGATCTGGAGGGTCCTGATGGAAATATAGCGATTGGCCGCACTGTAGGCAGGGGAGGCCATACAAGGCCAGGGTACCGAATGTGGGTGGGTCTCTGGGAGGATGGGGAGAAGATGTGGATGGAGAGGTCAGAGAGACTCACCAGACTAGATCCCGGAGAAGCAAGTGGGAGTTCTGCTCTGGAGGGGGAGGAGGTTGGATGCTGTGCAGAAAAGATCTGTGGGTGGAGACTGGTGGGTTCTGGCCAAAGCCAAGAGGTCGGTTTCCGAGCAGGTGGGGGTGGACTGAGTAGGTTGAGGCACAGGTTATAAGAGCTGGGCTAGATCTGGGTGTTCTAGTAAACTTTCTGCATGAGAATGGGACCTAGAATCAGCTTAGTTAGAAAGTTTCATTTCCACAAGACGCAAGAAATAAACCCAGTGTGTGTTTTGTTTCTTTAGTTTCTTGTCTTCAACAACAATACATCTTGTCTAAATATGACTTGATTTCCCAACCTTCAAATGAAAAAGACAAAACAAGTTTTGATTATAATGAACACAGTTGAAATTTAAAAAAAAGATAAAGAATGAAAACAAATTAAAGAAACCACTGACAGCAATTCATCTGTGATGGGTTAGGATGTAAAATACTGTCAGGTTCACGTGCTGATAAATGTGTGTCCCAACCCACTGCTCCCTCCCTTTTTTATTTAAAGTCATCAGAAATACAGTTTGCTTCAATACTGAGGGGACTTAAGAGTTAGTAAACAGCCACAAGGCAGGACACCCCACTCTAGGACTCCACAGTGGTACAAAACCACAGGCCTCTCCTCCAACTCCCTGGGCTTTTCTAGTCAGCCAGCAGGAGAGTTCCCTGCAGGTAGGCTCCCCCATTACCCAATCCCATTCACCTGACCCTCCAAGCTACGAGCTCATCCCATTCCCAAACTTGCCTATCCTTCTGCAACCTCGGTGGAACTCTAAAACACAGCTTGCTCCAATACTAAGGGAACCAAGAGCTTGCCATAATTCTGAGGGGACCAAAGAGAGGAGCAAGAGAGCGAACCAAGAGAGACAAACCGAGCAGGTTTACAGAGACCTCACAGGCTTCTTGAGACATAGACATTGACAGTATATAGCAGACCAAGAAAAATTCCCAAATATTCAGACAGCCACCGCAAGGATTGGACCAAGATGCAGACCCTGCTGGTCTCATTCGAAGAAAAGTATGGGAAGGCGCCAATGCAAGAATTCACCCAACAACCTAAAAAGCAACATGGTAACACCAGAACCCAGTAGTCACACAACAGGAAGATGTGATCATCCTAACTGAAAAGAAGCAGAAAAAAAAAACAACTTTAAATGTAACTTTATGGAATGATGGAGGCCTTTAAAGAGGAAATGAAAAACTCCCTTAACAAAATGGAGGAGAAGACAAACAAAAAATTGGAAGAAATTAATAAATCCCTTAAAGAATCCCAAGAAAACCAAGAAAAAAAAACAATCAAACAGGTGAAGCAACCAGTTCAAGACTTGAATACTGAAATAGAGGCAATAAAGAAAACACAAACTGAGGGAATTCAGGATATGGAAAATATGGGTAAATGAACAGGAACTAGAGACAAGTATAACCAACAGAATATAAGACATAAAAGAAAGAATCTCAGGTATTGAAGATACTGTAGAGAAAATAGACTCATTGATCAAAGAAAACATTATATCCAAAAATTCTTAACACAAAACATTCAGGAAATCTGGGACACCATGAAAAGACCAAACCTAAGAATAATAGGGATAGAAGAAGGAGAAGTCCAGCTCAAAGGCACAGAAAATATATTCAACAAAATCATAGAATAAATCTGTCCCAACCTAAGGAAGGATATCCCTATGAAGGTACATGAAGCTTACAGAACACCAAATAGACTGGATCTATACATATCAAAATGCAAAACATACAGAATAAAGAAATAATATTAAGAGCTGCAAAGGAAAAAGGTCAAGCAACATATAAAGGTAGACCTATCAGAATTACACCCGACTTCTCAACGGAAACCATGAAAGCCAGAAGGTCCTGGGATGATGTGCTGCAGACACTAAGAGACCACGAATGTAAGCCCAGACTACTATACCCAGCAAAGCGTTCAATCACCATCGATAGAGAAAACAAGATATTCCATGACAAAACCAGATTTAAACAATAGGTATCCACAAACCCAGCCCTACAGAAAGTACCAGAAGGAAAACCCCAACCCAAAGAAGCTAGCTGCACCCACAAAAATACAGGCAACAGATGACCCCCCCCCAGCAAACCCAAAGAAGAGAAACACCGAAACACTACTACTGAAAAGTACAAGAATTAACAACCACTGGTCATTAATATCTCTTAATACCAATGAACTCAATTCACCTGTAAAAAGACACAGGCTAATAGAATGGATATGAAAACAGGATCCAGCCTTCTGCTGTATACAAGAAACACACCTCAATCTCAAAGACAGACATTACTTCAGAGTAAAGGGTTGAAAAAAGATTTTTCCAATGAAATGGACCTAAGAAACAAGCAGGTGTAGCTATCCTAATGCCTAACAAAATAGATCTCAAACTAAAATCAATCAGAAGAGATAGAGGATACTTTATACTCATTACAGACCAATCCATCAAGATGAAGTCTCAATCCTGAACATCTATGCCCTAAATACAAGAGCACCCACATATGTAAAAGAAACATTACTAAAACTTAAATTGCATGCCAAACCCTACACACTTGGTCAACCAGACAGAAACTTAACAGAGAAATAAGAGAACTAACAGATGTCATGAATCAAATGGACTTAACAGACATCTATAGAACATTCCACGCAAACACAAAAGAATATACCTTCTTCTCAGCACCTCATGGAACCTTCTCTTAAATGGCTCACATACTTGGTAACAAAGGAAACCTCCACAAATACAAATACAGACACAAAAAAAATTGAAGTAACCCCCTGTGTCCTATTGGATTACCATGGGTTAAAGTTAGAATTTAACAATAAAACTATTCTCAGAAAGCCTACAAACTCATGAAACTTGAACAGTGAACTATTGAACCAACCCTGGGTCAAGGAAGAAATAAAGAAAGAAGTTAAAGGCTTCCTAGAATTCAATGAAAACGAAGGCACACCATAGCCAAATCTATGGGGCACTATGAAAGCAGTGCTAAGAGGAAAGTGCATAGCTCTAAGTGCCCACATAAAGGAAATGGAGAAAGCTCACATCAGTGACTTAACAGCACACCTGAAAGCTCTAGAACAAAAAGAAGCAGACTCACCCAGGAGGAGTAGAAGACAGGAAATGATCAAATTAAGGGCTGAAATCAACAAAATAGAAACAAAGAAACCAATACAAGGAATCAATGAAACAAAGAGATGGTTCTTTGAGAAAATCAACAAGATAAACAAACCCTTATCCAAACTAATCAAAAGGCAGAGAGAGAAAGAGAGAGAGAGAGAAAACATCCAAATTAACAAAATCAGAAATGAAAAGGGGGGACATAACAACAGACACTGAGGAAATCCAGAGAATCATTAGGTCATACTACAAAAACCTGTACTCCACCAAACTGGAAAATGTAAAATAAATGGACAATTTTCTAGATAGATACCATGTATCAAAATTAAATAAAGACCAGGGGAGCAATTTAAATAGACCTATAAACTGCAAGGAAATAGAAGCTGTCGGCAAAAACCTCCAAAAAAAAAAAAAAACAAAGAAAACAGGGCCAGGGCTAGATGGTTTTAGTGCAGAATTCTACCAGAACGTCCAAGAAGAGCTAATACCTATATTCCTCAAGTGTTCCACATAATAGAAACAGAAGGGACATTGCCAAACTGTTTTTGATGAGGCTACATTTACCCTGATACCAAAGCCATACAAAGACTCAACTAAGAGAATTATAGACTAATCTCACTCATGAACATGGATGCAAAAATACTCAATAAAATGCAGGCAAACTGAATCCAAGAACACATGCTTGTCATAAATTAGCAGAGGTCTTCTAGAGGTCCAACACTTCTCTAACAAATCGTCCCTTAATTAGAGAGCTAATTAAAGCCTTAGTCCTTTTAAAAACATCGTGATTCAGTGCACTTGGGCCACTGCAAGAAAAATCCCGCAGGTTAGAGGTTTTAAACAGCCGGCACTCACATCTCACGGGCCCTGGAAGTAGAGAAGCCCAAAGGGAAGAAGCAGAACTAGTGGATGAGGGCCCGCTTCTAATTCACATGCTGCCCTCTGCCTGCTGTGTCCTCCCGAGCTGAGAAAGGTGAGGGCTACCTGGAAATGTCGTGATTGAGAGTTCCGCCTTCAGGCTCCAACCACCTCCAGCAAGCCCCACCTACTAATAGCACCTTTGGGTGCAGGGACATCGAGTTTTAACAAATGATCTTTGGGAAGACATATTCGGTCCTGAGTCTTGCCATGCAAAGAGCCAAGAGCTCCCAGGTTCCCTTCCTCACCCTGGAAATGATCGTTAATTTAAAAGTTAGTGAGGGCTAAAATGCAATGAAACATGCTGAAATTGAAGTGAACTCTGGGAATGCCCTTTTCTAGCACCATGTTAGAAATGTTTAAAAAAAAAAAAAAAGCTGTATCTGTGGGTGTCTAATGATTTTGGCAGGTAAGTGGTGCCCTTCTTTTGAGTTGTTCACAATGCTTTAGAGCATTTACTTCGGGAATTGTCACAACAGCCCTGTGGGTGGCAGGCATTGTGCCACCGCTCAGCACAGCCACAGGTCAGACAGGCAGGGGGATGCAGCTCCCACAGGCGTATCTGCAGCATAGGTAGGTGCGGGGCACAGACGGTCCCCCTGATAACGCTCCAGCAGCAGCTCCTGGAGTGGCTGGTTCCAGCGATCACCTCTCTGGCGAATATTAACCGCGCTCCCGTTATCACGGGTTTTCCCAGTGTGTCTGCCGTAGCCCACACAGATGGCCGCACCCCACAACACAACTGTTTCGGATGGCGATAGGGAATGCGTGGCTAACACTTCCTGAGAAAATTGAACCTCAGCTTTTGAGAAAAAAAAATCGGACTTGGTTTCCTGCTTCATTTCCGGAAAAGCACAGGGACACCGAGATGCATTTTTCTGAGATTTCCAAAATTCATTTTGAGATGGATTCCTTCTGCATGCATTATGCCAGACGACTTGAGAACAAAGAAGGACCTTACAGTAGGAAAGAATTACCTTTTCCAGAGAGTCAAACCAGAGGCCAAAGGAAAAACGGGTTTATTTACATAATAGTGCAGGTCCGGCTTCTTTAATCTGAAATGAATGTTCAGGAACTGGTGAGAACTCAGCTGCCACACAAGCACGAAGCCTGGATTAGATATCCAGAATACAAGTAGAAAGAGAGTAGCTCATGTTGATGATCCCAGCAAAACAGAGGCTTGATGGCCAGCCAGCCTAGCCTACCTGGTGAGGTCCAGGCCAGCGAGGGAGCCAATCTCCAAAGGCAGTTAGATGGCTCCAACAGAGGGTGCTTCAAGGTTGACCTCTGGCCTCTGACCCTCCACATGCACATGACCCTAATGTATACACAGGGAACAGGTGGTCAAGGCTGGAGAGATAGTTTGGTAGTGAAATCGCTTGCTGTCCCACCGTGAGGACTGGAGATGCGACACCCAGAACCCACAGAAATGGCAAGTAGGCAGAGATGGGGGCCCCAGAGTGAGCTGTCTTGCCCCATCAGGGAGGTCAGGTTTTCACAGCGCCCCTCAACGAATGGACGATGGCAGGGTGATGAGGGTCGGTTTCCGACATCAAGTTTGGGGCTTCACCTGTCCACGCACATGCATGGGCACCCACATTATGCGTGCTCAGACACTTGCATAGTCACTCATACCCACCTGTACACACACATGCATGAGCACTCATACCCACCTGTACACACACATGCATGGGCACTCATACCCACCTGTCCACGCACACGTGCATGGGCACTCATACCCACCTGTACACACACATGCATGGGCACTCACACCCACCTGTACACACACGTGCATGGGCACTCATACCCACCTGTACACGCACATGCATGGGCACTCATACCCACCTGTACACACACATGCATGGGCACCCACACCACGTGTGCTCAGACACTTGCATGGGCACTCATACCCACCTGTACACACACATGCATGGGCACTCATACCCACCTGTACACACACGTGCATGGGCACTCATACCCACCTGTACACACACATGCATGGGCACTCATACCCACCTGTACACACACGTGCATGGGCACTCATACCCACCTGTACACACACATGCATGGGCACTCATACCCACCTGTACACACACATGCATGGGCACTCATACCCACCTGTACACACACATGCATGGGCACTCATACCCACCTGTACACACACATGCATGGGCACTCATACCCACCTGTACACACACATGCATGGGCACTCATACCCACCTGTACACGCACATGCATGGGTACTCATACCCACCTGTACACACACATGCATGGGCACTCATACCCACCTGTACACACACATGCATGGGCACTCACATCCACCTGTACACACACATGCATGGGCACTCATACCCACCTGTACACGCACATGCATGGGTACTCATACCCACCTGTACACACACATGCATGGGCACTCATACCCACCTGTACACACACATGCATGGGCACTCACACCCACCTGTACACACACATGCATGGGCACTCATACCCACCTGTACACACACATGCATGGGCACTCATACCCACCTGTACACACACATGCATGGGCACTCACATCCACCTGTACACACACATGCATGGGCACTCATACCCACCTGTACACACACATGCATGGGCACTCATACCCACCTGTACACACACATGCATGGGCACTCACACCCACCTGTACACGCACATGCATGGGCACCCACACCACGTGTGCTCAGACACTTGCATGGGCACTCATACCCACCTGTACACACACGTGCATGGGCACTCATACCCACCTGTACACACACACATGCATGGGCACCCACACCCACCTGTACACACACGTGCATGGGCACTCATACCCACCTGTATACACACTTGCATGGGCACTCATATCCACCTGTACACACACGTGCATGGGCACTCATACCCACCTGTACACACACATGCATGGGCACTCATACCCACCTGTACACACACATGCATGGGCACTCATATCCACCTGTACACACACGTGCATGGGCACTCATACCCACCTGTACACACACATGCATGGGCACTCACACCCACCTATACACACACATGCATGGGCACTCACACCCACCTGTACACACACATGCATGGGCACTCACACCCACCTGTACACACACATGCATGGGCACTCATACCCACCTGTACACACACGTGCATGGGCACTCATACCCACCTGTACACACACGTGCATGGGCACTCATACCCACCTGTACACACACGTGCATGGCACTCATACCTACCTGTACACACACACATGCATGGGTACCCATTCCCACGTGTGCATATACACGTGCACATACCACACCACACACACACACTACATACACACAATGGAGAAAGAATAAAAGTTCATACCAATAGAGCTGTTTGGCAGGCCCACCTTTTATATTTTATATGCGATTCAATTTTTCCCTGCTCAGCTCAGAGCTCAGGCAGGGACACTATGCAGCCGCAGAATCCATTTCTCCTCACCTGGAGTGTGCTTCTGGGGACTAACGCAGAAACCGGTACATATTGTGTGCCCAGAAATATTTTTTTTTTTCAGCAAATGAATGTCACGGTATTTTGCTTTGTAAAATTGTCTTTGTCTGGTTCCATAGCTGAAGTTAAATTTATCATAACAACCCCACTCAGGAGTACAGTTGGTTCGTTGGTACCATCTTTTTGTTTGCCCAGATTTCTTCAATTTTTAATTTACTCTCATTGGACATTCACACACAGACATTAAGCTTTAAGATTTCCACACACCTCTGATGGGAGAACTTCTCAAAGTACTCATGTATTCCTTAACTGATTTTTAAAAAGGCTATATTTATGTCTATTGTCATTTTGCATTTAACACATCCTAACCTCCATGTTACACCGAGACGTCATTGTTTTTTCTTAATTATTTTTTTTTTTACTTAAGCTGCATTTTTGGACAACTTCCCTGATTTTATTTCCCAAATCTCCACGTGAAAGTGCTGACAGTTCCTACCCTTGCCAGTGCTCTTCCTGCAGACTTAGAGGGGACAACCTATTTGTCCTTGATGACGCCTTCCTCTCGAAGACTTTTTAGAGCCAGCACACACACACTCTAAGGGGCATCTGCCTCTGTCTTCAACTTTACAAAAATAAAATAATAAAGCGACTTATTTCCTTCGCACATTTAGAAGCCAGAAATAGCTGGAGACGTACATTTTCAGTCTCTGCGCCAGCCTAATGAGGGATCCGCAGACGGTGGGAAGCCGGCCAGCCTCGCCCTCGCATCCTGCTGTTCCAAGTCCCTGGTGGCTCTGTACCTGACCAGCCCAGGCCTGGATGTCAACCTTAGCACCGAGGTGCTGTCCGGAGGCCCCAGATGACTCTGGCCTGGATCCTTTGCTCCACGAATTTCCTTTCCGCTGTTTCCCGGTTTCGGATTCCCAGGCTGAGAGGAGAGGACCCTGGGGTTAGACCCCTCTGTTGTATGGGCCTCTTAAAGTCAGGGCCAGAAAGCAGCGTTGTTTTGCTTCCAAGGAAGTGAACCTGAGATCCAGAGGACACGGAGCCACATGACTACACCAGCAGGGGCTGCGGCATCCCCAAACCTGGAGGGGGCCTCCCTGAAGCCACACAAAGAATCCTGTGCTCTGCCCAGCACTCTCAACAGAAGTTATGAGCACCGAGCACCGAGGAGGTTGTGTGGTGGGGGTGGGGGTGGGGAGGTGGTATGGGCACTCACTGGCTGAGTATGGTATTGGCTGGCTGCCCCAGACTGTAGAGACAGGTCTGCAGATCTTGCTAGCAGCTAAGAGGAAAAGGCAAAATAGCTTTACAAGGAGAAAAACAATACCGGGAAAGACCAAGCCACCCCTTTCGCTGCTCCCATCCCTTCTACCCTGGCCTGGGAGAACACAGCACGCTCACAACCCTGTATGTGGGTTTATTTGAAATATCAAGACACTGAACTACAATCAAGTGGTGAGACAGAGTTATGACCAACCATCTGGTCTGTGCCAGAATGGTACAGCACACACCTGACCCCACTGTTTTCACCTAAGAGGCGAGAATTCTAATGTTCTCTACGTGCTGAAGTGGGAGCTTCCCAAGCCAGGGAAAATAGGCCCTGCCCACTGGGTGCTTTTAATATGGTGGGGAACCTAGAAAATCAGCCCTGTCCAGGGCGCTCTTAATATGGTGGGGAACCTAGGCAAGTTAAGGGTTCCTTGGGTCAAAAAGGATTGAGCCACCTTTAGTGCCGCTCCCCACCTAAACGGGGTCCGTTTGCGGACCGCATTTGTTCCGTATTCGAGGCCAACCGTCACCACCAGCTACACAATCTCAAGAATTTCTCTCACACGGCGAGCCTGAATTCTTCTGAAGATGTTGGATGTGAGCCGCCTCTCGGGAGGAGCCAGAGAGAGTCTTCCAAGACACTCGCTCGCAGATCCAAGCAGATGACAGATTGGAAACGAGAGAGCCCAGCACACCGCCTCTCTGGCTCCACTGCGGAACGGCTCCTACGGGATCCGTGGGATCACGTCGAATGTTCGACCACACTGTCTGTGTTGACAGTACAGCAGAGTTCATCTCTCCAGGAAACAAGCCCTAATTTAGGCAACACCAGACCCAGTTGGAAGGGGCTTTGTAAGATAAACGTAATCTTCATATATGAGTATTTCCTTTCCGATGTGGATTATATCACAAAGGTCACAAAACTAGGCACCCTAAAATTAATTGGCTACTTATAATCAAGGACATATTACACGCAAAGGTCTAAGGGCTATGTCGTTTCAAACAGCATTTACAATTAGAAGAAAATTGACACACAATTAATATAACAAATACCTATAAACTCACCGTCTACACTACATCACCCATAGAATTAGACGTCTCCAACTGGAACAAACCCCTTCCCATCTCGACCACTTATCCAGCTCTTAAATTCTCTCCAAACGTTTATCATATTGCAAACGTGGTTCACAGGTATTTATAACGTGTGTGAAGACTTCAGCTCTACTGTAGAAAATAAGAGAATTATAAATGAAGATAATGGAACTGCGAATTAAAGTAGCTTACATAAACAAAATTCTCAAGTGACTTCGAGTGTTAATGAGTTCTGTCAGGCATGTCACGCGCACGCGCAGTTAGAACGTAATTAGAACGGAGCAAGAGAAGCCAGGGCCCGCCAGCTGTGACATATGAAATATGCAGGAGGCCTGAATCACCCAGCGTTGGTAAGCATTGGAGATACTTGGGGTGCAGGAAGCATGTCATCCACAAGGCATTGCCTGGCCTGCTACCGGCTCCTCCCATCCTCACATCCTCTGCATGGGCTGCTCACGAGGCTGACTGGAAAGCTCTGCCAGCCAAGTGCCCTGCCGCAGAAGACCATAGAGCAAGCGGGGCTTTTAATGGTAGGAACCCAAGTCTTCGGAGACGCTTGTTCAGGTTCAGCTCTGATCCTGTGAGCACACCTCAGTGAGGAAGGCGGGTGTGGCAGAGGGGAAAGAGACAGAACCAAGCACGGAGGGGTCATGCTTCCATTCAGCCAATGGAAGATCTGAAACGCGCTCGCTAGCTTGCTCAGTATGCACCTGTGGTGGGCTTTAACCGAGTTGGTCAATGTGGGCTTGGAATGTCTTGCTTTGGTTGGCAAGATGATGGGGAAGCTCAGCCAATCACATTCTGTTTTGGGTGTGTGTGTCCCCCCCCCAAGGCCAAGAAATACAGATAAATCTTGCGGGTGTGCTCCCCGCTTCCTCTTTGATTTCCTACCCTCCTGGCTTTTGGGGGATCTTTGGTCATGTAAGTTTTCCCTCAATTATTAAAATCTTTTGAATTGAGCTGGTCTGGTTATTTATCAATCGACCACACCCATCAGCAAGCCTCTCTGTTCTATGGTTGCTGTCGCTGTGTTTGCACACTATGGCAGCAAGGCAGCGTTGCATACCATGGTCATTACAAGTTTTTAACATGAGTGGAAATACATTCTGCACAGTCCCCTCCAACTTGCTGTTTTCATTCAATATTTTATCTGTGAGATCTCCCATCTTCAGTTTTGTTCCTTTGCACACTAGACCCAGCGGGTATGTCACAACTTATCTATGGATGTTTCTGTCGCATCCAAGTGGCTCCCGGCTTTGAGGCGCTGTTCTCAGTGCTGCCATGGATATTCTGGTCCATGCTCCCCAGACACAAGTGAAGGCAGCATCTTAAAGATTGTAAACACATGAGTGCAATTTCCGGGTCAAAGAAATTATAAAAAAAAAATACAGTCAACATGACTAAATAGTGCCAAATATGTATGCCAAAGTGTGGTATAAAACTTCTCCTTCCGGACTTGGTAGCACTGTGCTCCTACTCCTGGGCCATCTTTGAGTTAGCAGTCTTCATTCGCTGAGATGCTGAACGGGTGCACTTGGCTCACACGAAAGTTACAATTGTGACAACTGAAAATTGCATGGCATTTTTCTTTTCTTTCTTTCTTTCTTTCTTTCTTTCTTTCTTTCTTTCTTTCTTTCTCTCTTTCTTTTGTTTTGTTTTTTCCCAAGACAAGGCTTCTCTGTGTAACCCTGACTATCCTGGAATTAATTTGCTCTGTAGACCAGGCTGGCCTCAAACTCAGAGAGCCGCCTGCCTCTGCCTCCCGAGTGCTGGGACAAAAGGTGAGCGCCACCACCGCCCGACATGGAATTTCTTTGGTTTTTCACTTATAAGGAAAAAAAATCTGTACAGAATTTACATCAGCATTCTGAACTTCCTCATTTAGGACCAAGTCTAGTTCCCGTTTCTGTTCTTAATGCGGTAGTTGGAGGGCAGGCGATTTTACAACACAATTTGCCGATTTCTTCCTAGGGATTATGACTTGGGAGAAGATACTACGTTAGATACTTTAGGACGCAAACAGGGGCACAGGCAAGTCCATCACCCCTGAGCCCATGGCCTGGGGACTGTGGCTCAATAGAGGTCTTACTCCCAGGCTGAGAATGCACTCACCTAACATAAATAAATAAATAAATAAATAAATAAATAAATAAATCTCGAAAGCTGCTTGGGGTCACGTCATATCCACCGGCAGGGCTTGTTCCTTGCCCCAATTCGGTCACTGGATATTTATCAGGGTAAAGTATTTTCAGATTTAAGAAAATTCCAAAATGCAACTCAAAAAAAAAAACCACCCACATTCAATATTTTAGGTCACTAGCGCCACAATTATCTTTTTCCAAAGCCCAAAGGGTACGGGTGAAAGTCGTGCAATGAGAAAGTCTTCCATGAGAAAAACAACACAAAGCCTGCGCTGCCCTGAGTCCAGTGAGGCCCTTGGAGAGCATGGTCTAGCAACCTCATCTTCTACCCTCTTTGCATCTTGAGTCCTTTAGAGCAAGGCTCCTTTTGTTTGGCAGTTTATCTCCCTAACTTACTGCTTCTGTTCTTCCCTGCCTCTGCTCCGCTCCTGTAGCTGCTGGGGAACGGGGATTCATTCTGCATGTCTCAAGTCCATTCTTCAAGCCTGTGACCCTTCAGGTAAAGCTCGGATGATATTCCATCCTCCCCCACACCCAAGTTAGAACCATCGCTCTTTGATAAAGACAACTGTTTATTTGCTTGTCTATTCCCCTTTGTGGACCAGGGATTACAGAAGGTTTTTGTTTTGTTTTTCAGTTCTCTTACACAGGTTTCCTGTGTCCCTTGGTTGATGATCAAATACTGACCAAGTGAATAATCTCCAGAAAGAAACTTCTTTGGGAGACAGCACATGGCAACCTAGACCCCTCCAGGTATGTTTAGATCTGATCAGGCTCTTCCTTGTTAGGAAACAAACTGGGATATCAGGAGCTCAGAAGTGTGCCAGGTGCCTGAGATGAAGAGAAAGCCAGTGAAGAGCTTGACGCCCTGCAGAACGGGGCGGGGCGATGGGCGGGGAGTAGCTGCGGATGCTGCCCAGATCACTGCCAGACCCCAGCAGAGGGAAGACCAGCGGGAATGTTCTGGCAGTTCCATCCATCCCTCCTTGCCCAGAGAGGACACTCCCTTGCGGACTCCTGAGCTGTGTGGGAAGCCCGGGGTATTCTCATGGCTTCCACGCCGCCCTGACTGTCCTCACGTGCCTCTGCTTGTCTGAATTCCCCTTCTTGCCTAAGACGCGCCACCTCGTAAGCCAGCGACAAGCCTGTTTCTTGATCCTAACATCAGAACTCCT